>NC_135232.1:278308383-278933383 GCF_051348905.1 Ranitomeya variabilis
CTAAACAGTGTTCACAAGCAGAAATGGTTGCAGTGGGCCCAGACATACATGAAGGCTAATTTTCAAACAGTCTTGTTTACTGATGAGTGTAGAGCAACCCTGGATGGTCAAGATGGATGGAGTAGTGGATTGTTGGTGGATGGCCACCATGTCCCAACAAGGCTGTGACGTCAGCAAGGAGATGGAGGAGTCATGTTTTGGTTTGGAATCATGGGGTAGGGCCCTTTAAGGTTCCTGAAGGTGTGAAAATGACCTCTGCAAAGTATATAGAGTTTCTGACTGACAACTTTCTTCCATGGTCTAAAAAGCAGAAACGTGTCTTCTGGAGCAAAATCATCTTCAAGCATGACAATGCAACATCTCATGCTGCAAAGAATGCCTCTGAGTCATTAACTGCTATGGGCATAAAAGGAGATTAACGCATGGTGTGGCCACCATCTTCCCCTGACCTCAACCCTATAGAGAACCTTTGGAGTATCATCAAGCAAAAGATCTATGAGGGTGGGAGGCAGTTCACATCAAAACAGCAGCTTTGGGAGGCTATTCTGACTTCATGCAAAGAAATAGAAGCAGAAACTCTCAAAAGGCTCACAAGTTCAATGAATGCAAGAATTGTGAAGGTGACATCAAAGAAGGGTTCCTATGTTAACATGTAACTTGGCCTGTTAGGATGTTTTGAAGTTACATAGCTTTTTTGTTCAGTGAATGTGACCTCCTAATGCTGCAAATTCCACAAATGAGCATTTTCAGTTCTTTAAAACATATCAAATGTCTAGAAATTCTACTGTGCCTAATAATTTGGAACAGTGCATATTGAGTTTTCATTCATTTTGGAGATTATACTGTTATCATTGGGAGGTTTCTTCAATAAAATTCGATGTATACTCTAACAGGTGATGACTTTTATTAGACTGACTTTCATTTGCACCGACCATTTAGGAAAATCCGAGTAAATTGTCATTTGCATAATAATTTGTACACTGGTGTATATTATAAACTTCTGTGAAGCACCTGGGAATTCAAGGTGCTCATGACTAGGGTTGAGCGACTTTTATTTTCTTTTATAAAATAAATATATATAAATATAAAATTTTCTTTTATTTTACTTTCTCAAAAGTCGGGTCGAGTGAAATCGGCCGATCCTATAAAAAAGTCGGGGTCGGGGTCGGCCGAAACACGAAACCCAATGCAGTGCAATGGGATACTATGGTTCCCAGGGTCTGAAGGAGAGGAAACTCTCCTTCAGGCCCTGGGATCCATATTAATGTGTAAAATAAAGAATTAAAATAAAAAATATTGATATACTCACCTCTCCGACGCAGCCTGGACCTTACCGCTGGTAACCGGCAGCCTTCTTTGCTTAAAATGAGCGCGTTCAGGGCCTTCCATGACGTCACGGCTTCTGATTGGTCGCGGCCGCCCATGTGACCGCCACGCGACCAATCACAAGCCGTGACGTAATTCTCAAGTCCTAAATTCCTAGAATTAGGAATTTAGGACCTGAGAATTACGTCACGGCTTGTGATTGGTCGCGTGGCGGTCACATGGGCGGCCGCGAACAATCAGAAGCCGTGACGTCATGGAAGGCCCTGAACGCGCTCATTTTAAGCAAAGAAGGCTGCCGGTTACCAGCGGCGATGTCCAGGGGCCTCCGGAGAGGTGAGTATATCAATATTTTTTATTTTAATTCTTTATTTTACACTTAAATGTGGATTCCGATACCGATTTCCGATATCGCAAACATATCGGAACTCGGTATCGGAATTCCGATACCAGATTCAGATGATCGCCGACCTCATGGCCGACCCCACACAGGGGTCGGGTCGGGTTTCATGAAACCCGACTTTGCCAAAAGTCGGCGACTTCTGAAAATGGCCGATCCGTTTCGCTCAACCCTACTCATGACACATCTAGATAAGTTTCTTAAAGGGAACCTGTCAGCAGGTATTATACCTATCACTCTGACTGCTCCTTCAGATGATGAAGAGGAGTAGGTGCAGGAGATGTAGACTGTGGGGGTAACCCTGATTGACGTAGGGCCAGCAATCCTCGGTGTGGGGAGTGTGTAGTGTGTTCTTCCACTCTGTTAACCCAGTGTGCAATCAGTGAGATGTACCGTCCCTGCCTAAAAGCACTTGTCTGTGGTTAGGTGGACTTTCCCTGTAACAGCATTGTTGAGGGCATGGGTAATGTTGTGGGACACATGCTGGTGTAATGCCGCTATGGCACACCAGGAGAAATAGTGGCGACTAGGGACCGAGTACCTTGGGGCGGCCGCCGCCATCAGGTTGCAGAAAGCTTCAATCTTAACAAGCCTAAAAGGCAGCATTTCTAGTGCAAGCAGAGGAGAAATATTGGAATTTAGGACTGTGGCCTGTGGGGCGTTGGCAGGGTATTTCCGCTTGCGTTCCAAAGACTGGGTTATAGACAACTGAAGGCTGTGCTGGGATAAGAACGTGGATGGGCTTGATGATGGTGCTGCTTGACTGTGGGCCACAAGAGGTGCAGGGCTAGAAGCATCTTCACATGCTCGGTGTACTGGGGATTGGCTTCTCCACAAAACAGTCGAAGAAGCAGTGGTGTGACCTTCAGGCAGTGGTCCTGGAGCCTGGGGTTGGGCTCACAAAGTGGGGTGCTTTGCTGCCATGTGCCTGACCATGCTGGTGGTGGTCAGGCTGGTTGTTTTGCTACCCCTGCTGATGCACACATGTCAGGTGCTGCAAATGGCCTGTTTGGGGTTATCGGCAGAGTCTTTAAAAATAACCAGACTCGGGAAAATCTAACAGTTGGAATAGCTATTTCCCTCATGTTGGTGTCACGGGGAATGGATGTACGCCTTCTGTCTGTGGCCACCACACTGCTTCTTGCCTGTTCTGGTGATATGCCTCATTCCCCATGTCTGCTGCTGCCCTCGCTCTGCATGTCCTCCTACCAGTTTGGGTCAGTCACTATGTCATCCACCACCTTGTCTTCCACATCCGCACCCTGCTCCTCCTCCTGACTTTCTGGCAATTGTGTCTCATCATCTTCCACCTCTTCCGACACTTTCCCACCATCGCCTTCGCATGAGCAGGGCTGGTCAAAGCTTTGGGCATCTGTACATGCAATCTTATCTGTCCTTACTTCAAGTTGACCGGCAGACATTTCTGAATCTTGAAGTGGAAAACTGAACAGCTCTTCAGAGTGTCCAAGTGTGGGATCAGTTGTCTCAGGGCACTCGGCATGGTGGGAGGAAGGAGGATCAGGGTGAGGAATATCCGGGCCACACTCATGGCTACTCAGACTTGACCATGTGGAAGACATGGTGGTGGTGGCTAAGTGACTGGAAGCATTATCTGCTATCCAACCAACAACTGTTTCACACTGCTCTGGCTCCAATAGTGGTGTGCTGCGGCCCCCTAGAAACTGGGTCAGGAAGCTCAAGCGAGAAGATGTGGGTCTTTGTTGTTGCCCACTTTCACCTTGGCAACGGCCTCGTCCTCAGCATGCACCATCATCATCATGTTCACTCCCTGTCCCTTGCCCCTTACCTTGCCCATTTTAAATGGACTACTGCACTATTTCAAATGCTCAACACAAATATATTTATTAGTAGCTAAATAATATCTGATCAGTATGCCTGCAAATCTACGATTTTTCAAACCCAAACACCAGGCAGGCCTCAGTCTGATATAACAGACTGTATTAAATTTTTGGGGGCTTTTTTGTGAAGTACATTTATGCTAAATAGTGCTGTATAGTGTCAGACAGCAAAAAAAGGGGTCCACCAGCCTACAATGCCCAAACTTGGAGCACGCAGATATATGAGGGCTGTCACAGAAATAACACACTGGCAAATATGTGGCCTTTTTATAATTTTGGAAGCTGAATAGTGCTGTATAGAATTAGAGTATCAGACAGCAAAATAAGGGGTTCACCGACCTACAATGACCAAACTTGGAGCACGCAGATATATGAGGGCTTTCATGGAAATACCACACTGGCAAATATGTAGCTTTTTTTTATATGCAAAATAGTGCTGTATAGAATTAGAGTATCAGACAGCAAAAAAAGGGGTCCACCGGCCTACAATGCCCAAACTTGGAGCACGCAGATATATGAGGGCTGTCACAGAAATAACACACTGGCAAATATGTGGCCTTTTTATAATTTTGGAAGCTGAATAGTGCTGTATAGAATTAGAGTATCAGACAGCAAAATAAGGGGTTCACCGACCTACAATGACCAAACTTGGAGCACGCAGATATATGAGGGCTTTCATGGAAATACCACACTGGCAAATATGTAGCTTTTTTTTATATGCAAAATAGTGCTGTATAGAATTAGAGTATCAGACAGCAAAAAAAGGGGTCCACCGGCCTACAATGCCCAAACTTGGAGCACGCAGATATATGAGGGCTGTCACAGAAATAACACACTGGCAAATATGTGGCCTTTTTTTTATTTTGGAAGCTAAATAGTGCTGTATAGAATTAGAGTATCAGACAGCAAAAGAAGGGGTTCACCGACCTACAATGACCAAACTTGGAACACGCAGATATATGAGGGCTGTCACAGAAATACCACACTGGCTAATATGTAGCTTTTTTTTATATGCAAAATAGTGCTGTATAGAATTAGAGTATCAGACAGCAAAAAAAGGGGTACACCGGCCTACAATGACCAAACTTGGAGCACTCAGATATATTTGAGAGGTGTCACGGAAATACCACACTGGCAAATATGTGGCCTTTTCATAATTTTGGAAGCTAAATAGTGCTGTATAGAATTAGAGTATCAGACAGCAAAAAAGGGGGTACATCAGCCTACAATGACCAAACTTGGAGCACGCAGATATATGAGGGCTGTCACGGAAATAACATACTGGCAAAAATGTGGCCTGTTTTTTTTTTAAATGCAAAATAGTGCTGCATAGAATTAAAGTAGCAGACAGCAAAAAAAGAGGTACACCGGCCTACAATGACCAAACTTGGAGCACGCAGATATATGAGGGCTATCACAGAATTACCACACTGGCAAATATGTGGCCTTTTTTTTAATATGCAAAGTAGTGCTGTATGGAATTAGAGCATCAGACAGCAAAAAAAGGGGTACATCGGCCTACAATGACCAAGCTTGCAGCACGCAGATATATGAGGGCTGTCACGGAAATACCATACTGGCAAAAATGTGACCTGTTTTTTTTAAAAAAATGCAAAATAGTGCTGTATAGAATTAGAGTAACAGACAGCAAAAAAAGTGGTACACCGAACTACAATGACCAAACTTGGAGCACACAGATATATGAGGGCTGTCACGGAAATACCACACTGGCAAATAAGTGGCCTTTTTATAAGTTTGGAAGCTAAATAGTGCTGTATAGAATTAGAGTATCAGACAGCAAAAAAAGGGGTCCACCGGCCTCCAATGACCAAACTTGCAGCATGCAGATATATGAGGGCTGTCATGGAAATACCACACTGGCAAAAATGTGACCTGTTTTTTTTTTAAATGCAAAATAGTGCTGTATAGAATTAGAGTAACAGACAGCAAAAAAAGTGGTACACCAGCCTACAATGACAAAACTTGGAGCACGCAGATATATGAGGGCTGTCACGGAAATGCCACACTGGCAAATATATGGCCTTTTTGTAATTTTGAAAGCTAAATAGTGGTGTATAGAATTAGCCTCAGACAGCAAAAAAAGGGGTCCATCGACCTACAGTGCCCAAAGTTGGAGCACGTAGATATATGAGGCCTATTTCAGTGAATTTAAAACACACAAAAAAAAAGTGGCACAAGGCTAGCACACACAACTATGATACATATGTCTGACAAACTGAGTTTTCAACATGCCTCAGTCTGACAGAAAAAAGTGTATATTTTTGTTTTTTGGGGTGAATTTTTGGAAAAAAAATCCAACTAGGTATATAGTAAAGAAGCTGCAGCAGCAGCATAAGACAGTTATGGAGCTTTGGGAGGAATGCAGTGGGAGCAATAGATGCACATACAGTGCCTGCAGGCCTTGCACTGATGTGGATATGCTGTGCCCTGCCTACCTAGCGTTACAATATTGGGACCCACGAATTAGCCCTAAAAAGGACTTTTGGTTTCTGAGGAGTTGTAAGAGTTGCAGACCTACGCTAACTCTAAAAACCATGATTCTGACCCTACCTCGGCAGCAGCTCTCCCTACTCTCGCTGAATCAGGAACAGAATGCGGCGAGCAGGACGGCGCCAGGTCTCTCATACTTGAGATGATGCTGTGCGGCCAAGCCAATCACTGCACGACCACAACAAAGATGGCTGCGGTGTTTCATGGCCTGGCAGACAATCCCTGCACCGTGACTGAGTCTCTAAAGTCCGCCAAAAATGCTGGGTGGAGACACCAGTTATAGCCAAATAATCCAGGAAATGCTCGCTGCTCGTCGAGTACCCCGAGCATAGTGATACTCGGGCGAGTAACGAGTAGTGGCAAGCACATTCGCTCATCACTAATCCTCAATAATCAAAACCTGCCACTCCCGTCTCCAAGATTTTTCACATGCTGCACCAATTTTTTGGAATGCACTATCCAGGTTAATTTGATTAATCCCCAATACCCACAGTGTAATGCGTGTCCTAAAAATGCATTTGTTCAGATTGGCCTACCGCCTCAACACACTAACCTAACTATCCCTGTGTTGTCCATTCTAAATTTTTACCATAACCGGGTTCCTTGTATCATGTTCTCACACGCTTTATGCATTTAATAGCCTTCTGTGTCTGTACTGTTGCATACAGTGCCTTGCAAAATATTTGGCCCCCTGGAACTTTTCAACCTTTTCCCACATATCATGCCTGTTGTGTTCCTTGGTCTTCATGATGCTCTCTGTGCTTCAAACAGAACCCTGAGACTATCACAGAGCAGGTGCATTTTACGGAGACTTGATTACACACAGGTGGATTATATTTATCATCATTAGGAATTTAAGGACAACATTGGATCATTCAGAGATCCACAATGAACTTCTGGTGTGAGTTTGCTGCACTGAAAGTAAAGGGGTCGAATAA
This sequence comes from Ranitomeya variabilis, assembly GCF_051348905.1. NCBI lineage: Eukaryota > Metazoa > Chordata > Amphibia > Anura > Dendrobatidae > Ranitomeya > Ranitomeya variabilis. The sequence goes on from NC_135232.1 coordinate 278,315,415, forward strand.
TACTGCACGCCCCACTTTTCAGTTTTTGAATTTCCACAAAAATCTAATATATAATTGCCTAGAATACTACTTCCTGCAATTTGTGCCAACTTCCGTGGCTTTGTCCGGAGCTAATGTCCGGAGCTAATGTCCGGAGCTAATGTCCGGAGCTAATGTCCGGAGATAAGTGACGTCACCAGTGTCCTACACCCAGGCAGAGCACAGGGGCCCCAGGCAGCATATGGGGCCCCAGGCAGAGCACAGTGGTCCCAGGCAGAGCACAGGGGCCCCAGGCAGCCTATGGGGCCCCAGGCAGAGCACAGTGGCCCCAGGCAGAGCACAGGGGCCCCAGGCAGCATATGAGGCCCCAGGTAGAGCACAGGGGCCCCAGGCAGCATATGGGGCCCCAGGCAGAGCACAGTGGCCCCAGGCAGAGCACAGGGGCCCCAGGCAGAGCACAGGGGCCCCAGGCAGAGCACAGGGGCCCCAGGCAGAGCACAGGGGCCCCAGGCAGCATATGGGGCCCCAGGCAGAGCACAGGGGCCCCAGGCAGAGCACAGGGGCCCCAGGCAGAACATGGGGCCCCAGGCAGAGCACAGGGGCCCCAGGCAGAGCACAGGGGCCCAAGGCAGCATATGGGGCCCCAGGCAGAGCACAGGGGCCCCAGGCAGCATATGGGGACCCAGGCAGAGCACAGTGGCCCCAGGCAGCATATGGGGCCCCAGGCAGAGCACAGTGGCCCCAGGCAGAGCACAGGGGCCCCAGGCAGCATATGGGGCCCCAGGCAGAGCACAGTGGTCCCAGGCAGAGCACACGGGCCCCAGGCAGCTTATGGGGCCCCAGGCAGAGCACAGTGGCCCCAGGCAGAACATGGGGCCCCAGGCAGAGCACAGTGGCCCCAGGCAGAGCACAGGGGCCCCAGGCAGAGCACAGGGGCCCCAGGCAGAGCACAGGGGCCCCAGGCAGCATATGGGGCCCCAGGCAGAGCACAGGGGCCCCAGGCAGCATATGGGGCCCCAGGCAGAGCACATGGGCCCCAGGCAGCATATGGGGCCCCAGGCAGAGCACAGTGGCCCCAGGCAGAGCACACACCAAATCGGAGGCCGAGGGGCCCCGCCAACCAAATCGGAGGCCGAGGAACCCCGCCAACCAAATCGGAGGCCGAGGAGCCCTGCCCACCAAATCAAAGGCCGAGCGGCCCCGCCCACCAAAGCGGAGGCCAAGGGGCCCGGCCCCGCCCACCAAAGCGGAGGCCGAGGGTCCCCGACCACCACATCGGAGGCCGAGGGTCCCCGCCCACCAAATCGGAGGCCGAGGGTCCCTGCCCACCAAATCGGAGTCCGAGGGTCCCCGCCCACCACATCGGAGGCCGATGGGCCCCGCCCACCAAATCGGAGGCCGAGGGTCCCCGCCCACCAAATCGGAGGCCGAGGGTCCCCGCCCACCAAATCGGAGGCCGAGGGTCCCCGCCCACCAAATCGGAGGCCGAGGGTCCCCGCCCACCAAATCGGAGGCCGAGGAGCCCCGCCCACCAAATCGGAGGCCGAGAGTCCCCGCCCACCAAATCGGAGGCCGAGGGGCCCCGCCAACCAAATAGGAGGCCGAGGAGCCCCGCCCACCAAATCGGAGGCCGAGAGTCCCCGCCCACCAAATCGGAGGCCGAGGGGCCCCGCCAACCAAATCGGAGGCCGAGGGGCCCCGCCAACCAAATCGGAGGCCGAGGAGCCCCGCCCACCAAATCGAAGGCCGAGCGGCCCCGCCCACCAAAGCGGAGGCCGAAGGGCCCGGCCCCGCCCACCAAAGCGGAGGCCGAGGGGCCCCGCCCACCACATCGGAGGCCGAGGGGCCCCGCCCACCAAATCGGAGGCCGAGGGTCCCCACCCACCAAATCGGAGGCCGAGGGTCCCCGCCCACCAAATCGGAGGCCGAGGGTCCCCGCCCACCAAATCGGAGGCCGAGGGTCCCCGCCCACCAAATCGGAGGCCGAGGGTCGCCGCCCACCAAATCGGAGGCCGAGGGTCCCCGCCAACCAAATCGGAGGCCGAGGGGCCCCGCCCACCAAAGCGGAGGCCGAGGGTACCCGCCCACCAAATCGGAGGCCGAGGAGCCCCGCCCACCAAATCGGAGGCCGAGAGTCCCCGCCCACCAAATCGGAGGCCGAGGGGCCCCGCCAACCAAATCGGAGGCCGAGGGGCCCCGCCAACCAAATCGGAGGCCGAGGAGCCCCGCCCACCAAATCGAAGGCCGAGCGGCCCCGCCCACCAAAGCGGAGGCCGAGGGGCCTGGCCCCGCCCACCAAAGCGGAGGCCGAGGGGCCCCGCCCACCACATCGGAGGCCGAGGGGCCCCGCCCACCAAATCGGAGGCCGAGGGTCCCCACCCACCAAATCGGAGGCCGAGGGTCCCCACCCACCAAATCGGAGGCCGAGGGTCCCCGCCCACCAAATCGGAGGCCGAGGGTCGCCGCCCACCAAATCGGAGGCCGAGGGTCCCCGCCAACCAAATCGGAGGCCGAGGGGCCCCGCCCACCAAAGCGGAGGCCGAGGGTCCCCGCACACCAAATTGGAGGCAGAGGGACCCCGCCCACCAAATCGGAGGCCAAGCGGCCCCGCCCACCAAAGCAGAGGCCGAGGGGCCTGGCCCCGCTCACCAAAGCGGAGGCCGTGGGGCCCGCCCACCACATCAGAGGCCGAGGGGCCCCGCCCACCAAATCGGAGGCCGAGGGTCCCCGCCCACCAAATCGGAGGCCGAGGGTCCCCGCCCACCAAATCGGAGGCCGAGGGTCCCCGCCCACCAAATCGGAGGCCGAGGGTCCCCGCCAACCAAATCGGAGGCCGAGGGTCCCCGCCCACCAAATCGGAGGCTGAGGGTCCCCGCCCACCAAATCGGAGGCCGAGGGTCCCCGCCCACCAAATCGGAGGCCGAGGGTCCCCGCCCACCAAATCGGAGGCCGAGGGTCCCCGCCAACCAAATCGGAGGCCGAGGGTCCCCGCCCACCAAATCGGAGGCTGAGGGTCCCCGCCCACCAAATCGGAGGCCGAGGGGCCCCGCCCACCATATCGGAGACCGAGGGTCCCCGCCCACCAAATCGGAGGCCGAGGGGCCCCGCCCACCAAATCGGAGGCCGAGGGTCCCCGCCCACCAAATCGGAGGCCGAGAGTCCCCACCCACCAAATTGGAGGATAAGGGGCCCCGCCAACCAAATCGGAGGCCGAGGGGCCCCGCCAACCAAATCGGAGGCCGAGGAGCCCCGCCCAACAAATCGAAGGCCGAGCGGCCCCACCCACCAAAGCGGAGGCCGAGGGGCCCGGCCCCGCCCACCAAAGCAGAGGCCGAGGGGCCCCGACCACCACATCGGAGGCCGAGGGGCCCCGCCCACCAAATCGGAGGCCGAGGGGCCCCGCCCACCAAATCGGAGGCCGAGGGGCCCCGCCCACCAAATCGGAGGCCGAGGGGCCCCGCCCACCAAATCGGAGGATAAGGGGCCCCGCCCACCAAATCAGAGGCCGAGGGGCCCCACCGACCAAATCGGAGGCCGAGGAGCCCCGCTCACCAAATCGAAGGCCGAGCGACCCCGCCCACCAAAGCGGAGGCAGAGGGACCCCACCCACCAAATCGGAGGCCGTGGGGCCCCGCCAACCAAAGCAGAGGCCGAGGGTCTCCGCCCACCAAATCGGAGGCAGAGGGACCCCGCCCACCAAATCGGAGGCCGAGGGGCCCCACCCACCAAAGCGGAGGCCGAGGGTCCCCGCCCACCAAATCAGAGGTCGAGGGTCCCCGCCCACCAAATCGGAGGCCGAGGGTCCCCGCCCACCAAATCGGAGGCCGGTCCCCGCCCACCAAATCGGAGGCCGAGGGTCCCCACCCACCAAATCGGAGGACGAGGGGCCCCACCAACCAAATCGGAGGCCGAGGAGCCCCGCCCATCAAAAGTAAGTGCGGCCCCAAAAGTAAGTGCGCCCCCGGGTGCAAAAGTAAGTGCGCCCCCGGGTGCAAATGTAAGTGCGCCCCCGGGTGCAAAAGTAAGTGCACCCCCAGGTGCAAAAGTAAGTGCGCCCCCGGGTGCAAAAGTAAGTGCGCCCCCGGGTGCAAAAGTAAGTGCGCCTCCGGGTGCAAAAGTAAGTGCGCCCCCGGGTGCAAAAGTAAGCGCGCCCCCGGCCCCGGGTGCAAAAGTAAGCGCGCCCCCCAGTCCCGTGTGTGAAAAGTGCTGCTGTAAAGCTGGTAGCGCTGTTCAAGCACCATGTATTTCCTTCAGGAAATGCCCATCTAATATATAATTGCCTAGAATACTACTTCCTGCAATTTGTGCCAAGAAAGAACATACCAATATACATAGTTATTGATACATATTATTTATTATTTACATTATTGTTCTTAAGCAAAGAACCGTTGTTGTGGCATTTGCCACAACACGCAAAGTTGTTGTCTGATGTCTTTCATCACTCCCCTCATAAGCATGTTCATGGATCCTGTGTAACTGTACCTTAAATAACAAGAATTGTCAAGAGCTGGTGAGTGCAGCCATTTTTTGTTCTTTCTTACTATTATTTATTAATTGTATTATTCTTACATTTGAATAAATAAAGTATATATGGATTCTAGACTCCCGATTCTTTAGAATCGGGCTGCCATCTAGTTTAAAATAACCAGTAAATTTTGTTTAACTTCACAATTGTGTTCCACGTGTTGTTGATTCTTCACCAAAAATTTACCTTTGTTATCTTTATGTTTGAAGCATGATATGTGGGAAAAGTTGAAAAGTTCCAGGGAGCCGAATACTTTAGCAAGGCACTGTACTCAGGCTGATAACCGGTTCATGCAGCATTACATGAACACCTGATTCTTACACTATTGCTGGTCTGAACAATGAAAGCAATTGTTACAATCCACCTTTCGTGTCTCCCCTTTTTGCTCATAGACTGTAAGCTTAGGAGCAGGGCCCTCATTCCTCTTGGTATCTGTTGATCTATGTGTTTATTGTTATGCTGTAATGTTTATTGTCTGTAAAAGTCCCCTCTAAAATGTAAAGTGCTGCAGAATATGTTGGTGCTACAGAAATTAAATTAATATTATTGTTATTGTTGTTATTAATACAGACAGTGTCAGATTGGCAGCGTTATATTGATAAAAATGACACCTTGGTTGATGAAATCTGTCAGTTTTGTGCTAATGATATGCCGATGCTGCGAGGCAGAATTAGAGGGAGGTCTTTATGTGGTGCTCTGATTATGTATTCATAATGCAAACGGCTGACAGGTCACTGATCCCTCAGTGACCTGCCCCTCAGTTTACATAATACCTGCACATACTGAAGAAAAAAAAACCTACTGCAGGCAGGTTCTGGCCGTGGCACCTGTGTTGCAGTATAATTGCATGTTTAGCATATTAGTAATCACTGTTCTTTTTGTTACTGATCAAGTACAGAACAAAAATCTATTTGAAAATGGCAACCTGCCGCACCTGCGTAGTAGCAGCTATTGGTTTGTGCAGAGATCCAATAGCTGCTATTGGGCAGGTGCCGATGGAGCCATCTTGCTGGAGAAGAAAAAAAAATCCTCCTCCAAGATGGCGCCGACCATGCCTGTGTGGCACCCCAGGAGTTCGGGTACCACAGTGGTGCTGCCATCCTCTTGGGAAGGGTAATGTCATGCCTGGAGACAGGAGGAATCCCTTTGGCAGGTAACCTTACATGCAACACATTTTGACTCCAGGCCAGAAGGAGGAGCTCTAAACTTGGTTCAAGGGAACTTCTCTATAAACATCCTGGTCTGAAGGAGAAGTCAGTTAATCTGGTGCAGACAAGCGGAGAGTTGACAGTTGGTAGCAGACAGTGACGGCAGTGAAGAAGCACAGAAAGACTTAGGTGCTGGGCCTCTCTAAGCTGAGCGCAGAAACTAGGCACCGGGAGCCCGAGGTCATGAGGAACTACAGGTCCCAAGGCAGAACCGGAGTGCAGGAAACTAAAAGCGACTTGCCCACATAATACCTGAGGTACAGCAGCAATCAGAGCCCGGAGCCACCATGGACAGAGACCCCAAAAAGACGGCTCAAGTTGCCTACCATGCAGGTGCTATCCCTGGAAAAGAGAAAAAGAGGACCTTGTTAGACAACTACAGGCAGCAAGGGACTACAGACTAGCGCATAGTGGAAGGCTCCCAAACAGACCTGTCAAAAGGATTTCCACTTTTCTTCAGGCTGCCTGGACTCCATCTACACCTGTTGCCGGTACCCTGGACTGAAGCTGCTTAACACCTGTAAACCAGGTAAAGACTGCAACCCTGTATCCTACATTTATTTGCTGGCATTCACCATCCCTGCCAAACACATCTGGAGCCCTGGGGACCCTGCTTCACCTGTGGGAAGCAACACCATCTTTGCTGCAGCACCATTGCCCCCAGAGGACCCCTTTAAACAGTGTCAGTTACCTCCAACGAAAACCACAGGTAGCATCATGAACTTTCATTATTTCCACAACCCCTTTAAAGACCATCTCCTTTACTTGTGTGCCAAGGCCACGAACCGTGTTGCTGCCACCATGACCACCCCTTTAATTGCAACCGGACCCTGTACCAAGTATCCCCACTGCCCTGAAGGGCGACTCAACTGCATATTAGCAGCTCAGCCATCTGCAAGAGATGCTACTGCGCAGGCACCATCTTGGTGGAGGAGTTTTGTTTTTTATGCGGGGCGAGTTGTGCTTGTGAATGACACCATTGGTTTTACTCAAACATGAAAAAATTTCTAAGTGCGGTGAAAATTGCAAAAAAAGTACAATACCACAACTGTTTTTTTTGGGATGGTACGGCCAATGTCGTGATGGAGTAAATTTTCAAAAGATTTGTTCATCTCTACGGCAAAGTTCTGCGATGTATTCATTACGCATAACCTCTAAGATGAGTATCATTTGCTGTGAAACTAAGTTCCTGCTGTATGAAAGATGGTAATCATTAGTTCAACCTGTATCCAGCTGAATCTGAATATTGACTATCCTATCCTTGAATGGGGCACCTCTTCCACAGATAAGAATTGATCCTCTAACTGTTCTTGTAATTTACAGCTGAAATAACAGGTAATATAGAATATGTACACTAAAAATATAGAGTACCATCCACCCAACATTACATTTTCTATAGGGGTGAATCTCTCAAAATGTCAATAAGCATAAAACATAAGAAAGCTTTAGTCTTTTTAAACAAATTTTTTGGAGATGTTTTCATGTATAGGACAAAAAATGAGCATTGCATAGTGCAAATACTCATACTGTATGTTTCATTAAAGTGGCAAAGAGGGCGGCCCGTCCCCAGACCGAAGGCCAAAGAGGGCGGCCCGTCCCTGACCAGAAGCAAAGATGGGAACCCTGCCAGCCTGAACCTACGTAGACATTGTGTATCCCCCCATAGGTCAATTTTACACGAAACTTCAAAATATCTGGGAGACTAATCCTAAGAAAATATGGCAAAGAGGGCGGCCCGTCCCCAGACCGAAGGCCAAAGAGGGCGGCCCGTCCCTGACCAGAAGCAAAGATGGGAGCCCTGCCAGCCTGAACCTACAATTTTTTGGAGATGTTTTCATGTATAGGACAAAAAATGAGCATTGCATAGTGCAAATACTCATACTGTATGTTTCATTAAAGTGTTAATAGTATAGAATGTACTATAGTACTATGGTACATAATATTCTGCTTAATTCCTGCTATAATGTGTGTATAAAGCAGAATTAATTTTAAGGTTTCTAAGGCATATAATCTTAAGGTATTCTCTACAATCTCTACAATGGGGCATCCCACATGTCAATTTGATCTTTTTGTCTGCATTATTTGTTACTTCTTAAAGTAAAATGTGATCAGTAAGTGCACTTTGTACTGTTTGAGAAAAGATTAAAGCCTTTTATGTACATGTGCAGATTTTGGATCTGACTTATGACTGCTCTTTGAATTTCAAAGCTTAACTTTGTAAGGGATTTTGTACAACCATTACTTATTTATAAATGATTTTATATGCAAGATAGTACTGCAGGGACAAACATCTCAAATCCAAAAGCTGACTTGACAGTGGCAGCATGTTATTAAACACAAGAGAAAGGTTTTATACATTAAGGTTAGATGTAACATTTTGAAAATGATGGGATCTGTGACTTTATGTGTTTAGCAACTGTGTAGGATGCCAATAGGAGAGGAATGAAAGCTGAAAGTAAAGTCAGATGTCACAAATTACATACAAAGTAAGGCCGGGTTCACATTAGTGTTTCTGTGTGTATGATCTGCATACATCCGTATGCGTCATGCGTACATATCTTTAACACGGTGTACGCAGGGACATATATATGCGTCTTTTTGTGGTGTGCGGCGGTGTCTGGCAAACATGTTGCATTTTTTTGAGTCATCAAATATTGTGCAATCATCTGCATGTGGAGGATTGCATAAAAAAAGCTATCGTACTTCACACTAATCATGCCCAGGAAACTATGTTACCACCACCTGCAAAATCACTGATGTATAAAAGCGGGTCTGGAGACAGGTAGTCCATTACTCTGAAGACTCTGGATGGAAGCACAAGACTCAGGACTAGTGTTGAGCGATACCGTCCGATACTTGAAAGTATCGGTATCGGAAAGTATCGGCCGATACCGGCAAAGTATCAGATCTAATCCGATACCGATACCCGATACCCGATACCAATACAAGTCAATGGGACTCAAGTATCGGACGGTATCCCTGATGGTTCCCAGGGTCTGAAGGAGAGGAAACTCTCCTTCAGGCCCTGGGATCCATATTAATGTGTAAAATAAAGAATTAAAATAAAAAATATTGCTATACTGACCTCTCCGACGCAGCCTGGACCTCACCGAGGGAACCGGGAGCGTTCTTTGCTTAAAATGCGCGCTTTTACTTCCTTCCGTGACGTCACGGCTTGTGATTGGTCGCGTGCCGCCCATGTGGCCGCGACGCGACCAATCACAGCAAGCCGTGACGTAATTTTCAGGTCCTCAATGCCTAATTCTAGGCATTCAGGAATTTAAAATTACGTTCCGGCTTGTGATTGGTCGCGTCGCGGTCACATGGGCGACGCGACCAATCACAAGCCGTGACGTCACGGGAGGCAGGAGACGCGCGCATTTTTAAAATTACGTCACGGCTTGTGATTGGTTGCGTGCCGCCCATGTGACCGCGACACGACCAATCCCAGCAAGCCGTGACATAATTTCAGGTCCTGATGCCTATTTCTGCATTGAGGACCTGAAATTACGTCACGGCTTGCTGTGATTGGTCGCGTCGCCCATGTGACCGCAACGCGACCAATGTTGCTGACATCTTTCTGGTGCTGCCGTTTTTCTGGTGCTGCGGTCCTGTTGCTGCTGGATGTAAGTATAGAAGCTTTGAAAATGTTTGTTTCTCTTTGCAGTCTGTACTCTGTACTATTATTTTCCTGTTCCTTGTAGACTGTTTGCTGCTCCTGTCCTGTTGCTGCCATCCTGTGTAGTCTGTACTAATTGTTTTCTTTTCCTTGTAGACTGTTTGTTGCTGCCGCCATCCTGGTGCTGCCTGACTGCTGTGTTGTTGGACTACTCCCTGTAATGTAAGTATTGGTGTCCATTTTTTTTGTTGCTATATTGTGTTTGGTTTTTAACAAGTTAAATTTTTCTTTCTTTTTTTTTTCTCTAGTGTTTCACTTGACTGCTGCCTGCTCTTTCAATATTTCCTCCACTGAAGGTTCCAAAAGTGGACATGACACAGATTATGTAATCACATTTGATTTACTGATTGGTATGTATTGACTGTCAATACTAGATATGTGTTAAATCATGTATTTTCTTTACAGGTACCTGACAGTGCAGAAGAGCAGGAGCAGTCTAGCAGAAAAGATTCTTGATCAGAAGACTCTGGGAACAAGTGGCCAGATCGCTGTTGGATGATTGGGACCATGCAAGGCCACAAGTCAGAAAAGATTTTCATAAGTATTGCAATGTGGTCTTTTGCACGTCGGTTTTTCTGTAAATATTGGTGTCTTTTTACAATACTTTTTTTTTCTTCCTTCCTCACAGTGAAGAGAGTAAAAGTTTGTTAGCACTCAATGAAGGACAGCTTCAATAAGGATATGAGAGACGAGATTCAGGTTTGAAGTGGTGCTGCACAAAAAGTCCAAAAAAATAAGTACCATCAGCCGCTTTTTTTTTCTGAGGCCTGCGCTTGCTCAGCAAACATGATTATCTTTTGTGTTGTCTTACTATTATTTAAACTTTTAATATTTTACTAATGTTTTTCATTTATTTTCCACACAGAACCTGGTGCAGAACCACAGAACCTGTATCGTCCTCTGTTGGAGTGACCCCTCATCGACCAGCCAACGAACAGGCCCAATCGTCCACCAGCGATGGAGCAACCAGGCAGGCTTCACAGGCTGGTGAACCGGAAACCGGTCCATCAGGTTTTCCTCTCTCCCAGCCACTACTTTACTTGGGTCAGGTCGCCAGTGGTAGAGGGCCTGGGAGCGGTCAGTCATGCCTGAGTTTATTCACTTAAGCTTGGTCTTCCAGGCTGGGATGATGGCGGTTGTAGAAAGACTGGATAGTGGGTTCACTCACGTGAACACACTTTTCCAGGACATCCACAGACGCCTTGACCGCCTGGAAGCTGACCCTAATAGACCGGAGTGCCATTATTTTTCCGCTATAGAGCGTGGCATGATGGAAAACCTTAGTCCTGATCTACAGCTCTATGTGATGAAGGCCTGTCAGGATGCTTACACCAAGGGCATACAGCAGTCCTGATATTAGCAGCAGGCACCAAGCTCTTTCCCTACAGGGCAACAAGCTCCAGGACAGCATAAGTGGCAATATCCACCACCACCACAACCACCGCTGGACATTAAGACTGTTCCAACACTACTCAGCTACAGCACGCAGTTGAGTACAGCAGCCCAGCCTTCTCCTTCAACCACGTAGCTGAATTCAGCAGCCCAGACTTCCACTCCCACCACGCATCAACAGGAAGGAAAAGTCTGAGGAAGCAGCAAAACCAAATCCAGGAAATGTAAAACTGCCAAAAAACATTACCCACCCTCTCCACCCTCACCTCCGAATTTGTCTTTGTTTTCAAGTCTATCCACACCTTCCCTTAGTTCTTTACCATCCAATGTGTCTATCCCTTCCAACTATTTTTCCACTCCTAATGTGTCCTCTTCTCCCATTGTGACCTCCACCAATATTTCTGACCCAAACCTCCAATTGTCTGCTACTTACACTTCACTTACTTCCCCAACCACTCCAAGCCTACCATCACAGCCCGACACCCCCAGGTCCACCATGTCACTCCCTCCCACAGAACCCGAAAGTAATGACATTTTCATTTTTTTTTATTTAAAATAGTTTTTATTTTTGTTAATAAAAATTCTTTTGATTCACAATAACTGTCTCATTGTGTTTTCTTTAGCTCTTTATTTAAACATGTGTATTGTTGAGTGAAGTGTTTCTCTCTTTTTTAAACGTGTGTATTGTTGAGTGTGTTGTTGAGTGAAGTATTAACAGATGTTACAGTTAAGGTGTTTATTATTATAAAGTTACATTCAAGGTGTCAATATTACAGTCAGAAAAAAAGTCCAGGTACATAACATTACAGGTACATAACAGTACAGGTACATAACATTATAGGTACATTTGACTTATTTACAGCTTAAACCATTTCATCTTCCCATGACACATGTCTAATAAGATTATTAACTATAGGTGTTTCTTTTTCAAAATTACGTACCTTAGGGTCACTAACAGACGTTCCTCAGCAGGAATTGCTCTACGTAGTTACGTGTCCTGCCTGGTGATAGATCCTCGCACACGATGCAGCAATTCATCGAAGCTGTGTTCAGACATCCTCGTGTATTCAAAAAACTTTTGCTGGTTTTCACGAAGCTTGTTGCACAATGAGTGGTAGGCTCTATGGCTCTCTCGGACTTCAACAATGGGGTGCTGCTAATAGCAACAATGACGTCTTCTCCACCTTTCTCTTCTCCTTTCTTCCTTACAAGCCACAGCAAAAGCCAATTTCAATGATAAATCCAGAATCAGATTGAAGCACTCCATGCCAAGATCCATCTTGCAGCAGGATGCAGCATGAAAAGAAGAGGATTTCATCTGTGCAGGGTCTATATATGGAAATCCCATAAGCCATGCCCACTGGGAAATACCATACGCATGCGCATAAACAACGCAAACGCATGCAAAAATGCATACAAATGCATGCACATGCAGCGGATTTTTTCTGTCATGCGTAAGATCATGCGGATAAAAAATGCAGCGTAAACATGCGTTTGCATGCAGATGATACTCTGTGCACATAAACGCTAATGTGAACCTGGACTAAATGAATGCTTACCACAATTATGAAGCATTTTATTAATGCTGTTCTATTGATCAACCATGAATTAATGTGTAAATATGTTCGGTATGATAACTATTTTATGTCTTAAAAACAGTGACAACTACTCTGTGTAACACCCCAAAGTTCTTGTTTACATGACTGTTTTGAGTCTGTGTGCTACTAGATTTCCTCCCCACACTTCCAATCCTTAAAGGGAACATGTCATGTTGAAAATGATATCTGATCCTCAGCAGTACTTTTAATGCAGTAGGAGCTGATCAGATTGATATACATTTTTTGGAAAAAGTTTTAGTAAAATTTGCATTTTATTGATTGAAATCCCTCGTGTTTATATGCAAATGAGTCAAGTGGAAATAAATATCCACTGAAACATACTATCTAAGGCTGGGGTCACACTTAATGTATGAAAAATCGGTCTAAGGCCGGCGTCACACTCGGCGTAAGACAATACGGTCCGTATTTTACGGCCGTAATACGGCCGAAATACGGTGAAATGTTCCCAAAATAGTGATCCGTAGTCAGGGTGTGTCAGCGTATTTTGCGCATGGCATCCTCCGTATGTAATCCGTATGGCATCCGTACTGCGAGATTTTCGCGCAGGCTTGCAAAACCGACATCTAATGGATTTATGTGCTCAAATGTTCGGGAAAACATATATACAGTATATATATATATATATGTCATTGAGACACATATATATATATTCTGTATTTAGATTTCATTCAGCGCGATATGTGTTAAAAGCCGGTAATTCAATTGCCGGCTTCTCATTTCTCCTGCACAAACCCGACAGGATATGAGACATGGTTTACATACAGTAAACCATCTCATATCCCCATTTTTTTTGCATATTCCACACTACTAATGTTAGTAGTGTGTATGTGCAAAATTTCAGCGCTGTAGCTGCTGAAATAAAGGGTTAAATGGCGGAAAAAATTGGCGTGGGCTCCCGCGCAATTTTCTCCGCCAGAATGGTAAAGCCAGTGACTGAGGGCAGATATTAATAGCCAGGAGAGGGTCCTTGGTTATTGGCCCCCCCGTGGCTAAAAACATCTGCCCCCAGCCACCCCAGAAAAGGCACATCTGGAAGATGCGCCTATTCTGGCACTTGGCCACTCTCTTCCCACTCCCTGTAGCGGTGGGATATGGGGTAATGAAGGGTTAATGCCACCTTGCTATTGGAAGGTGACATTAAGCCAGATTAATAAAGGAGAGGCGTCAATTATGACACCTATCCATTATTAATCCAATTGTAGGAAAGGGTTAAAAAACACACACACACATGATTTAAAAGTATTTTAATGAAAAAAACACAGCGGTTGTTGTAATAATTTATTGTACTCTCAGTCCATCAGGAACACCCTCGCTTGGAAAAATAATAAACGCACAAGATACATACCTTCTGCTGTCAGATCAGGTCCCACGAAGTAATCCATCTGAAGGGGTTAACTAATATTACAGGCAGAGCTGCGATAAACCGCTCGCTCGTACCTGTAATCCCCGGGTGCTGAAAGGAAAGCAGTGATCTATACTTACATTCAGTTGCGGTGATGCGCCCCTGCTGGATGTTCTCATGAACTGCAGCCTGGGAACTTTTTCCCACGCTACAGGTCATATGAGGACATCCACCAGGGGGCGCATCACCGCGACTGAAGGAAATGTAGGTCATTGACCTACATTTCATTCATTCGCGGTGATGCGCCCCCTGGTGGATGTCCTCATATGACCTGTAGCGTGGGAAAAAGTTCCCAGGCTGCAGTTCATGAGAACATCCAGCAGGGGCGCATCACCGCAACTGAATGTAAGTATAGATCACTGCTTTCCTTTCAGCACCCGGGGATTACAGGTACGAGCGAGCGGTTTATCGCAGCTCTGCCTGTAATATTAGTTAACCCCTTCAGATGGATTACTTCGTGGGACCTGATCTGACAGCAGAAGGTATGTATCTTGTGCGTTTATTATTTTTCCAAGCGAGGGTGTTCCTGATGGACTGAGAGTACAATAAATTATTACAACAACCGCTGTGTTTTTTTCATTAAAATACTTTTAAATCATGTGTGTGTGTGTTTTTTAACCCTTTCCTACAATTGGATTAATAATGGATAGGTGTCATAATTGACGCCTCTCCATTATTAATCTGGCTTAATGTCACCTTCCAATAGCAAGGTGGCATTAACCCTTCATTACCCCATATCCCACCGCTACAGGGAGTGGGAAGAGAGTGGCCAAGTGCCAGAGTAGGCGCATCTTCCAGATGTGCCTTTTCTGGGGTGGCTGGGGGCAGATGTTTTTAGCCACGGGGGGGGCCAATAACCATGGACCCTCTCCTGGCTATTAATATCTGCCCTCAGTCACTGGCTTTACCATTCTGGCGGAGAAAATTGCGCGGGAGCCCACGCCAATTTTTTCCGCCATTTAACCCTTTATTTCAGCAGCTACAGCGCTGAAATTTTGCACATACACACTACTAACATTAGTAATGTGGAATATGCAAAAAAAAAGGGGATATGAGATGGTTTACTGTATGTAAACCATGTCTCATATCCTGTCGGGTTTGTGCAGGAGAAATTAAAAGCCGGCAATTGAATTACCGACTTTTCACTAACACCGCTGCGTATTTCTCGCAAGTCACACTGCTGGTCAGTGTGGAATCCGTATTTTTCACGCCCCCATAGACTTTCATTGGCGATTTTTTTGCGCAGTACGCTGACAAACGCAGCATGCTGCGATTTTGTACGGCCGTAGAAAGCCGTATAATACTGAACCGTAATATACGGCTAATAGGAGCAGCCCCATTGAGAATAATTGTGCCGTATGTTATGCGAGTTTTACGGACGTAGTTTCTGCGCTCTTACGTCCGTAAAACTCGCCAGTGTGACGCCGGCCTTAGTCTCTCTGCCGAGAGTCGCACGAGTGTAATGCGAGTGTCATTCAAGAGTCATTTGAGTACAATCTGATTTTTCACAACTAGCATCCCATTTACATTCAATTGCAGTGCAATTTCTATCCAATTGCAATGTGATTTTAACATGAGCTTTTACATACAGCAATTCTCTGTCATTTACACATCGTTTTCAAAGGAAATATTCATCAAAACACATACACACACATAATTACTGTGTGTATGTATAAATATATATATATATATATACAGTATATATACATATATATTAGATGGAAGCTTGATGCTATTACATCGGGAGGGCGGTAATGTCACGATGGGGGCAGGCATGCGATGCTGTTGTTGCATAATGGCATCCTGTGATAATCTAATGACTTTTGCATCAGGGGAATCATTTGCTTGATGCCTACGCTTGTATGCATTGTTTTTGTCCCAGTGATGCTGCTGCTCTTCAAGAGTCTCATTTGCCTTTTGTTGTTTTGACGTTGAGCCTTTGCTGCTTTCCTTTCATTGTGATTACCATTATTTTTATGAGAAGCCATATTGGCATTGATATTTGCTTTTTAAAAGGGTTTTCCCATGAGCAAAAGTTAATTTTAAAAATTGTCTGTGTCTGACCGTGTGCCGAACATACCAGACCTCTGGTGCAGGGAGGGAAGCAAAAGACAATACTGGCATTACCGCAGGAGATTACAGAGGATACATTTTGTGAGGTACCGTATTTTCCGGCATATAAGATGACTTTTTAACCCCTAAAAATTGTCCCAAAAGTCGGGGGTCGTCTTATACGCCAGGTACGGCATGTGCAGGGAGCGATCCTGGATGTTCCCAGGGTCTGAAGGAGAGGAAACTCTCCTTCAGGCCCTGGGATCCATATTCATTTAAAAAATAAAGAATAAAAATAAAAAATATGTATATACTCACCGCTGCAAGCGTCTGCCTCCGTTCCTAAGAATTGCAGAGCGTGAAGGACCTTCGATGACGTCACGGTCAGGTGACCGGTCACATGAGCGATCACGGACCAATCACAGGACTGCGACGTCATCGAGGGTCCTTCATGCTCTGCAATTCTTAGGAATGGAGGCAGACGCTTGCAGCAGTGACAGCCAGGCTTCTCGGAGGGGTGAGTATATACATATTTTTAATTTTTATTCTTTATTTTTAACATGAACATGGATCCCAGGGCCTGAAGGAGAATCTCCTCTCCTTCAGACCCTGGGAACCACACGCCGTATAAGATGACTGGGCGTATAAGATGACCCCCATCTTATACAGCGGGCATATCCCAAATTCCATATTTTATATGGAAAAGTTGGGGGTCGTCTTATACGCCCAGTCGTCTTATACACCAGAAAATACAGTAAATATTTTAAAAAAAACAGTCAGTGAAATATTTTACCTCACAAAATGAATTCACCGTGATCCCCTGCTGTAATGTCAGTATTGTCTTTTGCTTCCTTCCCTGCTCAGGAGATGTGGTATGCTCCCTACATGGTCAGACAGTCAATTTTTTAAATGAACTTTTGTTCGTGGTTAATGTGACCGGCTTCTTCTACCTGTAGACACATCACGCATCTTCCTCTGGGATCAAACGAATGATTCACTGCACCTGCGAGTAATTCGCGCAGGCGCAGTAAATCAGACCGCCGCCATCTTTGTGCAGACAGCGGCGGTCACATTAAAACGGCGCTCCTCCTGTACAAATATGGCGGCAGTCAGTGAATCATTTGGCTGATCCCGGTGGCGGCTTGTTCACGACTGTGTTCCGCTAGCGGTGCCGTGCTATAGGTTGGTACCAGCAGCAGTTTCAATATTGAAACACCCATCACTTGGGTGTCTCAATATGGTGGCTGGTGAACTTCCTCCACTTGGAATTCTGGGACACGGTGACATCTGGACAGAACAGGAAATGAAAACATTACAAGGCATATACATATACTGTGTATAAATATATATATATATATATATATATATATATATATATATATATATATATATATATATTGCTCAAAAAATAAAGGGAACACAAAAATCCCACATCCTAGATATCACTGAATGAAATATTCCAGTTGTAAATCATTATTCATTACATAGTGGAATGTGTTGGGAACAATATATCCTAAAAATGATCAACATTAACTAATATCCCACGGAGGTCTGGAGTTGGAATGATGCTCACAATCAAAAGTGGAAAATGAAGTTACCAGCTGATCCAACTTCAGCGGAAATGCCTCAAGACAAGGAAATGATGGTCAGCAGTGTGTGTGACCTCCACGTGCCTGTATGGCCTCCCTACAATGCCTGGGAATGCTCCTGATGAGGCGGTGAATGGTCTCCTGAGGGATCTCCTTCCAGACCTGGACTAAAGCATCCATCAAATCCTGGACAGTCTATGGTGCAACGTGACATTAGTGGATAGTGCGAGACATGATGTCCCAGATGTGTTCAATCAGATTGAGGCCTGGGGAATGGGCGGGCCAGTCCATACCTTCAATGCCTTCATCTTGCAGGAACTGCTGACACACTCCAGCCACATGAGGTCTGGTATTGTCCTGCATTAGGAGGAGCCCAGGGCTAACCGCACCATCATGTGGTCTCACAAAGGGTTTGAGGATCTCATCTCGGTACCTAATGGCAGTCAGGCTACTTCTGGCGAGCACATGGAGGGCTGTGCGGCCCTACAAAGAAACCCCACACCATTACTGACCCACTGCCAAACCGGTCATGCTGAAGGATGTTGCAGGTAGCAGATCGCTCTCCATGGCGTCTCCAGACTCTGTCGCATCTGTCACATGTGCTCAGAGTGAATCTGCTTTCATTTGTGAAGAGCACAGGGAATCAGTGGCAATTTTGACAATCCTGGTGTTCTGTGGCAAATGCCAAGCGTCCTGCATGTGTTGGGCTGTGAGCACAACCCCCATCTCTGGACATCAGGCACTCAGACTATCCTGAGTCGGTTTCTAGCCATTGAGGCCAGTTGAGTGGCCACCAAGGTCTCCTGATCTTACCCCCTTAGACTTTTATCTTTGGGGTCATCTGAAGGCAATTGTGTATGTTGTGAAAATACGAGATGTGCAGCATCTGAAATAACGGATGCTGGAAGCCTGTGCTAGCATTTCTTCTGCGGTGTTGCTATCAGTGTGTCACGAGTGGGAGAAGAGGGTTGCATTGTCAATCCAGCACAATGGGCAGCACTTTGAACACAATTTAAAAGTGGTGATAAACTTGTAAATAACCCATGAAAGAATAAAGTTATGTTAAAACGAAGCACACCATTGTTTTTATTGTGAAATTCTCAATAAGTTTAATGTGTCACATGACCCTATATAAATGGCCCACCCTGTATATATATGGCTGTGAACTTCTATACCCTGTCTGATGGCACCGCGAGCAGGAGAACTTTCTCACACCCGCAGTGCCCTCAGACATGGCATAGAAGTTCACAGAGAGACAATGAGCACATGGTGTGTCTGCTGGATGACAGGCTGCATGGTCGCATAATACAGCCTGCCATCTAGTTGTAGCAGAGCTTGTCAAGTCGTGGGAAAAATTGATTAAAATCATCTCTGCGGAAAGGTGAGGAATACTGTTTTTTTTGTTTTTTTAACTCTTTTGCAGATGATGAGGGTATTGGGGGAACAGACGAGGTCGTAACTATGGTTTAATTAAGAATATTAAAGAAATCTGTGTCTTTCTTTCAATTAAAGGACTTTTTTCTGGGTGTCTATGTTTTCTTTCAATGTGACTATGGGGTTAGTAATGGGGGCGTCTTATTGACACCTCTCCATTACTAACCTTGGGGCTTGATGTCACTTGACAGTGACATCAACCCTCCCAACTATCACCCCCACTTTCCACTGCTACAGGCCAAATGGGAAGAGCGAGGTGAAGTGCCAGAATTGCTGCATCTTAGAGATGTGCATTTTCAGGGGCAGCTGAAAACTGATGTTTTTAGCCTTGGGGGGGCAGTATCCATGGCCCCTTCCTAAGCTATTAATATCAGCCCGCAGCTGTCTGCATATCCTTTGCTGGTTATTAATTATGGGGGGACCACACATCATTTTTTTGGGGGGGTCTCCCATTTTAATTGCCAGTAAAGGCTATTTATACAGCTGTGAGCTGATATTAATAGCCTGGGAAGCTCCATGGGTAATACCCTTTTTCCAGGCTGTAAACATCATTCCTCAGCCGTAGGCTTTCCCTCTGCTGGTTACGAAAATTGCACGGGAGCCCACGCCATTTTTTACAAAAAATAATATTTTATTAATTAAATACATGTACAGTAATTTGCACATATTTTACTAATTGTATTTATCACTTACATCTATACATCTATCTATGCTCTATGTATTTTTTGTATGTAATCCATCTCTTCTATTCTGTCGGCTCCTGCAGTGATTTTGCAAAACACAGCAGATGACTTACCGGCTTTTCTTCTATCTATCTATCTATCTATCTATCTATCTATCTATCTATCTATCTATCTATCTATCTATCTATTTATCTATCTAATATATATACATACGTGTGTGTCACTGACATCTATATACATATATATACATTGCTCAAAAAAATAAAGGGAACACTAAAATCCCACATCCTAGATATCACTGAATGAAATATTCCAGCTGTAAATCTTTATTCATTACATAGTGGAATGTGTTGAGAACAAAGTGTTGGAATGATGCTCAAAATCAAAGTGGAAAATGAAGTTACAGGCTGATACAATTTCAGTGGAAATGCCTCAAGACAAGGAAATGATGGTCAGTAGTGTGTGTGGCCTCCACGTGCCTGTATGACCTCCCTACAATGCCTGGGCATGCTCCTGATGAGGCAGCAGATGGTCTCCTGAGGGATCTCCTCTCAGACCTGGACTAAAGCATTTGCCAACTCCTGGACAGTATGTGGTGCAACGTGACATTGGTGGATGGTGCGAGACATGATGTCCCAGAAGTTTTCAATCGGATTCAGGTCTAGGGAATGGGCGGGACAGTCCATAGCTTCAATGCCTTCATCTTACAGAAACTGCTGACACACTCCAGCTACATGAGGTATGGCATTGTCCTGCATTAGGAGGAACCCAGAGCCAACCGCACCATCATATGGTTTCACAAAGGGTTTGAGGATCTCATCTTGGTACATAATGGCAGTCAGGCTACTTCTCGTGAGCACATGGAGGGCTGTGCGGCCCTACAAAGAAATGCCACCCCACACCATTACTGACCCACTGCCAAACCAGTCATGCTGAAGGATGTTACAGGCAGCAGATCGCTCTCCATGGCGTCTCCAGACTCTGTAACATCTGCCATATGTGCTTAGTGTGAACCTGCTTTCATTTGTGAAGAGCACAGGGCGCCAGTGGCAAATTTGCCAATCCTGGTGTTCTGTGGCAAATGCCAAGCGTCCTGCATGTGTTGGGCTGTGAGCACAACCCCCATTTGTGGACGTCAGGCACTCAGACTATCCTCATGGAGTCGGTTTCTAACCGTTTGTGCAGACACATGCACATTTGTGGCCTGCTGAAGGTCATTTTGCAGGGCTCTGGCAGTGCTCATCCTGTTCCTCCTTGCACAAAGGCTGAGGTTGTGGTTCTGCTGCTGGGTTGTTGCCCTCCTAAGGCTCCCACACCATCTCCTGGTGTACTGGCCTGTCTCCTGGTAGTGCCTCCAGCCTCTGGACACTACGCTGACAGACACAGCAAACCTTCTTGCCACAGCTCGCATTGATGTGCCATCCTGGATGAGCTGAACTACCTGAGCTACTTGTGTGGGTTTTAGAGTCCGCCTCATGCTATCACAAGTGCGAAAGAACAACCAACATTCAAAAGTGACCAAAACATCAGCCAGAAAGCATTGGTACTGAGATGTGGTCTGTGGTCCCCACCTGCAGAACCACTCCTATATTGAGTGTGTCTTGATATTTGCCAATAATTTCCATGTGTTGTCTATTCCATTTGCACAGCATCATGTGAAATTGATTGTCAAATAGTGTTGATTCCTAAGTGAACAGTTTGATTTCACAGAAGTTTGATTTACTTGGAGTTGGAGCTTCCTCGGGGGCTGTAAAGGAGTCAAGTGGGTTGTCCTACTAGTCTTTTCTGTATTGAAGGAAAATAATTATTTGATAACCCTACCAATTTTGTACGTTTTCCCACCTACAAAGAGATCTGTAATATTTATCATATGTACACTTCAACTGTGACGGAGAGAATTTAAAAATAAACTCCAAAAAATCACATTGCATGATTTTTGCATTTTATTGCATGAAATAAGTATTTGATACAATAGAAAAACTGAGCTTATTATTTGGTACAGAAACTTTTGTTTGCAATTGCAGAGGTCAGACGTTTCCTGTCTTTCTTGAAGTTTGCACACACCGCAGTAGGTATTTTGGCCCACTTATCCATATAGATCTCCAGATCTTTCAAATTTCAGGGCTGTAGGTGGGCAACATTGAGCTTGAGCTCCCTTCAAACATTTTCTATTGGGTTCAGGTTTGGAGACTGTCTAGGCCACTCCAGGACCTTGAAATGCTTCTTACAGAGCCACTCTTTAGTTGTCCTGTCTATGTGTTTCAGGTCATTGTCATGCTGGATGACCCAGCAACAACCCAAAGTCAATGCTCTTACTGCTACACCTGGTTATAATAGGGAGGGACTTTAGCCTGTTCTGGGACTTATGGCAGAAGGCGAAGGTACAAATTGACTAAGACAGGAGCCAGTTCAACCTTGATGAATTCCCATTGCAGACGGAGGTGGATGAGCTTACCCTGTGTGTCCTTCCTTGTAAAATAGATGAGATGTGACCAATGAGAATGAGATTTCCGAGTTGGGTGATTTCTGGGTGGAATTATGGGGCTGTTTAAATGCTGGATGCTACATTAAAAAGTGCATTTGACAATGTGAATGTGATAAATTGGGTTGCTCAAGAGCTGGGAGTTGACACTAGGTTTCCATATTTCTCTTTAAATGAAGAGCTGCTTTAATGAGTCAATAAACAGAGATGGGAAGTGATAGAGCAGTTGTTGGCTGTAGAGTATTAGATCTGGCCCATTCTTATGTCTTGGGTGGGCATCTGGAAGTAGACAAAACTCAAGAGCGAGTCCTTCAGAGGTTCTGCTGTCCTGGGTGTCACAGAGACATTGTTAATTTCTACCAATCCTACCCAACCTGTCAGCTAACTACTCCTGTGTCCCACTTCTGTGGTCCATTAGTGTCGTTGCCCCTTATAGAAGTTCTATTTGACTAGATTGCCATGGACCTTGCCAAACCCTTGGTTAAGTCTGCCCGGGGTCACCAAAACATCCTGGTGGTGATGGAATAGGCAATACGGTACCCAGAGGTGCTACAAAAGAAGAATTCTTCTGCCAGTAGTATAGCTTGAGAGCTAGTCCATTTTCTCCCAGACGTGCCTGCCAAAGAAGATCCTGATGGACCAAGGAACGCCTTTTTTATCCAAAGTGTGGAAAAAAGTGGAAGTGGTGGAAGGCTCTCCAGATTACCCAACTCCGAAAGTCAGTGAACCATCCACAGACGGACGGCCTTGTCGAGAGGTTATTATTATTATACATTTTTATAGCGCCATTTATTCCATGGCACTTTACATGTGAAAAAGGGGGCAAATATAGACAAATACATTAAACATGAGCAAAAAGCAAGGCACACCGGTACATAAGGAGGGAGGACCCTGCCTGTCATGAATCCCCAATGGCTGGGGATAGCACAGGACAAGCAAAGTACAAATAGATAACGGACGAGCTCTAGGGTGATGGAACCTGGGCTGACCGCTGCCCTACGCCTGACAAACGCAACTAGAGATAGCCAGGGAGCGTGCCTACGTTGGTTCTAGACGCCACGCACCAGCCTAAGAGCTAACTAGTACTGCAGAGAAAATAAAGACCTCACTTGCCTCCAGAGGAATGAACCCCAAAAGATATAGTTGCCCCCTCACATGTATTGACGGTGAAATGAGAGGAAGGCACACACATAGAGATGATATATATAGTTTTAGCAAATTGAGGCCCGCTGTAAACTAGAAAGCAGAACGATACAAAAGGGGACTGAGCGGTCAGCAAAAAACCCTAATCAAAAAAACCATCCTGAGATTACAAGAACCCATGTGCCAACTCATGGCACATGGGGAGAACCTCAGTCCACTAGAGCTACCAGCTAGCATAGAGACATAATAAGCAAGCTGGACAAAAAACCAAACAACTGAAAATCAGCACTTAGCTTATCCTGAAAGATCTGGGAGCAGGTAGGCAGGAACCAAACAGAGCACATCTGAATACATTGATAGCCGGCAAGGGAATGACAGAAAGGCCAGGTAAAATAGGAAACACCCAGCCTCTGATGGACAGGTGGAAACCAAAGGCCGCAACCCACCAAAGTCACCCAGTACCAGCAGTAACCACCAGAGGGAGCCCACAAACAGAATCCACAACAGTACCCCCCCCTTGAGGAGGGGTCACCGAACCCTCACGAGAACCCCCAGGGCGATCAGGGTGAGCTCTATGGAAGGCGCGGACCAAATCAGTCGCATGAACATCGGAGGCGACCACCCAGGAATTATCCTCCTGACCATAACCCTTCCACTTAACCAAATACTGGAGTTTGCGTCTGGAAACACGAGAATCCAAGATCTTCTCAACAACATACTCCAATTCTCCCTCCACCAGCACCGGAGCAGGAGGCTCAACCGAAGGAACAACGGGCACCTCATACCTCCGCAACAATGACCGATGGAACACATTATGAATAGCAAACGATGCTGGGAGATCCAAACGAAAAGATACAGGGTTAAGAATCTCCGAGATCCTATAAGGACCGATGAACCGAGGCTTGAACTTAGGAGAAGAGACCTTCATAGGGACAAAACGAGAAGACAACCACACCAAATCCCCAACAAGAAGTCGGGGACCCACGCGGCGACGGCGATTAGCAAACTGCTGAGTCTTCTCCTGAGATAACTTCAAATTGTCCACCACCTGATTCCAAATCTGATGTAGCCTGTCCACCACCATGTCCACTCCAGGACAATCCGAAGACTCCACCTGACCAGAGGAAAAATGAGGATGAAACCCCGAATTACAAAAAAAAGGAGAGACCAACGTGGCAGAACTAGCCCGATTATTAAGAGCAAATTCGGCCAGTGGCAAAAAAGCAACCCAGTCATCTTGATCAGCAGAAACAAAACACCTCAAATAAGTTTCCAAGGTCTGATTAGTTCGCTCCGTCTGGCCATTCGTCTGAGGATGGAATGCAGACGAGAAAGACAAATCAATGCCCATTTTGGCACAAAACGTCCGCCAAAATCTAGACACAAACTGGGATCCCCTGTCAGAAACGATATTCTCCGGAATCCCATGCAAACGGACCACGTTCTGAAAAAATAAAGGGACCAACTCAGAGGAGGAGGGCAACTTAGGCAAGGGCACCAAATGAACCATCTTAGAAAAGCGGTCACACACAACCCAGATAACGGACATTTTCTATGAAACCGGAAGATCAGAAATAAAATCCATGGAAATGTGCGTCCAAGGCCTCTTCGGGATGGGCAAGGATAACAACAACCCACTGGCCCGAGAACAGCAAGGCTTAGCTCGAGCACACACTTCACAAGACTGCACAAAGGTACGCACATCCCTAGACAAGGAAGGCCACCAAAAAGACCTGGCCACCAAGTCTCTAGTACCAAATATTCCAGGATGACCAGCCAACACAGAAGAATGGACCTCGGAGATGACTCTACTGGTCCAATCATCCGGAACAAACAGTCTTTCTGGTGGACAACGATCCGGTTTATCCACCTGAAACTCCTGCAAAGCACGTCGCAAGTCTGGGGATACGGCGGACAATATTACCCCATCCCTAAGGATACCAGTAGGCCCAGAGTCTCCAGGAGAGTCAGGCACAAAACTCCTGGAAAGAGCATCTGCCTTCACATTCTTTGAACCTGGCAGGTATGAAACCATGAAATTGAAACGAGAAAAAAACAACGACCAACGAGCCTGTCTAGGATTCAACCGCCTGGCAGACTCAAGGTAAATGAGATTCTTGTGATCAGTCAAGACCACCACACGATGTTTAGCACCCTCAAGCCAATGACGCCACTCCTCAAATGCCCACTTCATGGCCAAAAGCTCCCGATTACCCACATCATAATTGCGCTCGGCGGGCGAGAATTTTCTAGAGAAGAATGCACATGGCTTCATCACCGAGCCATTAGAACTTCTCTGTGACAAAACCACCCCCGATCCAATCTCGGAAGCATCAACCTCAACCTGAAAAGGAAGTGAAACATCTGGCTGACACAACACAGGAGCAGAAGAAAACCGGCGCTTAAGTTCCCGAAAGGCCTCCACGGCTGCAGGAGACCAATCAGCAACATCAGCACCCTTTTTAGTCAAATCAGTCAAAGGTTTGACAATACTGGAAAAATTAGCAATGAACCGACGATAAAAATTAGCAAACCCCAAGAACTTCTGAAGGCTCTTAACAGATGTAGGTTGTGTCCAGTCACAAATAGCCTGAACCTTGACGGGATCCATCTCAATAGTAGAAGGAGAAAAAATGTACCCCAAAAAAGAAATCTTCTGGACTCCGAAGAGACACTTTGAACCCTTCACAAACAGAGAATTGGCCCGCAGAACCTGAAACACCTTCCTGACCTGTAGAACATGAGACTCCCAGTCATCAGAAAACACCAAAATATCATCCAAATACACAATCATAAACTTATCCAGATATTCACGGAAAATATTGTGCATAAAGGACTGAAAGACTGACGGAGCATTGGAGAGTCCAAAAGGCATTACCAAATACTCAAAATGGCCCTCAGGCGTATTAAATGCGGTTTTCCACTCATCACCCTGTTTTATCCGCACCAGATTATACGCACCGCGAAGATCTATCTTAGTGAACCACCTAGCCCCCTTAATGCGAGCAAACAAATCAGTTAATAATGGCAATGGATACTGGTATTTGACTGTAATCTTATTCAGAAGGCGATAATCTATACAAGGCCTCAGGGAACCATCTTTTTTTGCCACGAAAAAGAAACCTGCTCCCAGAGGGGACGAAGATGGACGAATATGTCCCTTTTCCAAGGACTCCTTAATATAAATCCGCATAGCAGTATGCTCTGGCAGTGACAGATTAAATAAACGACCCTTAGGGAACTTACTGCCAGGAATCAATTCTATAGCACAGTCACACTCTCTATGAGGAAGGAGCGAATTGAGCTTAGGCTCCTCAAAAACATCCCTATAGTCAGACAAAAACGCAGGGATCTCAGAAGGAGTAGATGAAGCGATTGAAATCGGAGGTGTATCATCATGAACCCCCTGACATCCCCAGCTTAGCACAGACATAGTTTTCCAGTCCAGGACAGGATTATGAGTTTGTAACCATGGCAGACCAAGCACTAGTACATCATGTAAATTATACAGTACAAGGAAGCTAATCACCTCCTGATGAACGGGAGTCATGCGCATGGTCACTTGTGTCCAATACTGCGGTTTATTCATAGCCAATGGTGTAGAGTCAATTCCCTTCAGAGGAATAGGAACTTCCAGAGGCTCCAGACTAAAACCGCAGCGTTTAGCAAATGACCAATCCATAAGACTCAGGGCAGCGCCCGAATCCACATAGGCATCGACGGAAATGGAAGACAGTGAAAAAATCAGAGTCACAGACAAAATGAACTTAGGCTGCAGAGTACCAATGGCAAAAGATTTATCAACCCTTTTTGTGCGTTTAGAGCATGCTGATATAACATGAGCTGAATCACCACAATAAAAACACAATCCATTTTTCCGCCTATAATTTTGCCGTTCACTTCTGGACTGAATTCTATCACATTGCATAGTCTCAGGTGCCTGTTCAGAAGACACCGCCAACTGGTGCACGGGTTTGCGCTCCCGTAAACGCCGATCAATCTGAATGGCCATAGCCATAGACTCATTCAGACCTGTAGGCGTAGGGAACCCCACCATAATATCCTTAATGGCCTCAGAAAGACCATTTCTGAAGTTTGCAGCCAGGGCGCACTCATTCCACTGAGTAAGCACCGACCATTTCCGAAATTTTTGACAATATATTTCCGCTTCATCATGCCCCTGAGAGAGGGCTAATAAAGCCTTTTCAGCCTGAATCTCTAGGTTAGGTTCCTCATAGAGCAATCCCAATGCCAGAAAAAACGCATCCACACTGAGCAATGCAGGATCCCCTGGTGCCAATGCAAATGCCCAATTCTGAGGGTCGCCCCGCAGGAAAGATATTACAATCTTGACCTGTTGAGCAGGGTCTCCAGAGGAGCGAGATTTTAAAGAAAGAAACAATTTACAATTGTTCCTGAAATTCAGGAAGGTAGATCTATCTCCAGAAAAGAACTCTGGAATAGGAATTCTAGGTTCAGACATGGGAGTGTGAACAACAAAATCCTGTATGTTTTGAACTTTTGCCGCGAGATTACTCAGGCTGGAAGCCAAACTCTGGACATCCATGTTAAACAGCTAAGATCAGAGCCATTCAAGGGTTAAGAGGAGGTAAGAAGCAGCTAGACAGCAATTAAGGGCTAGGCAGCAAAACTCTGAAGGGAAAAAAAAAAAAAAATTCCCTTAAACACTTCTTTTACTCCTGCTTCAGCCCAAACAATTAACACTTTGTAGGCCGGCTATACTGTCATGAATCCCCAATGGCTGGGGATAGCACAGGACAAGCAAAGTACAAATAGATAACGGACGAGCTCTAGGGTGATGGAACCTGGGCTGACCGCTGCCCTACGCCTGACAAACGCAACTAGAGATAGCCAGGGAGCGTGCCTACGTTGGTTCTAGACGCCACGCACCAGCCTAAGAGCTAACTAGTACTGCAGAGAAAATAAAGACCTCACTTGCCTCCAGAGGAATGAACCCCAAAAGATATAGTTGCCCCCTCACATGTATTGACGGTGAAATGAGAGGAAGGCACACACATAGAGATGATATATATAGTTTTAGCAAATTGAGGCCCGCTGGAAACTAGAAAGCAGAACGATACAAAAGGGGACTGAGCGGTCAGCAAAAAACCCTAATCAAAAAAACCATCCTGAGATTACAAGAACCCATGTGCCAACTCATGGCACATGGGGAGAACCTCAGTCCACTAGAGCTACCAGCTAGCATAGAGACATAATAAGCAAGCTGGACAAAAAACCAAACAACTGAAAATCAGCACTTAGCTTATCCTGAAAGATCTGGGAGCAGGTAGGCAGGAACCAAACAGAGCACATCTGAATACATTGATAGCCGGCAAGGGAATGACAGAAATGCCAGGTAAAATAGGAAACACCCAGCCTCTGATGGACAGGTGGAAACCAAAGGCCGCAACCCACCAAAGTCACCCAGTACCAGCAGTAACCACCAGAGGGAGCCCACAAACAGAATCCACAACACCTGCCCGCGTGGGCTCACAGTCTGCAGGGGATGGGTGAGGATACACTAGGAGAGGGTAGAACTGGTTGTGTGGTGGTTCAGTTGGTTGAGGATTACTGCAGGCTGTAGGCTTATCGGAAGAGGTGAGTCATCAGGATCTTTTTGAAGGTTTTTATGGTAGGCGAGAGTCTGATGTGTTGTGGTAAAGAGTTCCAGAGTATGGGGGAAGCACGGGAAAAGTCTTGGATGCGGTTGTGGGAAGAAGAGATGAGAGGGGAGTGGAGAAGGAGATCTTGAGAGGATCGGAGGTTGCGTGTAGGTAAGTACTGGGAAACCATGTCACAGATGTATGGAGCAGACAGGTTGTGGATGGCTTTGTATGTCATTGTAAGGGTTTTCAACTGGAGTCTGTGGGCGATGGGAAGCCAGTGAAGGGCTTGGCATAGGGGAGAGGCTGGGGAATAGCAGGGAGACAGATAGATTAGTCGGGCAGCAGAGTGTAGGATGGATTGGATTGGTACCAGTGCACTAGAGGGAAGGCCAGAGAGTAGGAGGTTGCAGTAGTCAAGGCGGGAGAACATAAAGGCATGCACTAGTGTTTTTGTGGAGTCGCAGTCAAGGAATGCGCTGATCCGGGAAATATTTTTGAGTTTGAGATGGCAGGAGGAGGCAAGGGTTTGGATATGTGGCTTGAAGAGAGGGCAGAGTCGAGGATCACCCCGAGGCACTGGGCATGTGGGACTGGGGAAAGTGAGCAGCCATTGACATGATGGATAGGTCTGGTGGAGGGGTTGAGTGAGTTGGGGGAAAGATGATGAATTCTGTTTTGTCCATGTTCAGTTTTAGAAAGCGAGCAGAAAAGAAGGCCGAGATAGCAGACAGAGAGTGTGGGATTCTGCTAAGTAAGGAGATGAGGTCAGGTCTGGATAGGTAGATATATGTGTCTTTGGCATAGAGATGATACTGCATACTGTGGGATTCTATGAACTGTCCCAGGCTGAAGGTTCAGCAAGACCTTGAAATCTATGCTTAATAAGGTCATGGAGATGGATTGCCAAGACTGGGATTGCATGCAATCGTACCTACTGTTCTCCATTAGAGAAGTCCCACAGGCCTAAATGTGGTTCTCACCATTCGAGCTGCTATACAGATGGCACCCTCGGGGACTTCTGGTCATTGCAAAGGACACCTGGGAAGTGGAGGTAAAACTGACCGAAGCATCAAGGTACATGTAGCCCAGATGCAGGACAGGATCATGAGGGTGATGCTGATTGTGAGGTTGAGCCTCTTTCAAGAACAACAGGCACAGGCAAGGGTCTTCCACCGGTCAGTGAGACTGATACAGTTTAGCCCTGGAGAACGGGTGTTGGTGTTGATCCCCACAGTGGAAAGTAAGCTCTTGGCCAAGTGAAAAGGGCCATACAGGGTGGTCAAAAAGTTGAGCTGACATCAACCAACCAGGGAGAAGAAAGCTGTACCAGGTATACCACATTGACCTGTTCAAACCATGGCGAGACAGGAAACCAGTGGAATCTACATGTCTAAGGGCCAATCCAGAAGACAGGGTCAAGGATGTCACAATGGCAGAGACACTGTCACCGGCCCAGAAGCAACAGTTCTGAGAGCTGTTTCAGCAGAACAGGAACCTGTTTTCATAGTTGTCAGGAAGTAGGAAGGTTGTGGAGAATGAAGTCCTGACAAAACCGCATGTGAGGGTGAACCAAAATTCGTTTTGGATTCCTGAAGCCTGCTGGGTGCGAGGTGATCTCCAACTACAAGAAGCTAAATGAGATGTCCAAGTCCAACACATATCAATGCCCCGGGTCGATGAGCTCATTGAGAGGCTAAGGTCGGCCAGATACATTACCACCTGGAACTAACAAAAGGGTACTGGTAAATTCTTCTGTCCCTCAGTGCCAAGAAGAAGGCCTTCTCTATACCTGACAGGTGCTTTTAATACACCAGGATGCTGTTCGGTATGCAGGGAGCCACAGCTACCTTCCGAAGGGCCATAGACCACACCCTAGCCTCTCACAAAAAATACACTGCAGTTTTTATCTTGACAACATCATGATCTTCAAAAAAATTGAAAGGAGCAGCATCCAATCCAGATGAAAAACAAAACTTGATCTTTATTCCGCCGTAATGCAACATTTTGACCACTGTTGGTCTTTTCCAAGCATGCTTGGGAAAAGACCAACAGTAGTCGAAACATTGCATTATGGCGGAATAAAGATCAAGTTTTGTTTTTCATCCGGATTGGATGCTGCACCTTTCTATTTTTTGCATGTCCTTTCTCCGATTGGGTTCATTGGATTTGGAATGTTTATCCCTATATTTGAGGCGCTGTCGGCTGCTGCTTCTGCGTATGTTGGACATCGTGATCTTCAGTCCAGATTGGGGAAATTACCTGCAGAAGGTCCAGGTGGTACTGAATGCACCAGGAGACTTTTTTTTACAATAAACACAAAGGGAAAGGAGAGGCAAAATACTTGGGCTACATTGTTGGAAGGGGTGAAAGAAAGCCGCAAGTAAATAAGGTGGAGGCAATCCAAAATTGGGTGCAACCTATTTACAAGAAGCAAGTTCAGGCATTTCTGAGAAGTGTGGGATATTATGGGTGACTTTTTTTTCAGAATTTTGTAATGATAGCTGCCCCCTGACTGATCTTGATGTGGATATGTCATTGCAGGAGTTGAAGCTCTCTCTATGTAAGCTGCCAATCTTGGTCACACCTGACTTCACTAAGGAGTTTGTGGTCCATATGGTACAAATGGACACCTCCAAGGTCAGTTTGGGAGCTGGTTTGTCCCAGGAGATAGATGGGGATGAACATCAAGTCCTATGCCTGAGTAGGAAACTCTCCTCCTGTGAAAATAACTCAATTTATTGAGTTAACAAAAAACATATATCAATACATGTAGGAAACAAATAAATCAGTTCCAGAGAAAATTCAGAGACAAGATCAGGTAGAGAGCGCCATGTACATCAATCTTATATCTAAGGGGTTTTTACTAAGTAACAAAGTGCATAGTGCTTATATAAACCTACGAGACACTAAGGAATAGTGGGGGGAGTAAGAATGCTTCATTATGAGCCTGTGCCTAGACCTATAATCGGATCAAATCTAAACCAACCCCACTATGTCCATAAAGGCTCTTACTCATGATGTGATGCAATGGAAGACATGCCACCAGCCACAACATGCATTTTGTGTCGGCTACCACATGGCCCCCCTTAGCATAGCCCCCTGAGAAAACCAATGCAAAACCTCTAAGCACAGGCTTACAATGAAGCATTCTTACTTCCCCCAATATACCTTAGTGTCTATTTGGTTTACATAAGCACTATCTTTTTCTTTTCAGTGTAATGTTCAGTTTGGAGTATCTCCTTTTTTATTGTTCTACATCAGGTCCTCCCACATAGGTATAGGACCCTCGTTTCAGGTCTTAAGTTAATGTTTCTGCTCTGGGTTCAATTCTTCTTAGTGTAAGAACACAGAGAAGCAGGATAGGTCATACAAAAGGGGATCACCACACATTTGGATATGGCAAAAATTATAACACAGCTTTATTCAGGTATAACAACAGACAATAACAAGACACTAACATTTAAAAACAATTAAAACAGGAGCATATTTATGCCCCAACCATACAAGCCCCTAATAAGGCTATAACCCACACTTGACTCCTAGTTTCAATAAAAAGATGACATGCGGCACGGTACCTATATAGACAGCATTACCCAAATACAATGAGAATACAATGATGCATGTAAGCAGCTTATTCATATATATATATACAAAAGAGTTTTTTGGGACTTTTGTAATAGTCCACTGATAATAACAGGCAGTATAACTACCTTGGATTAAACACTGGCGTGTAAAGTGTGTAAACAACAACGCCCCCCAATAGAAAATAATGATCACTCAATACTAGTGTTGAGCGATACCGTCCGATACTTGAAAGTATCGGTATCGGAAAGTATCGGCCGATACCGGCAAAGTATCGGATCCAATCCGATACCGATACCCGATACCAATACAAGTCAATGGGACTCAAGTATCGGACGGTATTCCTGATGGTTCCCAGGGTCTGAAGGAGAGGAAACTCTCCTTCAGGCCCTGGGATCCATATAAATGTGTAAAATAAAGAATTAAAATAAAAAATATTGCTATACTCACCTCTCCGACGCAGCCTGGACCTCAGCGAGGGAACCGGCAGCGTTGTTTGTTTAAAATTTGCGCGTTTACTTGGTTACGTGAAGTCCCGGCTTGTGATTGGTCACGGCGGCCATGTTGCCGGGACGCGGACCAATCACAGCAAGCCGTGACGAAATTTCGTCACGGCTTGCTGTGATTGGTCCGCGTCCCGGCAACATGGCCGCCGTGACCAATCACAAGCCGTGACGTCACGGGAGGCTGGACACGCGCGCATTTTAAAATGCGCGCTTTTCCTTCCTCCCGGCTTGTGATTGGTTGCGCCACGGTCAACCAATCACAAGCCGTGATGTCACGGGAGGCTGGACACGCGCACATTTTAAAATGCGCGCGTGTCCAGCCTCCAGTGACGTCCCGGCTTGTGATTGGTCACGGCGGCCATGTTGCCGGGACGCGGACCAATCACAGCAAGCCGTGACGTAATTTTGTCACGGCTTGCTGTGATTGGTCCGCGTCCCGGCAACATGGCCGCCGTGACCAATCACAAGCCGGGACTTCACGTAACCAAGTAAACGCGCAAATTTTAAACAAACAACGCTGCCGGTTCCCTCGCTGAGGTCCAGGCTGCGTCGGAGAGGTGAGTATAGCAATATTTTTTATTTTAATTCTCTCTTTTACACATTATTACATTAATGTTGTTGCGATACCCGATACCACAAAAGTATCGGATCTCGGTATCGGAATTCCGATACAGCAAATATCGGCCGATACCCGATACTTGCAGTATCGGAATGCTCAACACTACTCAATACTTATAGACAGCCCCCAAAAAACCCAGATTGCAAATAAAGCTTTAGAGTTTAGAGGATATAATAACCCTCTGGCACAAAGGAAATGCCCATAGCTGCACAAAATATAATAGCCGACCCTTATGTGATAACAGACACAAAAACTAAATACTGCAGGGTAGAACCAATACACATACGGCAAAGCTGCTTTCCTGTGTTAGAAAATAGCAAAGGTCTAATAGTAAATACTACAGCCCAATGGGCACGACGACTCACAAGGGGAAGCTGAAGGTACCAAACGTGCCTCAGGGAGTGTTCCCCACCATGTAGCTAATCCAGAGCAATATCTGGCCACAGGAGAATCTATAACCTGGCGGAGTCTAGTGTGGGCAGCGCGGATGCCCAACGTGTATCGCCACTATCTGGTCGCTTCGTCAGGGGTAATAACCGCAGTACATGCCTTCTGTTTAAATATACTAAATAGATTACAGTACCTCATGCAGCTGTGTTAGTGCCGAGACGCCACGTGGAGTATTCAAGAGGCTCTATTCAAGGATCCAAGCACAGCTCTGGAACCAAAGCGCATGTGCCGGCGTACTTGGAGCGGAAGTACACAACAAACTTGGTTGCCAGGGCTACATGTACGCCGGGCTTATAGCGCGTGCACACTAGCCCGGTTCAATCGCTAGGTAACGGCAGCCCTGTACATAATAAGCTGGGTTGCTAGGACTATATGTCCTCCTGGCTTGTAGCACCAGCATACTAGCCAGGTTCAGAAAGCTCCGTACATAGCCCCAAGCTCAACACTGGGCGCATGCGCCGGTGTCCTTAGGGAAACAGTGCATCATGCAATAAGTCGTCACGACAACATGCACGCTTGAAATATGGCGCATGCGCACTAACCCGGTTCAATCACCAGGTGACAGATAAACAAAGAGTGCCACAGCGCCAATGCTTATAGTGAATGTACAATAAAAAACAATATTATTAGATTAGGGACACAAAAGCATCCAGGCACCCATAAAGATACAGAGCAAATGTCTAGACCAGAATGCTCAATGTACCCAAAATGATGAAATTTCACAGTGGCTCAGTCGAGCGATGTGAAACCATAGGGATCGACGCAGAAACCACTATATTACTAGAAACATATACCAATATTATTAGGAATGCGAAGAATAAAAAATATCTGCGCTGGAGTCCAGATTTTTAAACCCCTTTAGAGGACTAAACGGTGATAGCTGCTAAAAAATAACCATATAAAAAGGTGAATAAATAAATTCCCAGTAGTAAATAGGGGTTGCAAAATGTGGGAAAATAGTACAACCACCGTATGAAAATATAAAAATGTGTCAAATACACCGTAGGAAATGAACACGTGGAGCGTGGATAAAAGATGGCACTATAGGATATAGTATATACCTGGTAGGGCTGCCAATGTGGAGTACAATTTTGCATGATTAAATACACTCACGTGGCCCAGGAAGGATGAAGTCCAATGAGTGCCATGTGGTGCTTCAGGAGATGTCCGGTAAAGCTGCCGCAGTGACAAGCGATCTTCAATAGTTCTGTCTGCTTGCGTTGCCAGAGGAAATAAATGCCGAGTGTTTGCCTTCAGAGCTGCGGGCTGC
The DNA here is from genome assembly GCF_051348905.1 of Ranitomeya variabilis. Classification (NCBI taxonomy): domain Eukaryota; kingdom Metazoa; phylum Chordata; class Amphibia; order Anura; family Dendrobatidae; genus Ranitomeya; species Ranitomeya variabilis. Next base: position 278,350,656 of record NC_135232.1, read on the forward strand.
AGGAACTGCCCCGGCCATCGGCAAAGTATCCTGCGCTCGCACGTTCTATGAGGTATGTCAGCGCTGCTGGGCTGAGCCGCTCGGTACTCTGCTGTTGCAGGACCTTTCGTGACGTCACGGTCACGTGATTACTCACGTGACAGGCTAAGGAGAGCGTGTGGGACCAAATCCTACGCGTTTCGGAGACAGACGTGCTCATTCATCTCACGCAAAATTGTACTCCACATTGGCAGCCCTACCAGGTATATACTATATCCTATAGTGCCATCTTTTATCCACGCTCCATGTGTTCATTTCCTACGGTGTATTTGACACATTTTTATATTTTCATACGGTGGTTGTACTATTTTCCCACATTTTGCAACCCCCATTTACTACTGGGAATTTATTTATTCACCTTTTTATACGGTTATTTTTTAGCAGCTATCACCGTTTAGTCCTCTAAAGGGGTTTAAAAATCTGGACTCCAGCGCAGATATTTTTTATTCTTCTTGTTTATTTATTTTGTCACGGATGGGTGGTACCGTAACATCATCTGCTGCAGGTTCTAGATAGGTAATAGCGCTACTGGTTCTTTTGTATTTTATTATTAGGAATGCGTCAAAAAATACGACCAGTGCGTCCCAAAAGATATGGACGTGAAAGAGGAACACACGAGGATACGCTCGCTAAACTTATACTGTCAGCACGTTACCAAGTTGCCAACAGGTTGTTATGCATCTGCTACAGCAACTTACAAAGTAGAGGATGTCTACAAAGCCAGAACATATGTCCGAGCGCACTACAATCAATGTGAAGAAATAAATAGGCCATAATAACTTTCACAATGTTGTAGGCGTCAGCGGTCTCCTAGGTGCAAACTTGAGCACCTGTAACCGTATAAATATAACCAGACATCAAAGCACTGATTCAACATATAGTATGAGAAGACGAAAAAGGTCAGTTTTATTTAGACATAATCGTAAGAATGTAGAGCTAGTCATATATTTAGCCCCACATGATTATATTAGTACAGCAAGAAATAGATTCCTTGAAAGTTCTGCAGTGCAAAAAGCATTTGAATATGCACATGTGTTGACATAATAGTGTTAGCAGCCCTCATGTGTATCAACACATCTAAAGTTGTCCATAAGTAACAGCCTATGCCTAAGCCACTTATGTCAAGAGCTACTCTAGCCCATAATACACAGTGGCCCACAAGATCAAAGAGATGAGGACCCATATTATTTGTATGTCAGCACCATACTATAACAAAAGGACTCATAGTCGAGCCACCATATAATGGACCAGTATTTACCACCTAAGGTGCAAGGAACAACTGCACCAAATGTGCGATGGACGTAGCCTAAAGACACGGGTGAGTGCTGTAAGATACCCCCCCAAGAAAGTAAACATGGAGTGAGTATAGTATTAGAGAGTTAGCAAACCCCCCAAAAACACTATAAAGTTTTAAACAATAGAGCATGCTGTCTATATAGATCAACCATAAATGACCACAAAAAATGCAAGATGCACTGGTGGTCTCACAATGTAAGATCATGTGCCCCTGAGATGGAGGATAGAAAGGAAGGGGAAGAATGCTTGATGATTAGGTGGTTTCTAGCGATCCAGGACTTTAGTTTTCATGTGCAGCAGATGCCCAGGAAATTACATGGTAGCGCAGATTCCCTGTCCAGACTTCTCTGCTTAGTAAGTAAAGGTGCCAAAAAACCCTGCTTTGGGCAGAGGGGGGATATGTGACAAAGTCAATGACAAAGTGCTGGAGTGGAGATACATTTCACTGAGGCTATTAGCTTCAGTGATATGAAACGAGAAGTTTCCTCCAGCACATAATGTGTTGAGAGGGGTTAATCAGCCATTTTAAGAACTGGATTTTTGTGGACAACCATAGAGTGGGTGTGAGGTTGTCCGCCTTATCTCTACCTCAGGGTGTGCTTTGGTGTTTAAATAGTCAGCCTTCTGAGGCATTCAGTGTTCAGTTGACCTGGAGAGTGTAACTCTAGTGCTTTGTGTACTGACAAGGAAGCTGAATTGGTTAATATTCATTTATTTCCTGAACGAGTGGATCCCCGCAACAATAGGAGCTGTGCTTTATTTCATGCTTTGTTTTTCTTTAGGCAAAAAAGGACTTGCTTTATTTTGCTAACTTTTTACTGGCTTATGCACCACTGCTAATAAACCAGTGACAGTCTTAAAGAGACAATGTTACTTTGTCTACCATGTAAATATATTGCTGAAGAAAAATAGTACGATTTAAATGTAATATGTATTTGACATGCATTGAAAAGTCTACAAGGTAGACCTAAATCTAAAAAATCTGGACAACTATCCAGGTGTATCCTAGATCCTTTTTAGGGAGAAGGTGTGAAAAGTACAAATTATAGTGCCCTATAATGCCCTGATGGGTAATGGCACCTCAAATGTGCAAGTGGCATCCATGCTCAACGATGGCTGACCCTAATTCCATCCTATTATGCCCCGTAACTAACCACAAAACAATCACACCTTATTTGTCACATATAAAGGGGAACATAAACCAGAAAATACAGCAAATGTAACTTTTATGAAAACATGGTTATGACAGGAAACAACTAGTGATGAGCGAGCATACTTGGAAGTGCTCGGTGCCGAGCATTTCTGGGGTTGCTCGGTGGGTGTTTGGGTCCCCACCCAGCATGTTTGGTGCTCTTTACAGAGCCAATCAACATGCAGGGATTGTCTGCCACACACTGTAATGCCGCAGCCATGTTGGCTGGCCGCACAGGGTCAGCAGGTCTATATCAGACCTGGTGCCACCCTGCTCATCACAGTCTGCTCTGGACTTAGGCAGTGTAAGGAGAGTTGCTGCAGAGATGGGGACAGATTTAGTGTTGTTTTAGTTAGTGTGGGTACACCAACTTTCATACACAAATCTATCTAAGCCCACAGTCCTTCTAACGACTAATCAAAGTGCATAGATATCAGGGCTAGATAGCCAGGCAGTGTATGTGGCAGATTTCATTGCATATAGCAAGAGGGTCCATTCGAGTACAGTACAGTTATTTACCATATATACATAGCCCAGGTATCAGGGCCCAGGAATATTTTTTCTTGCATCTTAATCCTGACTATTTTCTTCAAAAGCAATCCAGAGCACACCGTTTTTTTGCTCCATTTGCTTGTTGGCACTGCAGAATACAGCCAGCCCAGATTCTTTCCATAGTTCACTTGAAGAGGGGCAACATGAGATGGCATGTAGTGATGCCCAAATATTTGAGCAGCCATGATCACACGAAGGCGACGGTTGGAATGTGTCACAAGAAGTAGACGATGATGAGACACAATTGCCAGAAAGTCAGGAGGGGGACCAGGGTGCGGAAGTGGAAGATGAGGTGGTGGATGATATAGTACTGACCCAATCTGGCAAGAGGACACGTAGAGTGAAGACAGCAGCACACAGGGGGAGAAAGGTGTAGCACCCCAACAGGCAGGAAGAAGCAGTGTGGTATCCACAGACAGAAGGAAGGCAACAGTTCCCCGTAACACCAACACAACGGATGTTGCCAGTCCAACTCATAGGTCTTCCTGAGTCTAGTTGTTTTTTAATGACTGTGACTATAACCCCCCAAAAGAATTTGCCCCAGCTACCAGGCTAACATCAGCAGGGGTAGCAAAACTACCAGTCTGACCACCACCAACATGATCAGGCACATGACAGCAAAGCACCTGACTTTGTGGGCCGAACCCCAGGGTCCAGGAACAGTGTCTGCAGGTGACACCACGGCTTCTTCCGCTGTTGTGCATGCAAGCCAATCCCTTGTCCATGGTGCATGTGAATATGCTTCCTGCCCTGTACCTGTCATTGCACACACTCAAGTAGCACCATAATCAAGCACATCCACGTACTTGTCTTAGCGCAGCGATCAGTTGTCCATACCCCAGCCTTTGGAACACAAGCGCAAATACGCAGCCAAAGCCCCACAGGCCATGCTACTAAATTCACACATTTCTCGATGGTTTGTGCTCGAAATGTTGCCTTTTAGGCTCATGGAGACAGAAGGCTTCCGCAACCTGATTGCGGCGGCCGTCCCCTGGTACTCGGTCCCCAGCCACCACTATTTCTACCTGTGTGCTTTCCCCGCATTACACAAGCATGTGTCCCACAACATTAGCCTGGCCCTCAGCAATGCAGTTACTAAGAAAGTCCACCCAAACATGGACACGTGGATAAGTGCTTGTGGACAGGGCCGTTATATCTTGCTGACGGCACACTGGGTTAACATAGTGGAAGCCGGGACCCAGTCAGACCTTGGGATGGCACACATCCTCCCGATGCAGAGGATTGAGGGCCCTAGGTCATTCAGGGATGCCCCCACAGAATACAGCTCCTGCACCTCATCCTTCTCCTCCTCTTCTGCCTCCATCTCCATCTCAGTCACAAGCTGGAAGCACTGCATCACTGCCTCAGCCACGTGGCAACAGGCTGTGTTGAAGCTAATATGCTTAGGTGACAAACCGCACAATGCTGAAGAGCTGTGGACAGCTCTGAAAAAGCAGACAGATTAGTGGTTGGCACCATTAAACCTACAGCCAGGCATGATCGTGTGTGACAATGGCCGGAACCTTGTGGCAGCTCTTAGATAAGGTAATCTAGCATAAGTCCCATAAATGGCCCATGTGCTGAACCTCGTGATTCAGCGGTTTCTCAAAACCTACCTGATCTGCTTGTCAGAGTACGCTGCCTGTGTGCCCATTTTAGAAAGTCAGCTACAGCTTCCGCCGCCCTTGCCGTGCTTCAGCAGCATTTGCAGCTTCCGGCTCACCGACTGGTGTGTGATGTCCCCACGCATTGGAACTCTACACTGCAGATGTTGTTAATGATTTGTGAGCAGAAGAGGGCTGTATTTGACTACCAACATCAACAAGGCCATCGGTATTCAGTTCAGACTCCACACATAAGACCTCAGGAGTGGACATTGATGTCAGACATATGTACCATCCTCCAAAACTTTGAGGACTCCACCAAGATGGTGAGCTATGATGATGCCATAATTAACATCAATATCCCACTTCTCTGTCTTCTGAAACACTCTCTGTTCACAATCAAAGAGGATGCATTTCAGGCGGAGCACGATGAGCTGGAGCAAGGAACCATACAGATTGATTACACACAGCCCAGCATCATCTCATCCTAACATGGATTGGGTGACAATGAGGAAGAGGAGGAGGAGGAAGAATAGGAGCTACTTTCATGCACTATAGATGGTATTACAAGCACAACTGTCATACTGTCTGTTCAGCGTGGATGGCCTGAGGACAGGGAGGAAGATGAGGAAGAGGAGGAGGACAGCATGGTCAGTTGTCCTGTTAGTGAGGACACGGAAGTCTTGCCTGTTAGCAGTCTGGCACGCTTGACTGACTTTATGTTGTGCTGCCTTTCCTGTGACCCTCGCATTATCAAAATTTTTGGTGACACTCACTACTGGTTGGTGACACTTCTAGACCCACGCTACAAGGCAAGGAGAACTTTCAATCTCTTCTTCCAGAGGCAGATAGGTGTACTAAAATGTTGCAGTACCACAGCACCACTGTAGCAGAATTATTTAAAAAATTCCCATCTGAAAATGCTGGTGGCAGAGGTCACAGTTCATTGGACAACCAAGGAGTACAGGTGAGAGAGGCACAACTCCAATCCAGCAGAGGCAGGGGAACACTGGCAAAAATCTCGGAGAGTTTTCTCAGACCCTCCCATTGCCCTGGCCCAGAGGTGTGCGGTACTCACAAGGAGTGCAAAGTTTGGGAAGATGCTGAGGGAGTACCTTGCTGACCCTACCAAAGTCCTCCGCGATTCCTCTGTGCCTTATAATTATTTGGTCTCAAGGCTGGATATGTGGCATGAACTAGTGTTTTGTCCGAGCATGTTTTAGTGCTGCTGGTGGAATTATAACTGATAAGAGCATCTGCCTGTCTACTGAAAATGCTGACAGGCTGACATTTATACAAATGAACAAGGGCTGGATTGGGCCAGACTTCTGTACACCACCGAATGATAGCAGCGTGACATAAACTTAAATCCAGTGGGGGGGTTTTGGGAGGTCTATTCCTATGTACCTCTTCACATCCACACCTGGATATACGCTTCCTGATTTTGGCTATTTGCTGTTGTCTTCCTCCTTCTCCTCATTCTCATCATCCACCACCACCACTAGATCACCAGAGTAAGCATGGTCCGTGATATAACACCCACATAATTTTTTGAAGGGTGTTTATGATGCCCATTCAAAAAATAATGTTTATCCAGTATGTTCATGTTTACCCCCCAGGGGTAAATGTTTGTCAGCCCACACACTTAGTGTATGGGTAATACAAGTATAGGAGACCTGCTCCTTTGTAATGGAAAACTTTTTTCATGAGGCCCCCCTCTGCATCTCTTGAAAGTGGCATTGGAGTGGCTCAAAATTTTTGCCAGCCCTTATATTCACTGAATAGGCAAACAGTATGGGAGACCCACTTCCTAATAATGGGAAAATTGTTTTATGAGGTGCTCCTTCCTATCCTCTTTCAAGGGGTTTTTGAGGTGTTTGCAAATTTGTGGCAGCTCTTGCATTCACTGCATAAGCAACCAGTATGTTAGGGCTGGCGGAACGCACCGAGTAAATATAGAGATGTTATTTGGTGCGTTCGCAGCCAAGGGTCCACCGTGCAGGAAAAGAACCTGCTGCTGGCAAACGGCGGCACTATATGGCGGTAGAAGCAAACTCTGTTGCTTCACAGAGTCGCTATAAAGAAAGGACTGTGTCCTGTTAAACTCCACAGGAATACACAGTAACTGCCGAGCAGATGGCAGCTTATGGTCAAGGAGGCAAACATACAATCTCCTCACCGGAGGAGCCGGTATTTTAAGTGGCTTATTTCAGCAGGGGCCCTGAAACCATACACACAATCTCCTCACCGGAGGTGCCGGTATTCTAAGTGGCTTATTTTAGCCGGGTCCCTGAATACACACAAGCGTGACAACATTGTCGCAAAACTCATGACATGCATTGATACTAGCCTTTTGAGCCTTTGATAGCTGCAGCAAGTACAAGACCTTCCTAGAAGGACCAATGAGAGGCTGCCACAGAGCCTGAGCACCTTCAGGACCTTCCTGGAGAACTAATGGGCTTTGCTGCAGTATCCAAACATGTCACCCTCGATCTCCGATGAGAGATATTACCCTGGGCATGCTCAGAAGGAGAAAAGCAGGACTTAGTCCCAAAAGCGTCTGCTCGCCGCTGCCCAGCACTGGCTTCAATGGCAGAAGCTGTAAAAGCAGCAGTAACCCTTTGCACAGAGTCAGACTGAGCGAGATGCTGGGACCGACGTCTCCGCTGAGCAGGATCCACTGTGGCAGGAGAAGAATGGGAGACCGCAGCGGAGATGGCTCGAGATTCCCCCTGTGCAGAGGTGGGAACTCGACCCCTAACACAGTATGTGCGCCCCATCCTCCCTTGACCCTCCGCCCCCCGTTGGGACCTCCAGTATAGAATGTGCTGCTTTCCCACAGAACCTTCCATCCCATGGTATCTCTCGACCAGTCTGACCAGTTCATTGGCATTCCGGGGATCACCCTTGGCAACCCAAGTGTGTATGAGCCTCTGCAGGGAGTGCACAAATCAGTCCATCACCACCCGTTCTATCATCTGCGCAGGCGTAGAGGACTCTGGCTGCATCCACTTCTGGACCTGATGCAACAGGTCAAACATTTGGGAGTGCAGTGGTTTGTCCCGGTGATATGCCTAATGGTTAACCCGCTGTGCCCTGATAGTCATTGTTACCCCCAAGCGTACAAGAATCTCCATTTTTAGCTTGCCATACTCTAGCATCCTTCAAAGTTAAATCATAGTATGCTTTCTGGGGTTCCCCCATCAATTATGGCACCAGTACCTGTCCACTGCTGTTGCGGGAGTTTCTCCCTCTCGGTGACCCTTTCAAACAATGTCTGGAAAGCCTCAACATTGCAATTCTCCATTGTAGAATCTTCAGCCTCAACAATGCAGTTCTCCATTGCACGTTGTTGAGCTTCAGTATTGCAATTCTCCAGTGCAGGTTCTTCAGCCTCAACACTGCAATTCACTGCAGGTTCTTCAGCTTCAATATTGCAATTCTCCAGTGCAGGTTCTTCAGCCTCAACACTGCAATTCACTGCAGGTTCTTCAGGCTCAACACTGCAATTCTCCACTGCCGGGTCTTCAGCATCAACACTGCAATTCACTGCATAGGCAAACAGTATGGGAGTATCAACTTCCTAATAATGGGAACATTGCTTTCAGGTGGCCATCCTGTACGTCTGTTCAAAGGGTTATTGGAGTGCGTTTAAATTTGGGCCAGGGCAGACCTTGCATTCACTTAACTGGAAAATAGTATGGGAGTACCAACTTCCAAATAATGCAAAGTTGCTTTCAGATGGCACTCATTTACGTGTGCTCAAAGGGTTATTGGCGTGTGTCCACATTTTGAGCAGGTGTTGCATTCACTGCATAGGTAAACAGTATGGGAGTATCAACTTCCTAATAATAGGAACATTGCTTTCAAGTGGCCATCCTGTACGTCTGTTCAAAGGGCTATTGGGGTGCATCCACATTTGGGGAAGGCCTTGTATTCACTTCATATGCAAGCAGTATGGGAGTGCCAACTTCCTAATAATGAGAACATTGCTTTCAGGTGGCCATCCTGTACGTCTGTTCAAAGGGTTATTGGGGTGCATCTAAATTTGGTGCAGGACAGATCTTGCATTCAATGCATAGAAAAACAGTATAGGAGTATCAAATTCCTAATAATGGGAACATTGATTTCAGGAGGCCCTTCTGTATGTCTCTTCAAAGGGCCTGCCACTCACTGCATACACAACAACAGTATAGGAGACCCACTGTTAATAATGGGAACAACAAAGCTTACACGGGTGATGGTTCTCTAAGAATAGTGAGGGCAGACTACTAGCCATTTAAGAATAGTAAAGGCCGCCTAATGGCCCTATAAAAATAGGCTTTGTGACTTTCAGAGTCCCTCCTTCATAAATGAAATAGGATGTGTCTGATGATGTGTCACACACTACATAGCCAGATAAGGTTGTAAAATGACATTTCCCAGTGAATGCATTTGTCTTGGTTGAAAGCAATGCTAAAGTTGAAAAATGCATCAAAAAACCTACTTGTGAACATAGCCCAAGTGATGGAGGAGAGTTTTTGATTTGGGTTATTTATTTTGCCTTATATACAAGTCATTACCCTGGAAAGGATGTTCCTTAACATATTTCCAAGGAAAATCCATTTTGATTTTGTTTTTGTATATTTTATTGTGAGTCTGTAAAAGTGGCGTAAGAATCTGACAACATTGTTCACAGCAGTGACCTGGGATTCAGAAATGCTTCCAGGGGTCTTCCCCATGCTTTTCACATGTCATTTGAGCACTGTTCCCATCGATTTCTGCAATTTTTAGTCCATCTGCAGACCGCCGGGGGTGGCACAGTAAAAATGCTCGAGTTTCCCATAGACTTACATTGGGCTCATTGCTTGGGTTGAGCACCCGGGAGTTCCAATTTGCTCAACCAGAGCAACGAGCACCCGAGCATTTTAGTGCTTGCCCATCACTAGAAACAACCACAGTTAATGTTCAAATAGCTTTATATAACATCGACTTAGGGCCAGCCATTATTGAGCTGGGGCGCCATTTGCATATTTGGGGTGCCGACCTCCGCAGCTAGGCAGTGGGCAGTTTCACGTTAAGGCACTATATAGTTTGTACTTTTCAAACTCTCTCTCAAAAATTAGTCTAGAATACACCTGGATGGTTATCTAGACTACTTGTATTTAGGTCTACCTTTTAGACTTTTTAAAGCATTTTCAATAAACATTTTAATTGTAGTATTTTTCTATTAACTACACACTACTTGGGTACTACTCTATTTTTCTTTTATTCGGTGACCCACAGAGGGATTGAGGGAGTTGTTTTTGAAAGAGCAATGTGTGCATAGAAATAGTGGTTTTGTATTTATTTATTTTTTTTTTTTTTGGGGGGGAGCGAAATTCTGCTGACAAATTCCTTTTAAAGTATTTGATTAATTTCTACCTCCACTCAAATTTCCAAGGAAAGTGTATGCAAGTTAGCTGAATTCCCAGGTGAGTGTACCTACGTATATTAAGAAGATTTTTTGGCTGATAATAGTTAATCCCAAACATTAATATATATTTTCTATTTGATATTTCCCTTTAAGAACATGAGAAAAAATAGAGTGGCTTGTAGAATTTTTTGTGTTTTGATACCTCACAACCTGGAATTTAACTGTCTTTTCTCTAGGGTTTGCATCAGTTCATATAAAGTTGGTTTTCTTTTTTTGGTGGAGCAAACAAAAAATAAGACAAAATAAGTATTCACCCTCCTAAAGTCAGTACTTTGTAGAGTCTCCTTTTGTGGCAATTACAGCTGCAAGTCTGCACAAGCTTTCCACATCTTGCTACTGTGATTTTTGCCCATTCTTCAAAACACACCTGCTCCAGCTCCTTCAAGTTAGATGGTTTTCTCTGGTGAACAGCAATCTTAAACTCTGACCACAGATTACACTGGTCAACGCAATTTTTCTGGCAAAAGGATATGAAACATATTTTAAGTCAATTTTGGCTGCTGATATTTTCAATTTTTGATGAAAATAACTCCTAATGTTTTATGATAAAAACACAGGATTTTCGGTACTACATTTTGTATATTTTTAATCATGGAATAACAAAGATTACAAAGTCTATGTACAGCAAATCAAATATACTTACAGAATTAAACTACAAAATATAAAAACACATATATATGGCACACAGATGAATGACAAATGGCAGTTATTTGAACTTTCTTTTCTTGGCTGATCTGTGATGTACAGCTTCTGGGTTGTCTCTCATCAAGCTCCAGCAATAGTCAGCCATCATATGTGAGTCCCACCAGCCTTGAAAACCATTCTTCCATTGTTTTAATGTCCTTGTTCCTCGCTCGCATCCCCAAGGTTGTCTGGAAATAAGTCCAAATGGCTGTGTAAATAGTGAATCTTAATACTCATTCTACATCCAATATTTTGCAGACTCATTAGTAGCTCTTCCACAATCTCTTCATAGTTGTCTGCTTTCTTATTCCCTAGAAAATTCTGCACCACACTAAAAAATGCATTCCAAGCTCTTTCTTGTGTCTCATTCATTGATGTGATAAAATTTGGGTCTCTCATAAGTGTTCTTATTTGAAGTCCATAAAATATTCCAGCCTTTTTCTTCTCTTCACTAAGACCAGGAAAAGTTGAACATATATAGTTAAAGCATTCTCCACTGTGATTGAGAGCTTTGACGAACTGCTTCATCAATCCAAGTTTTATGTGTAAGGGAGGAAAGACAATGTCCTTCCTATACACTAGAGGATCATGGATGACATTCTTATCGCCAGATGCCAAACTTTGTCGCTGAGGCCATTCAATTTTCACCCAATGCTCTGCTGTTGCTCTACTGTCCCAGTAGCACAGAAAACAAGGGTGTTATCATAACAAATGGGAATTATGCATGTTCAAACAAAACAAAGATATTCTCACATTTATTGGGAGACTAAATGAAAACTAAATTTACCTTAGTGAACAGTATAAACCGGCACTTTTCATACACTACTTATATTTATCATGGAATTCATGAAAATGGGCTATATACCCATAGCGCAAAAACGTGATGTGATAGAGAAATTCTAAGATCAGATTTGAATTCAGCACCCTCAAATTAGTCTAAAACTGTTCTTAAAGTCCATGCCAGAATTTTTATTTTTTTTTTGTAGACCAGTGTTATCTATTGGATTATTGTCTGGGCTTTGTGTTATGATCCCAGTGGCTTAGGATCACAAATCTAACCAGCTAAGTCAGAGATAATAGGACAAGCTCTGGGGATGTGGTAACTGGACTAACCGCAAACCTGATTCTAACCAAACACACTAAAGGTAGCCGTGGAACGTTTCCTGAAATCCTAGACGTCTCTTCACGGCCTGAGAAACTGACTACCCCTAAAGAGAAAGTAAGACCTCACTTGCCTCAGAGAAATACCCCAAAGATATAGAAGCCCCCCACAAATAATAACGGTGAGTTAAGAGGAAAAGACAAACGCAGAGATGAAACAGGTTAAGCAAATGAGGCCCGCTAACGCTAGATAGCAGAAAATAGCAAGGGATCTGTGCGGTCAGTAAAAAACCCTATGCAAAAATATCCAAGCAGAGAATGCAAGAACCCCCACACCAACTAACGATGTGGGGGGAGCAACTCAGCACCCCAGAGCACCAGCAAGCAGTGAAATCACATATTAGCAAGCTGGACCAAAACACATCATATACTAGGACACATCTTGAACACAGATGAGCAAAAATAAGCAAACAAAACTTAGCTTCTCTTGGAGAGACTGATAACGGATGTAGACAGGAGCAATCAGAATAGCACTGAATACAACGACAGCAGGCAACCACTGAGAGCCCAGCTGAACTAAATAGGAACCAGCTAACAGATAACGAGACAGCTGATCCAACCTCAGACCTGCAGAATGACACAAAGAGCCACCAGAGGGAGCCCAAAGACAACACTCACACAGTACCACTTGTGACCACAAGAGGGAGCCCAAAAACAGAGTTCACAACAGTACCACCCCCCTTGAGGAGGGGTCACCAAACCCTCATCAAAACCCCCAGGGCAATCAGGATGAGCCACATGGAAGGCATGAACCAAATCGGCCGCATGAACATCAGAGGCGACAACCCAGGAATTATCCTCCTGACCATAGCCCTTCCACTTAACCAAATGCTGAAGCCTCCGTCTCGAAATACGAGAATCCAAGATCTTCTCCACCACATACTCCAATTCGCCCTCAACCAGCACCGGGGCAGGGTGCTCAACAGAAGGAACCACAGGCACCACATACCTCCGCAACAAAGACCTATGGAACACGTTATGAATGGCAAACGACACTGGGAGGTCCAAACGAAATGACACCGGGTTAAGGATTTCTAAAATCTTATAAGGACCGATGAAGCGAGGCTTGAATTTAGGAGAGGAAACCTTCATAGGAACATACCGAGAAGACAGCCATACCAAATCCCCAACACGAAGTCGGGGACCCACACCGCGACGGCGGTTGGCAAAGCGCTGAGCCTTCTCCTGTGACAACTTCAAATTGTCCACCACATGGTTCCAAATTTGCTGCAACCTATCCACCACAGAATCCACCCCAGGAAAGTCAGAAGACTCAACCTGACCCGAGGAAAAACGAGGATGAAAACCAGAATTGCAGAAAAAAGGCGAAACCAAAGTAGCAGAACTAGCCCGATTATTAAGGGCAAACTCGGCCAATGGCAAAAAAGTCACCCAATCATCCTGATCAGCAGAAACAAAACATCTTAAATAAGTTTCCAAGGTCTGATTAGTTCGCTCGGTTTGGCCATTCGTCTGAGGATGGAAGGCCGACGAAAAAGACAAATCAATGCCCATCTTAGCACAAAAGATCTGCCAAAATCTGGACACAAACTGGGATCCTCTGTCAGACACAATATTTTCAAGGATGCCGTGCAAGCGAACCACATTCTGAAAAAATAGAGGAACCAAATCGGAGGAGGAAGGCAACTTAGGCAAGGGCACCAAATGGACCATTTTGGAAAAACAATCACACACCACCCAGATGACAGACATTCTCTGAGAGACTGGAAGATCCGAAATAAAATCCATGGAAATGTGCGTCCAAGGCCTCTTCGGGACAGGCAAAGGCAAAAGCAAACCGCTGGCACGAGAACAGCAAGGCTTAGCCCGAGCACAAATCCCACAGGACTGCACAAAGGAACGCACATCCCGCGACAAGGAAGGCCACCAGAAGGACCTAGCCACCAAATCCCTGGTACCAAAAATCCCAGGATGTCCTGCTAACACCGAAGAATGAACCTCGGAAATAACTCTGCTGGTCCATCTATCTGGGACAAACAGTCTCTCTGGTGGGCAACGGTCAGGTCTATCCGCCTGAAATTTCTGCAGCACTCGTCGCAAATCTGGGGAAATGGCAGACAATATCACTCCCTCTCTGAGGATACCATCCGGCTCTGAAACTCCCGGAGAGTCAGGCACAAAACTCCTAGAAAGAGCATCAGCCTTCACGTTCTTCGAACCAGGCAGGTACGAGACCACGAAATCGAAACGGGAGAAAAACAACGAACAACGAGCCTGTCTAGGATTCAGCCGCTTTGCAGACTTGAGATAAATCAGATTTTTGTGATCAGTCAAGACCACCACACGATGCTTAGCTCCCTCGAGCCAATGTCACCACTCCTCAAATGCCCACTTCATAGCCAACAACTCCCGATTACCAACATCATAATTCCGCTCGGCAGGCGAAAACTTTCTTGAAAAGAAAGCACAAGGCTCCATCACAGAGCAATCAGAGCTTCTCTGCGACAAAACAGCCCCTGCTCCAATCTCAGAAGCATCAACCTCGACCTGAAAACTAAGAGAGACATCAGGCTGACACAAAACTGGAGCCGAAGAAAACCGGCGCTTCAGCTCCTGAAAGGCTTCCACGGCCGCAGGAGACCAATTAGTCACATCAGAACCCTTCTTGGTCAAATCCGTCAAGGGTTTAACCACGCCAGAAAAATTAGCAATGAAGCGACAGTAAAAATTAGCAAAACTCAAGAACTTCTGAAGACTCTTAACAGATGTAGGCTGAGTCCAGTCATGAATAGCCTGGACCTTGACTGGATCCATCTCAATAGTAGAAGGAGAAAAAATAAAACCCAAAAAGGAAACCTTCTGTACTCCGAAGAGACATTTTGAGCCCTTCACAAATAAGGCATTAGCACGCAGGACCTGAAATACCATCCTGACCTGCTTCACATGGGACTCCCAGTCCTCAGAAAAGACCAAAATGTCATCCAGATACACAATCATAAATTTATCCAGATATTCTCGGAAGATGTCATGCATGAAGGACTGGAACACAGAAGGAGCATTAGAGAGTCCAAAAGGCATCACCAAGTACTCAAAATGGCCTTCGGGCGTATTAAATGCTGTTTTCCTTTCATCCCCCTGCTTAATACGCACAAGGTTATACGCACCACGAAGATCTATCTTGGTGAACCAACTGGACCCCTTAATCCGAGCAAACAGATCAGACAATAATGGCAAAGGATACTGAAATTTGACCGTGATTTTATTTAGAAGACGATAATCTATACAAGGTCTCAGAGAACCATCCTTCTTGGCCACAAAATAGAATCCTGCACCAAGAGGGGAGGAGGACGGGCGAATATTTCCCTTCTCTAAAGACTCCTTTATATAACTCCGCATTGCGGCATGTTCTGGTACAGACAAATTAAAAAGTCGTCCCTTAGGGAACTTACTACCAGGAATCAAATTTATAGCACAATCACAATCCCTGTGAGGAGGCAGGGCACCGGATCTGGGCTCATCAAATACATCCTGGTAGTCCGACAAAAACTCAGGGACCTCAGAAGGAGTGGAAGAAGCAATTGACACCAAAGGAGCATCGCCATGAATCCCCTGGCAACCCCAACTTGAAACAGACATAGCTTTCCAATCCAGAACTGGATTATGGGCCTGCAGCCATGGCAGACCCAAAACGACCACATCATGCAGATTATGCAGCACAAGAAAGCGAATCACCTCCTGATGTACAGGAGTCATGCACATGGTCACTTGAGTCCAATACTGAGGCTTATTCTCAGCCAATGGTGTAGCATCAATACCCCTCAGTGGAATAGGGAATTCCAAAGGCTCCAGGACAAAACCACAGCGCCTGGCAAACGACAAATCCATCAGGTTCAGGGCAGCACCTGAGTCCACAAAAGCCATAACCGAGTAGGATGACAAAGAACAAATTAAAGTAACAGACAAAATGAATTTAGGCTGTATAGTACCAACGGTGACAGATTTAGCAATTTTTTTTTACGCGCTTAGAGCATGCTGAGATAACATGAGTTGAATCACCACAGTAAAAGCACAACCCATTTTGACGTCTATGATTTTGCCGCTCAATTCTGGTCAGAATTCGGTCACATTGCATAGACTCAGGTCTCTGTTCAGAAAACACCGCCAGATGGTGCGCAGACTTGCGCTCCCGCAAACGCCGATCAATCTGAATGGCCAAAGCCATTGAGTCAGTCAGACTTGCAGGCGTGGGGAACCCCACCATAACATTCTTAATGGCTTCAGAAAGACCTTCTCTGAAATTTGCAGCCAGGGCACACTCATTCCATTGAGTAAGCACCGACCATTTCCGAAATTTTTGACAATACACCTCAGCTTCATCCTGGCCCTGAGAGAGAGCCAGCAAGGCCCTTTCTGCCTGGTTCTCAAGATTAGGTTCCTCATAAAGCAATCCAAGCGCCAGAAAAAACGCATCCACATTCAGCAATGCAGGATCTCCCGGCGCCAGGGAGAAGGCCCAATCTTGAGGGTCGCCACGTAACAGGGAGATAACAATTCTAATTTGCTGAGCGGAATCACCAGAGGAACGAGGTCTCAAAGAAAGAAATAATTTACAATTATTCCTAAAATTCAGAAACCTAGATCTATCTCCAGAAAACAACTCAGGAATAGGTACTTTGGGCTCAGACATAGGACTGTGAACAACAAAATCCTGAATGCTTTGCACCCTTGCAGCAAGATGATCCACACTAGAAGTCAGACTCTGAATATCCATGTCTGCAGCTGAACTCAAAGCCACCCAGAGATTAAGGGGATGAGAGAAGCTGGACAGACTGCAGCAAAGGGAGAGGAAAAAAAAAATTGTACTCAGGACTTCTCTTATTCTCTTATCCCACTTCTGCGATGCATTAAACACTTTTCAGGCCTGCTGTACTGTTATGATCCCAGTGGCTTAGGATCACAAATCTAACCAGCTAAGTCAGAGATAATAGGACAAGCTCTGGGGATGTGGTAACTGGACTGACCGCAAACCTGATTCTAACCAAACACACTAAAGGTAGCTGTGGAACGTTTCCTGAAATCCTAGACGTCTCTTCACGGCCTGAGAAACTGACTACCCCTAAAGAGAAAGTAAGACCTCACTTGCCTCAGAGAAATACCCCAAAGATATAGAAGCCCCCCACAAATAATAACGGTGAGTTAAGAGGAAAAGACAAACGCAGAGATGAAACAGGTTAAGCAAATGAGGCCCGCTAACGCTAGATAGCAGAAAATAGCAAGGGATCTGTGCGGTCAGTAAAAAACCCTATGCAAAAATATCCAAGCAGAGAATGCAAGAACCCCCACACCAACTAACGATGTGGGGGGAGCAACTCAGCACCCCAGAGCACCAGCAAGCAGTGAAATCACATATTAGCAAGCTGGACCAAAACACATCATATACTAGGACACATCTTGAACACAGATGAGCAAAAATAAGCAAACAAAACTTAGCTTCTCTTGGAGAGACTGATAACGGATGTAGACAGGAGCAATCAGAATAGCACTGAATACAACAACAGCAGGCAACCACTGAGAGTCCAGCTGAACTAAATAGGAACCAGCTAACAGATAACGAGACAGCTGATCCAACCTCAGACCTGCAGAATGACACAAAGAGCCACCAGAGGGAGCCCAAAGACAACACTCACACAGTACCACTTGTGACCACAAGAGGGAGCCCAAAAACAGAGTTCACAACAGCTTTGACTAGGTCACTCCAAAACAAATACACATTTCCATTTGAGTGTTGCTTCAACAGTATGCTTTGGGTAATTGTCTTGTTAGAAGGTGAACCTCCTTCCTAGTCTAAAATCACTGATTTACTGAAATAGATTTTGCTAAAGAATATCCCTGCATTTCACACCACCCATCTTCCCTTCGACCAATTTTCCTGTCCCTGCTGCTGAAAAAGATCCCCACAGCATGATGCTGTTACGACTATGTTTCACTGTGTGGATGGTGTTCTTGGGGTGATGACCTGTGTTTAATGATGAGCGAATATATTCCGCACTATTCGTTACTAACTCAAATATGCTAGGATGCCAAGATCAGTGTGCGAGGAGATGTTACATATCCTACAATAGTCTACAGCTGGGTGAACCCCCAAATCTCATATTAAACACATTATGTAATCCATATCAATTAAATGACATAGCACTTATGTATGTTATGTTGTTAGTGAATTGTTACATGAAATCTTGCACTGTCACTCTAGTACATCAAGTCACAAGAATGCACTTATATCCAACGTCTGTATAATGAAGTAATGTAGTATTTTTCACTTGATATGTTAATAATCTGTAATTGTAATAGCCCTTTAACCCCTTCATGACCCAGCCTATTTTGACCTTTATGACCTGGCCGTTTTTTGCAATTCTGACCAGTGTCCCTTTAAGAGGTAATAACTCAGGAACGCTTCAACGGATCACGTTATTGGTAAATTTAGGTCAATAATTTTTGCTTTTATTTGTGAAAAAAATGGAAATTTGGCTAAAATTTAGAAAATTTCGCAATTTTCAAATTTTAAATTTTTATTCTGTTAAACGAGAGAGTTATGTGACACAAAATAATAAATAACATTACCCACATGTCTACTTTACATCAGCACAATTTTGGGAACAAAATTTTTTTTTTGCTAGAAAGTTATAAGGGTCAAAATTTGACCAGCGATTTCTCATTTTTACAACGAAATTTACAAAACCATTTTTTTTAGGGACCACCTCACATTTGAAGTCAGTTTGAGGGGTCTATATGGCTGAAAATACCCAAAAGTGACACTATTCTAAAAACTGCACCCCTCAAGATGCTCAAAACCACATTCAAAAAGTGTATTAACCCTTCAGGTGCTTCACAGAAGCAGAAGCAACATGGAAGGAAAAAATGAACATTTAACTTTTTAGTCACAAAAATGATCTTTTAGCAACAACTTTTTTATTTTCCCAAGGGTAAAAAAAGAAACTGAACCACAAAAGTAATTGAACAATTTGTCCTGAGTACGCCGATACCCCATATGTGGGGGGGAAACACTGTTTGGGTGCACGACAGGGCTCGGAAGGGAAGGAGTACCATTTGACTTTTTCAATGAAAAATTGGCTCTTTAGCGGACACCATGTCGCGTTTAGAAAGCACCTGTGTGCCTAAACATTGGAGCTTCCCCACAAATGATCCCATTTTGGAAACTAGACCCCTCAAGGAACTTATCTAGATGCATAGTGAGCACTTTGAACCCCCAGGTGCTTCACAAATTGATCTGTAAAAATGAAAAAGTACTTTTTTTTCACAAAAAAATTCTTTTAGCCTCAATTTGTTCATTTCCACATGGGCAACAGGATAAAATGGATCATAAAATGTGTTGGGCAATTTCTCCTGAGTACACCGATACTTCACATATGTGGTGAAACCACTGTTTGTGCACACGGCAGGGCTCGGAAGGGAAGGAGTGCCATTTGACTTTTGAATGAAAAATTAGCTATAATCGTTAGCGGACACCATGTCACGTTTGGAGAGCCCCTGTGTGCCTAAACATTGGAGCTCCCCCACATGTGACCCCATTTTGGAAACTAGACCTCCCGTGGAACTAAACTAGATGTGCGGTGACCACTTTAATCCCCCAAGTGCTCCACAGAAGTTTATAACGCAGAGCTGTGAAAATAAAAAACATTCTTCTTTCCTCAAAAATTAATTTTTAGCCCGCAAATTTTTTTTTCACAAGAGTAACAGGAGAAATTGGACCCCAAAAGTTGTTGTACAGTGTGTCCTGAGTATGCTGAAACCCCATATGTGGGGGGGAACCACTGTTTGGGCACACATCGGGGCTCGGAAGGGAAGTAGTGACATTTTGGAATGCAGACTTTGATGGAATGGTCTGCGGGCATCATGTTACATTTGCAGAGCCCCTGATGTGCCTAAACAGTAGAAACCCTCCACAAGTGACCCCATTTTGGAAACTAGACCCACCTAGGAAATTATCTAGATATGTGGTGAACACTTTGAACCCCCAAGTGCTTCACAGAAGTTTACAACGCAGAGCCGTGAAAATAAAAAATCATTTTTCTTTCCTCAAAAATGATGTTTTAGCAAGCAATTTTTTTTATTTTCACAAGAATAACAGGAGAAATTGGACCCCAATAGTTGTTGCCCAGTTTGTCCTGAGTATGCTGGTACCCCATATGTGGGGGGGAACCACTGTTTGGGCACACGTCGGGGCTCGGAAGGGAAGTAGTGATGTTTTGAAATGCAGACTTTGATGGAATGGTCTGCGGGCGTCACGTTGCATTTTCAAAGTCCCTGATGTGCCTAAACAGTAGAAACCCCCCACAAGTGACCCTATTTTGGAAACTAGACCCCCAAAGGAACTTATCTAGATATGTGGTGAGCACTTTAAACCCCCAAGTGCTTCACAGAAGTTTACAATGCAGAGCTGTGAAAATAAAAAATAATTTTTCTTTCCTCAAAAATGATGTTTTAGCAAGCAATTTTTCATTTTCACAAGGTTAAAAGGAGAAATTGGACCTGAATAGTTGTTCTTTCCTCAAAAATGATGTTTTAGCAAGCATTTTTTTATTTTTGCAAGGGATACAGGAGAAATTGGACCCCAATAGTTGTTGCCCAATTTGTCCTGAGTATGCTGGTACCCCATATGTGGGGGTAAACCACTGTTTGGGCACCCGTCGGGGCTCACAAGGGAGGGAGCACCATTTGACTTTTTGAAAGCAAGATTGGCTGGAATCAGTGGTGGCGCCTAGGGTTGAGCGACTTTCATTTTTTTAAGATCGAGTAGGGTTTTGGGAAACCCGATTTTGTCCAGAGTCGAGTCGAGTGCAGTCGGCCGATTATCGCTAAAAGTCGGGGATCGACCGAAACACGAAACCCAATGCAAGTCAATGGGGAAGCATAGTCGGCAGTGAGTGGAGGCCAGGAAAACACCTACAGTGCCCATTTTAATGCCAAAAACATCCATTCTTGTTTCTGAAGCTTGCCAATCTTAATTAACTGTATAATAATAGTTGGGCATAGGGAATTGGGGGAAAGTTGTGGGGGGAGTAGGGCTGGCTCAAGTTTTTCGTGGGCCCAGGAAATGCGGACTACGTCACGGCGGTGTTGCAGGGAAAGGTAAGTATTTAAAAGTTGCAAGTGCTGTGATCCTGAGCAAGCAGGGGGGGGCCCACTCGTTCGCATTGCCACTGGCACAGGGCCCCTCAAAGTACGGCGGTGTGTTTGCATGGCGGGGGCGCCTCCCACCAGCAGCGACACTTTTGCGTACTCTGAGGGGCCCTGTGCCAGTGACGTCGCCAACGAGTATGCCCCCCCACCTGATGAAGGAACCTGCACTTTCATCTGCACCTTCCTCTTTGTCCCTGTGTAAGGTGGTATAACATGCGGGAAGGGGAACCTTACTTTCAGCAGGGACAGATTCTGGCTGTGTAGAGTACAAGGGGAATGTAGTGGTCTAGGTCAATGTACCAGCAGACTCATTTAGCAGTGGCTGGGCAATGGGCAGGATGAGGAGGAAACAGATATAGGGCCAAAGAATAAAGTAGGCTACATGCAGTTCAAAATTGGTAACAGGACTAAACAGGCGGCATTGCTTTGTTCAGTGGAGTAGCAAACCCAAGAGCAGCAGACACTGTTTCAAGGGCCTAACCACACTAGTAGGCCAAATGCAGTTTAATATCTGATAGTATAGGGCGAAAGCCAGAATGTGGAAGCTCAGCTTTGTTCAGTTGAGGACAACACCAGGGAGGGGCAGACACCTTTAGTAGGCCGGAAAAGCCTATTGCATTTTTTAAAATGGTAATTTGGAGCAGAAGGTTGAAGCTCAGCTTTATTTAGTTGAGGGCAACACCAGGGAGGGGCAGAAGCCGTTAGTAGGCCCTAACCACCATTTTTTTTTTTAAAACCACTTAATGAGAGCCGGAAGGTTGAAGCTCAGCTTTATTTAGTTGAGGACAACACCAGGCAGGGGCACACAGACAGACACCTTTAGTAGGCCGGAAAAGCCTATTGCATTTTTCAAAATGGTAATTTGGAGCAGAAGGTTGAAGCTCAGCTTTATTTAGTTGAGGGCAACACCAGGCAGGGGCACACAGACAGACACCTTTAGTAGGCCGGAAAAGCCTATTGCATTTTTTAAAATGGTAATTTGGAGCAGAAGGTTGAAGCTCAGCTTTATTTAGTTGAGGACAACACCAGGCAGGGGCACACAGACAGACACCTTTAGTAGGCCGGAAAAGCCTATTGCATTTTTCAAAATGGTAATTTGGAGCAGAAGGTTGAAGCTCAGCTTTATTTAGTTGAGGGCAACACCAGGGAGGGGCAGAAGCCGTTAGTAGGCCCTAACCACCATTTTTTTTTTTTAAAACCACTTAATGAGAGCCGGAAGGTTGAAGCTCAGCTTTATTTAGTTGAGGACAACACCAGGGAGGGGCAGAAGCCGTTAGTAGGCCCTAACCACCATTTTTTTTTTAAAAACCACTTAATGAGAGCCGGAAGGTTGAAGCTCAGCTTTATTTAGTTGAGGACAACACCAGGCAGGGGCACACAGACAGACACCTTTAGTAGGCCGGAAAAGCCTATTGCATTTTTTAAAATGGTAATTTGGAGCAGAAGGTTGAAGCTCAGCTTTATTTAGTTGAGGGCAACACCAGGGAGGGGCAGAAGCCGTTAGTAGGCCCTAACCACCATTTTTTTTTTTAAAAACCACTTAATGAGAGCCGGAAGGTTGAAGCTCAGCTTTATTTAGTTGAGGACAACACCAGGGAGGGGCAGAAGCCGTTAGTAGGCCCTAACCACCATTTTTTTTTTTAAAACCACTTAATGAGAGCCGGAAGGTTGAAGCTCAGCTTTATTTAGTTGAGGACAACACCAGGGAGGGGCAGAAGCCGTTAGTAGGCCCTAACCACCATTTTTTTTTAAAAACCACTTAATGAGAGCCGGAAGGTTGAAGCTCAGCTTTATTTAGTTGAGGACAACACCAGGCAGGGGCACACAGACAGACACCTTTAGTAGGCCGGAAAAGCCTATTGCATTTTTTAAAATGGTAATTTGGAGCAGAAGGTTGAAGCTCAGCTTTATTTAGTTGAGGGCAACACCAGGGAGGGGCAGAAGCCGTTAGTAGGCCCTAACCACCATTTTTTTTTTTAAAAACCACTTAATGAGAGCCGGAAGGTTGAAGCTCAGCTTTATTTAGTTGAGGACAACACCAGGGAGGGGCAGAAGCCGTTAGTAGGCCCTAACCACCATTTTTTTTTTTAAAACCACTTAATGAGAGCCGGAAGGTTGCAGCTCAGCTTTATTTAGTTGAGGACAACACCAGGGAGGGGCAGAAGCCGTTAGTAGGCCCTAACCACCATTTTTTTTTTTAAAACCACTTAATGAGAGCCGGAAGGTTGAAGCTCAGCTTTATTTAGTTGAGGACAACACCAGGGAGGGGCAGAAGCCGTTAGTAGGCCCTAACCACCATTTTTTTTTTTAAAACCACTTAATGAGAGCCGGAAGGTTGAAGCTCAGCTTTATTTAGTTGAGGACAACACCAGGGAGGGGCAGAAGCCGTTAGTAGGCCCTAACCACCATTTTTTTTTTTTAAAACCACTTAATGAGAGCCGGAAGGTTGAAGCTCAGCTTTATTTAGTTGAGGACAACACCAGGCAGGGGCACACAGACAGACACCTTTAGTAGGCCGGAAAAGCCTATTGCATTTTTCAAAATGGTAATTTGGAGCAGAAGGTTGAAGCTCAGCTTTATTTAGTTGAGGGCAACACCAGGCAGGGGCACACAGACAGACACCTTTAGTAGGCCGGAAAAGCCTATTGCATTTTTCAAAATGGTAATTTGGAGCAGAAGGTTGAAGCTCAGCTTTATTTAGTTGAGGGCAACACCAGGCAGGGGCACACAGACAGACACCTTTAGTAGGCCGGAAAAGCCTATTGCATTTTTCAAAATGGTAATTTGGAGCAGAAGGTTGAAGCTCAGCTTTATTTAGTTGAGGGCAACACCAGGGAGGGGCAGAAGCCGTTAGTAGGCCCTAACCACCATTTTTTTTTTTTAAACCACTTAATGAGAGCCGGAAGGTTGAAGCTCAGCTTTATTTAGTTGAGGACAACACCAGGGAGGGGCAGAAGCCGTTAGTAGGCCCTAACCACCATTTTTTTTTTTTTAAACCACTTAATGAGAGCCGGAAGGTTGAAGCTCAGCTTTATTTAGTTGAGGACAACACCAGGGAGGGGCAGAAGCCGTTAGTAGGCCCTAACCACCATTTTTTTTTTTAAAAACACTTAATGAGAGCCGGAAGGTTGAAGCTCAGCTTTATTTAGTTGAGGACAACACCAGGCAGGGGCACACAGACAGACACCTTTAGTAGGCCGGAAAAGCCTATTGCATTTTTCAAAATGGTAATTTGGAGCAGAAGGTTGAAGCTCAGCTTTATTTAGTTGAGGGCAACACCAGGCAGGGGCACACAGACAGACACCTTTAGTAGGCCGGAAAAGCCTATTGCATTTTTCAAAATGGTAATTTGGAGCAGAAGGTTGAAGCTCAGCTTTATTTAGTTGAGGGCAACACCAGGCAGGGGCACACAGACAGACACCTTTAGTAGGCCGGAAAAGCCTATTGCATTTTTCAAAATGGTAATTTGGAGCAGAAGGTTGAAGCTCAGCTTTATTTAGTTGAGGGCAACACCAGGGAGGGGCAGAAGCCGTTAGTAGGCCCTAACCACCATTTTTTTTTTTTAAAACCACTTAATGAGAGCCGGAAGGTTGAAGCTCAGCTTTATTTAGTTGAGGACAACACCAGGGAGGGGCAGAAGCCGTTAGTAGGCCCTAACCACCATTTTTTTTTTTTTAAAACCACTTAATGAGAGCCGGAAGGTTGAAGCTCAGCTTTATTTAGTTGAGGGCAACACCAGGCAGGGGCACACAGACAGACACCTTTAGTAGGCCGGAAAAGCCTATTGCATTTTTCAAAATGGTAATTTGGAGCAGAAGGTTGAAGCTCAGCTTTATTTAGTTGAGGGCAACACCAGGGAGGGGCAGAAGCCGTTAGTAGGCCCTAACCAAAGTTGAAGGCCAAATGCAGTTTAATTTCTGATACTATAGGCCGAAAGCCAGAAGGTGGAAGCTCCGATTTAGACAGTGGAGGACAATTTGAATTAGGGACTGCAGACAGACTTAGTAGGCTGTCCCCTGTGGACCATGCATCCACCACATTAACCCATTGCGCCGTAATGGACACGTAATCTTCCGTGGCCATGCCTACAGGTCCATGCGTCTGTTGTCAGGTGCACCTTTGTACTCACAGATTGCCAGAGTGCATGGACAATGCGGTCTTCTACATGCTGGTGGAGGGTTGGGATGGCTTTTCTCGCAAAAGAAGTGTCGACTGGTTAGCTTGTAGCGTGGTACAGCGTAGTCCATCATGGCCTTATTAATAGTAAATAAAATATATAACTAGGCTCTATGAACTTTTAAATAGGTTCCAGGGGTACACGGGCAGCATTGGTGTGGTCAGTGGAGGAGTATTGCAAGTAGGGGCTGCAGACAGGCTATCAAAGGCCTAAAATAACAAACAGTAGGCAGTCATGGCAGTTTTACATCGGTTACATGGATACACAGGCAGGCACTCCAGGCAGCATTGTGGTCAGTGGAGGAGTATTGCAAGTAGGGGCCGCAGACAGGCTATCAAAGGCCTAAAATAACAAACAATAGGCTCATTGCAGTTTTACAGCGGTTACATGGATAGACGGGCAGGCAGCTTGGTGGTGAGTGGAGGAGTATTTAAAGTAGGGACCGCAGACAGGCTTCAAAGGCCTAACATAAGAAAATGGGCTGGCTGTAGGCACTTTATAATTGGTTCCAGGGGTACACGGGCAGCAGTGGTCTGGTCAGTGGAGGAGTATTTAAAGTAGGGACCGCAGACAGGCTATCAAAGGCCTAAAATAACAAACAATAGGCTCATGGCAGCTTTACAGCGGTTACATGGATACACGGGCAGGCAACTTGGTGGTGAGTGGAGGAGTATTTAAAGTAGGGACCGCAGACAGGCTATCAAAGGCCTAACATAACAAACAATAGGCTCATGGCAGTTTTACAGCGGTTACATGGATACACGGGCAGGCAACTTGGTGGTGGTGAGTGGAGGAGTATTTAAAGTAGGGACCGCAGACAGGCTATCAAAGGCCTAAAATAACAAACAATAGGCTCATGGCAGTTTTACAGCGGTTACATGGATACACGGGCAGGCAGCTTGGTGGTGAGTGGAGGAGTATTTAAAGTAGGGACCGCAGACAGGCTTCAAAGGCCTAAAATAACAAACAATAGGCTCATGGCAGTTTTACAGTGGTTACATGGATACACAGGCAGGCAGCTTGGTGGTCAGTGGAGGAGTATTTAAAGTAGGGACCGCAGACAGGCTTCAAAGGCCTAACATAAGAAAATGGGCTGGCTGTAGGCACTTTATAATTGGTTCCAGGGGTACACGGGCAGCAGTGGTCTGGTCAGTGGAGGAGTATTTAAAGTAGGGACCGCAGACAGGCTATCAAAGGCCTAAAATAACAAACAATAGGCTTATGGCAGTTTTACAGCGGTTACATGGATACACGGGCAGGCAGCTGGGTGGTCAGTGGAGGAGTATTTAAAGTAGGGACCGCAGACAGGCTTCAAAGGCCTAACATAAGAAAATGGGCTGGCTGTAGGCACTTAATAATTGGTTCCAGGGGTACACGGGCAGCAGTGGTCTGGTCAGTGGAGGACTAGTGGAAGGAGGGACCGCAGACAGGCTTCAAAGGCCTAAAATAACAAACAATAGGCTCATGGCAGTTTTACAGCGGTTACATGGATACACGGGCAGGCAGCTTGGTGGTCAGTGGAGGAGTATTTAAAGTAGGGACCGCAGACAGGCTTCAAAGGCCTAACATAAGAAAATGGGCTGGCTGTAGGCACTTTATAATTGGTTCCAGGGGTACACGGGCAGCAGTGGTCTGGTCAGTGGAGGAGTATTTAAAGTAGGGACCGCAGACAGGCTATCAAAGGCCTAAAATAACAAACAATAGGCTTATGGCAGTTTTACAGCGGTTACATGGATACACGGGCAGGCAGCTTGGTGGTGAGTGGAGGAGTATTTAAAGTAGGGACCGCAGACAGGCTATCAAAGGCCTAACATAACAAACAATAGGCTCATGGCAGTTTTACAGCGGTTACATGGATACACGGGCAGGCAGCTTGGTGGTCAGTGGAGGAGTATTTAAAGTAGGGACCGCAGACAGGCTTCAAAGGCCTAACATAAGAAAATGGGCTGGCTGTAGGCACTTTATAATTGGTTCCAGGGGTACACGGGCAGCAGTGGTCTGGTCAGTGGAGGACTAGTGGAAGGAGGGACCGCATACAGGCTTCAAAGGCCTAAAATAACAAACAATAGGCTCATGGCAGCTTTACAGCGGTTACATGGATACACAGGCAGCTTGGTGGTGAGTGGAGGAGTAGTGCAAGGAGTGTCTGTCCCAGTACTCCCAAAATATAAATAGATGTTAATGTCTCACAAAACAACCACAACAAAAAAAAAGGTGGCATACTTAGGTACAGGGGTGGGCTCATCTACTGAGTTTCTGACATAGTAATTTGGCAGTAACTATTTAATGGTGCCAATATAGGACACAGACACAGACTACTTTAAGTTGCATCATAGATGTCTACAAATTTGTATTGTCAGTGCCAGACATTGAATGATGTCAGCGAATAGACTAAAGATTGGTGGAGCTGTGCGACATAATTTTGGACGTGGTAGAGCACATTTTGAGCTGGGGTAGGGGGGAACTCTCTTGAGGCCGGCGGGACCGCCCCAGGGCCCCTCATGTTACAACGGTGTGTCTGACGTTGGGTGCGCACCACCACCGCCAGAGACACTACATTGTACTATGAGGGACCCAGTAGCAATGCCGTCAACCAAAAGCGAGCACACCCACCTCTTCAGACAAACAGCAGTCTCACGGGTGCTTGCGCCAAGTCGCGATACCACGGCCCCGTGTGGGGAGTTTTGCCATTTAGGGAGGTGTAAACATGTCGTATGCTGTACAATCAGCTGCAGCGAATTAGACATTAGAAAAGTAATTCACAGGCAAGAGCTTTTCATAGGAAAGCTAGGTGTCGGCCGGGCAAGGTGGGGCAAAAGATTTCGAAATCCAGTTGTGGTTCATTTTAATGAATGTTAGATCGTCAACATTTTGGGTAGCCAGACGAGTCCTTTTTTCGGTTAATATTGAACCTGCAGCACTGAATACTCTTTCTGATAGGACACTTGCTGCCGGGCAAGCAAGCTCCTGCAATGCATATTCTGCCAATTCTGGCCAGGTGTCTAATTTGGAGGCCCAGTAATCAAATGGGAATGACGGTTGAGGGAGAACATCGATAAGGGATGAAAAATAGTTAGTAACCATACTGGACAAATGTTGTCTCCTGTCACTTTCAATTGATGCAGCAGTACCTGTCCTGTCTGCGGTCATAGCAAAATCACTCCACAACCTGGTCAGAAAACCCCTCTGTCCAACGCCACTTCTGATGTGTGCACCCCTAACACTCCTAGTCTGCTGCCCCCTGGAGCTCGTGTGAGAACGATCACGTGCGCTGTGTGCTGGGAATGCCTGAAGCAAACGGTCAACAAGAGTTGATTGTTTGGTTGCTAATATTAGTTCCAAGTTCTCATGTGGCATAATATTTTGCAATTTGCCTTTATAGCGTGGATCAAGGAGGCAGGCCAACCAGTAATCGTCATCGTTCATCATTTTCGTAATGCGTGTGTCCCTTTTTAGGATACGTAAGGCATAATCCGCCATGTGGGCCAAAGTTCCAGTTGTCAAATCTCCGGTTGTGATTGGTTGAGGGGCAGTTGCAGGCAAATCTACGTCACTTGTGTCCCTCAAAAAACCAGAACCCGGCCGTGACACGCAACCAATTTCCTGTGCCCCCGGGAAAGGTTCGGCATTAAAAATATACTCATCCCCATCATCCTCCTCGTCCTCCACCTCCTCTTCGCCCGCTACCTCGTCCTGTACACTGCCCTGACCAGACAATGGCTGACTGTCATCAAGGCTTTCCTCTTCCTCTGGTGCAGACGCCTGCTCCTTTATGTGCGTCAAACTTTGCATCAGCAGACGCATTAGGGGGATGCTCATGCTTATTACGGCGTTGTCTGCACTAACCAGCCGTGTGCATTCCTCAAAACACTGAAGGACTTGACACATGTCTTGTATCTTAGACCACTGCACACCTGACAACTCCATGTCTGCCATCCTACTGCCTGCCCGTGTATCCTCCCACAAATAAATAACAGCACGCCTCTGTTCGCACAGTCTCTGAAGCATGTGCAGTGTTGAGTTCCACCTTGTTGCAACGTCTATGATTAGGCGATGCTGGGGAAGGTTCAAAGACCGCTGATAGGTCTGCATACGGCTGGCGTGTACAGGCGAACGTCGGATATGTGAGCAAAGTGCACGCACTTTGAGGAGCAGGTCGGAGAACCCAGGATAAGTTTTCAATAAGCACTGCACCACCAGGTTTAAGGTGTGAGCCAGGCAAGGAATGTGTTTCAGTTGGGAAAGGGAGATGGCAGCCATGAAATTCCTTCCGTTATCACTCACTACCTTGCCTGCCTCAAGATCTACTGTGCCCAGCCACGACTGTGTTTCTTGTTGCAAGAACTCGGACAGAACTTCCGCGGTGTGTCTGTTGTCGCCCAAGCACTTCATAGCCAATACAGCCTGCTGACGCTTGGCAGTAGCTGGCCCATAATGGGACAACTGGTGTGCAACAGTGTCATCTGCCGATGGAGTGGTTGGCAGACTGCGTTCTGTGGAAGAGCTGTAGCTTCTGCAGGAGGACGAGGAGGAGGAGGAGGAGGGGGTGCGAACGCCTACAGCCAACTGTTTCCTAGACCGTGGGCTAGGCACAACTGTCCCTAAATTGATGTCGCCTGTGGACCCTGCATCCACCACATTCACCCAGTGTGCCGTGATGGACACATAACGTCCCTGGCCATGCCTACTGGTCCATGCATCTGTAGTCAGGTACACCTTTGTACTCACAGATTGCCTGAGTGCATGGACGATGCGCTGTTTAACATGCTGGTGCAGGGCTGGGATGGCTTTTCTGGAAAAAAAGTGTCGACTGGGTAGCTCGTATCGTGGTTCAGCGTACTCCATCAGGGCTTTGAAAGCTTCGCTTTCAACTAACCGGTAGGGCATCATCTCTAACGAGATTAGTCTAGCTATGTGGGCGTTAAAACCCTGTGTACGCGGATGCGAGGATAAGTACTTCCTTTTTCTAACCAGAGTCTCATGTAGGGTGAGCTGGACTGGAGAGCTGGAGATCGTGGAACTTTCGGGTGTGCCGGTGTACATGGCAGACTGAGAGACGGTTGGAGACGGTATTGTTTCCGCCGGTGCCCTAGATGCAATATTTCCTCCTACAAAACTGGTGATTCCCTGACCCTGACTGCTTTTGGCTGGCAAAGAAACCTGCACAGATACTGCCGGTGGTGCGGAAAATGGTGGCCTTACAGTGACGGAAGGGATGTTGCGTTGCTGACTAGCTTCATTGGCCGAGGGTGCTACAACCTTGAGGGACGTTTGGTAGTTAGTCCAGGCTTGAAAATGCATGGTGGTTAAGTGTCTATGCATGCAACTAGTATTTAGACTTTTCAGATTCTGACCTCTGCTTAAGCTAGTTGAACATTTTTGACAGATGACTTTGCGCTGATCAGTTGGATGTTGTTTAAAAAAATGCCAGACTGCACTCTTCCTAGACTCGGATCCCTTTTCAGGGATTGCAGACTGAGCTTTAACCGGATGGCAACGCTGTGCTCCAACAGGTTTTGGCTTTGACACGCGTTTTGGGCCAGATACGGGCCCGGCAGATGGAACCTGTTGCGATGTTGATGCCTGCTGCGGCCCCTCCTCCACCTCCGCTTCTGAACTACTGCCGCCTGCACCCTGTTCCCCCAATGGCTGCCAATCGGGGTCAATAACTGGGTCATCTATTACCTCCTCTTCGAGCTCGTGTGCAACTTCGTCTGTGTCACTGTGTCGGTCGGTGGTATAGCGTTCGTGGCGGGGCAACATAGTCTCATCAGGGTCTGATTGTGGATCTGTACCCTGAGAGGGCAATGTGGTGGTCTGAGTCAAAGGAGCAGCATAGTACTCTGGCTGTGGCTGTGCATCAGTGCACTCCATGTCAGAATATACTTGTAATGGGCATGGCCTGTTAAATGTTTCACTTTCTAAGCCAGGGACGGTATGTGTAAAGAGCTCCATGGAGTGACCCGTTGTGTCGCCTGCTGCATCCTTCTCTCTTGTTGTAGTTTTTGCTGAGGAGGACAAGGAAGCGACTTGTCCCTGACCGTGAACATCCACAAGCGACGCGCTGCTTTTACATTTACCAGTTTCGGAAGAGGAGGCAAAAGAGCTAGAGGCTGAGTCTGCAATGTAAGCCAAAACTTGCTGTTGCTGCTCCGCCTTTAAAAGCGGTTTTCCTACTCCCAGAAAAGAGAGCGTTCGAGGCCTTGTGTAGCCTGACGACGAAACTGGCTCCACAGCTCCAGACTTAGGTGGAATATTTTTATCCCCACGACCACCTGATGCTCCACTACCACTACCATCATTACCAGCTGACAATGAACGCCCACGACGACCTCTTGCACCAGACTTCCTCATTGTTTTAAAATCTTAACCAAAGCAACTTTATTTGTTGCTGTCAAACAACTTACACGGTGAGCTATAACTTCAGTATGATTTCAATATCCCTTAACAGGTTGGTGAGACCACAAGGAAAATCAGGCACAATGTTACACACTCTGTTTTCTGTGGCACAAAATCACAGAGATGACACACACACAGGACTGTCACTCAAGCACTAATGTCAATATTAATCTCCCACCTAATTTATTTTTTTTTTTTTCTCAGGGAGACTTTAGAAACCAAATAATATAAAAAAAAAAAAAAAAAAAAAGGCTTTCTATGGCCCACAATTAGAGAGAGAGAGGTGGCACACCCAGGAGTCAAGACTGGCGCACAAGCTGAAAGGGCAATATTACTCTCCCACTGTTTTTTTAAGTTTTTTTTTTATTTCAGGGAGACTTTAGAAACCAAATAATATTAAAAAAACCAAAAAAAAAAATAGCCTTTCTATGGCCCACTGAATGAGAGACAGAGGTGGCACACCCAGGAGTCAAGACTGGCACACAAGCTGAAAGGGCAATATTACTCTCCCACTGTTTTTTTATGTATTTTTTGTTTTTTAAGGGAGACTTTAGAAACCCAATAATATTTAAAAAAAAAATAAATAGGCTTTCTATGGCCCACTGAATGAGAGGGAGAGAGGTGGCACACCCAGGAGTCAAGACTGGCACACAAGCTGAAAGGGCAATATTACTCTCCCACTGTTTTTTTATGTTTTTTTTTTTTTTTCAGGGAGACTTTAGAAACCAAATAATATTAAAAAAACCAAAAAAAAAAATAGCCTTTCTATGGCCCACTGAATGAGAGAGAGAGGTGGCAC
The DNA here is from genome assembly GCF_051348905.1 of Ranitomeya variabilis. Lineage (NCBI taxonomy): Eukaryota > Metazoa > Chordata > Amphibia > Anura > Dendrobatidae > Ranitomeya > Ranitomeya variabilis. The sequence continues at coordinate 278,383,176 of NC_135232.1, forward strand.
ACCCAGGAGTCAAGACTGGCACACAAGCTGAAAGGGCAATATTACTCTCCCACGGTTTTTTTATGTTTTTTTTTTTTTTCAGGGAGACTTTAGAAACCAAATAATAAGAAAAAAAATAAATAAATAAATAGGCTTTCTATAGCCCACTGAATGAGAGATAGCACACACAGCAGTGGCACACAAGCCCTGACTGAGGCCAATATTTTTCTCCCACTGATTGATGTAGTGTTTTTGTGTTGAGGTAGATTTTAGAACACAAATCAAGGAAAAAAAAAAATGCTTTCTATGGCCCACTGAATGAGAGAGAGGTGGCACACCCAGGAGTCAAGACTGGCACACAAGCTGAAAGGGCAATATTACTCTCCCACTGTTTTTTTAAGGATTTTTTGTTTTTTAAGGGAGACTTTAGAAACCCAATAATATTTAAAAAAAAAAAATAAATAGGCTTTCTATGGCCCACTGAATGAGAGGGAGAGAGGTGGCACACCCAGGAGTCAAGACTGGCACACAAGCTTAAAGGGCAATATTACTCTCCCACTGTTTTTTTATGTTTTTTTTTTTTTTTTCAGGGAGACTTTAGAAACCAAATAATAAGAAAAAAAATAAATAAATAAATAGGCTTTCTATAGCCCACTGAATGAGAGATAGCACACACAGCAGTGGCACACAAGCCCTGACTGAGGCCAATATTTTTCTCCCACTGATTGATGTAGTGTTTTTGTGTTGAGGTAGATTTTAGAACACAAATCAAGGAAAAAAAAAAAAAAATGCTTTCTATGGCCCACTGAATGAGAGAGAGGTGGCACACCCAGGAGTCAAGACTGGCACACAAGCTGAAAGGGCAATATTACTCTCCCACTGTTTTTTTATGTATTTTTTGTTTTTTAAGGGAGACTTTAGAAACCCAATAATATTTAAAAAAAAAAAAAAATAGGCTTTCTATGGCCCACTGAATGAGAGGGAGAGAGGTGGCACACCCAGGAGTCAAGACTGGCACACAAGCTGAAAGGGCAATATTACTCTCCCACTGTTTTTTTATATTTATTTTTTTTTTTTCAGGGAGACTTTAGAAACCAAATAATATTAAAAAAACCAAAAAAAAAAATAGCCTTTCTATGGCCCACTGAATGAGAGAGAGAGGTGGCACACCCAGGAGTCAAGACTGGCACACAAGCTGAAAGGGCAATATTACTCTCCCACTGTTTTTTTAGGTATTTTTTTTTTTTCAGGGAGACTTTAGAAACCAAATAATATAAAAAAAAATAAATAAATAAATAGGCTTTCTATAGCCCACTGAATGAGAGATAGCACACACAGCAGTGGCACACAAGCCCTGACTGAGGCCAATATTTTTCTCCCACTGATTGATGTAGTGTTTTTGTGTTGAGGTAGAATTTAGAACACAAATCACGGAAAAAATAAATAGGCTTTCTATGGCCCACTGAATGAGAGAGAGGTGGCACACCCAGGAGTCAAGACTGGCACACAAGCTGAAAGGGCAATATTACTCTCCCACTGTTTTTTTAGGTATTTTTTTTTTTCAGGGAGACTTTAGAAACCAAATAATATAAAAAAAATAAAAAAAAATAAATAGGCTTTCTATAGCCCACTGAATGAGAGATAGCACACACAGCAGTGGCACACAAGCCCTGACTGAGGCCAATATTTTTCTCCCACTGATTGATGTAGTGTTTTTGTGTTGAGGTAGAATTTAGAACACAAATCACGGAAAAAATAAATAGGCTTTCTATGGCCCACTGAATGAAAGGGAGAGAGGTGGCACACCCAGGAGTCAAGACTGGCACACAAGCTGAAAGGGCAATATTACTCTCCCACTGTTTTTTTATGTATTTTTTGTTTTTTAAGGGAGACTTTAGAAACCCAATAATATTTAAAAAAAAAAATAAATAGGCTTTCTATGGCCCACTGAATGAGAGGGAGAGAGGTGGCACACCCAGGAGTCAAGACTGGCACACAAGCTGAAAGGGCAATATTACTCTCCCACTATTTTTTTAGGTTTTTTTTTTTTTTTTCAGGGAGACTTTAGAAACCAAATAATATTAAAAAAAAAAAAAAAAAATAGGCTTGCTATAGCCCACTGAATGAGAGATAGCACACACAGCAGTGGCACACAAGCCCTGACTGAGGCCAATATTTTTCTCCCACTGATTGATGTAGTGTTTTTGTGTTGAGGTAGAATTTAGAACACAAATCACGGAAAAAATAAATAGGCTTTCTATGGCCCACTGAATGAAAGGGAGAGAGGTGGCACACCCAGGAGTCAAGACTGGCACACAAGCTGAAAGGGCAATATTACTCTCCCACTGTTTTTTTATGTATTTTTTGTTTTTTAAGGGAGACTTTAGAAACCCAATAATATTTAAAAAAATAAATAAATAGGCTTTCTATGGCCCACTGAATGAGAGGGAGAGAGGTGGCACACCCAGGAGTCAAGACTGGCACACAAGCTGAAAGGGCAATATTACTCTCCCACTGTTTTTTTAGGTTTTTTTTTTTTTTTTCAGGGAGACTTTAGAAACCAAATAATATTAAAAAAAAAAAAAAAAAAAAAAATAGGCTTGCTATAGCCCACTGAATGAGAGACAGCACACACAGCAGTGGCACACAAGCCCTGACTGAGGCCAATATTTTTCTCCCACTGATTGATGTAGTGTTTTTGTGTTGAGGTAGAATTTAGAACACAAATCACGGAAAAAATAAATAGGCTTTCTATGGCCCACTGAATGAAAGGGAGAGAGGTGGCACACCCAGGAGTCAAGACTGGCACACAAGCTGAAAGGGCAATATTACTCTCCCACTGTTTTTTTATGTATTTTTTGTTTTTTAAGGGAGACTTTAGAAACCCAATAATATTTAAAAAAAAAAATAAATAGGCTTTCTATGGCCCACTGAATGAGAGGGAGAGAGGTGGCACACCCAGGAGTCAAGACTGGCACACAAGCTGAAAGGGCAATATTACTCTCCCACTGTTTTTTTAGGTTTTTTTTTTTTTTTCAGGGAGACTTTAGAAACCAAATAATATTAAAAAAAAAAAAAAAAAATAGGCTTGCTATAGCCCACTGAATGAGAGATAGCACACACAGCAGTGGCACACAAGCCCTGACTGAGGCCAATATTTTTCTCCCACTGATTGATGTAGTGTTTTTGTGTTGAGGTAGATTTTAGAACACAAATCACGGAAAAAATAAATAGGCTTTCTATGGCCCACTCAGTGAGAGATGGCACACACAGGGATGGCACTGTAGCAGAAATGCCAATCTTAATCTCCCACAAAAAAAAAAAAACTGTCCTACAATTACTATCTCCCTGCAGTAATGTAAGCCAGGTATGGCAGGCAGCAATAGGAGTGGACTGATGCACAAATTAAATAAAAAGTGTGGACAAACAAAAAAGATAGCTGTGCAGAAAGGAAGGAACAAGAGGATATGTGCTTTGAAAAAAGCAGTTGGTTTCCACAGTGGCGTACACACAGCAATACAGCTATCACGGAGCCTTCTAGGGCAGCCCAATGAGCTACAGCGCTGAGGAAAAAAAAAAAAAAAAATAGCTTCCACTGTTCCTGCACACCGAAGGTGGTGTTGGACAGTGGAAATCGCTGCAGCACAAGCGGTTTGGTGGTTAGTGGACCCTGCCTAACGCTCTCCCTGCTTCTGACGAAGCGGCAGCAACCTGTCCCTAAGCTCAGATCAGCAGCAGTAAGATGGCGGTCGGCGGGAACGCCCCTTTATAGCCCCTGTGACGCCGCAGACAGCAAGCCAATCACTGCAATGCCCTTCTCTAAGATGGTGGGGACCAGGATCTATGTCATCACGCTGCCCACACTCTGCGTTCACCTTCATTGGCTGAGAAATGGCGCTTTTCGCGTCATTGAAACGCGACTTTGGCGCGAAAGTCGCGTACCGCATGGCCGACAAGCACAGGGGTCGGATCGGGTTTCATGAGACGCCGACTTAGCCAAAAGTCGGCGACTTTTGAAAATGATCGACCCGTTTCGCTCAACCCTAGTGGCGCCATGTTGCGTTTGGAGACCCCTGATGTGCCTAAACAGTGGAAACCCCTCAATTCTAACTCCAACACTAACCCCAACACACCCCTAACCCTAATCCCAACTCAAGCCATAACCCTAATCACAACCCTAACCCCAACACACCCCTAACCCTAATCCCAACCCTAACCCTAACCCTAACCCCAACACACCCCTAACCACAACCCTAACCCCAACACACCCCTAACCCTAATCATAACCCTAACCACAAGCCTAATCTTAACCCTATTTCCAACCCTAGCCCTAATTCCAACCCTAACCCTAAGGCTATGTGCCCACGTTGTGGATTCATGTGAGATTCTTCCGCACTGTTTTTGAAAAATCCGCAGGTAAAAGGCACTGCATTTTACCTGCGGATTTACCGCAGATTTCCAGTGTTTTTTCTGCAGATTTCACCTGCGGATTCCTATTGAGGAACAGGTATAAAACGCTGCGGAATCCGCACAAAGAATTGACATGCTGCGGAAAATACAATGCAGCGTTTCCGCGCGGTATTTTCCGCACCTTGGGCACAGCAAATTTTGTCTTCCATAGGTTTACATGGTACTATAAACCTGATGGAAAACTGCTACGAATTCGCAGCGGCCAATCCGCTGCGGATCCGCAGCCAAATCCACACCGTGTGCACATAGCCTAATTCTAAGGGTATGTGTACACGCTGCGGAAAATGCTGCAGATCCACAGCGTTTCCACAGCTGCAGGTCTGCAGCAGTTTCCCATGAGTTTACAGTTCAATGTAAACCTATGGGAAACAAAAAATGCTGTGCATATGCTGCGGAAAAAACTGCACGGAAATGCAGCAGTTTACATTCCGCAGCATGTCACTTCTTTCTGCGGATTCCGCAGCGGTTTTACAGCTGCTCCTATAGAAAACCGCAGTTGTAAAATCGCTGTGAAATCCGCAGAAAAACCACAGAAAAATCGCGGTAAATCCGCAGCGGTTTTGCACTGCGGATTTATGAAATCCGCTGTGGAAAAATCTGCAGAGGACCAGAATACGAGTGCACATAGCCTTACCCTAACCCTAATTCTAACCCTAGCCCTAATCCTAACCCTTGCCCTAACCCTAACCCTAGTTTTAACCCTAACCCTAGTGGAAAAATAAAAGTAAATATATTTTCTTCATTTTATTATTGTCCCTACCTATGGGGGTGATAAAGGGGGGGTCATTTACTATTTTTTTTATTTTGATCACTGTGATTTGTTTTATCACAGTGATCAAAATGTACATGGAACAAATCTGCCGTCCGGCAGATTCGGTGGGCGCACTGCGCATGTGCCCACCATTTTGGAAGATGGCAGCGCCCATGGAGCAGACGGACGGACACCGGGAGGCTCGGTAAGTATGAGGGGGGGATCGGAGCACAGGGGGATCGGAGCATGGGGGGGTGGGATTAGAGCACGAGGAGCGGACAGGAGGATGGGGGAGCGGACAGGCAGATGGAGGAGAGCAGAGCATAGGACGGAGGACAGGGGAGGAGATCGGTGGTGGTGGGGGGGCAGATCAGGCTTTCCAGCCATGGCCGATGATATTGCAACATCGGCCATGGCTGGATTGTAATATTTCACCACTTTTCAAAGGTGAAATATTACAAATTGCTCTGATTGGCTGTTGCACTTTCAACAGCCAATCAGAGCGATCGTAGCCAAGTGGGGGCAAAGCCATCCCCCCTGGGCTAAAGTAACACTCCCCCTGTCCCTGCAGATCAGGAGAAATTGGAGTTAACCCTTTCACCTGATCTGCAGGGATGCGATCCCTCCATGACGCCACATAGGCGTCACAGGTCAGATTGGCACAGACTTTCATGGTGCCTACGTGGCGTCACAGGTCGGGAAGGGGTTAAATATCCGAGTATACACCCTTAACATTGCTTGAGAAAACCTCACAGTAGCTGAAAGGTTGCCACGCCACCATGGCTATTAAAGTCCTTTTTGTACTTTAAACTAGTGTTGGAGTGATGCCTATTTTTTCCATTTTATATTACATTGCAACGAAGGGATTCCAATCGTGGGTGTCTGTGTTTATACAATATGACTATGGGATTATTAATGGGGGCATCTTATTGACGCCTCTCCATTACTAACCTCTAGGCTTGATGTCACCTGACAAGACAAAGGTGACATCAACCCCCCAACTATCACCCCACTTGCCACCACTACAGAGCAAGCAGGAAGAGCGAGGCTAAGTGCCAGAATTGGCAAATCTTATAGATGCGCCTTATCTGGGGCAGCTGAGAGCTGATGCTTTTAGCCTGGGGGGCATGTGTGTGTCACTGACATTTATATATCTATCTATTCTATGTGTATATATCTATTCTAACCTGTAATGCTGTGGTTTTACAGTACACAGCAGATGAATTGCCGACTCTATCTATCTATCTGAGAAATATAATTTTATTTTTTTTTTTTTTATATTTATTTTGCATTATATATATATGTAACTATGAAGGAAAAAATGTCTGACAATATTAATCCCAGATACCATATATGAGTCTGAAAGGCATGCAGGCATCCTCTCCATGCTGTTCCCATTTAGTTCTAGCTTTTTCCCTTCCATTTTAGATTTTTTCTCATGCCCCCAGACGTGTTTGTTGGGTCCAGCAGAAAAATATTCGTCTTTCCCATTGACTTGCATTAAATCCATTATTTGGTATAAAAAAACACAGATATTAGAATGTATTGGTGCCAATTTTCTGGAATTCAAATATTTCACTATTCGCTCATCACTAGCTGTGTTGGTTTTGGACATAGCGTTTACCTTGATTGGCAAAAAGTTAAATTTTGGTCTCATCTGACTACTGCACCTTTCTCCATACATTTGGGGAGTCTCCCACATGTCTTTTGGCAAACTCAAAACGAGCCTTACAATTTTTATGTGTACATAAAGGCTTTTTTCCTTTTTTCTGCCTACTCTTTCTAAAAAGCCACCTCTGTGGAGTGTACGACTTATTGTGGTCAGATTGGACAGATACTTCAGTCTCTGCTTGGGAACTCTGCACCTCCTTAAGGATTACCTTTGGTCTCTGTGCTGCCTCTCTGATTAATGCCTTCCTTTCCTGACCTGAGAGAGTTATGATGGGAAGCCCTCTCTTGGCAGGTTTGTTGTGGTACAATGTTCATATTCTTTCCATTTGATGATAATGGATTTTTTTTAGAATTCAACCCTGACTTTTACTACTCAACAACTTTGTCTCTGACTTTTTTGGAGATCTCCTTGGTGTTCATGGTTCTGTTTGGTTATTGGTGCCTCTTGCTTAATGTTGCAGCCTCAGTGGCCTTTCAGAAAAGGTGTGTATACACTGACAGACCATGTTACACTTATATTGCTCACAGCTTGACTTCCTTTCAGTTAGCATGTGACTTATGAAGGCAATTGCTTGCACCAGAAACTCTTAGGGGCTTCAAAATAAAAGGTGTGAATATACAGTGCCTTGCGAAAGTATTCGACTCAATGAAACTTTGCAACATTTTCCCACATATCATGCTTCAAACATAAAGATAACATAATTATAGTGCTTTGGAACAAAGCACTATACTGTTATTCCATCGTGGATAACTTCTTCTTATTATAGTGCTTTGGAACAAAGCACTATACTGTTATTCCACCGTGGTAAACTTCTTCTTATTCTTATTATTCAGTCCGCACGTAATGCGGCCCGAACCGCTAAACTCACAGACTCCAGTGAGGTGTCATTTCGAAGCCAGCGTTCCTGAGAGGTGTGCTAAGTATTTTTCGTGTAGATCGGATTTGTAGTTTTTGCGCAATTTGTGTTTGAAAAAAGTCTTTCAATGCGTTTCAATGGAGAAATTTTCCTATACGTTTATAATGGGCTGGTTTCTGAGGCAATTTCTAAAAATAACTGCCACCTGGCTGATTAGCTCATTGATATGCGCAGTCAGACACAGTTACTATGCCAACGCCTATGAACTCTACATCAGCTCACCAGGTCACAAGTTTTGTCAGATAATATCAGCTCTTAAAGTGACAGTACAGCACAATTACAAAACACTATCCGTAGTCTTATGATTATTAGACTGTGGCCCGATTCTAACTCATCGGGTATTCTAGAATATGCATGTCCACGTAGTATATTGCACAGCCACGCAGTATACAGTGCAGAGCCGCGCAGTACACAGCGCAGAGCCGCGCAGTATAAAGCGCAGAGCCGCGCAGTACACAGCGCAGAGCCACGCAGTACACAGCGCAGAGCCGCGCAGTACACAGCGCAGAGCCGCGCAATACACAGCGCAGAGCCGCGCAGTACACAGCGCAGAGCCGCGCAGTATAAAGCGCAGAGCCGTGCAGTACACAGCGCAGAGCCGCGCAGTATACCGCGCAGAGCCGCGCAGTACACAGCGCAGAGCCGCGCAGTACACAGCGCAGAGCCGCACAGTATAAAGAGCAGAGCCGCGCAGTATACCGCGCAGAGCCGCGCAGTACACAGTGCAGAGCCGCGCAGTACACAGCGCAGAGCCGCGCAGTACACAGCGCAGAGCCGCGCAGTACACAGCGCAGAGCGGCGCAGTGCAAAGCGCAGAGCCGCGCAGTACACAGCGCAGAGCCGCGCAGTACACAGCGCAGAGCGGCGCAGTGCAAAGCGCAGAGCCGCGCAGTACACAGCGCAGAGCCGCGCAGTACACAGCGCAGAGCCGCGCAGTACACAGCGCAGAGCCGCGCAGTATAAAGCGCAGAGCCGCGCAGTACACAGCGCAGAGCCGCGCAGTACACAGCGCAGAGCCGCGCAGTACACAGCACAGAGCCGCACAGTACACAGCGCAGAGCCGCACAGTATAAAGAGCAGAGCCGCGCAGTACACAGTGCAGAGCCGCACAGTACACAGCGCAGAGCCGCGCAGTACACAGCGCAGAGCCGCGCAGTACACAGCGCAGAGCGGCGCAGTGCAAAGCGCAGAGCCGCGCAGTACACAGCGCAGAGCCGCGCAGTACACAGCGCAGAGCCACGCAGTGCACAGCGCAGAGCCGTGCAGTACACAGCGCAGAGCCGCGCAGTACACAGCGCAGAGCCGTGCAGTACACAGCGCAGAGCCGCGCAGTATAAAGCGCAGAGCCGTGCAGTACACAGCGCAGAGCCGCGCAGTATACCGCGCAGAGCCACGCAGTACACAGCGCAGAGCCGCGCAGTACACAGCGCAGAGCCGGGCAGTACACAGCGCAGAGCCGCGCAGTACAGAGCGCAGAGCCGCACAGTATAAAGAGCAGAGCCGCGCAGTATACCGCGCAGAGCCGCGCAGTACACAGTGCAGAGCCGCGCAGTACACAGCGCAGAGCCGTGCAGTACACAGCGCAGAGCCGCGCAGTACACAGCGCAGAGCGGCGCAGTGCAAAGCGCAGAGCCGCGAAGTATACAGCGCAGAGCCGCGCAGTACACAGCGCAGAGCGGCGCAGTGCAAAGCGCAGAGCCGCGCAGTACACAGCGCAGAGCCGCGCAGTACACAGCGCAGAGCCGCACAGTACACAGCGCAGAGCCGCGCAGTACACAGCGCAGAGCCGCACAGTATAAAGAGCAGAGCCGCGCAGTATACCGCGCAGAGCCGCGCAGTACACAGTGCAGAGCCGCGCAGTACACAGCGCAGAGCCGCGCAGTACACAGCGCAGAGCGGCACAGGGCAAAGCGCAGAGCCACGCAGTACACAGCGCAGAGCCGCGCAGTACACAGCGCAGAGCCGCGCAGTACACAGCGCAGAGCCGCGCAGTACACAGCGCAGAGCCGCGCAGTATAAAGCGCAGAGCCGTGCAGTACACAGCGCAGAGCCGCGCAGTATACCGCGCAGAGCCGTGCAGTACATAGCGCAGAGCCGCGCAGTACACAGCGCAGAGCCGGGCAGTACACAGCGCAGAGCCGCGCAGTACAGAGCGCAGAGCCGCACAGTATAAAGAGCAGAGCCGCGCAGTATACCGCACAGAGCCGCGCAGTACACAGTGCAGAGCCGTGCAGTACACAGCACAGAGCCGCGCAGTATACAGCGCAGACACGCGCAGTACACAGCACGGACACGCGCATTACACAGCGCAGAGCCGCGCAGTACACAGCGCAGAGCCGCGTAGTATACAGCGAAGAGCCACGCAGTATATAGCGCAGAGCCGCACAGTACAAAGCGCAGAGCTTCGCAGTATACAGCGCAGAGCCGCGCAGTATACAGCGCAGAACGCGCAGTATACAGCGCAGAGCCGCGTAGTATACAGCGCAGAGCCACGTAGTATACAGCGCAGAGCCACGCAGTATACAGCGCAGAGCCACGCAGTATACAGCGCAGAGCCACGTAGTTATACTGCCCAGTCACGTAGTAAATTGTCCAGTCACATAGTATACTGCATATCCCTGTTAAAAAAAAAAAAAAGAATTAAAATAAAAAAGTTACATACTCACCTCCTGGAGCAGCCGGTATCTGATGGTTGTTGCACCTCCTAGAGCGGCCGGTACACGATGCTTGTTGCACCTGGAGTGGCCGGTACCCGATGCTTGTTGCGCGCTCCGGTCCCAAGAGTGCATTGCGGTCTCACGAGATGATGACGTAGCGGTGTTGTGAGACAGAAAGACGGAAGTGCCCTTAGACAATTATATAGTAGATTACCCCGCTCACCAATTCGGAACCCGAGGGGCCCGGCCAACCAATTCGGACCCAGAGTGACCCCGCCCACCAAATCGGACCCAGAGTGACCCCGCCCACCAAATCGGACCCAGAGTGGCTCCGCCCACCAAATCGGACCCAGAGTGACCCCTTCCACCAAATCAGACCCAGAGTGACCCCTTCCACCAAATCAGACCCAGAGTGACCCCGTCCACCAAATCGGACCCAGAGTGACCCCGCCCACCAAATCGGACCCAGAGTGACCCCACCCACCAAATCGGACCCTGAGGTGCCCAGCCCACCAAATCAGACCCTGAGGTGCCCAGCCCACCAAATCGGACCGAGTGACCCCACTCACCAAATTGGTCCCTAAGGTGCCCCGCCCACCAAATCGGACCCAGAGTGGCTCCGCCCACCGAATCGGACCCAGAGTGGCCGCGCCCACAGAATCGGACCAAAAGTGACCCCGCCCACCGAATCGGACCTAGATTTACCCCGCCCACAAAATCAGACCCAGATTGACCCAACCCACCAAATCGGACCGCCTGAGGGGCACCCAAGTGTGAAAGTCTTGCAGGGGCAGCCCGGGCACCATTCCAAAGCACTATCTGTAGTTCCTTCAGGAAATACCCATCTAGTTATAGTGCTTTGGAACAAAGCACTATACTGTTATTCCACCGTGGTAAACTTCTTCTTATTCTTATTATTCAGTCCGCACGTAATGCGGCCCGAACCGCTAAACTCACAGACTCCAGTGAGGTGTCATTTCGAAGCCAGCTTTCCTGAGAGGTGTGCTAAGTATTTTTCGTGTCGATCGGATTTGTAGTTTTTGCGCAATTTGTGTTTGAAAAAAGTCTTTCAATGCGTTTCAATGGAGAAATTTTCCTATACGTTTATAATGGGCTGGTTTCTGAGGCAATTTCTAAAAATAACTGCCACCTGGCTGATTAGCTCATTGATATGCGCAGTCAGACCCAGTTACTATGCCAACTCCTATGAAATCTACATCAGCTCACCAGGTCACAAGTTTTGTCAGATAATATCAGCTCTTAAAGTGACAGTACAGCACAATTCCAAACCACTATCCGTAGTCTTATGATTATTAGACTGTGGCCCGATTCTAACTCATCGGGTATTCTAGAATATGCATGTCCACGTAGTATATTGCACAGCCACGCAGTATACAGTGCAGAGCCGTGCAGTACACAGCGCAGAGCCGCGCAGTACACAGCGCAGAGCCGCGCAGTACACAGCGCAGAGCCGCGCAGTATAAAGCGCAGAGCCGCGCAGTACACAGTGCAGAGCCGCGCAGTACACAGCGCAGAGCCGTGCAGTACACAGCGCAGAGCCGCGCAGTATAAAGCGCAGAGCCGTGCAGTACACAGCGCAGAGCCGCGCAGTACACAGCGCAGAGCCGTGCAGTACACAGCGCAGAGCCGCGCAGTATAAAGCGCAGAGCCGTGCAGTACACAGCGCAGAGCCGCGCAGTACACAGCGCAGAGCCGCGCAGTACACAGCGCAGAGCCGCGCAGTATAAAGCGCAGAGCCGCGCAGTACACAGCGCAGAGCCACGCAGTACACAGCGCAGAGCCGTGCAGTACACAGCGCAGAGCCGCGCAGTTTAAAGCGCAGAGCCGTGCAGTACACAGCGCAGAGCCGCGCAGTACACAGCGCAGAGCCGTGCAGTACACAGCGCAGAGCCGCGCAGTTTAAAGCGCAGAGCCATGCAGTACACAGCGCAGAGCCGCGCAGTACACAGCGCAGAGCCGCGCAGTACACAGCGCAGAGCCGCGCAGTATAAAGCGCAGAGCCGCGCAGTACACAGCGCAGAGCCGCGCAGTACACAGCGCAGAGCCGTGCAGTACACAGCGCAGAGCCGCGCAGTATAAAGCGCAGAGCCGTGCAGTGCACAGCGCAGAGCAGCGCAGTACACAGCGCAGAGCCGTGCAGTACACAGCGCAGAGCCGCGCAGTATAAAGCGCAGAGCCGTGCAGTACACAGCGCAGAGCCGTGCAGTACACAGCGCAGAGCCGCGCAGTACACAGCGCAGAGCCGTGCAGTACACAGCGCAAAGCCGCGCGGTATAAAGCGCAGAGCCGCGCAGTATAAAGCGGAGAGCCGCGCAGTACACATTGCAGAGCCGAGCAGTACACAGCGCAGAGCCGCGCAGTAGACAGCGCAGAGCCGTGCAGTACAGAGCGCAGAGCCGCACAGTATAAAGCGCAGAGCCGCGCAGTATACCGCGCAGAGCCGTGCAGTACACAGCGCAGAGCCGCGCAGTACACAGCGCAGAGCCGCGCAGTACCCAGCGCAGAGCCGCGCAGTACACAGCGCAGAGCCGAGCAGTACACAGCGCAGAGCCGCGCAGTACACAGCGCAGAGCCGCGCAGTACACAGCGCAGAGCCGCGCAGTATACAGCGCAGAGCTGCGCAGTACACAGCGCAGAGCCGCGCAGTACAGAGCGCAGAGCCGCACAGTATAAAGCGCAGAGCCGCGCAGTACAAAGCGCAGAGCCGCGCAGTACACAGCGCAGAGCCGCGCAGTACACAGTGCAGAGCCGCACAGTACACAGCACAGAGCCGCGCAGTACACAGCACAGAGCCACCCAGTATACAGCGCAGAGCCGCGCAGTACGCAGCGTAGAGCCACGCAGTATGCAGCGCAGAGCCGCGCAGTATACAGCGCTGAGCCGCGTAGTATACAGCGCAGAGCCCCGCAGTATACAGTGCAGAGCCCCGCAGTATACAGCGCAGACACGCGCAGTACACAGCACGGACACGCGCAGTACACAGCGCAGAGCCGCGCAGTACACAGCGCAGAGCCGCGTAGTATACAGCGAAGAGCCACGCAGTATATAGCGCAGAGCCGCGCAGTACAAAGCGCAGAGCTGCGCAGAGCTGCGCAGTATACAGCGCAGAACGCGCAGTACACAGTGCAGAGCCGCGCAGTACACAGCGCAGAGCCGTGCAGTACACAGCGCAGAGCCGCGCAGTACACAGCGCAGAGCCACGCAGTATACAGCGCAGAGCCGCGTAGTATACAGCGCAGAGCCGCGTAGTATACAGCGCAGAGCCACACAGTATACAGCACAGAGCCACGCAGTATACAGCGCAGAGCCACGTAGTTATACTGCCCAGTCACGTAGTATATTGTCCAGTCACATAGTATACTGCATATCCCTGTTAAAAAAAAAAAGAATTAAAATAAAAAAGTTACATACTCACCTCCTGGAGCGGCCGGTATCTGATGGTTGTTGCACCTCCTAGAGCGGCCGGTACACGATGCTTGTTGCACCTGGAGTGGCCGGTACCCGATGCTTGTTGCGCGCTCCGGTCCCAAGAGTGCATTGCGGTCTCACGAGATGATGACGTAGCGGTGTTGTGAGACAGAAAGACGGAAGTGCCCTTAGACAATTATATAGTAGATTACCCCGCTCACCAATTCGGAACCCGAGGGGCCCGGCCAACCAATTCGGACCCAGAGTGACCCCGCCCACCAAATCGGACCCAGAGTGACCCCGCCCACCAAATCGGACCCAGAGTGGCTCCGCCCACCAAATCGGACCCAGAGTGACCCCTTCCACCAAATCAGACCCAGAGTGACCCCTTCCACCAAATCAGACCCAGAGTGACCCCGTCCACCAAATCGGACCCAGAGTGACCCCGCCCACCAAATCGGACCCAGAGTGACCCCACCCACCAAATCGGACCCTGAGGTGCCCAGCCCACCAAATCAGACCCTGAGGTGCCCAGCCCACCAAATCGGACCGAGTGACCCCACTCACCAAATTGGTCCCTAAGGTGCCCCGCCCACCAAATCGGACCCAGAGTGGCTCCGCCCACCGAATCGGACCCAGAGTGGCCGCGCCCACAGAATCGGACCAAAAGTGACCCCGCCCACCGAATCGGACCTAGATTTACCCCGCCCACAAAATCAGACCCAGATTGACCCAACCCACCAAATCGGACCGCCTGAGGGGCACCCAAGTGTGAAAGTCTTGCAGGGGCAGCCCGGGCACCATTCCAAAGCACTATCTGTAGTTCCTTCAGGAAATACCCATCTAGTTATAGTGCTTTGGAACAAAGCACTATACTGTTATTCCACCGTGGTAAACTTCTTCTTATTCTTATTATTCAGTCCGCACATAATGCGGCCCGAACCGCTAAACTCACAGACTCCAGTGAGGTGTCATTTCGAAGCCAGCTTTCCTGAGAGGTGTGCTAAGTATTTTTCGTGTCGATCGGATTTGTAGTTTTTGCGCAATTTGTGTTTGAAAAAAGTCTTTCAATGCGTTTCAATGGAGAAATTTTCCTATACGTTTATAATGGGCTGGTTTCTGAGGCAATTTCTAAAAATAACTGCCACCTGGCTGATTAGCTCATTGATATGCGCAGTCAGACCCAGTTACTATGCCAACTCCTATGAAATCTACATCAGCTCACCAGGTCACAAGTTTTGTCAGATAATATCAGCTCTTAAAGTGACAGTACAGCACAATTCCAAACCACTATCCGTAGTCTTATGATTATTAGACTGTGGCCCGATTCTAACTCATCGGGTATTCTAGAATATGCATGTCCACGTAGTATATTGCACAGCCACGCAGTATACAGTGCAGAGCCGTGCAGTACACAGCGCAGAGCCGCGCAGTACACAGCGCAGAGCCGCGCAGTACACAGCGCAGAGCCGCGCAGTATAAAGCGCAGAGCCGCGCAGTACACAGTGCAGAGCCGCGCAGTACACAGCGCAGAGCTGTGCAGTACACAGCGCAGAGCCGCGCAGTTTAAAGCGCAGAGCCGTGCAGTACACAGCGCAGAGCCGCGCAGTACACAGCGCAGAGCCGTGCAGTACACAGCGCAGAGCCGCGCAGTATAAAGCGCAGAGCCATGCAGTACACAGCGCAGAGCCGCGCAGTACACAGCGCAGAGCCGCGCAGTACACAGCGCAGAGCCGCGCAGTATAAAGCGCAGAGCCGCGCAGTACACAGTGCAGAGCCGCGCAGTACACAGCGCAGAGCCGTGCAGTACACAGCGCAGAGCCGCGCAGTATAAAGCGCAGAGCCGCGCAGTACACAGCGCAGAGCAGCGCAGTACACAGCGCAGAGCCGTGCAGTACACAGCGCAGAGCCGCGCAGTATAAAGCGCAGAGCCGTGCAGTACACAGCGCAGAGCCGTGCAGTACACAGCGCTGAGCCGCGCAGTACACAGCGCAGAGCCATGCAGTACACAGCGCAAAGCCGCGCAGTATAAAGCGCAGAGCCGCGCAGTATAAAGCGGAGAGCCGCGCAGTACACATCGCAGAGCCGAGCAGTACACAGCGCAGAGCCGCGCAGTAGACAGCGCAGAGCCGTGCAGTACAGAGCGCAGAGCCGCACAGTATAAAGCGCAGAGCCGCGCAGTATACCGCGCAGAGCCGTGCAGTACACAGCGCAGAGCCGCGCAGTACACAGCGCAGAGCCGCGCAGTACACAGCGCAGAGCCGCGCAGTACACAGCGCAGAGCCGAGCAGTACACAGCGCAGAGCCGCGCAGTACACAGCGCAGAGCCGCGCAGTACACAGCGCAGAGCCGCGCAGTATACAGCGCAGAGCTGCGCAGTACACAGCGCAGAGCCGCGCAGTACAGAGCGCAGAGCCGCACAGTATAAAGCGCAGAGCCGCGCAGTACAAAGCGCAGAGCCGCGCAGTACACAGCGCAGAGCCGCGCAGTACACAGTGCAGAGCCGCACAGTACACAGCACAGAGCCGCGCAGTACACAGCACAGAGCCACCCAGTATACAGCGCAGAGCCGCGCAGTACGCAGCGTAGAGCCACGCAGTATGCAGCGCAGAGCCGCGCAGTATACAGCGCTGAGCCGCGTAGTATACAGCGCAGAGCCCCGCAGTATACAGTGCAGAGCCCCGCAGTATACAGCGCAGACACGCGCAGTACACAGCACGGACACGCGCAGTACACAGCGCAGAGCCGCGCAGTACACAGCGCAGAGCCGCGTAGTATACAGCGAAGAGCCACGCAGTATATAGCGCAGAGCCGCGCAGTACAAAGCGCAGAGCTGCGCAGAGCTGCGCAGTATACAGCGCAGAGCCGCGCAGTATACAGCGCAGAACGCGCAGTGCACAGTGCAGAGCCGCGCAGTACACAGCGCAGAGCCGTGCAGTACACAGCGCAGAGCCGCGCAGTACACAGCGCAGAGCCACGCAGTATACAGCGCAGAGCCGCGTAGTATACAGCGCAGAGCCGCGCAGTACAAAGCGCAGAGCCGCGCAGTACACAGCGCAGAGCCGCGCAGTACACAGTGCAGAGCCGCACAGTACACAGCACAGAGCCGCGCAGTACACAGCACAGAGCCACCCAGTATACAGCGCAGAGCCGCGCAGTACGCAGCGTAGAGCCACGCAGTATGCAGCGCAGAGCCGCGCAGTATACAGCGCTGAGCCGCGTAGTATACAGCGCAGAGCCCCGCAGTATACAGTGCAGAGCCCCGCAGTATACAGCGCAGACACGCGCAGTACACAGCACGGACACGCGCAGTACACAGCGCAGAGCCGCGCAGTACACAGCGCAGAGCCGCGTAGTATACAGCGAAGAGCCACGCAGTATATAGCGCAGAGCCGCGCAGTACAAAGCGCAGAGCTGCGCAGAGCTGCGCAGTATACAGCGCAGAGCCGCGCAGTATACAGCGCAGAACGCGCAGTGCACAGTGCAGAGCCGCGCAGTACACAGCGCAGAGCCGTGCAGTACACAGCGCAGAGCCGCGCAGTACACAGCGCAGAGCCACGCAGTATACAGCGCAGAGCCGCGTAGTATACAGCGCAGAGCCGCGTAGTATACAGCGCAGAGCCACGCAGTATACAGCACAGAGCCACGCAGTATACAGCGCAGAGCCACGTAGTTATACTGCCCAGTCACGTAGTATATTGTCCAGTCACATAGTATACTGCATATCCCTGTTAAAAAAAAAAAGAATTAAAATAAAAAAGTTACATACTCACCTCCTGGAGCGGCCGGTATCTGATGGTTGTTGCACCTCCTAGAGCGGCCGGTACACGATGCTTGTTGCACCTGGAGTGGCCGGTACCCGATGCTTGTTGCGCGCTCCGGTCCCAAGAGTGCATTGCGGTCTCACGAGATGATGACGTAGCGGTGTTGTGAGACAGAAAGACGGAAGTGCCCTTAGATAATTAGATAGTAGATTACCCCGCTCACCAATTCGGAACCCGAGAGGCCCGGCCCACCAAATCGGACCCCGAGGGGCCCGGCCCACCAAATCGGACCCAGAGTGACCCCGCCCCCTAAATCAGACCCAGAGTGACCCCACCCACCAAATCGGACCCAGAGTGGCTCCGCCCACCAAATCGGACCCAGAGTGACCCCTTCCACCAAATCAGACCCAGAGTGACCCCTTCCACCAAATCGGACCCAGAGTGACCCCTTCCACCAAATCGGGCCCAGAGTGACCCCGCCCACCAAATCGGACCCAGAGTGACCCCACCCACCAAATCGGACCCTGAGGTGCCCAGCCCACCAAATCAGACCCTGAGGTGCCCAGCCCACCAAATCGGACCGAGTGACCCCACCCACCAAATTGGTCCCTAAGGTGCCCCGCCCACCAAATCGGACCCAGAGTGGCTCCGACCACCGAATCGGACCCAGAGTGGCCGCGCCCACAGAATCGGACCAAAAGTGACCCCGCCCACCGAATCGGACCTAGATTTACCCCGCCCACAAAATCAGACCCAGATTGACCCAACCCACCAAATCGGACCGCCTGAGGGGCACCCAAGTGTGAAAGTCTTGCAGGGGCAGCCCGGGCACCATTCCAAAGCACTATCTGTAGTTCCTTCAGGAAATACCCATCTAGTTATTATAGTGCTTTGGAACAAAGCACTATACTGTTATTCCACCGTGGTAAACTTCTTCTTATTCTTATTATTCAGTCCGCACGTAATGCGGCCCGAACCGCTAAACTCACAGACTCCAGTGAGGTGTCATTTCGAAGCCAGCGTCCCCAAGAGGTGTGCTAAGTATTTTTCGTGCCGATCGGATTTGTAGTTTTTGCGCAATTTGTGTTTGAAAAAAGTCTTTCAATGCGTTTCAATAGAGAAATTTTCCTATACGTTTATAATGGGCTGGTTTCTGAGGCAATTTCTAAAAATAACTGCCACCTGGCCGATTAGCTCATTGATATGCGCAGTCAGACACAGTTACTATGCCAACGCCTATGAAGTCTACATCAGCTCACCAGGTCACAAGTTTTGTCAGATAATATCAGCTCTTAAAGTGACAGTACAGCACAATTCCAAACCACTATCTGTAGTCTTATAATTATTAGACTGTGGCCCGATTCTAACTCATCGGGTATTCTAGAATATGTATGTCCACGTAGTATATTGCACAGCCACACAGTACAAAGCGCAGAGCCACGCAGTACACAGCGCAGAGCCACGCAGTACACAGCGCAGAGCCGCGCAGTACACAGCGCAGAGCCGTGCAGTACACAGCGCAGAGCCGTGCAGTAGAAAGCGCAGAGCCGTGCAGTACACAGCGCAGAGCCGCGCAGTACACAGCGCAGAGCCGCGCAGTACACAGCGCAGAGCCGCGCAGTACACAGCGCAGAGCCGCGCAGTACACAGCGCAGAGCCATGCAGTACACAGCGCAAAGCCGCGCAGTATAAAGCGCAGAGCCGCGCAGTACACAGCGCAGAGCTGCGCAGTACACAGCGCAGAGCCGCGCAGTACACAGCGCAGAGCCGCGCAGTATAAAGCGGAGAGCCGCGTAGTACACAGCGCAGAGCCGCGCAGTACACAGCACAGAGCCGCGCAGTACACAGCGCAGAGCCACGCAGTACACAGCGCAGAGCCGAGCAGTACACAGCGCAGAGCCGCGCAGTACACAGCGCAGAGCCGCGCAGTACACAGCACAGAGCCGCGTAGTACACAGCGCAGAGCCGAGCAGTACACAGCGCAGAGCCGCGCAGTACACAGCGCAGAGCCGCGCAGTACACAGCGCAGAGCCGCGCAGTACACAGCACAGAGCCGCGTAGTACACAGCGCAGAGCCGAGCAGTACACAGCGCAGAACCGCGCAGTACACAGCACAGAGCCACGCAGTACACAGCGCAGAGCCGCGCAGTACACAGCGCAGAGCCGCGCAGTATAAAGCGGAGAGCCGCGCAGTACACAGTGCAGAGCCGAGCAGTACACAGCGCAGAGCTGCGCAATACACAGCGCAGAGCCGCGCAGTACACAGCGCAGAGCCGCACAGTACACAGCGCAGAGCCGCGCAGTACACAGCGCAGAGCCGCACAGTACACAGCGCAGAGCCGCGCAGTATAAAGCGGAGAGCCACGCAGTACACAGCGCAGAGCCGAGCAGTACACAGCGCAGAGCCGCGCAGTACACAGTGCAGAGCCGCGCAGTACACAGCACAGAGCCGCGCAGTACACAGCGCAGAGCCACCCAGTATACAGCGCAGAGCCGCGCAGTATACAGCGCAGAGCCGCGCAGTACACAGCGTAGAGCCACGCAGTATGCAGCGCAGAGCCGCGCAGTATACAGCGCAGAGCCGCGTAGTATACTGTGCAGAGCCCCGCAGTAAACAGCGCAGAGCCGCGCAGTACACAGCGTAGAGCCACGCAGTATGCAGCGCAGAGCCGCGCAGTATACAGTGCAGAGCCCCGCAGTATACAGCGCAGAGCCGCGCAGTACAAAGCGCAGAGCCGCGCAGTATACAGCGCAGAGCCGCGCAGTATACAGCGCAGAACGTGCAGTACACAGTGCAGAGCCGCGCAGTACACAGCGCAGAGCCATGCAGTACACAGCGCAGAGCCGCGCAGTACACAGCGCAGAGCCACGCAGTATACAGCGCAGAGCCGCGTAGTATATAGCGCAGAGCCGCGTAGTATACAGCGCAGAGCCGCGTAGTATACAGCGCAGAGCCACGCAGTATACAGCGCAGAGCCACGCAGTATACAGCACAGAGCCACGTAGTTATACTGCCCAG
Source organism: Ranitomeya variabilis (assembly GCF_051348905.1). NCBI lineage: Eukaryota > Metazoa > Chordata > Amphibia > Anura > Dendrobatidae > Ranitomeya > Ranitomeya variabilis. The sequence goes on from NC_135232.1 coordinate 278,403,833, forward strand.
TCACGTAGTATATTGTCCAGTCACATAGTATACTGCATATCCCTGTTAAAAAAAAAAAAGAATTAAAATAAAAAAGTTACATACTCACCTCCTGGAGCGGCCGGTATCTGATGGTTGTTGCACCTCCTAGAGCGGCCGGTACACGATGCTTGTTGCACCTGGAGTGGCCGGTACCCGATGCTTGTTGCGCGCTCCGGTCCCAAGAGTGCATTGCGGTCTCACGAGATGATGACGTAGCGGTGTTGTGAGACAGAAAGACGGAAGTGCCCTTAGACAATTATATAGTAGATTACCCCGCTCACCAAATCGGACCCCGAGGGGCCCGGCTCACCAAATCAGACCCAGAGTGACCCCGCCCCCTAAATCAGTCCCAGAGTGACCCCGCCCACCAAATCGGACCCAGAGTGGCTCCGCCCACCAAATCGGACCCAGAGTGACCCCTTCCACCAAATCAGACCCAGAGTGACCCCTTCCACCAAATCGGACCCAGAGTGACCCCTTCCACCAAATCAGGCCCAGAGTGACCCCGCCCACCAAATCGGACCCAGAGTGACCCCACCCACCAAATCGGACCCTGAGGTGCCCAGCCCACCAAATCAGACCCTGAGGTGCCCAGCCCACCAAATCGGACCGAGTGACCCCACCCACCAAATTGGTCCCTAAGGTGCCCCGCCCACCAAATCGGACCCAGAGTGGCTCCGCCCACCGAATCGGACCCAGAGTGGCCGCGCCCACAGAATCGGACCAAAAGTGACCCCGCCCACCGAATCGGACCTAGATTTACCCCGCCCACAAAATCAGACCCAGATTGACCCAACCCACCAAATCGGACCGCCTGAGGGGCACCCAAGTGTCAAAGTCTTGCAGGGGCAGCCCGGGCACCATTCCAAAGCACTATCTGTAGTTCCTTCAGGAAATACCCATCTAGTTATAGTGCTTTGGAACAAAGCACTATACTGTTATTCCACCGTGGTAAACTTCTTCTTATTCTTATTATTCAGTCCGCACGTAATGCGGCCCGAACCGCTTCACTCACAGACTCCAGTGAGGTGTCATTTCGAAGCCAGCGTCCCCAAGAGGTGTGCTAAGTATTTTTCGTGTCGATCGGATTTGTAGTTTTGGCGCAATTTGCGTTTGAAAAAAGTGTTTCAATGCATTTCAATACGGAAATTTTACCATATGTTTATAATGGGCCTGATTTCTGAGGCAATTTCTAAAAATAACTGCCAACTGCCACCTGGCTGATTGGCTCATTGATATGCGCAGTCAGACTCAGTTACTATGCCAACGCCTACGAACTCTACCATGACAGTTTTGCCAGATAATATCAACTCTTAAAGTGACCCACCCACCAATCGGATCCCGAGGTGCGCAGCCCACCAAATTGGACCCCGAGTGGCCTCGCCCAACAAATCGGACCCAGAGTGGCCTCGCCCACCAAATCGGACCCGGAGTGGCGCCGCCCGCCAAATCGGACCCGGAGTGACTCCGCCCGCCAAATCAGACCCGGAGTGACTCCGCCCGCCAAATCGGACCCGGAGTGGCGCCGCCCGCCAAATCGGACCCGGAGTGGCGCCGCCCGCCAAATCGGACCCGGAGTGGCGCCGCCCGCCAAATCGGACCCGGAGTGGCGCCGCCCACCAAATCGGACCCGGAGTGGCGCCGCCCGCCAAATCGGACCCGGAGTGGCGCCGCCCGCCAAATCGGACCCGGAGTGGCGCCGCCCGCCAAATCGGACCCTGAGTGGCGCCGCCCGCCAAATCGGACCCGGAGTGGCCCGCCCACCAAATCGGACCCGGAGTGGCGCCGCCCGCCAAATCGGACCCGGAGTAACTCCGCCCGCCAAATCGGACCCGGAGTGGCGCCGCCCGCCAAATCGGACCCAGAGTGACGCCGCCCGCCAAATCGGACCCGGGGTGGCGCCGCCCGCCAAATCGGACCCGGGGTGGCGCCGCCCGCCAAATCGGACCCGGGGTGGCGCCGCCCGCCAAATCGGACCCAGAGTGGCGCCGCCCGCCAAATCGGACCCGGGGTGGCGCCGCCCACCAAATCGGACCCGGAGTGGCGCCGCCCGCCAAATCGGACCCGGAGTGGCACCGCTCGCCAAATCGGACCCGGAGTGGCGCCGCCCGCCAAATCGGACCCGGAGTGGCGCCGCCCGCCAAATCGGACCCGGAGTGGCGCCGCCCGCCAAATCGGACCCGGAGTGGCGCCACCCGCCAAATCGGACCCGGAGTGGCGCCGCCTGCCAAATCGGACCCGGAGTGGCGCCGCCCGCCAAATCGGACCCGGAGTGGCGCCGCCCGCCAAATCGGACCCAGAGTGGCCCGCCCACCAAATCGGACCCGGAGTGGCGCCGCCCGCCAAATCGGACCCAGAGTAACTCCGCCCGCCAAATCGGACCCGGAGTGGTGCCGCCCGCCAAATCGGACCCGGAATGACGCCGCCCACCAAATCGGACCCGGGGTGGCGCCGCCCGCCAAATCGGACCCGGGGTGGCGCCGCCCGCCAAATCGGACCCGGGGTGGCGCCGCCCACCAAATCGGACCCGGAGTGGCCCCACCCACCAAATCGGTTCCAGAGTGGCCCCACCCACCAAATCGGACCCAGAGTGGCCCCACCCACCAAATCGGTTCCAGAGTGGCCCCACCCACCAAATCAGCACCTGAGTAATGCAAACACCTCAGAATATCTCAAAACCTGAGGTAAAATACTGAGTGATGCGAACACTTCAGAATATCTCACGCCCTGAGTTGTCTACTTGTCCATAGGATTTTTGAGAATCGTGAAGTAAACCTCTGGGAGAGGTGAGCACCTCATAACTGGTTATGTTATGTTATGTACAGTAGATCTTTGGATGAGGCAAATGCCTCAGAGTGGGCCATATTGTGAGGTAACGCTCTGGGAGAGGAAAACGCCTCAGAGCTGCTAGTACCGTGAGGTAATTGTCTAGTTATTATAGTGCTTTGAAAAGCACTATCTTGTAATCTGAACGCTGCTAATTTATTATAGTGCTTTGAAAAAAACACTATTTTGATAATTCCTTGCTCTCAGTTCTACTGTATCTAATTGAGGGGGAAAAGCCTATTGTGTATGTTTTGGCTTTCTAATAGTTATGGATTCGAGCTGAAGGCACATCTTCAAACAGAAAACTTAAATTACACAAAAAATTGATAATATGCTTATTTTTTTGTCAATCAGCTGTGTGGTCAGCTGAAGTTGATTGCTGTGATGCAACCTAGGATTTTTACTTTCACTTTACCTCAGCCTGTGTGAGAGAGCACTTCAACATCTATTCAATTGTCATATTACACTGAACAGGTTAGAAAAATTATATGTAATTAATATATTAGTGATCATACATTTACTTATTGGCTCTTGTTATTGTCTGGTGCATTTTTTTTAACATTTGTTGGTAACTTATGGGACAGACACATTTTGGAGTCGCCAGTTGTTTTATGACAGGATTTTTCCATTACTCTGTTATTTGGTAGGATTGTTCTGAGAGGATTTTTCTATTTTGCTATATTCCCACTACTGTTATAGGTTTCCTATCACAGAAAAAGCTGAACGGGAGCATTTTTACCTTCAACTTTGCTACAGCCTGTGTAACCGAACACATCATCATCAATTCAATTAGCATATTACAGTGAACAGGTTAGAGACATTTTATGTAATTAATATATTGGAGATGATACATTTACTTACTGGCTTTTGTTATTGTCTGGTGCATTCTTTTTGGGGTTTTTTCTGTTAACCTATGGTGACAGATCCATTTCTGACCCACCATCTGTTTTATAGAATTTTTAGATTAGGTCTTATTCACACAGGAAATTAGTGCTAGCAAAATTGCTTTGAACAGAGGTGATTTTTTTTCTATGGGCTCCTATGGTAGAATAATTGCTAGCAATTTAAAATTTAAAAATTTAGGGCAGTGCTTTCCTGTCATAGGACACCATAGTAAAAATATAGTCTCTGTTCAAAGTGATTGTTCACTAGAAAAATCGCTAGCAATAATTGCTAGGGAAAATCGCCTGAGTGAATAAGGTCTTAGGCTTCATGCACATGGCCACTTTTGCCCAGTGCTGCTGGTAATTATCATTTTGATTTTCTCCACCATTACCATTATAGGTCAGTGACCTACTGTATAATCAGCAATTACCACTGGTCTTTTTGCTGGCCCCATTGAAATAATTAGGGCGCAGTCCTACTATGAATTTTCGGTGGTGATAATCGCAGCCAGAAAAAGCACTTGTGTGAATAGGCTCTTAAGGCCCCATCACACAGTACGAGATTTGTCATAACGATTTGACAATCTGTGATGTAGCAGGCTTGTAACTCTGACTTCATACTGTGTGAAATACTGTACATGGTTGGGCCCCTGCTCTTCTTTGTATAAGGTGAAAGTTCAGCCCTTTCTTTGCTCCTAGGAATCCTGCTGTGACCGCGCTATCGCTACATGTGACAGCGGGATATGACATTGTATACATATGTCGCAGAATCACAATTGCAGAGGTTATCTGCCAGTGTGACAGGGCCCTTACTCTGTTATTTTAGAGGATTTTTCTATTAAGCTACATTTTCAGTATTGTTACAGGTTTTTGGTCACCTGCTCTGTCATAGAAACAACTGAACGAAAGGCAAGAGGAGAAAAATGTATTAATTTTTGTTCTTTTTGATAGTGGGAATGGAATGGATTCATTTGGCCTCTGTGGTATGCTTTCCGTTTTTAAAAATACAAAAGCAAAGGTTGCAACCCTTTTGTTTCTGTTTAAAAAAACTGAAAAGAATACAAATGAATATAAAATGAATCATATAATTTCCCATTGCCTTCAATGAGAACAAAAACGAATCAATTTTTCTCCATTTTCTTCAATTCATGGATGGAGTAACTTGTAGAGAAAGGGAGTCAGAACAGTAGAAGTCAGCATTTAGGGCTAAAACACACGGCCAAAAAAAGCATCTGAATTCAGATGCTTTTTTTGGGCGTGTGTGAAGCTCTGGCCGCGAGTAAGCAGTGCAGAACTCTGAGGCTCAGGTGAGCCTCCGAGTACAGGCCAGACCGACCATGGCACTCAGAGACTGAACTCTGAGCACTGAGCAATTGTCGGGTGCTCAGAGTTCAGTCCCTGAGTGCCGTGTTCAGGCCGGGCTGTGCTCTGGGGCTCACCTGAGCTGCAGAGTTCAGTTCTGCAGACCAGGCATCCAGGGTGGATATCCCTGTCCAAATTTAGATGGGAATATTCACCCGTGTGTCTTTGCCCTTACTTTGACAGGATTTTTCAGACAGAATTTATCTATTAGGTTGTGTTCACACATTCATTTTTTTCAGTTATGCTGATCAGTTTTTTTTTCATTTGGCTGCACCAAAAAAAAAAAACATCTGTTTGCTTCAGATCCATTTTTATTTCAGTTTTTGAGTAACACAACAGCACAGGCTGCAGCAGAGATGTTTAAGTGTATAAAGCTAAAACAAAATGGATCTAAAGCAAACTGAAGCCATTCCGTTTTTTCAAGCTTCATTGAAATCAATAGCAGAAAAATGATTTTGTTACATGCTAAAACATATGTACGAACACAATTATTGCGTGACTATATAGTGTGGCATCACACAACCCTGTTGCACAAAAATGCTATTTATAGTGCTTTGGAACAAAGCACTATACTGTTATTCCATCGTGGATAACTTCTTCTTATTATTATAGTGCTTTGGAACAAAGCACTATACTGTTATTCCATCGTGGATAACTTCTTCTTATTATAGTGCTTTGGAACAAAGCACTATACTGTTATTCCACCGTGGTAAACTTCTTCTTATTCTTATTATTCAGTCCGCACGTAATGCGGCCCGAACCGCTAAACTCACAGACTCCAGTGAGGTGTCATTTCGAAGCCAGCGTTCCTGAGAGGTGTGCTAAGTATTTTTCGTGCCGATCGGATTTGTAGTTTTTGCGCAATTTGTGTTTGAAAAAAGTCTTTCAATGCGTTTCAATAGGGAAATTGTCCCATACGTTTATAATGGGCTGGTTTCTGAGGCAATTTCTAAAAATAACTGCCACCTGGCTGATTAGCTCATTGATATGCGCAGTCAGACACAGTTACTATGCCAACGCCTATGAAGTCTACATCAGCTCACCAGGTCACAAGTTTTGTCAGATAATATCAGCTCTTAAAGTGACAGTACAGCACAATTCCAAACCACTATCTGTAGTCTTATGATTATTAGACTGTGGCCCGATTCTAACTCATCGGGTATTCTAGAATATGTATGTCCACGAAGTATATTGCACAGCCACGCAGTATACAGTGCAGAGCCGCGCAGTACACAGCGCAGAGCCGCGCAGTACACAGCGCAGAACCGCGCAGTACACAGCGCAGAGCCGCGCAGTACACAGCGCAGAGCCGCGCAGTACACAGCGCAGAGCCGCGCAGTACACAGCGCAGAGCCGCGCAGTACAAAGCGCAGAGTCGCGCAGTATAAAGCGCAGAGCCGCGCAGTACACAGCGCAGAGCCGCGCAGTACACAGCGCAGAGCCGCGCAGTACACAGCGCAGAGCCGCGCAGTACAAAGCGCAGAGTCGCGCAGTATAAAGCGCAGAGCCACGCAGTACACAGCGCAGAGCCGCGCAGTACACAGAGCAGAGCCGCGCAGTATACAGCGCAGAGCCGCGCAGTACACAGCGCAGAGCCGCGCAGTACACAGCGCAGAGCCGCGCAGTACACAGCGCAGAGCCGCGCAGTACACAGCGCAGAGCCGCGCAGTACACAGCGCAGAGCCGCGCAGTACACAGCGCAGAGCCGCGCAGTACAAAGCGCAGAGTCGCGCAGTATAAAGCGCAGAGCCGCGCAGTACACAGCGCAGAGCCGCGCAGTACACAGCGCAGAGCCGCGCAGTACAAAGCGCAGAGTCGCGCAGTATAAAGCGCAGAGCCGCGCAGTACACAGCGCAGAGCCGCGCAGTACACAGCGCAGAGCCGCGCAGTACACAGCGCAGAGCCGCGCAGTACACAGCGCAGAGCCACGCAGTATACAGTGCAGAGCCGCGCAGTACACAGCGCAGAGCCGCGCAGTACACAGCGCAGAGCCGCGCAGTACACAGCGCAGAGCCGCGCAGTACACAGCGCAGAGCCGCGCAGTACAAAGCGCAGAGTCGCGCAGTATAAAGCGCAGAGCCGCGCAGTACACAGCGCAGAGCCGCGCAGTACACAGCGCAGAGCCGCGCAGTACACAGCGCAGAGCCGCGCAGTACAAAGCGCAGAGTCGCGCAGTATAAAGCGCAGAGCCATGCAGTACACAGCGCAGAGCCGCGCAGTACACAGCGCAGAGCCGCGCAGTACACAGCGCAGAGCCGCGCAGTACAAAGCGCAGAGTCGCGCAGTATAAAGCGCAGAGCCGCGCAGTACACAGCGCAGAGCCGCGCAGTACACAGCGCAGAGCCGCGCAGTACACAGCGCAGAGCCGCGCAGTACACAGCGCAGAGCCGCGCAGTACACAGCGCAGAGCCGCGCAGTACACAGCGCAGAGCCGCGCAGTACACAGCGCAGAGCCGCGCAGTACACAGCGCAGAGCCGCGCAGTACACAGCGCAGAGCCGCGCAGTATAAAGCGGAGAGCCGCGCAGTACACAGCGCAGAGCCGCGCAGTACACAGCGCAGAGCCGCGCAGTACAAAGCGCAGAGTCGCGCAGTATAAAGCGCAGAGCCGCGCAGTACACAGCGCAGAGCCACGCAGTACACAGCGCAGAGCCGCGCAGTACACAGCGCAGAGCCGCGCAGTATACAGCGCAGAGCCACGCAGTACACAGCGCAGAGCCGCGCAGTACACAGCGCAGAGCCGCGCAGTACACAGCGCAGAGCCGCGCAGTACACAGCGCAGAGCCGCGCAGTAAAAAGCGCAGAGCCGCGCAGTATAAAGCGCAGAGCCGCGCAGTACACAGCGCAGAGCCGCGCAGTACACAGCGCAGAGCCGCGCAGTATAAAGCGGAGAGCCGCGCAGTACACAGCGCAGAGCCGCGCAGTACACAGCGCAGAGCCGCGCAGTACACAGCGCAGAGCCGCGCAGTACACAGCGCAGAGCCGCGCAGTATACAGCGCAGAGCCGCGCAGTACACAGCGCAGAGCCGCGCAGTACAGAGCGCAGAGCCGCACAGTATACCGCGCAGAGCCGTGCAGTGCACAGCGCAGAGCCGCGCAGTACACAGCGCAGAGCCGCGCAGTATAAAGCGCAGAGCCGCGCAGTGTAAAGCGCAGAGCCGCGCAGTACACAGCGCAGAGCCGCGCAGTACACAGCGCAGAGCCGCGCAGTACACAGCGCAGAGCCGCGCAGTACACAGCGCAGAGCCGCGCAGTACACAGCGCAGAGCCGCGCAGTACACAGCGCAGAGCCGCGCAGTATACAGCGCAGAGCCGCGCAGTACACAGCGCAGAGCCGCCCAGTATACAGCGCAGAGCCGCGCAGTATACAGCGCAGAGCCGCGCAGTACACAGCGTAGAGCCGCGCAGTATACAGCGCAGAGCCGCGCAGTATACAGCGCAGAGCCGCGTAGTATACAGCGCAGAGCCCCGCAGTATACAGTGCAGAGCCCCGCAGTATACAGCGCAGAGCCGTGCAGTACACAGTGCAGAGCCGCGCAGTACACAGCGCAGAGCCACGCAGTATACAGCGCAGAGCCGCGCAGTACACAGCGCAGAGCCGCGCAGTACACAGCGCAGAGCCGCGCAGTATAAAGCGGAGAGCCGCGCAGTACACAGCGCAGAGCCGCGCAGTACACAGCGCAGAGCCGCGCAGTACACAGCGCAGAGCCGCGCAGTACACAGCGCAGAGCCGCGCAGTATACAGCGCAGAGCCGCGCAGTACACAGCGCAGAGCCACGCAGTACAGAGCGCAGAGCGGCGCAGTATACCGCGCAGAGCCGTGCAGTGCACAGCGCAGAGCCGCGCAGTACACAGCGCAGAGCCGCGCAGTATAAAGCGCAGAGCCGCGCAGTGTAAAGCGCAGAGCCGCGCAGTACACAGCGCAGAGCCGCGCAGTATACAGCGCAGAGCCGCGCAATACACAGCGCAGAGCCGCCCAGTATACAGCGCAGAGCCGCGCAGTACACAGCGCAGAGCCGCGCAGTACACAGCGTAGAGCCACGCAGTATACAGCGCAGAGCCGCGCAGTATACAGCGCAGAGCCGCGTAGTATACAGCGCAGAGCCCCGCAGTATACAGTGCAGAGCCCCGCAGTATACAGCGCAGAGCCGTGCAGTACACAGTGCAGAGCCGCGCAGTACACAGCGCAGAGCCGCGCAGTATACAGCGCAGACACACGCAGTACACAGTGCAGAGCCGCGCAGTACACAGCGCAGAGCCGCGTAGTATACAGCGAAGAGCCACGCAGTATATAGCGCAGAGCCGCGCAGTTCAAAGCACAGAGCCGCGCAGTATACAGCGCAGAGCCGCGTAGTATACAGCGCAGAGCCGCGTAGTATACAGCGCAGAGCCACGCAGTATACAGCGCAGAGCCACGCAGTATACAGCGCAGAGCCACGTAGTTATACTGCCCAGTCACGTAGTATATTGTCCAGTCACATAGTATACTGCATATCCCTGTTAAAAAAAAAAAAAGAATTAAAATAAAAAAGTTACATACTCACCTCCTGGAGCGGCCGGTATCTGATGGTTGTTGCACCTCCTAGAGCGGCCGGTACACGATGCTTGTTGCACCTGGAGTGGCCGGTACCCGATGCTTGTTGCGCGCTCCGGTCCCAAGAGTGCATTGCGGTCTCATGAGATGATGACGTAGCGGTGTTGTGAGACAGAAAGACGGAAGTGCCCTTAGACAATTATATAGTAGATTACCCCGCTCACCAAATCGGACCCCGAGGGGCCCGGCTCACCAAATCGGACCCAGAGTGACCCCGCCCACCAAATCGGACCCAGAGTGACCCCGCCCACCAAATCGGACCCAGAGTGGCTCCGCCCACCAAATCGAACCCAGAGTGACCCCTTCCACCAAATCAGACCCAGAGTGACCCCTTCCACCAAATCGGACCCAGAGTGACCCCACCCACCAAATCGGACCCTGAGGTGCCCAGCCCACCAAATGAGACCCTGAGGTGCCCAGCCCACCAAATCGGACCGAGTGACCCCACCCACCAAATTGGTCCCTAAGGTGCCCCGCCCACCAAATCGGACCCAGAGTGGCTCCGCCCACCGAATCGGACCCAGAGTGGCCGCGCCCACAGAATCGGACCAAAAGTGACCCCGCCCACCGAATCGGACCTAGATTTACCCCGCCCACAAAATCAGACCCAGATTGACCCAACCCACCAAATCGGACCGCCTGAGGGGCACCCAAGTGTGAAAGTCTTGCAGGGGCAGCCCGGGCACCATTCCAAAGCACTATCTGTAGTTCCTTCAGGAAATACCCATCTAGTTATTATAGTGCTTTGGAACAAAGCACTATACTGTTATTCCACCGTGGTAAACTTCTTCTTATTCTTATTATTCAGTCCGCACGTAATGCGGCCCGAACCGCTAAACTCACAGACTCCAGTGAGGTGTCATTTCGAAGCCAGCGTCCCCAAGAGGTGTGCTAAGTATTTTTCGTGCCGATCGGATTTGTAGTTTTTGCGCAATTTGTGTTTGAAAAAAGTCTTTCAATGCGTTTCAATAGAGAAATTTTCCTATACGTTTATAATGGGCTGGTTTCTGAGGCAATTTCTAAAAATAACTGCCACCTGGCCGATTAGCTCATTGATATGCGCAGTCAGACACAGTTACTATGCCAACGCCTATGAAGTCTACATCAGCTCACCAGGTCACAAGTTTTGTCAGATAATATCAGCTCTTAAAGTGACAGTACAGCACAATTCCAAACCACTATCTGTAGTCTTATAATTATTAGACTGTGGCCCGATTCTAACTCATCGGGTATTCTAGAATATGTATGTCCACGTAGTATATTGCACAGCCACACAGTACAAAGCGCAGAGCCACGCAGTACACAGCGCAGAGCCACGCAGTACACAGCGCAGAGCCGCGCAGTACACAGCGCAGAGCCGCGCAGTATAAGGCGCAGAGCCGCGCAGTACACAGCGCAGAGCCGCGCAGTATAAAGCGCAGAGCCGCGCAGTATAAAGCGCAGAGCCATGCAGTATAAAGCGCAGAGCCGTGCAGTACACAGCGCAGAGCCGCGCAGTACACAGCGCAGAGCCGTGCAGCACACAGCGCAGAGCCGTGCAGTATAAAGCGCAGAGCCGTGCAGTACACAGCGCAGAGCCGCGCAGTACACAGCGCAGAGCCGCGCAGTACACAGCGCAGAGCCGCGCAGTACACCGCAGAGCCATGCAGTACACAGCGCAAAGCCGCGCAGTATAAAGCGCAGAGCCGCGCAGTACACAGCGCAGAGCCGCGCAGTACACAGCGCAGAGCCGCGCAGTACACAGCGCAGAGCCGCGCAGTACACAGCACAGAGCCGCGTAGTACACAGCGCAGAGCCGAGCAGTACACAGCGCAGAGCCGAGCAGTACACAGCGCAGAGCCGCGCAGTACACAGCGCAGAGCCGCGCAGTACACAGCACAGAGCCGCGTAGTACACAGCGCAGAGCCGAGCAGTACACAGCGCAGAACCGCGCAGTACACAGCACAGAGCCACGCAGTACACAGCGCAGAGCCGCGCAGTGCACAGCGCAGAGCCGCGCAGTATAAAGCGGAGAGCCGCGCAGTACACAGTGCAGAGCCGAGCAGTACACAGCGCAGAGCTGCGCAATACACAGCGCAGAGCCGCGCAGTACACAGCGCAGAGCCGTGCAGTACACAGCGCAGAGCCGCGCAGTACACAGCGCAGAGCCGCGCAGTACACAGCGCAGAGCCGCGCAGTATAAAGCGGAGAGCCACGCAGTACACAGCGCAGAGCCGAGCAGTACACAGCGCAGAGCCGCGCAGTACACAGCACAGAGCCGCGCAGTACACAGCGCAGAGCCGCGCAGTACACAGCGGAGAGCCGCGCAGTACACAGCGCAGAGCCGAGCAGTACACAGCGCAGAGCCGCGCAGTACACAGCGCAGAGCCGCGCAGTACACAGCGGAGAGCCGCGCAGTACACAGCGCAGAGCCGCGCAGTACAGAGCGCAGAGCCGCGCAGTATAAAGCGCAGAGCCGCGCAGGACACAGCGCAGAGCCGCGCAGTACACAGCGCAGAGCCGCGCAGTACACAGTGCAGAGCCGCGCAGTACACAGCACAGAGCCGCGCAGTACACAGCGCAGAGCCACCCAGTATACAGCGCAGAGCCGCGCAGTATACAGCGCAGAGCCGCGCAGTACACAGCGTAGAGCCACGCAGTATGCAGCGCAGAGCCGCGCAGTATACAGCGCAGAGCCGCGTAGTATACTGTGCAGAGCCCCGCAGTAAACAGCGCAGAGCCGCGCAGTACACAGCGTAGAGCCACGCAGTATGCAGCGCAGAGCCGCGCAGTATACAGTGCAGAGCCCCGCAGTATACAGCGCAGAGCCGCGCAGTATACAGCGCAGAGCCGCGCAGTATACAGCGCAGAGCCGCGCAGTATACAGCGCAGAGCCGCGCAGTACACAGTGCAGAGCCGCGCAGTACACAGCGCAGAGCCGTGCAATACACAGCGCAGAGCCGCGCAGTACACAGCGCAGAGCCACGCAGTATACAGCGCAGAGCCGCGTAGTATACAGCGCAGAGCCGCGTAGTATACAGCGCAGAGCCGCGTAGTATACAGCGCAGAGCCACGCAGTATACAGCGCAGAGCCACGCAGTATACAGCACAGAGCCACGTAGTTATACTGCCCAGTCACGTAGTATATTGTCCAGTCACATAGTATACTGCATATCCCTGTTAAAAAAAAAAAAGAATTAAAATAAAAAAGTTACATACTCACCTCCTGGAGCGGCTGGTATCTGATGGTTGTTGCACCTCCTAGAGCGGCCAGTACACGATGCTTGTTGCACCTGGAGTGGCCGGTACCCGATGCTTGTTGCGCGCTCCGGTCCCAAGAGTGCATTGCGGTCTCACGAGATGATGACGTAGCGGTGTTGTGAGACAGAAAGACGGAAGTGCCCTTAGACAATTATATAGTAGATTACCCCGCTCACCAAATCGGACCCCGAGGGGCCCGGCTCACCAAATCAGACCCAGAGTGACCCCGCCCCCTAAATCAGTCCCAGAGTGACCCCGCCCACCAAATCGGACCCAGAGTGGCTCCGCCCACCAAATCGGACCCAGAGTGACCCCTTCCACCAAATCAGACCCAGAGTGACCCCTTCCACCAAATCGGACCCAGAGTGACCCCTTCCACCAAATCAGGCCCAGAGTGACCCCTTCCACCAAATCGGGCCCAGAGTGACCCCGCCCACCAAATCGGACCCAGAGTGACCCCACCCACCAAATCGGACCCTGAGGTGCCCAGCCCACCAAATCAGACCCTGAGGTGCCCAGCCCACCAAATCGGACCGAGTGACCCCACCCACCAAATTGGTCCCTAAGGTGCCCCGCCCACCAAATCGGACCCAGAGTGGCTCCGCCCACCGAATCGGACCCAGAGTGGCCGCGCCCACAGAATCGGACCAAAAGTGACCCCGCCCACCGAATCGGACCTAGATTTACCCCGTCCACAAAATCAGACCCAGATTGACCCAACCCACCAAATCGGACCGCCTGAGGGGCACCCAAGTGTCAGTCTTGCAGGGGCAGCCCGGGCACCATTCCAAAGCACTATCTGTAGTTCCTTCAGGAAATACCCATCTAGTTCTTATTATTATTATTCAGTCCGCACGTAATGCGGCCCGAACCGCTAAACTCACAGACTCCAGTGAGGTGTCATTTCAAAGCCAGCGTTCCTGAGAGGTGTGCTAAGTATTTTTCGTGTCGATCGGATTTGTAGTTTTGGCGCAATTTGCGTTTGAAAAAAGTGTCTCAATGCATTTCAATAGGGAAATTTTCCAATACGTTTATAATGGGCCTGATTTCTGAGGCAATTTCTAAAAATAACTGCCACCTGGCTGATTACCTCATTGATATGCGCAGTGAGACCCAGTTACTATGCCAACGCCTATAAACTCTACCAGCCCACCAGGTCACAAGTTTTGTCAGATAATATCAGCTCTTAAAGTGACAGTACAGCACAATTACAAAGCACTATCTGTAGTCTTATCATTATTGCCCCGCTCACCAAATCGGACCCAGCCCGCCAAATCGGACCCAGAGTGGCGCCGCCCGCCAAATTGGACCCAGAGTGGCGCCGCCCGCCAAATGGGACCCAGAGTGGCGCCGCCCGCCAAATCGGACCCAGAGTGGCGCCGCCCGCCAAATCAGACCCAGAGTGACCCGGCCCGCCAAATCGGACCCAGAGTGACCCGGCCCGCCAAATCGGACCCAGAGTGACCCGGCCCGCCAAATCGGACCCAGAGTGACCCGGCCCGCCAAATCGGACCCAGAGTGACCCGGCCCGCCAAATCGGACCCAGAGTGACCCGGCCCGCCAAATCGGACCCAGAGTGACCCGGCCCGCCAAATCGGACCCAGAGTGACCCGGCCCGCCAAATCGGACCCAGAGTGACCCGGCCCGCCAAATCGGACCCAGAGTGACCCGGCCCGCCAAATCGGACCCAGAGTGACCCGGCCCGCCAAATCGGACCCAGAGTGACCCGGCCCGCCAAATCGGACCCAGAGTGACCCGGCCCACCAAATCGGACCCAGAGTGACCCGGGCCACCAAATCGGACCCAGAGTGACCCGGCCCACCAAATCGGACCCAGAGTGACCCGGGCCACCAAATCGGACCCAGGGTGACCCGGGCCACCAAATCGGACCCAGGGTGACCCGGGCCACCAAATCGGACCCAGAGTGACCCGGGCCACCAAATCGGACCCAGAGTGACCCGGGCCACCAAATCGGACCCAGAGTGACCCGGGCCACCAAATCGGACCCAGAGTGACCCGGGCCACCAAATCGGACCCAGAGTGACCCGGGCCACCAAATCGGACCCAGAGTGACCCGGGCCACCAAATCGGACCCAGAGTGACCCGGGCCACCAAATCGGACCCAGAGTGACCCGGGCCACCAAATCGGACCCAGAGTGACCCGGGCCACCAAATCGGACCCAGAGTGACCCGGGCCACCAAATCGGACCCAGAGTGACCCGGGCCACCAAATCGGACCCAGAGTGACCCGGGCCACCAAATCGGACCCAGAGTGACCCGGGCCACCAAATCGGACCCAGAGTGACCCGGGCCACCAAATCGGACCCAGAGTGACCCGGGCCACCAAATCGGACCCAGAGTGACCCGGGCCACCAAATCGGACCCAGAGTGACCCGGGCCACCAAATCGGACCCAGAGTGACCCGGGCCACCAAATCGGACCCAGAGTGACCCGGGCCACCAAATCGGACCCAGAGTGACCCGGCCCACCAAATCGGACCCAGAGTGACCCGGCCCACCAAATCGGACCCAGAGTGACCCGGCCCACCAAATCGGACCCAGAGTGACCCGGCCCACCAAATCGGACCCAGAGTGACCCGGCCCACCAAATCGGACCCAGAGTGACCCGGCCCACCAAATCGGACCCAGAGTGACCCGGCCCACCAAATCGGACCCAGAGTGACCCGGCCCACCAAATCGGACCCAGAGTGACCCGGCCCACCAAATCGGACCCAGAGTGACCCGGGCCACCAAATCGGGCCCAGAGTGACCCGGGCCACCAAATCGGGCCCAGAGTGACCCGGCCCACCAAATCGGGCCCAGAGTGACCCGGCCCACCAAATGGGACCCAGAGTGACCCGGCTCACCAAATGGGACCCAGAGTGACCCGGGCCACCAAATGGGACCCAGAGTGACTTGGCCCACCAAATGGGACCCAGAGTGACCCGGCCCACCAAATGGGACCCAGAGTGACCCGGCCCACCAAATGGGACCCAGAGTGACCCGGCCCACCAAATGGGACCCAGAGTGACCCGGCCCACCAAATGGGACCCAGAGTGACCCGGCCCACCAAATGGGACCCAGAGTGACCCGGCCCACCAAATGGGACCCAGAGTGACCCGGCCCACCAAGCCTCAACCCTGAGGGGCTACAACTACCAAACCAGCGCCTGAGGGGCACCCAAGTGTGAAAGTCTTGCAGGGGCAGCCCGGGCACCATTCCAAAGCACTATCTGTAGTTCCTTCAGGAAATACCCATCTAGTTATTATTATTATTCAGTCCGCACGTAATGCGGCCCGAACCGCTTCACTCACAGACTCCAGTGAGGTGTCATTTCGAAGCCAGCGTCCCCAAGAGGTGTGCTAAGTATTTTTCGTGTCGATCGGATTTGTAGTTTTGGCGCAATTTGCGTTTGAAAATGTTTTTCCCCCTCATTGTAATGCATTTCAATAGGGAAATTTTCCCATAGGTTATAATGGCCGGGTTTCTGAGGCAATTTGAAATGTACCTGCCACCTGGCTGATTAGCTCATTGATATGTGCAGTCAGGCCCAGTTACTATGCCAACGCCTGCGAACTGTACATGACCCCAGCACAGTTTTGCCAGATAATATCAGCTCTTAAAGTGATAGCACAGCACAATTTCAAAGCACTATCTGTAGTCTTATTATAATTATTGCCCCGCTCACCAAATCGGACCCAGAGTGGCGCCGCCCGCCAAATCGGACCCAGTGTGGCGCCGCCCACCAAATCGGACCCGGAGTGGCGCCGCCCGCCAAATCGGACCCGGAGTGGCGCCGCCCGCCAAATCGGACCCGGAGTGGCGCCGCCCGCCAAATCGGACCCGGAGTGGCGCCGCCCGCCAAATCGGACCCGGAGTGGCGCCGCCCGCCAAATCGGACCCGGAGTGGCGCCGCCCGCCAAATCGGACCCGGAGTGGCGCCGCCCGCCAAATCGGACCCGGAGTGGCGCCGCCCGCCAAATCGGACCCGGAGTGGCGCCGCCCGCCAAATCGGACCCGGAGTGGCGCCGCCCGCCAAATCGGACCCGGAGTGGCGCCGCCCGCCAAATCGGACCCGGAGTGGCGCCGCCCGCCAAATCGGACCCAGAGTGGCGCCGCCCGCCAAATCGGACCCAGAGTGGCGCCGCCCGCCAAATCGGACCCAGAGTGGCGCCGCCCGCCAAATCGGACCCAGAGTGGCGCCGCCCGCCAAATCGGACCCAGAGTGGCGCCGCCCGCCAAATCGGACCCAGAGTGACCCCGCCCGCCAAATCGGACCCAGAGTGACCCCGCCCGCCAAATCGGACCCAGAGTGACCCCGCCCACCAAATCGGACCCAGAGTGGCCTCAACCCTGAGGGGCTACAACTACCAAACCAGCGCCTGAAAGGCACCCAAGTGTGAAAGTCTTGCAGGGGCAGCCCGGGCACCATTCCAAAGCACTATCTGTAGTTCCTTCAGGAAATACCCATCTAGTTTACATTGTGAGCCCCTTTGGGGACAGCGATGATAATGTCTGTAAAGCGCTGTGGAATATGTTAGCGCTATATAAAAATAAAGCTTATTATTATAAAGATACCAAATGTTAATTTTTAGTGAAGAATCAACAACAAGTGGAACACAATTGTGAAGATGAATTAAATTTATTGTTTATTTTAAATTTTTGTGGAAATTCAAAAACTGAAAAGTGGGGCATGTAATATTATTCGGCCTCTTTAAGTTAATACTTTGTTGCGGCACCTTTTGCTGCGATTACAGCTGCAAGTCACTTGGGGTATGTCTCTATCAGTTTTGTACATCGAGAGACTGAAATTCTTGCCCATTCTTCCTTGGCAAACTGATCAAACTCAGTGAGGTTTGATGGAGATCATTTGTGAACAGCAGTTTTTGTCTCTTTCCATAGATTCTCGATTGGATTGAGGTCTGGACTTTGACTTGGCCATTTTAACACCTGGATATGTTTATTTGTGAACCATTCCATTGTAGATTTTGCTTTATGTTTGGGATCATTGTCTTGTTGGAAGACAAATCTCTATCCCAGTCTCAGGTCTTTTGCAGACTCAAACAGGTTTTCTTCAAGAATGGTCCTGTATTTGGCTCCAACCAACTTCCCTGTCCCTGCTGAAGAAAAGCAGGCCCAAACCATGATGATGCCACCACCATGTTTGACAGTGGGGATAGTGTGTTCATGGTGATGAGCTGTGTTGCCTTTACGCCAAACATATCGTTTGGCCTTGTTGCCAAAAAGTTCGATTTTGGTTTCATCTGACCAGAGCACCTTCGTCCACATGTTTGGTGTGTCTCCCAGATGGCTTGTAGCAAACTTTAAAAGACACTTTTATGGATATCTTTGAGAAATGGCTTTCTTCCTGCCAATCTTCCATAAAGGCCAGATTTGTGCTGCGTACGACTGATTGCTGTCCTATGGACAGACTGTCCCACCTCAGCTGTACATCTCTGCAGCTCATCCAGAGTGATCATGGGCCTCACAGCTGCATCTCTGGTGAGTCTTCTCCTTGCCTGAGATGAATGTTTAGAGGGACGGCCGGGTCTTGGTAGATTTGCAGTGGTATGATACTCCTTCCATTTCAATATGATTGCTTGCACAGTACTCCTTGTGTTGTTCCTTGGTCTTCATGATGCTCTCTGTGCTTCAAACAGAACTCTGAGACTATCATAGAGCAGGTGCATTTATATGGAGACTTGATTACACACAGGTGGATTATATTTATCATTAGTCATTTAGGATAACATTGTATCATTCAGAGATCCACAATGAACTTCTGGAGTGAGTTTGCTGCACTGAAACTAAAGGGGCTGAATAATATTGCGCGCCCCACTTTTCAGTTTTTGAATTTCCACAAAAATGTAAAATAACCAATAAATTTCGTTCAACTTCACAATTGTGTTCCACTTGTTGATTCTTCACCAAAATTTACATTCGGTATCTTTATGTTTGAAGCATGATATGTGGGAAAAGGTTGGAAAGTTCCAGGGAGCCGAATACGTTCGCAAGGCACTGTATATGCATATATCAATTTTTAGTGTTTTCATGCCATAAATTTAATTTATGCCTATATTTTTGTCACATCACTTCACCAAGTTAGACTATTTAGTGCTGAAGCACCACACACAAATTGGATTACAAAAATATTTAAACATAAGTTGCAATGTAAATGTAACAAAATAGGTAAAAAGCCAAAATGAATACAGTACTTAGGCAAGCCACTGTATATTTGGATTTGTGTTAAGAAAAAAATAGATGAAATTGTGATTGCAAATATACTGTAGATGAAGAACTGTGCAATCTCTTAACAATTATTGCAATGAACTCCCTCATTCAATACATTTAATCTCTATATTTTATTTTTTTTCAAATTGAGAGGCATGTATATTGATTATTGAGTAAAGGTTATATATATGTATATATATATATATAATTGTCTAAGGGTTTTTCCGTCTGTCTGTCTGTCTGTCTGTCTGTCTGTCTGTCTGTCTGTCTGTCTTTCTGTCTGTCTGTCTGTCTGTCTGTCTGTCCTGGAAATCACTCCATATAAGGTATGGTCTACAAACAGGATACCTTATATGGAGTGGTCGGCGGTTTGTAGACCATACCTTATATGGAGTGGTCGGCGGTTTGTAGACCATACCTTATATGGAGTGGTCGGCGGTTTGTAGACCATACCTTATATGGAGTGGTCGGCGGTTTGTAGACCATACCTTATATGGAGTGGTCGACGGTTTGTCGGGCGGCCTCGACCAATCAGAGATGGGCACAGCATGGCGACGATGATGTCATAATGGTTGCCATGGTGACGATGATGTCATAAAGGTTGCCTCGACCAATCAGCGACGGGCACAGTCTGCCGCGAATCACATACTACGGGGACATGCATATTCTAGAATACCCGATGCATTAGAATCGGGCCACAGTCTAGTATATATATAATTGTCTAAGGGTTTTTCCGTCTGTCTGTCTGTCTGTCTGTCTGTCTGTCTGTCTTTCTGTCTGTCTGTCTGTCTGTCTGTCTGTCTGTCCTGGAAATCACTCCATATAAGGTATGGTCTACAAACAGGATACCTTATATGGAGTGGTCGGCGGTTTGTAGACCATACCTTATATGGAGTGGTCGGCGGTTTGTAGACCATACCTTATATGGAGTGGTCGGCGGTTTGTAGACCATACCTTATATGGAGTGGTTGGCGGTTTGTAGACCATACCTTATATGGAGTGGTCGACGGTTTGTCGGGCGGCCTCGACCAATCAGAGATGGGCACAGCATGGCGACGATGATGTCATAATGGTTGCCATGGCGACGATGATGTCATAAAGGTTGCCTCGACCAATCAGCGACGGGCACAGTCGGCCGCGAATCACATACTACGGGGACATGCATATTCTAGAATACCCGATGCATTAGAATCGGGCCACAGTCTAGTATATATATATATATATATATATATATATATATATATATATATATATATATATATATATATATATATATATATATATATATATACATATACACACACACACACATATATATATATATATATATATATATATATATATATATATATATATATATATATATCGTTCTCATATCCTTCTAATTTATAGTACAGTTTAAAAAAAAAACAACTTTCCTTATGTTTGACTCCTAACATTAATCTTTTGCATATTCTATCACTCTAATTTGAATTGAAGTCTTGTTGTTAAGTGTTGTTTAGACACAGGTTGAATGCACTTGTAACACAAACAAAATTAGTACATTTACCACATGTTGGATTATTTATGGATGTCAACATTTTCACACCTTGCTGCAACTGTTCTTCATTTACTTCAATAAAGTCATTGCATGTACATAATTAGAAGTGTAAATGGATTTACCAATTACTTTTTTCTCTGCATGTAGCCACTTTCTGGTTATACCAGTCTGCTGGATAATGTTCCTGCCAATTCCAATTACATATTTTTCTGCAAAATCAAGGAACAAAGCTCTCGCTAATATGAAGTGAAATATGTCCTATAGACATGCCAATGATTAAATACTTCTAGGTTGAAAAATGTAAATTCAGTATTGTACAGGATCCACAATATAACTATATGTTTTGGTGAAGATACATTATTAAATGGATAGATGTTAAAAGGAATTTGTCAGCAGATTTTAGCTGTGTAAACTGAGTGTATCATGAGGTAGGGGCTGAGACACTGGTTTCATTGATGTGTCACTTATTATGCTGTGTGCTGTTGTTATAATACAATGAGTTTATTATTAGACGGAAATTATCACTGCCAGACTGGTGCCTGCCTGAATCTTGGTCCGACTCTGTCATCACTGCTTGGTAGCAGCGTAAGTCCATATGTCAATATACACAGAGACTAACAAAAGGAGAAACATAGGAGTTTTATGGTAGAAAAACTTATGACAAATCTTTATTAATACAATCACACATATATTGACAAACAATTTAAAAAAATATATATATATGATGGTAAAGGACACCAATAAGCAACATACAGCACCATATGAATATGAACGTCCAACGAAAAGGACTAAAAGAATATAAGGTACATAACCCTACCCAATAGTGTGTCCAAACATATCCCCTCAAGACCTCTAGGGGGAGGACAGCACAAGTTCTGTCCCAATGGTTAATGCATGATAATGTCCACAGTTCATAATAGCTCCGTCTCAAATGCCACCATGTAGGTACAAAGTTATAACATAGGTATTAGACAGAAAGAATAAGGGTTAACATTACCGGTGCCGTAATGCGCAACTGGACGCACCCCGACGTACGTTTCGCCTCTTTACAGCATGGCTTTCTCAAGGGGAGGTGTGTTTCCACTCTCCTGCAGGACCTTAAGTATCCCTGGTAACCGGTCACATGTGTATCACGTGACCGGCCGCTGCTGGGCTGTGTGTATATGGTGCATGAGCCCGCGGTCGACCCCACCAAACCTGCGCCGCCCAGCGCATCACCGCCCAGCGTCCGAGCAGGAGCAGGAGGTAACCATAGCTCCCAGTCAGACACCAGCAGCGACCAATGCCGTACCACGCAGGGCAGCAGGCAGCAGCTAGCAGGAGCACACGCACCGCATCCACAGCAGCACATATAAATACCAAATGAGCTTTAGACACCATTACAATATAATATGTATCATAAAGGGGTTATTCCAAAATGTAGCGTTTTGTGGCATCATGATAATGATAATTCATTCTTCGAGTCTCCTATCTTTTGTGGTCCCAAACCCAGTGGATTCTTCAAGGAGTATTCAAGCAATGATAGGGATATACAGTAGTGGGTTCTTGAAATGTTGGATAAAACTTAACTTTTATTTATGCTAAAATCCTCAAAAAAGTGCAAACATATAGTGCTAACAAAGTGCTTGGTGCAGACAACAACAAACAAAAGACAAGCATAAAATAATATTACTGCCACAGAGTTATACCTAATTATCTTAATCTCATTGATAATGGTATCTCGTTAGAAAGAATACAGTACTCTTGGATGGTTCACCATAGTCTCAAACGGGTAATGGAGCGCCCCCATGTAAGAGCAATGGGGTACTCGGCACCGGGTCCTTCTCAGTTCTGGGGATGTCACGGTGGCCCGACCCGGTCTGTGGCCCTTTGAGGGGCATCCAATTAAAGGTGTAGTTTGTACGGTGTTCGTGACGCCACCTGTGGTATTCGGTCAGGGTGACCGACGCTGCTTAGGGGTCCGCTGGGGTGATGCTATAGCAGCGAGATGGTATACCTTCCTACAGGTGAAGTGTATCCCCAGGACTTCCCAGAAGTGTAGGTGGTAATGGTGGACGATGTGAGGCGCAGGGAATAACGAGGAAACAAGATTTCAGTATCTTTACCTTTTACTGGAAGCTTCAGCATCCACAGTCCAGGGTACGGACCACAGGGTAGGCAGAGTCCGGCTGGTCCGAAGGCAAATCCAGAGTCCCCCTTATCCAGGTGGAAATCAGTAGCCTTCCTACTAGCGCCTGTGTGTTGTAGTACTTCCCTGCTGAGCACCACGGGATAGTCCTCACAACTTTCGTGGATGTTTCTGATGTTTTTCTCTCTCTGTCGCCCAGATGGTGTGGATAGGACAAACCCGAATGACTGGGATGGCCTGAGGCTTGTTTATAGGGACCCTAGAGACGCCCTGACCCCCCACAATTTGCCACCGTGTCTTCTTAGGTATTAAGGTCGGGCAGCCAACTTGGAATTGACTGTCCTGCCGGTCTCTGAAGTAATGCGTAGAGTCAATTACTCCCTCGGTGTTCCGGCCACCGGCTACGCACCTCAGAAGGAGGATGCCTGTCTCGGGGCAGAAATCCTCCGGGTGTTTTCTCCTTGTGCTGTGACTTCGTTTCTCACTCTCTACAACACAGTTTGCTTTGTGTCCTTTCTTTGGATACTGCCGCATGTGGGGCAGGCGCAGCTCCGTAGCTTTCTATCCCGCTAGGCCACTGTCAGGATCCCACCCCTGACAGGGACCCTCTGTCTGCAGCTCAGATGTTCCTCCTTTCCCCCTGTCTGCCTGACAGGTACTCTCTGGGTCAAACCCAGGCAGCTTCTGACTCACTTTCTATCCAAACCACCAGTTTTACCCTTCTGTGAGGAGTGCCCTACTAGATAGGAGTATGGCTCCCCCTGGTGGGTTGGAGTGTGAAATGTGGTGTATGTTTGGTGATACCTGGAAGAATGGACTCCTTTATTACCTTCAGACGTAATATCACTCCCCCTGGTGGAAGAATGACATTACTGCAGCAATCAGGACTCTGGAGCGCTGCAGTAACCTCTCCTGGTATTGTCAAATAATTTACCCACTGTATTTTTAAAGCCCTTGGTGGTAAGGGCAATTTAGCACAGAATGGATTATGTCTCAAAAACCATCACAGATATGACTCATCAAAGCATAGAGAGTGTGGGTAACTCCTTTGAACCACCACCTCTAGAATATAGTCATAACAATACTTGTGATCTCCATAGGGGTGGCAGTGTCTCTCATCAACAATATGCTCATAAAAGGAAATAAATTTCTCCTTAAAACACAAAAACCGGACAACAGACAGAAAACAAATATACCGTTTCTATTTACCAAAACTCTTTAAGGTACATGTTTCGAAACAGCTGTTATGCGCGGTTCAAATATTGGTTAAATCGTTTTATACTCATCTGCCATATCTCGATTACTGTCTCGATTCAATATAGCTTGAGTTCACATAGACCCTCTTGCGGCTTTTAGCATATATCCGTGTTCTTGCCTTCTGGTCATACTCAGTGAATAGTGCCTCAATGATAGGGATAACTGTGATGTAAAGATCAGATGTGGTTCATCATACCGCAGGGGATAGATTGACATTAAAAAACTAATCAAAAGAGAAAAAACAAATATTAAAATCAGATAAAAAAACAGACACACACAAAAACCAGTTAAAAACATACAAGTGGAAGGGAGTATGAACAGAAAACAAAGCCACCTCTAATTATATATATATATATATATATATTTTTTTTTATTTTTCTTACAGAAAAGTTGCGAAATTAAGGGCTTCATTAAGCACAAATGGTTTAACTGTTCCTAGTGTGACAATCCATTTTAATTCCCTCTGCGCCAATAATTTTTGGACATTTCCCCCCCTAATGCCTGTATGGACCACGTCAATTCCCCTGATCAAAAGTCCTCTTGGGTCACAGTTATGAAAAGACCCGAAATGTCACGGAATTGTTTTTAGTTCCGCAGGATCCTGTACCGACTGGGCTGCGCCAATGTCCCACACATGCTCCCTCACTCTTATTCTCAGCTCTCTTGATGTAAGCCCTACATAGATCAATGAACAACTGCACGTAGCATAGTATATTACATTGACGCTGCCGCAATTGATGTTTTCTTCAATCTGAAATTCCTTATTACCAACTGCGGAGCAGAATGAGGAGCTGCGAAGGACATTGGCACAAGCCACACAATGGCTGCAGGTATGACATCCCCTTGCTGGTTTAACTGACCCCAAAAGCTCTTTGTTGGTGCTACATAATGGCTCTTAATTAACATATCCTTCAGGTTTCTCACCCTGCGTGAAGTCATAAGAGGACGATCGCCAAGACATGGTCCCAGGGAGGGTTCTGTACTTTAAATCGGCCAGTGCTTTGTCAGAATGGCCCTCATGTTGTCCCATTCGTGGTTGAACACTGAAATAAAATGAACCTTTTCATCTCTCTTCTTCCTCCTATTCTCTTGGTAAAGCAGTAGGTCCCGGGGAGTCGATTTGGCTCTATTATAGCCTTGTTTGATGTTTCTTTTACTGTAACCCTGTTGACCAAAACGCACCTTCTAGTCTGCTGCTTGGGCTTCAAATCTTTCCTCCGTGGAGCAGATCCACCTCATCCTCAAGAACTGTCCGACCGGGACGGCCCGTATGGTGGCTTGGCTGTGTGCAGATTTTGCATGGATCAAAGCATTACCTGCTGTTGTCTTTCGAAAGATATCAGTCTGGATGGCCGATAATGAATCCACCTCCAGACTGATGTCCAAAAAATCAATTTTAGCCAAATCATATCTGTACGTCAATTTGATGTTATAACCGTTAGTATTCAACACAGCCATAAAATCCTCGAGCTGCGGCACCGTTCCGCGCCAAAGTAAGAAAGCATCATCTATATAGCGCAGCCAGCAAAGCACATGGTCAGCGGCCCCCGCCCCTGCATCACCAAAAACCAGCCTCTCCCAGTAACCTAGAAAGAGGTTGGCATACGAGGGCGCGCAGGCCGCACCCATGGCCGCGCCACGCTTTTGATGGTAGAAGTTATCTTTGAAAGTAAAAAAATGTATGTGTTAGGACAAAGTGCAGCAACTCGAGGATTAGCTCACACAAAGGGCCGTCCAGGTCGGAGGCCTCAAGGAAGAAGCAGACCGCTCGCAGCCCATCTCTGTGATTGATGCAGGTGTACAATGTTTCCACATCGGCTGTGACCAACAGTGTCCCTGTCTCCACGCAGAAGCTGTCAATCCTGGTTAGGACGTCTGTCATGTCCTTTGCATAGGAATACTAGTACTACTACTATACTAGTGTTTTTAAATAGTAGTCAATGAACTTACATATGAGGTCAGATAACCCATCCATACCAGACACACTTGGATGTCCCGGTGGATTGACGGCGTCCTTGTGTACCTTCGGGAGAAGATAAAATGTTGGGACCCTGGGGAATTGTACTGTTAGACCATCCAGCACCTTTTTATTAATAATCCCCTGGTCAAACGCCTTCTGAAGGATCATCTGGAGTCGTGCTGAGAAGGAGATCATCGGGTTATGGCTCAATTTAGTATATACTACGTCATCACGTAACTGGCGGAACGCCTCACGCTCATATTTGGCTATTGGCCAGATCACGATGTTCCCCCCTTTGTCAGCTGCCTTGAAGACCACATCCTTTAAGGATTGTAATTGATGGATTGCTTCTCTTTCTTTATGTGTCAGGTTGTCAGAGTTTCGGTATGTAGATAATTTTTGCAAATCTTCTGACACCAATAAGAATAAGAGTGAGGGAGCATGTGCGGGACACTGGCGCAGCCCGGTTGGTACAGGATCCTGTGGAACTAAAAACAATTCCGCGACATTTCAGGTCTTTTCATAACTGTGACCCAAGAGGACTTTTGATCAGGGGAATTGACGTGGTCCATACAGGCATTAGGGGGGAAAATGTCAAAAAATTATTGGCGCAGAGGGAAATAAAATAGATTGTCACACTAGGAACAGTTAAACCATTTGGGCTTAATGAGGCCCTTAATTTCACACCTTTTCTGTAAAAAACAAATATATATAATTAGAGGTGGCTTTGTTTTTCTGCTCATACTCTCTTCCACTTGTATGTTTTTAACTGGTTTTTGTGTGTTTTTTTATCTGATTTTAATATTCTTTTTTCTTTTGATTAGTTTCTAATCTCAATCTATCCCCTGCGGTATGATGAACCAAATCTGATCTTTACATCACAGTTATGCCTATCATAGTTTGAATACTCCATGAAGAATCCACTGGGTTTGGGACCACAAAAGATAGGAGACTTGAAGAATGAATTATCGTTATCATGATGCCACAAAATGCTACATTTTGGAATAACCCCTTTATGATACATATTATATTGTTATGGTGTCTAAAGCTCATTTGGTATTTATATGTGCTGCTGTGGCTGTGGTGCGCGTGCTCCCGCTAGCTGCTGCCTGCTGCCCTGCGCGGTCCGGCAATGGTCGCTGCTGGTGTCTGATTGGGAGCTATGGTTACCTCCTACTCCTGCTCGGACGCTGGGCGGTGGCGCGCTGGGCGGCGCACGTTTGGTGGGGTCGGCCGCGGGCACATGCACCATATACACACAGCCCAGCAGCGGCCGGTCACGTGATACACATGTGACCGGTTACCAGGAACACTTAAGGTCCTGCAGGAGAGTGGAAACACACCTCCCCTTGAGAAAGCCATGCTGTAAAGTGGCGAAATGTACGTTGGGGTGCATCCAGTTGTGCATTACGGCACCGGTAAGGTTAACCCTTATTCTACATGGTGGCATTTGAGACAGAGCTATTATGAACTGTGGACATTATCATGCATTAACCATTGGGACAGAACCTGTGCTATCCTCCCCCTAGAGGTCTTGAGGGGATATGTTTGGACACACTATTGGGTAGGGTTATTTACCTTATATACTTTTAGCCCTTTTCGTTGGACGTTCATATTCATATGGTGCTGTATGTTGCTTATTGGTGTCCTTTACCATCATATATATATTTTTTTTAAATTGTTTGTCAATATATGTGTGATTGTTTTAATAAAGATTTGTCATAAGTTTTTCTACCATAAAACTCCCATGTTTCTCCTTTTGTTAGTATATGGTAATGGAGTGGTATACAGGTAGCTAGGTGATGGCGCTTGGCTTACTGATTAATATGAGTCTGGGCATTTTTGTATTAATATACACAGAGAGCCTGATGTGATGTGGGCAGGGTTAGATTTCTGAGCTCTTTTACATGCTACACTCAAAAACTCTGATTGCATCACAAGAGATGCACGGAATAAACTAAGTAAATACACCGTTGGAATCAGGGTCTGTTTTCCTACACCAAGTTGCTCTAAGATGAGGGAGCAAAACCCTTGTGACAGATTGCCTTTAAGGCTACTTTCACACTAGCGTCGTGCACTGCACATCGCTATGCGTCGTTTTGTAGAAAAAACGCATCCTGCAAAAGTGCTTGCAGGATGCGTTTTTTCTCCATTGACTTGCATTAGCGACGCATTGCCACACATCGCAACCGTCATGCGACGGTTGCGTCGTATTGCGTCGGACCGTCGCCACCAAAAAACGTTGCATGTAACGTTTTTTGGTGAGTCGTGTCCGCCATTTCCGACCACACATGCGCGTCCGGAACTCCGCCCCCTCCTCCCCGCACCTCACAATGGGGCAGCGGATGCGTTGAAAAACAGCATCCACTGCCCCCGTTGTGCGGCGCTTCCACAGTATGCGTCGGTGTGCCGCAACGTCGCATTGCGACGTGCAGTGCACGACGCTAATGTGAAAGTAGCCAAAGGTTATATAAAGAAATAGGTACAAGAAGGTTTTTTACATGCAGATTCAGGGTTGCCTAAATAATTCAATAAAAGCTTTTGAACCTTTTAAGGATCCTATGTCAGCATCCAAACTTCTTTTTCCCATGGATTTTTCCAAGATACTGATCTGTGATTATAACAATCTCACTCTCAGTTTAATACAGTGAAGGAAATAATTATTTGTTTTGGTGGTATTTCTCTGCTAAGGGCACAGGACTATTTCACTGCATCAATGGGAGAAAGGATGGAGCCATGTACCGTAAAATCCTGAGCGACAACCTCCTTCCCTCCGCCAGGACATTAAAATGGGTCATGGCTGGGTTTTCTAGCAAGACAATGACCCAAAACATACAACCAAGGCAACAAAGGAGTGGCTCAAAAAGAAACACATTAAGGTCATGGAGTTTTGCCCATTCTGCAAATTCAGCACACCGATCTGGCATCAGTCGAACATCCCTTTGGTGGATATTAGCTACTCTCAAATGGCACCCTTACATAATCGAGCTCCTGCAGCATCTCGAGGATGACCCAGATCAGCACGCTGAATTTGCAGAATGGGCAAAACAAAAATTGGAACAGGACCCTCTGTTTACACAGAATATTATGTTCAGTGATGAGGCAAACGTTTTTGGGTGGCCCATTTATATGGATACACCGAAATAACATGGGAATGGTGAGTTTTCTTGCATAGGGTGTCTTGCATTGAAATCTGCTGCAATCACCTGGGTACTGCGTTCACCAGACATCAACACAATTTCTGTCTGCTCTTCATGTGTTACCCTCTGCGACATGCCAATGGCTGTAAACAAAGAGAAACTTGTAAATAACTCATGAAAGAATAAAGTTACGTTAAAACCAAGCACACCATTGTTTTTCATGTGAAATTCTCAATAAGTTTGGTGTGTCACATGACCCTTTTCCCATTGGAAAAAATAAAGTTGGATCCAAAATGGCTGACTTCAAAATGCTGCCATGGTCACCACCCATCTTTAAAAGTTTTCCCCCTCCCATATACTAATGTGCCAACCATTCCCATTTTATTTAGGTGTATTCATATACATGGCCCACCCAGTAGACTATTTATGTCTTTGTCAGTGGGCAAGCAAAATCAGCAAGGGATGAAATAATTATTTCCTTCACTGTATGTACAAAATATCTACTTATGTTATCTTGATAAGTTTGAATGTGGACATAGGTGCTTTTGATAAAATGTTAAATCCATATATAGTAATCTAACTTTATTAATATAATAGTGAATCACTATTAGGAACTCCATATTGTCCCTATTTCTCTCATAAAACCAATCTGTGGCTTAGTATAAATTGTTAAGGCATATTTCAAGGGAATTTATTATCCAGCAACGATTTTTGACTTGATTTGATCATCTCAATTTGGGACATAAATTTGTTACAGTCACTAATATATAACAAGTGTATGAAAGATTTTTCTCCTGCTGGTTATTTCAGCCTCCAAATCTCAAAATGGCATCTGATTGAGAAGCATTAGACCAGACCGTCCTATGTGCAGTGTTTTTTCAATTAGAGAAGGTTATCAGACAGGTTTGATTGGAAGGGAGAGAGTAGGGAATACAAACATTTCCCTATACAGCTAATTTAAACAGGGATCATAATAAAAACTGTATAAATGGACAAGACTGCTGAGACATGTGTGTCGTAAACAGTGCCTTCCCCCCTTCCCACCGATCCCATAATGAAACACAGACAAGTCTGGATGGGTTGAACAGGTCGGTCACAGTTTATTAATTTGATAAGCAGAGAAGGGCAATTACAAGTCATAACGGACTCATCGCTGAAGGCACTGTCAGTGACCGCTGGGATGAGCGGTTACAAACCTTTACCCCCTCTACACTACTGCTGTGACATAACAAGAATTATTATAGTGCTTTGGAACAAAGCACTATACTGTTATTCCACCGTGGTAAACTTCTTCTTATTCTTATTATTCAGTCCGCACGTAATGCGGCCCGAACCGCTAAACTCACAGACTCCAGTGAGGTGTCATTTCGAAGCTAGCGTTCCTGAGAGGTGTGCTAAGTATTTTTCGTGTAGATCGGATTTGTAGTTTTTGCGCAATTTGTGTTTGAAAAAAGTCTTTCAATGCGTTTCAATGGAGAAATTTTCCTATACGTTTATAATGGGCTGGTTTCTGAGGCAATTTCTAAAAATAACTGCCACCTGGCTGATTAGCTCATTGATATGCGCAGTCAGACACAGTTACTATGCCAACGCCTATGAAATCTACATCAGCTCACCAGGTCACAAGTTTTGTCAGATAATATCAGCTCTTAAAGTGACAGTACAGCACAATTCCAAACCACTATCCGTAGTCTTATGATTATTAGACTGTGGCCCGATTCTAACTCATCGGGTATTCTAGAATATGCATGTCCACGTAGTATATTGCACAGCCACGCAGTATACAGTGCAGAGCCGTGCAGTACACAGCGCAGAGCCGCGCAGTACACAGCGCAGAGCCGCGCAGTACACAGCGCAGAGCCGCGCAGTACACAGCGCAGAGCCGCGCAGTATAAAGCGCAGAGCCGCGCAGTACACAGCGCAGAGCCGCGCAGTACACAGCGCAGAGCCGTGCAGTACACAGCGCAGAGCCGCGCAGTATAAAGCGCAGAGCTGTGCAGTACACAGCGCAGAGCCGCGCAGTACACAGCGCAGAGCCGTGCAGTACACAGCGCAGAGCCGCGCAGTATAAAGCGCAGAGCCGTGCAGTACACAGCGCAGAGCCGCGCAGTACACAGCGCAGAGCCGCGCAGTACACAGCGCATAGCCGCGCAGTATAAAGCGCAGAGCCGCGCAGTACACAGCGCAGAGCCACGCAGTACACAGCGCAGAGCCGTGCAGTACACAGCGCAGAGCCGCGCAGTTTAAAGCGCAGAGCCGTGCAGTACACAGCGCAGAGCCGCGCAGTACACAGCGCAGAGCCGTGCAGTACACAGCGCAGAGTCGCGCAGTATAAAGCGCAGAGCCGTGCAGTACACAGCGCAGAGCCGCGCAGTACACAGCGCAGAGCCGCGCAGTACACAGCGCAGAGCCGCGCAGTATAAAGCGCAGAGCCGCGCAGTATAAAGCGCAGAGCCGCGCAGTACACAGCGCAGAGCCGCGCAGTACACAGCGCAGAGCCGTGCAGTACACAGCGCAGAGCTGCGCAGAGCTGCGCAGTATAAAGCGCAGAGCCGTGCAGTACACAGCGCAGAGCCGCGCAGTACACAGCGCAGAGCCGTGCAGTACACAGCGCAGAGCCGCGCAGTATA
Organism: Ranitomeya variabilis; assembly: GCF_051348905.1. NCBI lineage: Eukaryota > Metazoa > Chordata > Amphibia > Anura > Dendrobatidae > Ranitomeya > Ranitomeya variabilis. Next base: position 278,435,644 of record NC_135232.1, read on the forward strand.
AAGCGCAGAGCCGTGCAGTACACAGTGCAGAGCCGTGCAGTACACAGCGCAGAGCCGCGCAGTACACAGCGCAGAGCCATGCAGTACACAGCGCAAAGCCGCGCAGTATAAAGCGCAGAGCCGCGCAGTATAAAGCGGAGAGCCGCGCAGTACACAGCGCAGAGCCGCGCAGTAGACAGCGCAGAGCCGTGCAGTACAGAGCGCAGAGCCGCACAGTATAAAGCGCAGAGCCGCGCAGTATACCGCACAGAGCCGTGCAGTACACAGCGCAGAGCCGCGCAGTACACAGCGCAGAGCCGCGCAGTACACAGCGCAGAGCCGCGCAGTACACAGCGCAGAGCCGCGCAGTACACAGCGCAGAGCCGAGCAGTACACAGCGCAGAGCCGCGCAGTACACAGCGCAGAGCCGCGCAGTACACAGCGCAGAGCCGCGCAGTATACAGCGCAGAGCTGCGCAGTACACAGCGCAGGGCCGCGCAGTACAGAGCACAGAGCCGCACAGTATAAAGCGCAGAGCCGCGCAGTACACAGCGCAGAGCCGCGCAGTACACAGCGCAGAGCCGCGCAGTACACAGTGCAGAGCCGCACAGTACACAGCACAGAGCCGCGCAGTACACAGCGCAGAGCCACCCAGTATACAGCGCAGAGCCGCGCAGTACGCAGCGTAGAGCCACGCAGTATGCAGCGCAGAGCCGCGCAGTATACAGCGCTGAGCCGCGTAGTATACAGCGCAGAGCCCCGCAGTATACAGTGCAGAGCCCCGCAGTATACAGCGCAGACACGTGCAGTACACAGCACGGACACGCGCAGTACACAGCGCAGAGCCGCGCAGTACACAGCGCAGAGCCGCGTAGTATACAGCGAAGAGCCACGCAGTATATAGCGCAGAGCCGCGCAGTACAAAGCGCAGAGCTGCGCAGTATACAGCGCAGAGCCGCGCAGTATACAGCGCAGAACGCGCAGTACACAGTGCAGAGCCGCGCAGTACACAGCGCAGAGCCGTGCAGTACACAGCGCAGAGCCGCGCAGTACACAGCGCAGAGCCACGCAGTATACAGCGCAGAGCCGCGCAGTACACAGCGCAGAGCCGTGCAGTACACAGCGCAGAGCCGTGCAGTATACAGCGCAGAGCCGCGTAGTATACAGCGCAGAGCCACGCAGTGTACAGCACAGAGCCACGCAGTATACAGTGCAGAGCCACGTAGTTATACTGCCCAGTCACGTAGTATATTGTCCAGTCACATAGTATACTGCATATCCCTGTTAAAAAAAAAAAGAATTAAAATAAAAAAGTTACATACTCACCTCCTGGAGCGGCCGGTATCTGATGGTTGTTGCACCTCCTAGAGCGGCCGGTACACGATGCTTGTTGCACCTGGAGTGGCCGGTACCCGATGCTTGTTGCGCGCTCCGGTCCCAAGAGTGCATTGCGGTCTCACGAGATGATGACGTAGCGGTGTTGTGAGACAGAAAGACGGAAGTGCCCTTAGATAATTAGATAGTAGATTACCCCGCTCACCAATTCGGAACCCGAGAGGCCCGGCCCACCAAATCGGACCCCGAGGGGCCCGGCCCACCAAATCGGACCCAGAGTGACCCCGCCCCCTAAATCAGACCCAGAGTGACCCCGCCCACCAAATCGGACCCAGAGTGGCTCCGCCCACCAAATCGGACCCAGAGTGACCCCTTCCACCAAATCAGACCCAGAGTGACCCCTTCCACCAAATCGGACCCAGAGTGACCCCTTCCACCAAATCGGGCCCAGAGTGACCCCGCCCACCAAATCGGACCCAGAGTGACCCCACCCACCAAATCGGACCCTGAGGTGCCCAGCCCACCAAATCAGACCCTGAGGTGCCCAGCCCACCAAATCGGACCGAGTGACCCCACCCACCAAATTGGTCCCTAAGGTGCCCCGCCCACCAAATCGGACCCAGAGTGGCTCCGCCCACCGAATCGGACCCAGAGTGGCCGCGCCCACAGAATCGGACCAAAAGTGACCCCGCCCACCGAATCGGACCTAGATTTACCCCGCCCACAAAATCAGACCCAGATTGACCCAACCCACCAAATCGGACCGCCTGAGGGGCACCCAAGTGTGAAAGTCTTGCAGGGGCAGCCCGGGCACCATTCCAAAGCACTATCTGTAGTTCCTTCAGGAAATACCCATCTAGTTATTATTATTATTATTCAGTCCGCACGTAATGCGGCCCGAACCGCTTCACTCACAGACTCCAGTGAGGTGTCATTTCGAAGCCAGCGTTCCTGAGAGGTGTGCTAAGTATTTTTCGCGCAGATCGGATTTGTAGTTTTTGCGCAATTTGTGTTTGAAAAAAGTGTTTCAATGCATTTCAATAGAGAAATTTTCCAATACGTTTATAATGGGCCTGATTTCTGAGGCAATTTCTAAAAATAACTGCCACCTGGCTGATTAGCTCATTGATATGCGCAGTGAGACCCAGTTACTATGCCAACGCCTATGAACTCTACATCAGCTCACCAGGTCACAAGTTTTGTCAGATAATATCAGCTCTTAAAGTGACAGTACAGCACAATTACAAAACACTATCCGTAGTCTTATGATTATTAGACTGTGGCCCGATTCTAACTCATCGGGTATTCTAGAATATGCATGTCCACGTAGTATATTGCACAGCCACGCAGTATACAGTGCAGAGCCGCACAGTACACAGCGCAGAGCCGCGCAGTACACAGCGCAGAGCCGCGCAGTATAAAGCGCAGAGCCGCGCAGTACACAGCGCAGAGCCACGCAGTACACAGCGCAGAGCCGCGCAGTACACAGCGCAGAGCCGCGCAGTACACAGCGCAGAGCCGCGCAGTACACAGCGCAGAGCCGCGCAGTATAAAGCGCAGAGCCGTGCAGTACACAGCGCAGAGCCGCGCAGTATACCGCGCAGAGCCGCGCAGTACACAGCGCAGAGCCGCGCAGTACACAGCGCAGAGCCGCACAGTATAAAGAGCAGAGCCGCGCAGTATACCGCGCAGAGCCGCGCAGTACACAGTGCAGAGCCGCGCAGTACATAGCGCAGAGCCGCGCAGTACACAGCGCAGAGCCGCGCAGTACACAGCGCAGAGCGGCGCAGTGCAAAGCGCAGAGCCGCGCAGTACACAGCGCAGAGCCGCGCAGTACACAGCGCAGAGCCGCACAGTACACAGCGCAGAGCCGCGCAGTATAAAGCGCAGAGCCGCGCAGTACACAGCGCAGAGCCGCGCAGTACACAGCGCAGAGCCGCGCAGTACACAGCGCAGAGCCGCGCAGTACACAGCGCAGAGCCGCACAGTATAAAGAGCAGAGCCGCGCAGTACACAGTGCAGAGCCGCACAGTACACAGCGCAGAGCCGCGCAGTACACAGCGCAGAGCCGCGCAGTACACAGCGCAGAGCGGCGCAGTGCAAAGCGCAGAGCCGCGCAGTACACAGCGCAGAGCCGCGCAGTACACAGCGCAGAGCCACGCAGTACACAGCGCAGAGCCGTGCAGTACACAGCGCAGAGCCGCGGAGTACACAGCGCAGAGCCGCGCAGTACAGAGCGCAGAGCCGCACAGTATAAAGAGCAGAGCCGCGCAGTATACCGTGCAGAGCCGCGCAGTACACAGCGCAGAGCCGTGCAGTACACAGCGCAGAGCCGCGCAGTACACAGCGCAGAGCCGCGCAGTGCAAAGCGCAGAGCCGCGCAGTATACAGCGCAGAGCCGCGCAGTACACAGCGCAGAGCGGCACAGGGCAAAGCGCAGAGCCACGCAGTACACAGCGCAGAGCCGCGCAGTACACAGCGCAGAGCCGCGCAGTACACAGCGCAGAGCCGCGCAGTACACAGCGCAGAGCCGCGCAGTATAAAGCGCAGAGCCGTGCAGTACACAGCGCAGAGCCGCGCAGTATACCGCGCAGAGCCGCGCAGTACACAGCGCAGAGCCGCGCAGTACACAGCGCAGAGCCGGGCAGTACACAGCACAGAGCCGCGCAGTACAGAGCGCAGAGCCGCACAGTATAAAGAGCAGAGCCGCGCAGTATACCGCACAGAGCCGCGCAGTACACAGTGCAGAGCCGTGCAGTACACAGCACAGAGCCGCGCAGTATACAGCGCAGACACGCGCAGTACACAGCACGGACACGCGCATTACACAGCGCAGAGCCGCGCAGTACACAGCGCAGAGCCGCGTAGTATACAGCGAAGAGCCACGCAGTATATAGCGCAGAGCCGCACAGTACAAAGCGCAGAGCCTCGCAGTATACAGCGCAGAGCCGCGCAGTATACAGCGCAGAACGCGCAGTATACAGCGCAGAGCCGCGTAGTATACAGCGCAGAGCCACGTAGTATACAGCGCAGAGCCACGCAGTATACAGCGCAGAGCCACGCAGTATACAGCGCAGAGCCACGTAGTTATACTGCCCAGTCACGTAGTAAATTGTCCAGTCACATAGTATACTGCATATCCCTGTTAAAAAAAAAAAAAAGAATTAAAATAAAAAAGTTACATACTCACCTCCTGGAGCGGCCGGTATCTGATGGTTGTTGCACCTCCTAGAGCGGCCGGTACACGATGCTTGTTGCACCTGGAGTGGCCGGTACCCGATGCTTGTTGCGTGCTCCGGTCCCAAGAGTGCATTGCGGTCTCACGAGATGATGACGTAGCGGTGTTGTGAGACAGAAAGACGGAAGTGCCCTTAGACAATTATATAGTAGATTACCCCGCTCACCAATTCGGAACCCGAGGGGCCCGGCCAACCAATTCGGACCCAGAGTGACCCCGCCCACCAAATCGGACCCAGAGTGACCCCGCCCACCAAATCGGACCCAGAGTGGCTCCGCCCACCAAATCGGACCCAGAGTGACCCCTTCCACCAAATCAGACCCAGAGTGACCCCTTCCACCAAATCAGACCCAGAGTGACCCCGTCCACCAAATCGGACCCAGAGTGACCCCGCCCACCAAATCGGACCCAGAGTGACCCCACCCACCAAATCGGACCCTGAGGTGCCCAGCCCACCAAATCAGACCCTGAGGTGCCCAGCCCACCAAATCGGACCGAGTGACCCCACTCACCAAATTGGTCCCTAAGGTGCCCCGCCCACCAAATCGGACCCAGAGTGGCTCCGCCCACCGAATCGGACCCAGAGTGGCCGCGCCCACAGAATCGGACCAAAAGTGACCCCGCCCACCGAATCGGACCTAGATTTACCCCGCCCACAAAATCAGACCCAGATTGACCCAACCCACCAAATCGGACCGCCTGAGGGGCACCCAAGTGTGAAATTCTTGCAGGGGCAGCCTGGGCACCATTCCAAAGCACTATCTGTAGTTCCTTCAGGAAATACCCATCTAGTTATTATATATATTTTTTTTTTTACAAATGTTTTGCCAACGATAGCGCAGTACATTCATGAGCATATAAGGGAGGGAGGGTGGGACAACCGCTTCCATTGTCAACCGGGGAGAAAGAGGGAAGGCACTGACCCCGGCACCTGAATTTAACCCCCGAGGGTGTGGCCGGACACTCCTTCCTCTTTCTTCCCGTTGGTCAGTTGGGCGTCCCAATTATGGCGTCACCTGGGGAGTAGTGGGAGGGGGGAATTGGGCACTGCACAGAGTTTACTTCTAGCTTTAACCCTATGTGCTCCGCAGTCAGAAGCACATTCCTTAATCAGTACTGTGCCTACCAGACTGCTGAGACATGTGTGTTGTAAACAGTGCCTTCTCCCCTTCCCACCGATCCCATAATTAAAATGCAGACAAGCCTGGATGGGTTGAACAGGTCGGTCACAGTTTATTAATTTGATAAGCAGAGAAAGGCAATTACAAGTCATAACGGACTCATCGCTGAAGGCCCCGTCAGTGACCGCCGGGCGAGCAAGCCGATGAGCGGTTACAAACCTTTACCCCCTCTACACTAGCGCCACGGTGGATCATGTGTATGACCTACACAGGACTCCGACCCCCTCCCAACATCATTAGGGCCTGTTCAACTCCATCCTGCAAACCTGACATAAATATGTAGAGACCAATGTCCGAGACGTGAATGCCATCCGGTCTCAGCAGAGCTGAGTTATCTCCTTCCAGCTCGTTGTGTCGAACAACGATGCAATCCTTCCGTTTTGTAAATTTTGCCCGTCCTTCTTCTTGAATTCTCAGTGGCTTTTGCCAATACCATATCCGGTAATAAGCAGATTAAACACTCTGTCTGCTGACATCACTGTACTGTTCCACTTTCTCCGATCATTACCTCCAAAGTTCGGCTCTTTTGCTCTCCCAGTAGACATAAGAATGGCTTAATGCCCAAACTGCGGGCTTAGAGACGCCTGTAAGAGACAAGATGTGTTACTCGAGCAAATCAGGTCATATATCTGGTGAAACACGTGGATTTGCGGTGGCCCACTGTCTGCACTTCGGTCTGCGATAATTTTGGCGGTGGCTGCTTTTATTAGGAAAGAATGTGTCATGTTCATTTTGGATTGGCGATGGATTTTTTTTTTTTAAATAATAATTTCTTCATTTAATTTTTTTATTGCACTGCTTCAAGCAAACTTGTTTGTTATAATTTGATATCTGATAAGAGGGGACCGCCCTGTGAGAGAAAAATCTGTTTGTGTTTATTATTACTGCGTAGCACTTGACTATTTTTTGCCGGCATACTGATCCATCGGATGATTTAAATGGGACCTATGTGCCTCTACCGGCGGGATCGCATTTGGATTTGAGAACGCAAAAGCACGAGGTGTTGCTGCAAATGACTAATTCCTCGTTGATTAAACCACCTTCAGATGCTTTTTTACTAATGCGCAGTGCACTGAAAACGAAGCGATAGCGAGGGCTGCTGTTATGAGGATCGACCGATGTTGCGACGTGCTACTGATGAGGAGATTGTGATATGCAATACTCTCAATGATATAGTGCGAAGGCATTCCAGACTGATTGAAACCTTCTCCGCCCTTTTATGGCTTGTTTGATAGAAGGGGATTTAGTAACGCCCACCCAGCCCGTTAAATTGAAATAAAAAGGCTGTTCCCGATAAATGTCATTGCGCCGATGTACCCAATCCACCTCTTTCCCTGAGCTGATTCAAATATCTCACACTTATCGACTGGCCTACCTTGAGTTCAAGAGCAACACTCTTCCCGAGCCTAACCATAGACCTGACAGGTAGCAGCTGTAACCGAAGTGCGGATTTAGGGCACCGGTGATTTGCGCTGCATCCCCTGGGGATTAAAGAAACTGGACACCCGAGGGTTGTGCTATATGGAAGGTAAAATTTGAGTTAACAAGATTATCGTCTACGTTCAACATTACTATGGCTCGACACCGGTTGTTGTTATTGACGCGTAGTCAACGCTAGTCGGCGTCAAAGAGGGAATAAAGGTGGGGATGCAGAAGACATATTGGTTAAGGTGTTTTAGGTACCTAGACTTTCGTTAAAATTGAATGTCTGTGTTTTTCAACAGAGTACCCCATTGCTCCACCGAAGATGCGATTGCACAATTTCTAACAGGGCTGGATCACAGTCCTAACTTGCTGTGGTCCATAATCATGGCTAGCTGCCTTGGTGCTGTTGGTTTTTGTAGATTGCTTCCCCTACCACGAGGTCCTTACTTGGCGTTTCTTGTGCTATGACGCAGGTATGGGCATTGTAGATTTGAAGGAAACCATTGTAGGGTTGTAGGAATGTTTTTTAGACTAGTAAGTCTGTATGGCCCATCTGGTCGATGCTCTTTTTGCTAGTGATAATCAGTGAGAGGAGGCGCTGGCGACCGCCGTTTCATGGCAAATGTCAGCAAACCCAGTAAGGACTGCATGTGTTGGAGGGTGACTTCTTCAACTTCACTGAGACACAAAATGGAACTCAGTAGGCAGATATCAAATTTATAGTGCTGATCCACCTTGCAATCTAACAGGTGGAAGCGTTAGGGGTGCATGGGTACTAGGCGGATGGAAGACTATGTCAGGCTTTGCCAGCAAGACACAGAGCCCAGCTTTGTTTAATAATTCCACCGTCTTGCTGAAAGACACAAATGTTATGGAACATTCGTCTTGGGGGGGGGGGTCTTGCACCGTCAGCCGATATACCTTAGGGGGTTAGTTGATATTTTGTGATTTTATTTTATTTATCCACATTTTTTAATTATGCATAATGGCGAGATTCTTAATATTTTTTGAACAGCAAAACGGGGGTGGGGGCTCGCGTTCTACCTAGTTTGGCCAATTGTTGGATCTGTTGATGTAATATTTAGGGGAAATCAGCAGATTTTAGGTTACTGGATATTTCTAGTATTTGTTGAAGAAACGTATGTAAAGCTGGAGTTTAATTGATGACTGCTATTTTCTGGTTAGAGATATGCCAAGGCCATTGATAATTTAATTTTCCTGTCCTCTGAGCTTGTCCCCGGGGACCCGTATTCATTGGCCGCATCGTGAACCCATATTCCACCATTCTCCATGTCCACCTCAGGGACCCTTGTTCCACCATCAGATGAGCTCAGGACCATTGAGTCTGCTAGAATGAAAACACTCGCCGCTATCTGATTCTGGCAGAGTGACTCCCATTGATGGAGGAACGCCTGCTCCAGTGTAGTTTGTTCTCCTTTGCAGTAAAAGCCTCGTTCGGCATTGCTTTATCATTGATTCATCATTGTTGTAGTAACTGCATTTTTCGGCATTGATTCAAGTAACTGCCTCGTTCGGCATTAATTCATTATTTATTATACCACGCACACCGATTGTGTGTCGCAGGAGAAGTGACATCCGAATATGGAGGAACTCCGACTCCTGTGTAGATCATTTGTAGACCCTTCAGTTGATGGATGAAATCTGGCTCTTGTTTGTTGGACCGGCTAGTAGCCCTGGGTGAAGATTCACTCTGGCTGTCAGTCAGTGATGGAGGATGTGTGTGGCAGGAGGAGTGACATCCGATGATGGAGGAACTCTGACTCCTGTGTAGCCAGGGGTGGGATTCAAATTTTTAACAACAGGTCCTCTAAGTCGCGGCGGCCGGAATTTTGACCACGCCCATTTTCAATAACCCCGCCTATACTAATAAGCCACGCCCAGTGGCACGATTCATATTTTTTGAAGCAGTTTGTCTCCCTTAATGACAAGAATACGTTGTGACATACGGTATTAAAGTCATTCAAAGAAACAAACGACTAAAGCAAATGTACTGCACAGGACAATTGTCCGTGTACAAGGTGCTTTAGCTGATCAGTCCACAACATCCTTAGTTAAATTACTAAAGTAGAAGTGTCAGTGCCGGCCGTAAAGCACAGCACAGCAGTGACGTCACCGCTGTGCTCTGCTTTTACTTTACGGCCGGCGCTCACAGTCAGTGCGGGAAGCAGACACCGGGGGACGTGACAGACATCAGAAGGTGAGTATGTAGTATTTGTTTTGTTTTAGATTTACAATGGTAACCAGGGTAAACATCGGGTTACTAACCACGGCCCTGCGCTTAGTAACCCGATGTTTACCCTGGTTACAAGCGAACACATCGCTGGATCGGTGTCACACACCCCGATCCAGCGATGACAGCGGGAGATCCAGCGACGAAATAAAGTTCCAAACGATCTGCTAAGATGTACAATTCTCAGCGGGGTCCCTGATCGCTGCTGCGTGTCAGACACAGCGATATTGTATGGATATCGCTGGAACGTCACAGATCGTACCGTTGTAGCAACCAAAGTGCCACTGTGAGACGGTACCCTTACTGTAGGTGATCAATGTGGCGAGACGCTGCAGAGAAGCGAGTGCAGCCCCAGCCTCCTGTGATGCCACGTGTGAGACCACCTCAAATGAAACCGTGAAAACAAATCCCCCACACTATACGGTGGAATTGCTTCCCCACCTTCATTGTACCTCACTGTGAACTTTTTTTTTCCTGGTTTTTCAGGACATTATATGGTAAAATGGGCTCATTCAGAACTAAAACTTGTCCTGCAAAAAAAAAAACAAAACCCCAAGCCCTTACAAAGGCTTCTGAAAGGTGTGGCAGAAAAAGAACAATAGCTGCAACATGAAGGGGTTAATCACCATGATTTGCAGATATTTTGGGTGCATTACAAAGGTTGCAAAAGTGTAAAGACAAGAAGAGCTGCAGAGTGTCAGATAATTGGAGATGGCACAGAACTGCAGCCGTTATAAAGGTGCCGTTAAGGTACCTTCACACGAAGCGACGCTGTAGCGATAGCGACAACGATGCCGATCGCTGCAGCGTCGCTGTTTGATCGCTGGAGAGCTGTCACACAGACCGCTCTCCAGCGACCAACGATGCCGAGGTCCCCGGGTAACCAGGGTAAACATCGGGTTACTAAGCGCAGGGCCGCGCTTAGTAACCCGATGTTTATCCTGGTTACCAGCGTAAAAGTAAAAAAAACAAACAGCACATACTTACATGCGTCCCCCAGCGTCTGCTTCCTGACACTGACTGAGCTCCGGCCCTAACAGCACAGCGGTGACGTCACCGCTGTGCTTTCACTTTCACTTTTAGGGCCGGCGCTCAGTAAGTGTCAGGAAGCAGACGCTGGAGGACGCATGTAAGTATGTGCTGTTTGTTTTTTTTACTTTTACGCTGGTAACCAGGGTAAACATTGGGTTACTAAGCGCGGCCCTGCGCTTGGTAACCCGATGTTTACCCTGGTTACCAGTGTAAAACATCGCTGGTATCGTTGCTTTTGCTTTCAAACACAACGATACACAGCGATCGGACGACCAAATAAAGTTCTGGACTTTATTCAGCGACCAGCGACATCACAGCAGGATCCTGATCGCTGCTGCGTGTCAAACGAAACGATATCGCTAGCCAGGATGCTGCAACGTCACGGATCGCTAGCGATATCGTTACAAAGTCGTTTCGTGTGAAGGTACCTTTACACTGAGCAACTTACCAGCGATCGCGACCAGCGACGTGATCGCTGGTAAGTTGCTGTGTGGTCGCTGGGGAGCTGTCACACAGACAGCTCTCTCCAGCGACCAAGCGACTTCGGCATCGCTGAAACTATCTTCAGTGATGCCGAAGTCCCCATGTAAAAAAAAAAAAACACTACATACGCACCTTCTGTCGTCCTTCATGTCCCCTGGAGCTTGCCGTACTGACTGTCTCAGCGCCGGCCGGCCGTAAAGGAGAGCCCAGCGGTGAACCTGCAGTAACAGCGGTTCACCGCTGGGCACCGCTGTTACGGCCGGCCGGCGCTGAGACACAGTCAGTGCGGCAAGCGCCGAGGGACATGAAGGACGACAGAAGGTGCGTATGTAGTGTTTTTTTTTTTTTTACATGGGGACTTCGGCATCGCTGAAGACAGTTTCAGCGATGCCGAAGTCGCTTGGTCGCTGGAGAGAGCTGTCTGTGTGACAGCTCCCCAGCGACCACACAGCAACTTACCAGCGATCACGTCGCTGGTCGCGATCGCTGGTAAGTTGCTCAGTGTAACGGCACCTTTAGAGGGAGCTGATAATAACAGCATGGCCACCTCTCCAGCACAAGCCTGGCCTGATGGGAGGCTACAGGCTGCACAGCTGCGGTACTTGTGTGAGGTGAATGCCCGGGTGCTGAGGGGAACAATACAGCGACACTTCAACCGCACCCGGATGTGCATTCCTGGGGACTGATAAATGATCACATCACTGGACTCACAGGCATTTCTTTACACTCCACAGACTCACATCTCCCTCTCTCCTGTCTGCTCCTCCCACATGAGTCACAGTCACACTTCACTGAGCTCGCTGAATCTGATAGGCTGCAGGCGCCAGACAAGGAAGGAAAGAAAAAAAAAAAAAGACTCGGTTCACTCACGCTGCAGAGCCGGCTCACATCGTTCACAGCAGGGAGCCGGCTCTTTGTGTCGGCTCGTTCACGAACGACACATCACTACCTTCTTCCACGATCGGGTCCCGCTCCTCCCGGGGTGAACAATCCCCACCAGCAGCACAGCAACCCGTCCAGGGGCGGTCCGGAGGCGGTCTGGGGGCGTGGTAACCATTTTCAATTACCGGAACGCTGGTAGATAGAAATTTTAGTAAACGGCTGCCCCGTACCGGGTCGTACCGGCTGAATCCCACCCCTGTGTGTAGCTCATTCGGATGAAATCCGGCTTCTGTTGGTTCGACTGGCTGGTAGCCCTGGGTAAAGATTCACTCCGGCTGTCAGTCAGTGATGGAGCACAAACTCATACCAGGAGTGGGGTTCAAACCCACGTAGATACATATCCATTAGATCTTAAGTCCAACACCTTAACCACTCGGCCATCCTGGGCTCCCGCCGTAGCGATGACTTGCTGATATTAAAACCCTCCCGCTGTCAGATGCAGGCCGAGTGTCTCCTGGGGGTGGAGGGACTCCGGTTCCCGCCATAGCGATCACTTGATGTGTGCAGGTAGCCCAGGGAGGTAGGAGATGGGGCTCCCTGGCCGGTAGCCAATGACCCAGCACATGGTTGTTGGAGACTGCCGTGTGCCTGGGTGAGAATAACTCCTCCTGCTCTAGTTGTAGCAGTGCTTCAGATATGGCCAGTAGCCAGGGGAGATGAGGCTGAGACTCCCCAGCCGGCAGTCAAAGACGTTACGCGTGACAGGGAGGGCTCGTCGTGCGCCTGAGAGGTTACCGCGGATGGTGTCGCTCCGGTCCTGGTATGGTTGTTGACGTCGATGGGTCGATGGGTCTTTGGGATCTTGGTGGTCAGGAGTCTTTATTGGAGGATGAGGAAGGTCTGCGGCGTATCAGCCTGCGACTTGTGTGCCAGCTGTGGGCCGTGACTGGTGTGTGTGGCGTGGTGACGGTCTGGTGCTAAAGCGCCTAGACTAGCCACATGGGGTGTGCTTGAGTGGGTCGGGGATGGTGAGTTAAAATGGCATCAATTTGAGTCTGAGTGTATGGGACTGTTGGCTGTGCACCGTTTATTGTTGCCGTGTTAGTGCGTGCGACTGTGCGCTTTTTTTATTAACACTGTATAGGTTGCAGAGCGCACTGGTCGGTCGAGTTGGACCAATGAGTGCGCTCTGTGACCGCATCGATGGCTGTACAGCCTGACCCCACAGCCCCCCTGCAGGCATTGCAGCTACGTCTGCATGAGGTATGTTGGGGGTCAGGTCGTGACTAACCCACCCAGCAGTGCAGGCCACCAGCCAGAGGGGGCATTACGCCTATGTCTGCAGGAGGGATGTTACGGACCAGGTTGTGAGTGACTGTTGGTCTGCACTAGGGTGGCTGAGTGGGACCTGAGACCCCCAGGAATGGGCTGTGGGGGCTAAGGAGTGTAACGCTGGGTGGTGAAGTGGATGTCAGTTCCCAGGATAGCGCCACACTTTGTGCGGATACATGGGACTGGGGCAGCGGGCCGGGAGTGGGCGGGGCCTAAGGGGGAAGGCTCCCCGCAGCCTACGATAAGCCATGGTCTGCACAGGTCTGGTGACCGTGCACTGTGATGCTGGTGGGGGGGCAGAGCCAGTACGGCATGAGGACAGCTGCGGCGGTGGGCGGGGCTTCGCTGTCTCACACTGCGCTCTGGGTAGCAGTGCGGGCCGACAGGGAGGAAGTAGGCGGTTCTTCAGTGGCTCGCACTACACTCTGGGCAGCAGTGCAGGCCTTCAGGGAGGAAGTGGGCGGAGCTACGTCAGCTCATCCTGAGCTCTGGGGGGAAGGTGGGATCCACTGCCCACGGTCTGCACAGGCCTGGTGACCGTGCACTGTGACGCTGGTGGGGGGCAGAGCCAGTACGGCATGAGGACAGCTGCGGCAGTGGGCGGGGCTTCGCTGTCTCGCACTGCGCTCTGGGTAGCAGTGCGGGCCGACAGGGAGGAAGTAGGCGGTTCTTCAGTGGCTCGCACTACACTCTGGGCAGCAGTGCAGGCCTTCAGGGAGGAAGTGGGCGGAGCTACGTCAGCTCGTCCTGAGCTCTGGGGGGAAGGTGGGATCCACTGCCCGGAAGCCGCCGGGGCCCGCCTAGACACAAGGAATGGAGGGACGCCCCCAGCAAGGAAAGAGCCTGGCGTGAATGCGCCCCCCGCCGCTAGCAATGGCACCCAACGACAGTGCCGCAACTCCCGTCGCACCCCTTGGAGTGGTTGGCAGCACCACAACGTCGGCGGCTGTGGACGGGGCCGCACACCGACCAAGGGAGGACGGACCGTCCACCAGCGCAATGGACAACAGAGACAAGCACGCAGACGGGCAAAGGGGGACCAGCAGCCCGGGAGAGGGGACATTTGGACGTGGCCCATGTGACCCGGGGATAGATTAGGGGAGGACAAAGCCCCGGGGAATGATGGTAGGGAGCCGTGAGAGGGCGCAGGAAGATGAGCGCCCAGGCCAGACATAAGGGATTGTAACCATGTGTACGCCTGCGGCATTGTTAGAGGGCCATGAGAGGACACAGGGAGGTGAGCACCACCGCAGTTATAAGGGCTTGGAACTATTGCTCACCTTCCTGTGCTGCTCTCTGCCGCAGGGCCTTGATCATAGGTTCAGCCATGCCGCAGGCTCACGGGTGCACAACCACTTTCATTGTCAGCCGGGGAGAAAGAGGGAAGGCACTGACCGCAGCACCTGAATTTAACCCCCAAGGGTGTGGCCGGACGCTCCTACCTCTTTCTTCCCATTGGTCAGTTGGGCATCCCAATTATGGCATCACCTGGGAAGTAGTGGGAGGGGGGAATTGGGTACTGCACAGAGTTTACTTCTAGCTTTAACTCTATGTGCTCCGCAGTCAGAGGCACATTCCTTAATCAGTACTGTGCCTACCAATATTTTTGGAAACATTTTTGGAGACAGCTTTGGAAAGTGCTACATCAGGCAATATCAGCAAAAAAACTGGAATGTTAAGGATGAAGTAGAAATGAGGAATAAACAAAAAGTGGAATAGCTGTTAGCATTGGGAATTGAACAATAGGGGGATTTTTTTACTCTTATAGATTCCAGCATGCACTGTGCACAACATTGTCACTGATCAAAGCACTAATCTAATGGAGCATAGCTAAAAATTAAAATAGAAAATTTGCTCTTCTGCTATAATCTTAAATATGTCATAAATGAAGCGCTATTTTTCTTATAATACTTTACCAAAGCTGTATTTTTCAGACATATTTCAACAAAGAACTTAAAGACTTTATTGACACAATTGAACTGTAATATATAATAAACAACCGCTATAATACACCTTTCAAAACATCAAAAGATAAAATTGCCTGCTTTGTGCCACCGCAATACACAGGAAAGCTCATTAGCAGAGACTAACTTACTCTTTTTGGGCATTTTTTTTTTTTCAGGATGACTGTGTAGACCTAGAGCTATTCAATTTTTTTATTATTAGCATCATTATTTTACTTACATTCTTGTTGCAAACCTTAAATCATTTCATATAATAGAAAAAAAAGTCATTTTCAAGGAAATGTTGTGACAGGGTAATGATCTCCCACTGAAAAACATAGAAAATAGGGAAATAGAAGGCTATTATCTTGTCACAATGTTTCATTTTATTGAAATTATTGCTAAAGCACAATTGTATCTAAAAAGAAATAGATTATCTGGAATAATGTACATAAGGTACAGCTTATACTAAGTGGATGAATACTGTATGAGTTTTCCTGTTTGCAAAGTAATCTTTTATTGCTGCACAAACAAGTTAATAGCTCTGGCTAATAACAGATACAATAATTGAGTAAAGTGTTTCAGGGAGTTTATTTGCAATTATGACATTTCGACTCATCAGGCGTATTTAAAATATGTTTGGCAAGGTGAAGAAGACTTGGTCAGGAGAAAAGTATGTTAAATGTCAGAATTAGGGCTGAGCGAGGAGTAAAATATTCGGATTCAGGAAAATCGGCACAAATAATTTCTAACATCCATGTATTCGTACCAAATAACTAATCCAATGCAAGTCAAAGGAAAAGCCAAATATTTTTCTGCTGGGCTCAACAAACAGGTCTGGGGGCCTGAGAAAAAAAGCTGAAATGGATGGGAAAAAGCTAAAACTAAATGGGAACAGCATGGAGAAGATGCCTGCATGCCTTTCTGACTCACATATGGCGTCTGGGAATAATGTTGTCAAACTATTGCACTGGTTTTACGGATTTATGAAAAGAAAAATCATATAAAAAAATTGTGCAGATGCGACCAGATCATGAAGTTTTTAAAATCCAAAAGTTTATTAAACAAGAAATCAAAACAAAAATAAAATACAATTAACAAATATATGGACCAGCTGAAACCAATGCAGTGGTGCACCAGACAGGTAATGTGCACAAGGGTATGAATGTTAGAGGATAGCTAAGAATCCTCTATACTAAAACAGTTTTTAAAAAAAGACCTAATAAACCAAACCAAAATTATTTTTTAAAGGTAAAAATGCTAAGAAACATTTTTTCCTTCATAATTACATCTATATCAAGCAAAAAAAAAAAACTCTCCTTTAGAACATGTTCACATGGAGCATTTTGACTTTAGTTTTTTCTTTAACATTTGTGAGGGCTCTCAGTCCTACATTTGGGAGGTCGCTCCCTCATTCGAAATTGTTAGCTAGATAGTGGAATACATATTCCCCATCTCTTTGAAATGCAGGCTAAATCATGCCCATTTGAATTTTGGCCTTCGCCTGCCAACACCACGTCCACCACCATGTCATTATGTGGCCCTCGCTTCAAATATAGAGGGCCAGCCGGTACCATGAAACTTGAGGCTGGAAGGGCCCTTAGGTGACCCTGTATCATACATTTGGGAGAGCTCTCACTCCTATATTTGGGAGGTCCTTTCCTCATTCCAAATTGTTAGATAGATAGTGGAATACATATTCCCCATCACTTTACAATGCAAGCTAAAACATGTCCATTTGAATTTTGGTCTTCGCCCGCCACCACCATTTCCATTTCATTATGTGGCCCTCGCTTCACATATTCAGAGTGGCAGCAGGTGCCTTGAAACCTGAGTTTTGTGAGCTCCACAGTTCATTTTGGCCACCAGATCCCAATGGAGGCACTGTCATAGTGGGTGAAGCTGCTGTAAGGTGAATATAATACAGGAGTTCGGGGAGCTGTATGCTCAATTTCAGTAAATTAGATTCTACCAGACATCAAAAGCATTAGAATTAAATTCCGAATAGAGTGTATGCAAGCGATGGCCTGTATTGTGGTCACTCGGTCAGGCCTGAAACCCATGTCGTGAACATGTACAAGCCTCATTTTACTTGGAAACAGCCTTCTCAAGGGAAAGAGACAAGAGCACTATTGACCAATCTGCACAAGCCTACGCACTTCTTCTGGAAACTACCCAACCAGAAAGAATTTCTCTTTTGGATGGTTTTTAACAACAATGGCGTAATTACAGGATATGTCCCAGAGAGTGACTAGGTCTGTGGAATGTATTACTCAGGTGACAGGCAGTACTACAGAGCTCAAATAATGGCCTTAGCGAGGCAATCGCCATGTTCCAATATGTGTAAGGCTGCGGCCTGAATAGGTCTGTGGAGCACATTAACCCAGTCTCTTAGACGTGCTTAAAATGTACAGAAACTGGGCAATACCCCATCACCATTTTTAGTTAGGACCCAAACGTAGAAAATTTAAGGGAAGCGACAGTTTAATAAAAAGACACAAGTCTCATTTAGGAGCCTGTTATGACCCCAATGGCAGAGGGTCTCAGAAAAAAATACCAAGTCTGCAAACACAAAAAAACCAGCTCATAGGGCAGTGGTAACTGGGCTGACCGTATATCTAATCCTAGCACCACAAATAGCAGCAGCCGGGGAACGTGCCTACGTTGGTTCTAGACGTCTCGCGCCAGCCGGAGAACTAACTAACCCTAGAAGGGAAAAGATAGACCTTTCTTGCCTCCAGAGAAAAGACCCCAAAAGTTGGATACAAGCCCCCAACAAATAATAACGGTGAGGTAAGAAGAAAAGACAAACGTAAGAATGAACTAGGTATTTAGCAAAGAGAGGCCCACTGACTAATAGCAGAATATAGTAAGATGACTTATACGGTCAGCAAAAACCCTATCAAAATTTCCACGCTGGATATTCAAGAACCCCCGAACCGTCTAACGGCCCGGGGGGAGAATACCAGCCCCCTAGAGCTTCCAGCAAAATCAGGAATCACATCTAGTACAAGCTGGACAAAAAATAAGAGCAATGCAAATAACCAAAAATCAAGGAAGCAAGACTTAGCTTAATTTTGCAAGAACCAGGATCAGCAGACAGGAGCAAACAGAAAGGACTGATTACAACGATGCCAAGCACCAGACTGAGAATTCAGGAAGTTAATATAGCAACACCCCTGGACTAACGACCCAGGTGGGTGCCAAACTGAGGAAAGACAATCCCAGAGTCATATCACTAGTGACCACAAGAGGGAGCCAAAAAAGTCTAATTCACAACAGTACCCCCCCTTTAAGGAGGGGTCACTGAACCCTCACCAAGACCACCAGGACGATCAGGATGAGCAGCGTGAAAGGCCCGAACTAAATCGGCCGCATGCACATCAGAGGCAACCACCCAGGAATTATCCTCCTGACCACAGCCCTTCCACTTGACCAGATACTGAAGCCTCCGCCTGGAGAGACGAGAATCCAAGATCTTCTCCACCACGTACTCCAACTCGCCCTCAACCAACACCGGAGCAGGAGGCTCAATAGAAGGAACCACAGGTACAACGTACCGCCGCAACAAAGACCTATGGAACACGTTGTGAATGGCAAACGACACCGGAAGATCCAAGCGAAAGGACACAGGATTAAGGATTTCCAATATCTTGTAAGGACCGATGAAGCGAGGCTTAAATTTAGGAGAGGAGACCTTCATAGGAACAAATCGAGAAGACAGCCATACCAAATCCCCAACACGAAGTCGGGGACCCACACCGCGGCGGCGGTTGGCAAAACGCTGAGCCTTCTCCTGTGACAACTTTAAGTTGTCCACCACATGATTCCAAATCTGCTGCAACCTATCCACCACAGAATCTACCACAGGACAGTCAGAAGGCTCCACATGTCCCGAGAAAAAACGAGGATGGAAACCAGAGTTGCAGAAAAATGGTGAAACCAAAGTAGCGGAACTAGCCCGATTATTAAGGGCAAACTCAGCCAACGGCAAGAAGGTCACCCAATCATCCTGATCTGCAGAAACAAAACACCTCAAATAAGCCTCCAGAGTCTGATTAGTTCGTTCCGTTTGTCCATTAGTCTGAGGATGAAAGGCAGACGAAAACGGCAAATCAATGCCCATCTTAGCACAAAAGGATCGCCAGAACCTGGAAACAAACTGGGATCCTCTGTCAGACACGATATTCTCAGGAATGCCGTGTAAACGAACCACATTCTGAAAGAACAAAGGAACCAGATCGGAAGAGGAAGGCAGCTTAGGCAAAGATACCAAATGGACCATCTTGGAAAAGCGATCACATACCACCCAGATGACAGACATGCCCTGAGACACCGGAAGATCTGAAATGAAATCCATGGAAATGTGTGTCCAAGGCCTCTTCGGGACAGGCAAGGGCAAGAGCAACCCGCTGGCACGAGAACAGCAAGGCTTAGCTCGAGCACAAGTCCCACAGGACTGCACAAATGACCGCACATCCCGTGACAAGGAAGGCCACCAAAAGGACCTAGCCACCAAATCTCTGGTGCCAAAAATTCCCGGATGCCCTGCCAACACCGAGGAATGAACCTCGGAAATGACTCTGCTGGTCTACTTATCAGGAACAAACAGTCTGTCAGGTGGACAAGAGTCAGGTCTACCAGCCTGAAATCTCTGCAACACACGTCGCAAATCCGGAGAAATGGCTGACAAGATTACTCCCTCTTTAAGAATACCAACTGGTTCTGCGACTCCAGGAGAGTCAGGCACAAAGCTCCTTGAAAGAGCATCAGCCTTCACATTCTTTGAACCTGGTAAATACGAGACCACAAAGTCAAAACGGGAGAAAAACAATGACCAACGGGCCTGTCTAGGATTCAGGCGTTTAGCAGACTCGAGATACATCAGATTTTTGTGATCAGTCAAGACCACCACACGATGCTTAGCACCCTCGAGCCAATGACGCCACTCCTCAAATGCCCACTTCATGGCCAGCAACTCCCGATTGCCAACATCATAATTCCGCTCAGCAGGCGAAAACTTCCTAGAGAAAAAAGCACATGGTCTCATAACAGAGCAACCAGGGCCTCTCTGCGACAAAACGGCCCCTGCCCCAATCTCAGAAGCATCCACTTCAACCTAAAAGGGAAGTGAGACATCAGGCTGGCACAAAACAGGCGCTGACGTAAACCGGCGCTTCAACTCTTGGAAAGCTTCCACGGCTGCAGGAGCCCAGTTAGCAACATCAGAACCTTTCTTGGTCATATCCGTCAAAGGTTTAACAACGCTAGAAAAATTAGCGATAAAACGACGGTAGAAGTTAGCAAAACCCAAGAACTTCTGAAGACTTTTAACTGACGTGGGTTAAGTCCAATCATGAATAGCTCGGACCTTGACTGGGTCCATCTCCACCGCAGAAGGGGAAAAAATAAAACCCAAAAAGGGAACCTTCTGTACTCCAAAGAGACACTTTGAGCCCTTAACAAACAAGGCATTCTCACGCAAGACCTGAAACACCATCCTGACCTGCTCCACATGCGAGTCCCAATCATCAGAAAAAACCAGAATATCATCCAGATAAACAATCATAAATTTATCCAGATACTTCCGGAAAATATCATGCATAAAGGACTGAAACACTGAAGGAGCATTAGAGAGCCCAAAAGGCATCACCAAGTACTCAAAATGACCTTCGGGCGTATTAAATGCAGTTTTCCATTCATCTCCCTGCTTAATGCGCACAAGGTTGTACGCACCACGAAGATCTATCTTGGTGAACCACTTGGCACCTTTAATCCGGGCAAACAAGTCCGACAACAGAGGCAAAGGATACTGAAATTTAACAGTAATTTTATTCAGAAGCCGATAGTCAATACAAGGTCTCAAAGATCCGTCCTTCTTGGCCACAAAAAAGAATCCCGCACCAAGAGGGGAAGAGGTTGGACGGATATGCCCCTTCTCCAGAGATTCCTTGATATATGAACGCATTGTGGTATGCTCAGGTACCGACAGATTAAATAGTCTTCCCTTAGGAAATTTACTACCTGGAATCAAATCTATAGCGCAGTCACAGTCCCTATGAGGAGGCAGAGCACTGGACCTGGACTCGCTGAATACATCCTGAAAATCAGACAAATACTCAGGAACTTCCGAAGGAGTAGAGGAAGCAATAGACACCGGCGGGGAATCACCATGAATTCCCTGACAGCCCCAACTTGACACAGACATTGCCTTCCAATCCAAGACTGGATTATGAGTCTGTAACCCTGGTAGACCCAAAACGACCAAATCATGCATTTTATGCAGAACAAGAAAACGAATCACCTCCCGATGTTCAGGAGTCATACACATGGTTACCTTTGTCCAAAACTGCGGTTTATTTTCCGCCAATGGCGTAGCATCAATACCTCTAAGAGGGATAGGATTTACCAATGGCTCAAGAACAAAACCACAGCGCCTGGCAAATGACAGATCCATAAGACTCAGGGCAGCACCTGAATCCACAAACGCCATAACAGGGTAGGAAGACAATGAGCAAATTAAAGTCACAGACAAAATTAATTTAGGTTGCAAATTACCAATGGCGACAGGGCTAACAACCCTTGTTAGGCGTTTAGAGCATGCTGATATAACATGTGTAGAATCACCACAGTAAAAACACAACCCATTCTGACGTCTATGATTTTTCCATTCATTTCTAGTCTGAATTCTATCACATTGCATTAAATCAGGTGTCTGTTCAGACAACACCACCAGAGGATTAGCAGTTTTGCGCTCCCGCAAACGCCGATCAATTTGAATAGCCAGCGCCATGGAATCATTCAGACTTGTAGGAATGGAGAAACCCACCATCACATTCTTAATGGCTTCAGAAAGGCCATTTCTGAAATTTGCGGCCAGAGCACACTCATTCCACTGAGTGAGCACGGACCATTTCCGAAATTTTTGGCAATACACTTCAGCTTCATCCTGGCCCTGAGAAATAGCCAGCAAGGCTTTTTCTGCCTGAATTTCAAGATTGGGTTCCTCGTAAATCAATCCGAGCGCCAGAAAAAACGCATCAATATTCGCCAATGCATTAAACATTCAATGTGGGCTTGGCATACTGTTATGACCCCAATGGCAGAGGGTCTCAGAAATAAATACCAAGTCTGCAAACACAAAAAAACAGCTCATAGGGCAGTGGTAACTGGGCTGACCGTATATCTAATCCTAGCACCACAAATAGCAGCAGCCGGGGAACGTGCCTACGTTGGTTCTAGACGTCTCGCGCCAGCCGTGGAACTAACTAACCCTAGAAGGGAAAAGATAGACCTTTCTTGCCTCCAGAGAAAAGACCCCAAAAGTTGGATACAAGCCCCCAACAAATAATAACGGTGAGGTAAGAAGAAAAGACAAACGTAAGAATGAACTAGGTATTTAGCAAAGAGAGGCCCACTGACTAATAGCAGAATATAGTAAGATGACTTATACGGTCAGCAAAAACCCTATCAAAATTTCCACGCTGGATATTCAAGAACCCCCGAACCGTCTAACGGCCCGGGGGGAGAATACCAGCCCCCTAGAGCTTCCAGCAAAATCAGGAATCACATCTAGTACAAGCTGGACAAAAAATAAGAGCAATGCAAATAACCAAAAATCAAGGAAGCAAGACTTAGCTTAATTTTGCAAGAACCAGGATCAGCAGACAGGAGCAAACAGAAAGGACTGATTACAACGATGCCAAGCACCAGACTGAGAATTCAGGAAGTTAATATAGCAACACCCCTGGACTAACGACCCAGGTGGGTGCCACACTGAGGAAAGACAATCCCAGAGTCATATCACTAGTGACCACAAGAGGGAGCCAAAAAAGTCTAATTCACAACAGGAGCCTAGAAAAGCCAGTAATGGTCTTTGCCCAGCAACAGAAAATGTAAAGTTCTAACTAATATGAATGTCTTATCTGACAATTTGAGAAGAGACATAAGCTGACAAGAGACAACGGAACACTGTGCTGGAACAATGAACTGAACTTGGTTGCTGACTGTTGTTTTTGTGTAATTGCAGGTTGTGGGCAAGAGGCATCAGCGCCTCCTTCCTGGATAGCAGATTTGGAAGGACCTAACACAGGGGAAGGGCCAGTGGTTTCACCCTTAGGCACATATTTTGTACCCAGGCATTCTGCCCACCTACTGAGGTGCTGCGTGTGTGAGCAGTATATGGCATATACTAAAAGAGGTATTATTTCAAATTTCCCTTTATAAAGGGATGTGTGGGTAAGATTTTAGAACTAGCAGCATATATATAGAGCAAGTGTCTTTACTCATTATTATTCCGTGTAAGGCTGAAACCTGAAGAAGTGTGAGGAGCATATTAATGCATTTATGCTCCAAAATATCCTAGTACAGACTCAAAAATTAACATCAGGCTTCCAGATGCATGCTTAAAGAGATTGTGATAAGGGCAACACAATAAAAAAATAATATATAGAGATTGAGAGTAGAAATTTGACCATTGCACAATGTACAAAGTTTTCCAAAAAATACCCAAGGTGTCTGTATCATACATGCAGAAAGAGACCGTGATGGGGATCTCACAATACGTTTTGCATTTATTATCATTGCTGGAGATGGGGAGTACAAGTCTCACCATTGCACAATGTGCCAAGTTTTCCAAAAATTACCCAAGGCGTCTGAATCATACACGCTGAAAGAGACCTTGATGGGGACCTCATAACAATACATTTTGCAGTTATTAGAATAGATAGAAATAGAGAGTACAAGTTTCACCATTGCACATCTGCTAAGTTTTCTAAAAATTAAAAACCATTACCCACGTAGGGTATACATATATGACAACTAAATACTTAATGCAGAAGCAGGATGAGTAGGACATGATTTCATTAACAAAATGGGTTTGGATGGTGAGGCATAGAAGTTAAGACAACTTCCGAAAAAAAATTTGGGCTGCATTTACGTTACGTTGATGTCATCTTTAGATCTTACAAAGTCGGAGGAAATCAAGCCCTTGTTCAATTTTAGAAGACTCAGCCTGCCTGCATTTTCCATTGACAGGCGTGGGCACTAGTGTTGAGCATTCCGATACCGCAAGTATCGGGTATCGGCCGATCTTTGCTGTATCGGAATTCCGATACCGAGTTCCGATATTTTTGTGATATCGGATATCGGAATCGGAAGTTCCCAGTGTATGGTTTCCAGGGTCTGGAGGAGAGGAGACTCTCCTTCAGGCCCTGGGATCCATATTCATGTAAAAAATAAAGAATTAAAATAAAAAATATGGATATACTCACCCCTCCGGCGGCTCCTGGACCTTAGCGATGTAACCGGCAGCCTCCGTTCCTAAGAATGCAGTGAATTTTGGACCTTTGATGACGTCGCGGCTTGTGATTGGTCGCGTGAGCGGTCACATGAGCAGTCACGCGACCAATCACAAGCCGCGACGTCATCGAAGGTCCTTCACTCATCATTCTTAGGAACAAAGGCTGCCGGTTACATCGCTAAGGTCCAGGGGCCGCCGGAGGGGTGAGTGTATCCATATTTTTTATTTTAATTCTTTATTTTTTACATGAATATGGATCCCAGGGCCTGAAGGAGAGTTTCCTCTCCTTCAGACCCTGGGAACCATCTAGGATACCTTCCGATACTTGTGTCCCATTGACTTGCATTGGTATCGGGTATCGGTATCGGCGATATCCGATATTTTTTGGATATCGGCCGATCCCATCCGATACCGATACCTTTGAGGATCGGAAGGCATCGCTCAACACTAGTGGGCACCTATCTGTTATGATTGCACCCACCCTACTAACAACCCAATCAGAGAACACACTTGCGGTAGGGCTCGGCTGCACCTCCAAGGCGTAGAAGGTGAGGTCGGGCCAAGTGTGCAGCTGGGACTACAAATACTTAAAGAGCACTGAATAATCAGGAAGGGCACTAGTATGTCCACTTAAGTACTTCTTCACAATCTTTATCAACTTCTCCCTCCTCATCATGGTTACTGTTGTGAATTCCGTTCTCGGGCTCCCTCCTGTGGTCGTGAATGGTACTTTGGTGAGTTCTGTCCTTGGACACCCTCTGGTGGCTTTGAGTGGAACTGCTGATCTTTGAGGTTGGCTTTCTCAGCTGCCCTCGTTTATTGCTCCTGCTGGCTTCCCTATTTAACTCTGCCCAGGTCGTTAGTTCATGCCAGCTGTCAATGTCTCAGTACTGGTTCAGATCTCTCTTGGATTTCTCAGATGACCTGTCTACTCCAGCAGAAGCTAAGTCCTTGCTAGTCCATTTGCTGTTCATTGGTTTTTGAATATATTTCTCAGTACATGCTATGTTTCTAGTCCAGCTTGCTATTATGATATTTCCTTGCTAGCTGGAAGCTCTGGGGGTGCAGAGCTGCACCTCCACACCGTGAGTCGGTGTGGAGGTCTTTTTGCACACTCTGCGTGGTTTTTGTAGTTTTTAATACTGACCGCATAGTTCCCTTTCCTATCCTCTGTCTATCTAGAGAAGATTCGGCCTCCTTTGCTAAAATCTGTTTCATTCCTCTGTTTGTTACTTCCCTTTTAACTCACAGTCAATATTTGTGGGGGGCTACCTTTACTTTGGGGAATTTCTCTGAGGCAAGGTAGGCTGCTATTTCTATCTTTAGGGGTAGTTAGCTCTTAGGCTGTGAAGAGGCGTCTAGGGAGAGTTAGGTACGCTCCATGGCTATCTCTAGTGTGTGTGATAGGATTAGGGATTGCGGTCAGTAGAGTTACCACTTCCTCAGAGCTTGTCCCAGGTTTTCCATTTTAACCATCTGGTCATTTTGGGTGCTCCTAACCACCAGGTCCATAACAGGTTACATCCACAGGTAGCCTTTGCTGATATGACTGTTTCATGAAAATGGCCCAGTTGGTGGACATTCCCCCCCCCCTGAGTTGCACCTGATGTGCATGGCTCTGCCATGTAATCCTTGTGGGTGAAAAGAGCCGGTACCTCTGCCAGCAGCATTGTCTGGGGGTAATCTTTTCAGCAAGTTTTCCACAATGGCCCTGTGGCATGCATGCATTGAAAGTCGCACTTCTGCCTCCGCCATGAGAGTAGGAAATTTCTACTTATACCATGGGTCTAGAAAGGTGCCTAGTCAGTATTTCATTGTGGACAAAATGAGTTTCACGGGAGGGTCTTGGGAAAGGTATCTGGACATGAACTGTGCCATGTGTGGCAGACTACAAAAAGTCAAACGTTCAGGATGAACACTAACCATGCTTTCATCCTCACAATGCATTACCTCCTCCTCCTCTTCAGACCATCCATGCCGGACAGGCATGAAGCTGGGATTGGGAGTCCCCTCTGTAGCGCAGACCAAAAGCTCCTGTTCTTCCAGCTCCTCCTGTTCCTTGTCATCAACCAATGTCATCTGAGAATATTATGTGAGGCTGAGCTGTGTGGTATCAGCCACTGTAAAATTTTGCTCCATAGCCACCTGCTTGGCATTCAAAGCTTCCTCTTTGAGATTCTGCAGTGAACGTTTTAATAGACAGAGCAACGGGATGGTTACACTTATAATAGCATCATCAGCGCTCACCATCTTGTTGCAGTACTCAAAGTTTTGAAGAACCACATATCTGTGGCTAGGTGGACCGTCCCTGTGACTGCGTTGGCCAGAGCACAGCTGATATTGAGTAAAATGTTCTTATGTAATATGGAGACGGCACACAGGGAAAAATTCTGGCGGCTTGGAGTCAAGTTTGTGTGAGTAACGAATAGTGCTGAATGTATTCGCTCATCACTAGACAGACTCTAATTAACCCTAGAACGCATACCTGGGGCCTCGCAGGCCTGCCAGGTTACTTGTTTTCTATTTTCTGTAAAAGTACTTTAGTTAGAATTTTGAAAATCTAGGTAATCCTCAGGTATATAGTTGTTAGTAATTTCCAGTTATTCATATATTTTTATGTTACAGACATTTCGGTATAACAACCTTTTTTTGGGACTACCCCATATTCACGCACCTGGGGCCTTTTAGGCCTGTACTAGGTTTACATGTGATACTCAGTCTTTTTGTCTGTATTGTTGCTGGGGAAGAACTTTTATGACTCTGCTATTGCTGGGAAGAGTGTGGATTCTGCATGACAACATAAAAATAAGAAAAATAAGAAAAAAAAAAGAATACAAATATTACAATGGATAATTACTTTACCAATTTTGAAATGGCCAACTTTTTGCTTCAAAAGCAACTTACACTTGTTGGTACTATGAGGCCAAACCGCCGCGAAATTCCTCCAATCATGAAGCACAATGCACAGCGAACAATCTACGAGAGTGTATTCGGTTTCTGCAATCAAGCAACAATGGTGTCTTATGAACTTTTGATGCCTACTATGATGGAGAGAAGCAGCATGATATGCTTATCAAGGCAAATTACGGAGGCAATGATCCGATGTGGAATACACTTTCTGGAACATCCAGAGCAAAGAGAAAAATAAGAAAGCACTGCTATATTTGTCCAGCAAAGAAGGAAAGAAAATCGGAGCGTTTCTGTTCTACTTGCGGACAAAATGTATGCAAGGAACATTCAGCCGAAA
Source organism: Ranitomeya variabilis (assembly GCF_051348905.1). Lineage (NCBI taxonomy): Eukaryota > Metazoa > Chordata > Amphibia > Anura > Dendrobatidae > Ranitomeya > Ranitomeya variabilis. Next base: position 278,463,273 of record NC_135232.1, read on the forward strand.
AAATAATATGCGAGAATTGTCGGGGGAATATGTAAAGTTACAAATAAATATTCCTGCACCAAGTTTGCTACAACCAAAAAATGTTTTCATAAATAAATTGCATATAGAATGCCTATATTTGGCGTGCCCGTTTACTTACTTTTTTGTTGTTTTATGCACATAATTATGTTTTGAAATATACACATCTTAGGCTGTGTTCCCAGTAGCGCTGGGGTTCGCCAGAAGGGGATCCATAATGGATCTAACCTCCTGGTAACTCCAGCTAAGGCTGCCGGAATGACAGGATTCCACTAGCCATAGCTGGGGTCACCAGGAGGTCAGATCCATTACGGATCCCCTCCTGGCGGACCCCAGGGCTAGTTGGAATGCATCCTTACCTTGCAATTGTAAAATAAATTTTGAAAAGTATTTTTATTTGAGTTATTCTGTGTTATTTGCACACAGGCCTAAAAGGCCCCAGGTGCATGAATATGGGGTAGTCCCAAAAAAAGGTTGTTATACCGAAATGCCTATAACATAAAAATATATGAACAACTGGAAATTACTAACAACTATATACCTGAGGAATACCTAGAGTTTCAAAATTCTAACTAAAGTAAATTTACAGAAAATAGAAAACAAGTAACCTGGCAGGCCTGCGAGGCCCCAGGTATTCATCCGCCAGCCTTAGTTGGGGTCACCAGGAGGTCAGATCCATTACGTAATCCCGTCCTGGCGGACCCCTGCGCTACTGGGAATGCATCCTTACTTTGCAATAAACTTTGAAAAGTATTTTTATTTGAGTTATTCCATGATAATTGTAAACAGGCCTAAAAGGCCCCAGGTGCGTGAATGTGTAGATTTCTATGGGTATGCGTTCTAGGGTTAAACTAAAAATGATAGCAAAAGACATGTTGCTTATATATTTTATTAAAGGAGTTGTCCAGGAATGTATATATTTTTTTCAAACTTCCTGTAGACCAGTAAAATCCTCACTGGCTAATTTCTTACATCTTTTCGTGGCTCCAGCTCCTCCATAATGAAGTATTTCTGCTCAGTGTGAAGTGGGTCGTTCTTCCGTGATGCCCATCTGACGAATGTAAGCTGCATTTCCCACCACTGCATCGTGAGACTTTTTCTCACTGTGCTAGTAGTGATCTCAACAAGGTCACCGCATTTCAGGGGCCTGGCTGGGAATGCAGCCTCTGTGACATGTGGTAACTGGTAACCTTGATAATGTCACCGCTAGTCCCTGAGTCTGAGCTTGCAATTGCTCATTCCTCAGTGGTTCTCAAGCCTGGACGGTCGCATCTTGGCATCGTTCAGGTTGAAAACTGTTTATCCCAGACTTGATACAGCAAAAAAGAGGCAGCAGTACCTGCCCAGTTCTCAGTACTAATGCACTCTCATGATGCAGAAAACCCATGTAGTAAAGATGGCGGCAACACATGTGCAAAATACTGATGAGACAACCACTCACAACCTACCAAATCATGGAAGGGGTGATTGCTCAGTATTAAATTGCACAAATTCGGCTTATATAGGGCTCTGTTCACACACAGGTAATGAACAGTATCTGTTTTACAACCTGTTAGTGATGTCCATTCTATTAGATCAGGCGCTTTTGTGCAATCTAAGGCTGCCGTCACACTAGCAGTATTTGGTCAGTATTTTACATTTTTAGCTTCTCCTATCAAACAGTCTGTGAAAAATGGACAGCTCACAGATGTCACTGGAGTGCTGTACAAATTTTTTCACTGAGCTATATTGTATTCTTGCATTGGAGAGTTCAATACATGACTCAGATCAAAATTGTACTTGTTGACAATGATTTTGTACAGACTGCACTGTCCGCACATATACATTGACATTTGAACAGCCTCATATACTTTATTAGGTGCAGGTTCTATCCATGAAGTACATGAAAAGAACTCTTATGTGAAAAATTGATGTCTGAATAAAATTTAACTACTGATTAACATACTTGCAAACACTTGCAACAAGCATATAATAGATTCAATTCCCTTCACTTTACTGGAAAATTGTGTTTCTATCACAATTAAAATCCTTCACAAAAAAACAATAAAACATTCTTTCTTTTCCAGAAATAATGTGCAAAATGTTATCCTTTTCATCTTAAAATGTTTACCATTTGAAGGTACTAGTAATTTTCATTGGCAAGATAATGGATGGATGAGAGATGTAATGAAAATCCCACAGAGGTCAAGCTTGTGCATGAGAGCAAATAGCTGAATAAATTAATAAATTATACACTGTTCAGGAGGCTCAATTTAAGATTGGAAGAGAATAAAAAGCCATTTTCGATCTACTTATGATTTATTCTCTTTATTCACCAAAAACAATTAATCACACACAAGAATAATGTTTACAGTGTAGTGTTAACATAAAGCGTAAGCAAGAAAATTGTACGACTACATGAAGTGGACTAATAAAATAATGTTACCAAAACACTGCTAGTTTATAAACTATGTATAGTATAACTAATTGGCCAACAACATGATACTAATGTATTAGGTGGGGGATGAAGAATTAATGTATTGGGTGGAAGTTGAAAACTTCACAGTTGATTACACAAGAAAGCCAATGATTGTATGTAGAAATTAAAGTATCAATTTGTAGTGAATTTTGTAAAAAAAAATTGCTGAATCCCAAAAAAATTCAACTCACTTCTTGTGAATTGCCTAAATTGGCTGCCGCCATTTTCCACAATGCAGGACGTTGTATCAGCCATAGAAGGCTCTTGTTACCCTGTGAGTCACTGGGCAGGCTTCTCCATAATGTCTTGCAGCTGTCTCATCACATGGTGTGGCTCTGCCAATTGTGAGGAACTATCATAGCCTGTATAAAAGCAGAAAGCAGGTAAAGCAGCAGATATTTTGTGGCCAATCTGGATAGTGAGAGAAAGTCAAGGTTTACTGCTTAGCCAAAGAGATAGGGAGCGAAAGAAAAAAACTGCATAACTAGTACAGATAGAGTGTGTTACACAACAAGCGAGAAGAAGAGTGATGTGTGCAGAAAAAAAATATAATACAATTGATAGGGAGAGAGAAATAGGAGAGCTGGCAGTGATATATCAGAGAAGTTTTAGTGATCCTGTTAATGTATTTTAATTACACATTTTTTTTTTGCATTCATGCAGAGTCAGGTCACAAATTTTCCTGAATAAATAAAAACAAAACATTTCACTCTGTGGAAGCCTAACATGTCACAACACACACTTTCTGGATATTTGTAATACTATTCTAATTTAATACATAAGCACCCTAATGATACTAGTGCCTGTTGCTGCTGTTGTGTTTTGTGTTTTTACCTAGCATTATCTTGCATAACTGATTCTTTACACAACTGCTTTATTAGTCTAATTTGGTGCATGCATATGCCACACTTAGGGCTCATTTCCACTTGCGAGAAACACGTCCGTGTCTCGCATGTGGAAACCAAGCTGTAGCGCCGGCACTTTGGAGCGGAGCGTGCAGCTCCATGTGTTCCTAGGCGGCTGCACACTCCGCTCTGGAGTGCCGGCGCCACAGGTTGGTTTCCACATGCGAGACACGGACGTGTTTCTCGCAAGTGGAAATGAGCCCTTATACAAAAGCTTGCTGCTGCTGCTGTTTTCCAAATATGTATTTACCATTTTTTGATCTGCCCTTTTTGGGAATAGGGGAATTGTGTTAAAAAAAAAATAGAGAATTAAAATAGTTTTTTATCTGTGTGACTGTTAGTCTTACAAATTGTGCATGTCACAAAGACTATAGCTATGGTAATATTGCAGCTTGTTGCCACTGGTTTTTGTATGCAAATGGCCTTTTTCGAAAGTAAGAAACTAGAGTCCTAGAGTACTAACTATTGGAGGTAACAATCCTGAGAGTCATTATCAAACTTTTAAAGGATCTTGATGCATGACGCAGCCAAACCAGAAACTTCATTTACCAGATATGTTTCAAGGTTTTTGCTTTTAATCAGTGAAAAAAATGGAGAACTGGGTGGCTGGGTGAACGGCCTTTTATTCTGTGTACAAGGGATAAAGTTTCTCCTTGTGGAGAGTACCAAGTTGGCATAGGGGGACTAATAGGGTACACAATGCTCCATTTTAATTTAAATATGCAAGTAGCCTCTTCAGAAACTAAAGGTACCTTCACACGAAGCGACGCTGCAGCGATAGCGACAACGATGCCGATCGCTGCAGCGTCGCTGTTTGATCGCTGGAGAGCTGTCACACAGACCGCTCTCCAGCGACCAACGATGCCGAGGTCCCCGGGTAACCAGGGTAAACATCGGGTTGCTAAGCGCAGGGCCGCGCTTAGTAACCCGATGTTTACCCTGGTTACCAGCGTAAAATGTAAAAAAAACAAACAGTACATGCTCACCTGCGCGTCCCCCAGCGTCTGCTTCCTGACACTGACTGAGCTCCGGCCCTAACAGCAGAGCGGTGACGTCACCGCTGTGCTTTCACTTTCACTTTAGGGCCGGAGCTCAGTAAGTGTCAGGAAGCAGACGCTGGAGGACGAGCAGGTGAGCATGTACTGTTTGTTTTTTTTACTTTTACGCTGGTAACCAGGGTAAACATCGGGTTACTAAGCGCGCCCTGCGCTTGGTAACCCGATGTTTACCCTGGTTACCAGTGTAAAACATCGCTGGTATCGTTGCTTTTGCTTTCAAACACAACGATACACAGCGATCGGACGACCAAATAAAGTTCTGGACTTTATTCAGCGACCAGCGACATCACAGCAGGATCCTGATCGCTGCTGCGTGTCAAACGAAACGATATCGCTAGCCAGGACGCTGCAACGTCACGGATCGCTAGCGATGTCGTTTCGTGTGAAGGTACCTTTAGAGACCAGCAATTCTGCTGCCAACTATCCAAGATAGCACCCAAGATAGCAATCCTGAATGATTCTGTCATGTAGTAAAGAGCTTTAAAGGGAATTTTTACTTGCACTTCACTTCCCTGTGCATTGATTAAGGTCACGTGCACACGTTGTGGAAAGTGGTGTGGATTTTTCCAGGCTAATTTTGGTAAATCTGCAGGTAAACCGCACTGCGGATTTCCTGCGGAATTACAGCGGATTTACCGTGAGTTTTTTTGCCGATTTTGTGCAGATTTCACCTGCGGTTTTACACCTGTGGTTTCCTATTATGGAACAGGTGTAAACCGCTGCGGAATCCGCACAAAGAATTGACATGCTGTGGAATAAACAATGCTACGTTTCTGCATGTTTTATTCCGCAGCATGTGCACTCCAGATTTTGTTTTCCTTAGGTTTACATGGTACTATAAGTTGTAAAGCGCTGCGGAATATGTTGGCGCTATATAAATAAAATTATTATTATTATTATTATTACTGTAAACTCATGGAAAACTGCTGCGAATCCACAGCAGCCAATCCGCATTGGCAGGGACTATGGTGGCTGTGGGAGCAGGCGTTCAAGGGGCTGCTCCACAAGTCTTTGAATCTTCAAGGCTTATGGAGAAAACCTCTGTATCTAACAGTTTCTCCACTGCTTTTGGCTCCTCCACCTCCTCTGCTGTGTCCCACAGTGCCCTCAACCTCTCCCTTAATCAGATAGGTGATCCAACAATGCAGAGAAAATTCCCTGACCTCCGTACTGTGCAGCCATGGCTGACTGCAATCAGTCTGTGTTTAAATGAATATGTCTTGGAAATCAGTCACACAGATCAAGAGTTTTGGACAGTTATTGAGGCTGAATTTGAGCAATGGCAGTCTCCACATGAGGGAAGGACATGTGTGATAATGGTGCAAACTTGTTGCCTGCTCTACCCTGGGACAACCTCACACATGTGCCTGTATGGCTCACATCTTCAACCTGGTAGTACAGCAATTTATCCACCAATATCCTGGCCTAGATGTTCCTCTGGAGAAAGCACAGCTGCTGTGTGCTCACTTCCGCCGTTCGCATCCCGCAGATCATCGACTTGCATCGCTACTGAGGTCTTTCAGCCTGCCGGTTAACCATATGATTTGCAATGCACTGACACAGTGGAATTCCACTCAGCATATGTTGCAGCCTGGGCCAACACAGTACGGATGTGGTGCAAATCACGCTTGCGGAGTGGGCACAGAAGAAGGACCTCTGCACCATTCTACACAGTTTTGAAATAGCTACTAAGATGGTTAGCGCTGATAATGCCATCATCAGCATCACTATTCCAATCATCTACATGCTGGAACACACTTTGAATAATCTGCGTGAGGAGGTGGTGAACCCAGAGGAAGAGGTGGAAGCAGAAGATGAGGAAGGGATAACAATATCTCAAATTTGCGGACAGACTGGTTCTATGGGAGGATGGCTAATAGCAATTGAGGGGGCTCATGGTACCAGACAAACTGCAAAAAACACCTAATAAGAATGAAAGAAAAGGTCTCATATGTAAAAAAGGGCCCTATAAAATATAACTTTTATTAATAATTTAAAAGGACTGTACAAAAAACCCCACACAATCACTACAAAAACGTCTAGCAGGAAAAAAATGGGAACTATGTACATTTATCATATAGCAGCTGTTAATTGCCAAAAAAGATGTATCCAAGCCTTTAGTAGCTTGAATTTTAGCATGAAGTGCAAAATTAGTGCAATAAAAGTAACCATTTGGGTTGTTTTGGGCACATATATAGATATAAAGTTTATACACAAATATCTTAGTTAGCTATGAATACTCAATCAAAAAAGCGGTGAGTCACATTGGATCTTTTCATTGGAGTCCTTAAGTCTGGGAGGACTCATTGAGTAGTTAAGTTTTTCTAGCTTTATCTGATTCCACTCTATAATACATGTCCAGCAACAATAGCAGTGTAAAGGTACCTTCACATGAAACAATGCTGCAGCGATAGCGACAACGATGTCGATCGCTGCAGCGTCGCTGTTTGATCGCTGGAGAGCTGTCACACAGACCGCTCTCCAGCGACCAACGATGCCGAGGTCCCCGGGTAACCAGGGTAAACATCGGGTTACTAAGCGCAGGGCCGCGCTTAGTAACCCAATGTTTACCCTGGTTTCCATCGTAAAAGTAAAAAAAAACAAACAGTACATACTCACCATCTGATGTCCGTCAGGTCCCTTGCCGTCTGCTTCCTGCTCTGACTGAGTGCCGCCGTACAGTGAGAGCAGAGCACAGCGGTGACGTCACCGCTGTGCTGTACTTTCACTTTCACTTTGCGGCGCTCAGTCAGTGTGGGAAGCAGACGGCAAGGGACCTGACGGACATCAGATGGTGAGTATGTACTGTTTGTTTTTTTTTACGTTTACGCTGGTAACCAGGGTAAACATCGGGTTACTAAGCGCGGCCCTGCGCTTAGTAACCCGATGTTTACCCTGGTTACCAGTGTAAAATATCGCTGGTATCGTTGCTTTTGCTGTCAAACACAACGATACACGGCGATCGGACGACCGAATAAAGTTCTGAACTTTATTCAGCGACCAGCGACATCACAGCAGGATCCTGATCGCTGCTGCGTGTTAAACTAAACGATATCGCTAGCCAGGACGCTGCAGCGTCACGGATCGTTAGCGATATTGTTACAAAGTCGTTTCGTGTGAAGGTACCTTAAGTGGCATAAGCAATTTCTGTGAGTCGTTTCACACATTTTTTAGAGCAGCCTGTGCACTAGCAGAACAGAGTGCAAGTCTGACATGTTGTGAACGACTGGACATAATGGTGCAAGAGTATCTGGAGCTCACTATCAATTCCATAAGGGGGGGTTTGGATATTTTTGCATTTTGGTCTTCAAAAATGGAAGAGTGACCTGAGTTCGCCTGTCACGCCTTGGAGGTTTTGTCATGCTGGCAGCCAGTATTCACTTAGAACATGCTTAAGCACTGCTGGTGGTGTCCTGACAGGTAACTGCATCCAGCTGTCATCAAAATGAACATGTCATGGATATCCAATTACTTTTGCACCCCAGTGGCAAACTGGGCAGACTAGGCGATGGTGTCATTTTTAATGTCGAGCATGGAATTCACGTTATTGCAGTCTGTGCCATCTTTGTGGTGTCTTCAGTGCCTGCTGTTTTACTGCTGCTGATGTTGCAAATTTTTTGAAATGTGGAGACTCCAAGTTGGGTCTCCATCTTGTGAGTTGCCTGTGTAAGTAGGGCTCCCACCCAGACAAGCAGGTCTGCAGTTACTTTTAGTCAACTACCCATGTTACTTTCCTTATATTTTTCTATCAATAGTACTGTATGAAACTGATGTTTGTGCCATCTGAATGTAGCTGGAATAAAACAAAAAAAATAGGTGCTGCATGAGGTATCAGGTCTCTCAGCTAAGAAGGCTTACACTCTTCCCTTATCCTCCAAGTCCTCATTTAAAATTCAATTCCAAGCTGTAAATGATGGGCCAGACCCGGATACCTCATGCGGAGCCCATGGTTGACTGCTTCTGTGCCATTATAAAAGTTCTACTGTGCGTTCATTAATCAGTCAACAACCTGTGTTACTTTTCTTACATTTTTCAACCAATAGCACTGTATGAAACTGATGTTTGTGCCATCTGAGTGTGGGTGGAAAGAAAAAAATACAAATTGGAGGTGTTGCATGAAGTATCAGGGCTATAATCTAAGAAGGCCTACACCACTCCCTTAATCACCAGGTCATCATTGAAACTTCAATTCCAAGCTGTAAATGCTGGGCTAGACCCTACTGCATCATGCATGACTCATGGTTGACTGCTACTGTACAATTTGCAAATTTCTACTGTGAGTCAATTTATGCCACTTTTCATGCCCCTAATTTTAGCCTTGTGGGAAGATTCTGTCACCCCTTAAGGTGTTGTGAATACATTTGGTTTGGTCTCCATTGATTCTAATGGGGTTTGGGTATTTGTTCAACTGTTCCATGACTGTTTAAATGTTCGGCGAATCGAGCCGAACCAAACCTTGAAAGGTTCACTCATCTCTAGTCTGCAAGTGTCATGTCACATTTGGAGAGCCTCTGGTGTGCCTAAACAGGGGAAACCCCCCAACAAGTGACCCCATTTTGGAAACTAGACCACTCAAGGAACTACTATAGATTTGTGGCGAGCATCTTGAACCACCAGGTGCTTTACAGAAGTTTATAAAGTAGAGCCATGAAAAAAATCAAATTTTTCCCACCAAAATGTTATTTTAGACCCCATTTTCTTTTTTTTAAGAGGGTAACAGAAGAAAATGCAATGCAATTTCCCCTGAGTATGCCAATACCCCATATGTGGTTCAAAACTACTTTTCATTCACAATGCAAAGCTCAGAAGGAAAGAAACAATATATTGGAGCTCAGATTTTGCTGGACTCATTTGAGGGTGCCATGTAATATTGACAGAGACCCTGAGATACCAGAACAGCAGAACCCCCATGAGAGACCCAATTTTACAAACTATGCCTCTCAATGAAATCATTTACGGGTGCCGTGATCAATCATATTGGCACCTCAGGTGTGTCACAAAATTGTATACCATTGGGCTGTGAAGAAAAAAATAATTACTTTTTTACCACCAAAAAATGTGTTTTAGCCACACGTTTTACATTTTCACACTGGGAAATGGGTAAAAATGGCACCTACGTTTGTCCCACAATTTCTCCTGAATGTAAAAATACCCCATATGTGGCTGTACATTACTGTTTAGCCATACAACGAGACTATGGAGGGGCAGAGCATTATTTGCCTCCTGGAGCGCAGATTTTCCTAGAATAGTTTGCAGACTCTATATGCAGAGCCCCTAAGTGCTAGAAGAGCAGAACCACTGTTCAAATAACCCCATTTTGGAAAAATTTACCCTTTGGGGAATTTATCCACAGTTGTAGTGATGATCTTGACTTCATGGCTGTTTTGCAGAAACAAGCAGCAGCAGATTTTGCTGAGTGAAAATTGCTGTTGTAGTGACTAGTACGTTGTAGTGACCGTAAATTAGGTGCTACAGAAAAGCCAAACATGTGGTTGCTAAATGTGGTTTAAGTACACTGTGAGGCTCAGAAAGGAGGGGGCATTTGGATTTGGGTATGCAGAATTCAATTGATTTCTTTTGGAGGGCGAGGAGCCATTTTGCTTTTACAGAGCCTTTGCACTACCAGTAATGTGGAAGCCTCCTGCATTTCCATTGACAGATGACAGACCTGAGTGGGGACTTGCTTTTTTTGTGGATTAATTTGAAGCTTTTGTCAGGAACATTTGAGATCACACTTATCCTGCGCTCTACACAGAGCTTTTACTTTGGGGTTTCCATCTAAATCTCTGAGTGACATGATTTAGATGAAATGTTCGAGTGATCCATTTACTGTAATAAGGCATCAGAGTTACTCAGAACTGGGGCCGCTGGTCAGCATTGTCCTTATTTTCAGAGGTTCACAAAACTGTGGCCAATGTCACTTTTATGCACGCCTAAAAAGAGGGACACTGCCAGGTCACAGGTCAGACAGCATTACCACTGCCTCAATCGGTCTCATTATGGAGAATCTACTGCTGGGCGTCCCGTCTGAATCATGTATTTCAGAGATTTACATGGAAACCCCGGTGTAAGCGCTCAGCACAGAGTTCAGGATAATTGTGAGCCGAGCATTACCTAATCATTGGTTGACAGAATGAAAAAGTCAACAGCAGGTGAAGAATTTATTTTTTTCTCCATTCCTGGTGTGGTATACAGTGCCTACAAGTAGTATTCAACCCCCTGCAGATTTAGCAGGTTTACACATTTGGAATTAACTTGGCATTGTGACATTTGGACTGTAGATCAGCCTGGTAGTGTGAAATGCACTGCAGCAAAAAAGAATGTTATTTCTTTGTTTATTTTTTTTTTAAATTGTGAAAAGTCTTTTCAGAGGGTCATTTATTATTCAACCCCTCAACCCACCAGAATTCTGTTTGGTTCCCCTAAAATATTAAGAAGTAGTTCAGGCACAAAGAACAATGAGCTTCACATGTTTGGATTAATTATCTCTTTTTCCAGCCTTTTCTGGCTATTTAACCCTTATCCGGCTGAATAGGTACAATTGTAACTATTCCGTTTTAAAATTGCAATAACTTTTTTTTGAAAAGACGTAGAGGGCTGAAATTTCGTGACATCTCTACATTTTTGGTCCAGAATATATTGGCCAAATTTCAATAAAATATCTCCACCCGCTTCCGAGATAAGGGGTCGAGATCTTTTTGCATCCATAACAAGCTGCATAGGTACAAATGTACCTCATATATTTTGAATGAAGATAATGCAAGGGAAAAAGCATAAATTTTTTTTTAATGATAATGCTATTTAACTATTATAAACAAGTAAAAAACTGTTCATTTACATTATAAAAGAAAATGTAAGAAACTTTTTTTTATTGATTTTCTTTGCAAGTAATGCATGTTGGCTTTGCTACAGAGTGTTCATCGCAAATGGGTTTCACACAAACCACACAAGACTTTCTAGTCTTGCGTTGTTTTCGCCTCAGGTCTCTGCAGACATAGCAACTACCAACAACAGGGGAGGGTCCACGACTACCATGAGGTATGTTGGGGCCAGCTGCTGGCTGCGATGCTACCACAATGCATCATCCAAGCACCATTTCTACTGCACCTCGAAGAAAATGGTTTCTCATTATCATTTTGTTTGTACTACGATCTTCAATTGCAATCATACACAGCTGATTTGCGAGATCTTTCAGGAACTTTCTTCGTTGATCCTTTGCCCTGAAGCTTGGATTGTGTTCTCTGTAGATGATGTAGGATGCTAACCCACTGACATCAATCATATTGTAGAAAAATGCCAAAGTCCAACGTGATGTTCGTCGTTTCACAGTGTACTCTCCCAACATTTTATCCATAACATCAACGCCACCTTTTGTTATGTTGTAGTATTTTATTATCTCTGGCTTGGCTGCTAGTGTCTCTTCAACTTCTCCCGTCATGTGCATAGATGTTAGAAGCACGACTGATTTGTTCTTCTTTGGTACATATGAACAGACTGTTGCATCATGATTGTAGGCAAAATTTGTCGAGTTTACAGGCCTTTCTTTGGCAGGCTGCATGTTGTTAGGTAGGAACCTTTTGTTTTTTCTCACTGTACCAACTAGTGTCATGTTCCAGGAGTTCAATACCTTAGCTAGTTCCATGGTTGTAAAGAAGTTATCGGTGGTGACATTTCTTCCAGAGCCTTTATACGAGCTCACTAGGTCCAATACTGTTCGTTCTCCAATGTTTACTTGTCGAGGACCATCAGTTGGTTTCCCAGTGTAGAGCTGACCTTGTAAAGGGTAGGCATTTGATGAGTCACAAGCCCAGAAAATCTTTATGCCATATTTAGCTGGTTTTGAAGGTATATACTGGGTAAATTTAGTATGACCTCTAAATGGAAATAATTGCTCGTCGACGGTGATACAATGATATGGCTTGTAGGCTCTCTCCAGATTACTGTTCAGCATTGTCCAGATGTCCCGTATTGGTGCAGCTTTATCTGTTTGCACACGTTCTGCACGTGTATTTTCGTTGTCAAACCTGATAAATCTGAGTATCATCTTGAAGCGGTCACGAGACATGGCTGCACGTATAAGAGGCAGAGCAGCAACATTCCACATTTCCTCCAGATTCTCTTTGTTGGCTCTGTGCACACCAGCAGCAATCAGTATGCCCAAAAATGCATGAAGTTCAGTTTCAGTAAATTGCTTGAATGTTTTTTGTGGTGGCCGTTTGGAAGAATCAGGAAAACGTTGTACCAGTTCGTTGTTGTAAGCATCACAAACTCTCTTGGCCTTTCGATTCGTTTCCCGTAATATGATGTCACACATCTCGGGAGTCATGATGGACTTGAATAGCTCTTTTGCTGTATATAGGTTGCTGATTGCTGCAGGGCCACCTCTTTGTCGTAGGACATTACGAGATTTTGTTTGTGCATTTGGCAGTGGATTACTGCACCATTGAGTTTCATCCTTAGCATTCCAAATGTCGCCTGCACTTTGAGGCACAGAATCATCCTCAACACTTTCGTCTGATTCGTATTCATTTTCATGCTCTATGACCATTTCTTGTTCAATGTCTGAATCTTCTTCAGTAACATCCACTTGTGGTACATAGTTTTCATCATCAGATGCAACATATGGTTCATCCTCATGCTCAGAATCAGATTCTTCTAGCATTCGCATTATTTCGTCAGACGTAAATCTGTAAATATGAAAAAATGTAAAATAAATAATTTTCCGAAATACTACATTATTGGCTTTTCACAAAATTATACTAACCTGCAAACACGTTTTCTTGGATTATGGCGGAAACTAGATCCAGCATTACTATCACTCATGATGACTTGCTAGATGAATTTTGGCTTCGTATTTTGTGCTGAATATAAATAAAACATCGTAAAACAATATGTAGATACTAATTATTATCCATTTTTCGTATAAAAATTATACCTATAGTGATAAGTTTCATACAAAATATATGTAAGCCAAGTCCAGGCTGAAAGACAATTTGACTGTTCTGTCCCCACATAATGAGAATAAAGGTATAACTGGCTGTTAGATGCTGTGAGACTTTCCTACCTTCGTTTCCAAGAAATTGAAGACTTCACAAGCCTAGAAATGTGTGCTCACAGCAATGAGATGAACAGCAAAATGGCTAATGAGAGGAGGGAGGCAGGAAGACAAGTAGAAGCCACTCCCAGTTTGAATTAACTTAATTGACAGCAACATAAGTGACCAGTAACAACACTGAACAATAGATATCAGCATAACATTTGTAGCTGAATGAACTTTAGTTTCTGAAACCAAGTAAAGTCTTCCCACAGTGGAGGTATATGTGAAGGTACAATTGTACCTATGCAGCCTGTTAAGGTTGTAAAATTATGCAGCCTGACAAGGGTTAAGACCCTCCCCAAACTTGTGAACAGCACTCAAACATGGTCAACATGGGAAAGACAAAGGAGCATTCCAAGGCCATCAGAGACAAGATCGTGGAGGGTCACAAGGCTGGCAAGGGGTACAAAACCCTTTCCAAGGAGTTGGGCCTACCTGTCTCTACTGTTGGGAGCATCATCCGGAAGTGGAAGGCTTATGGAACTACTGTTAGCCTTCCACGGCCTGGACAGCCTTTGAAAGTTTCCTCCCGTGCCGAGGCCAGGCTTGTCCGAAGAGTCAAGGCTAACCCAAGGACAACAAGGAAGGAGCTTCGGGAAGATCTCATGGCAGTGGGGACATTGGATTCAGTCAATACCATAAGTAACGTACTCCACCGCAATGGTCTCCGTTCCAGACGAGCCCGTAAGGTACCTTTACTTTCAAAGCGTCATGTCAAGGCTCGTCTACAGTTTGCTCATGATCACTTGGAGGACTCTGAGACTGACTGGTTCAAGGTTCTCTGGTCTGATGAGACCAAGATCGAGATCTTTGGTGCCAACCACACACGTGACGTTTGGAGACTGGATGGCACTGCATACGACCCCAAGAATACCATCCCTACAGTCAAGCATGGTGGTGGCAGCATCATGCTGTGGGGCTGTTTCTCAGCCAAGGGGCCTGGCCATCTGGTCCGCATCCATGGGAAGATGGATAGCACGGCCTACATGGAGATTTTGGCCAAGAACCTCCGCTCCTCCATCAAGGATCTTAAGATGGGTCGTCATTTCATCTTCCAACAAGACAACGACCCAAAGCACACAGCCAAGAAAACCAAGGCCTGGTTCAAGAGGCAAAAAATCAAGGTGTTTCAGTGGCCTAGTCAGTCTCCTGACCTTAACACAATTGAAAACTTGTGGAAGGAGCTCAAGATTAAAGTCCACATGAGACACCCAAAGAACCTAGATAACTTGGAGAAGATCTGCATGGAGGAGTGGGCCAAGATAACTCCAGAGACCTGTGCCGGCCTGATCAGGTCTTATAAAAGACGATTATTAGCTGTAATTGCAAACAAAGGTTATTCCACAAAATATTAAACCTAGGGGTTGAATAATAATTGACCCACACTTTTATGTTTAAAATTTATAAAAATTTAACTGAGCAACAAAACTTTTTGGTTTGTAAGATTTATGCATCTGTTAATAAATCCTGCTCTTGTTTGAAGTTTGAAGGCTCTAACTTATTTCCATCTTATTAAACCTGCTAAATCTGCAGGGGGTTGAATACTACTTGTAGGCACTGTAAGTGATTAGACAACTCTATTCTTTGGGTCGGTGAAATTATAGCGATATCAGATTTACAGCGAGTACGGAAAGTATTCAGACCCCTTTACAATTTTCATACTTTGCATACTTTTTTCACATTAATGTACAGTGCCTTGCGAAAGAATTCGGACCCCTAGAACTTTTCAACCTTTTCCCACATATCATGCTTCAAACATAAAGATACCAAATGTAAATTTTTGATGAAGAATCAACAGCAAGTGGAACACAATTGTGAAGTTGAAGGAAATGTATTGTTTATTTTAAATTTTTGTGGAAATTCAAAAACTGAAAAGCGGGGCGTGCAATATTATTCGACCCCTTTAACTTAATACTTTGTTGGGCCACCTTTTGCTGTGATTACAGCTGAAAGTCGCTTGGGGTATGTCTATATCAGTTTTGTACACTGAGAGATTGAAATTCTTGCCCATTCTTCCTTGGCAATCATCTCGAGCTTAGTGAGGTTTGATGGAGATCGTTTGTGAACAGCAGTTTTCAGCTCTTTCCACAGATTCTTGATAGGATTGAGGTCTGGAATTTGACTTGGCCATTCTAACACCTGGATATGTTTATTTGTGAACCATTCCATTGCAGATTTTGCTTTATGTTTGGGATCATTGTTTTGTTTGAAGACAAATCTCCGTCCCAGGCTCAGGTCTTTTGCAGACTCCAACATGTTTTGTTCAAGAATGGTCCTGTATTTGGCTCCATCCATCTTCCCATCAATTTTAACCATCTTCCCTGTCCCTGCTGAAGGATAGCAGGCCCAAACCATGATGCTGCCACCACCATATTTGACAGTGGGGTTGGTGTGTTCAGGTTGATGAGCTGTGTTGTCTTTACGCCAAACATATCGTTTGGCATTGTTGCCAAACAGTTTGATTTTGGTTTCATCTGACCAGAGCACCTTCTTCCACATGTTTGGTGTGTCTCCCAGGTGGCTTGTTGCAAACTTTAAACAACACCTTTTATGGATATCTTTGAGAAATGGCTTTCTTCTTGCCACTCTTTCACAAAGGCCAGATTTGTGCAGTGTATGACTGATTGTTGTCCTATGGACAGAATGTCCCACCTCAGCTGTAGATCTCTGCAGCTCATCCAGAGTGATCATGAGCTTCTTGGCTGCATCTCTGATCAGTCTTCTCCTTGTTTGAGATGAATGTTTAGAGGGACGGCCAGGTCTTGGTAGAATTGCAGTGGTATGATTCTCCTTCCATTTCAATATGATCGCCTGCACAGTGCTCCTTGGAATGTTTAAAGTTTTGGAAATCATTTTGTATCCAAATCCGGCTTTAAACTTCTCCACAACAGTATCACAGACCTGCCTGTTGTGTTCCTTGGTCTTCATGATGCATTCTGTGCTTCAAACAGAACCCTGAGACTATCACAGAGCAGGCGCATTTATACAGAGACTTGCTTACACACAGGTGGATTATATTTATCATCATTAGGCATTTAGGACAACATTGGATCATTCAGATATCCACAATGAACTTCTGGAGTGAGTTTGCTGCACTGAAAGTAAAGGGGCCGAGTAATATTGCACGCCCCATTTTTCAGTTTTTAAATTTCCACCAAAATGTTAAATAACCAATAAATTTAGTTCAACTTCACAATTGTATTCCACTTTTTGTTTATTCTTCACCAAAAATTTACATTTAGTATCTTTATGTTTGAAGCATGATATGTGGGAAAAGGTTGAAAAGTTTCAGGGGGCCAAATACTTTTGAAAGGCACTGTACACTATGCACCCATCTTGACTGTATAAAAACAGAAATGTAGAAAATTTTGCAAATTTAATAAAAAAGAAAAACTGAAATATCACGTAGTCATAAGTATTCAGACCCTTTGCTCATACACTCATCTTTAAGTCACATGCGGTCCATTTCCTTGTGATCGTCCTTGAGATGGTTATACTCCTTCATTGGAGTCAATCTGTGTTTAATTAAACTGATAGGACTTTATATGGAAAGGCACACACCTGTCTATATAAGACCTCACAACTCACAGTGCATGTTAGACCAAATGAGAATCCTGAGGTCAAGGGAACTGGCCCAGGAGCTCAGAGACAAAATTGTGGCAAGGCAAAGATTTGGCCAAGGTTACAACAGAATTTCTGCAGTACTCAAGGTTCCTAAGACACAGTGGCCTCCATAATCCTTAAATGGAAGAAGTTTGGGACCCCCAGAAGTCTTCCTAGACCTGGCTGTCCAGCCAAACTGAGCAATCGTGGCAGAAGAGCCTTGGTGATATAGAGGGTAAAAAATGAACCCCAAGATCACTGTGGCTGAGCTCGAGAGATGCAGTAGGGAGATGGGAGAAAGTTCCACAAAGTCAGCTATCACTCCAGCCCTCCACCAGTCAGACCTTTATGGCAGAGTGGCCCAATGAACGCCTCTCCACAGTGCAAGACATGTGAAAGCCCGCATAGAGTTTGCTAAAAAACACATGAAGGATGCCCAGACTGAGAAAAAAGATTCTCTGGTCTAATGAAATGTAGATAGATCTTTTTGGTGATAATTCTAAGCGGTATGTGTGGAGAAAACCAGGCAATGCTCATGACCTGCACAATACAATCCCAAGAGTGAAACATGGTGGTAGCAGTATTATGCTATGGGGGTATTTTTCAGCTGCAAGGACAGGATGACTGGTTGTCATTGAAGGAAACATGAATGTGGCAAAATACAGAGATATCCTTGATGAATACTTCTTCCAGAGTGCTCTGGACTTCTGACTTGGCCAAAGGTTCACCTTCCAAAAAGAGAATGACCCTAAGCACACAGCTAAAATAACAAAAGAATGGCTTCAGAACAACTCTGTGACCATACTTGACTGGCCCAGCAAGAGCCCTGACCTAAATCCAATTGAGCATCTTTGGAGAGACCTAAAAATGGCTGTCCACTAAAGTTGCACCAAGATGGGTGCAGAGTATACATTAATGAGAAAAAAATGAACTTTTTTGAATTTACCAAATGACTGCAATGAAACAAAAAGTGAAAAATTTAAAAGGGTATGAATACTTTCCATACCCACTGTACATCCGTGTTTTATGTATGCCAGCTGTCACACACTAAAAGTTGTTTTTAATGCAAAAACAAGTTTTTGTATCGCCATCTTATGAGAGCTATAATTTTTCCATATTTCTACATACAAAGTCATGAGATGGCTTGTTTTTTTCTGGACGAGTTGGTATTTTTATCGACACCATTTTTGGGCACATGAAACTTTACTATTTTTGGGAGGCAGAATTAACAAGCCCCTGCAATTCAGGAACTGTTTTTAGGGGGTTCTTTATGCCGTTCTGTGTTTGGTAAGATTGATAAGGCAGATTTATTCTATGGGTCAGTACGATTACAGTGATACCACATTTCTATAGATTTTTTGGGATTGGGCGCTTTTACACAATTAAACAATATTTTATGGAAAAAAATAAGTATTTTTGCATCACTTTATTCTGAGAACTATAACTTATTTTTCCGCTGATTAAGCTAAATGGCAACTTTTTTGGGGGAGCAAGATGGAATTTTCAGCGGTACTATTTTTATTTACATTCATCTTTTGATCGCGTTTTATACCATTTTTTGTTCATTTGTTGTATGATGAATAAGCATGATGATTTTCAACCCCTTCCAATGTCTGGAAGGGGTTAAACTAAGACTTTGTTGCAGTGCCCTTCTATAATAGCTTTCAGTCTTTATGGGTAGGAGTCTATCAGCATTCCACATCTAGAATTATCAATTTTTGCCCGTTCTTCTTTGTAGTAATGCTTCAAATCTGTCTTTAGTTCCCTGTCCAATCTGACTGGCCATCCCAAAACTTTGATCTTCAGTAGTGTTGAGCATTCCGATACCGCAAGTATCGGTATCGGACGATACTTGCAGGTATCGGAATTCCGATACCGAGATCCGATACTTTTGTGATATCGAGAATCGGTATCGGGATTAATAGCAATGTGTAAAATAAAGAATTAAAATAAAAAATATTGCTTTACTCACCTCTCTGACGCAGCCTGCACCTCACCGAGGGAATCGTCAGCCTTCTTTGCTTAAAATGCGCGCGTTTACTGCCTTCCGTGACGTCACGGCTTGTGATTGGTCGCGTGCCGCCCATGTGACCGCGACGCGACCAATCACAAGCCGTGACGTAATTTTCAAATCCTGAATGCCTAGAATTAGGCATTCAGGACCTGAAAATTATGTCACGGCTTGTTGTGATTGGTCGCGTCGCAGTCACATGGGCGGCACGCGACCAATCACAAGCCGTGACGTAATTTTCAAATCCTGAATGCCTAGAATTAGGCATTCAGGACCTGAAATTACGTCACGGCTTGTTGTGATTGGTCGCGTCGCCGTCACATGGGCGGCACGCGACCAATCAGAAGCCGTGACTTCACGGAAGGCAGTAAACGCGCGCATTTTAAGCAAAGAAGGCTGCCGGTTCCCTCGGTAAGGTGCAGGCTGCGTCGGAGAGGTGAGTATAGCAATATTTTTTATTTTAATTCTTTATTTTACACAGTAATATGGATCCCAGGGCCTGAAGGAGAGTTTCCTCTCCTTCAGACCCTGGGAACCATCAGGGATACCGTCCGATACTTGAGTCCCATTGACTTGTATTGGTATCGGGTATCGGTATCGGATTAGATCCGATACTTTGCCGGTATTGGCCGATACTTTCCGATACCGATACTTTCAAGTATCGGACGGTATCGCTCAACACTAATCTTCAGGCGAAGTCATTCTCTTTTTGTTTTGGTGGTATGTTGTTGTCATGCTGAAAGGGGAAAATCCAATTCATCTTCAACTTTTTAGCAGAGGCCTGAAGGTTTTGTTGCAAACTTGACTAATTTTTGGAATTGTTCATAATTCCCTCCACCTTAACCTCAGTGCCAGCTTCTGAAAATCCAAGATGGTGAGCGGCGATGACGCCATAATTAGCATCACCATCCCACTTTTCTGCCTTTTTAAAATCTCTCTGCTCACAATTAAAGAGGATGCATTGCAGGCGGAGCATGAGGACATGGACCAAGGAACCACACAGGGTGATTGTCCCAATGTGGATTGGTAGACAATGAGGAAGAACGAGGAGGAGGAAGAACTGGACCTACTTTCATGCGCTATAGATGGCACTACAAGCACAACTGAACATCTGTTCAGCGTGGATGGCCTGAGGACAAGGAGGAGAAGGATGATGAGGAGGAGCACAGCATGGTGAGTCGTCCGGTTGGTGAGGACACGGAAGTCTTGACTGTTAGCAGTTTGACACGCATGACTGACTTTATGTTGCTCTGCATTTCCCATGACCCTCATTATTCAAATTTTCGGTGACACTCATTACTGGTTGGTGGCACTTCTAGACCCATACTCCAAGGATAACTTTCAATCTCTTCTTCCAGAGGCAGAGAGGAGTACTAAAATGTTGTCCAGCCAGAGGGCCCTGTAGCGGAATTTCTAAAAAAATTTCCATCTGAGAACGCTGGCAGCAGACGTCAGAGTTTGTTGTACAACCAAGCAGTTCAAGCGAGAGAGAAGTACAATCCAGCTCAGGCATGGGAAAAATGGCAAGTTCTGGGACAGTTTTCTCAGACCCTCCCATCATGTCTGCACAGAGGCAAGGGGTGTTGTCACAAGAAGTGCAATGTTTGAGAAGATGCTGAGGGACTACCTTGCTGATCGTACAAACGTCCTCCGTGATTACTCTGTGCTTTTTAATTACTTGGTATCCAAGGTAGACACGTGGCATGAACTGGTTCTCTATGCCTTGAAAGTCCTGGCCTTTCCTGCTGCTAGCATTCTTTCAGAGCGGGTTTTTAGTGCCACTGTTAAAATTATAACAGATAAGTGCATCCGCCTGTCAACTGAAAATGCTGACAGGCTGACTCTTATAAAAATGAACAAGGGCTGGATTGTCTTTTTTGAGGAGGTGTATTCTCATGCACCTCTTCACAATGACACATGGATATACGCTTCCAGATTTGGTCTGTTTGGTGTTATCCTCCTCCTTATCCTCATCCTCACCATCCACAACCACTCGAACACCAGAGTGAACGTATTCCGTGATGCAAAAGTCACTCATTTTTTGTGCAAGGATGTTTTCATGATGCCTGTTAATAATTTTAAACCAGAAAAAAAATTTACTCCCCCAGGGGGAAATGTTTGTAAGCCCATACACTTAGTGTATGGGCATTACAAGTCTAGGAGACCCGCTCCTTTAAATTGGGCCTAGTTTTTAATGAGGCTTTCCTCGACATCTCATCATTCTCCGCCACCAGATCACCAAGGTTAACATGTTCCTTGCTGCTACAGCCAGTCCAATTTTTGGGCAAGGGTGTCTATGATCCCCATAAAATATTTTTTTAAATGTACACCCATGGGGAAATGTTTGTCAGCCCATACACTTTGTGAATGAGTATTACAAGTTTAGGTGACCCGCTCCTTTAAATTGGGCCTAGTTTTTAATGAGGCCTTCACCAACGTCTCATCATTCTCTGCCACCAGATCACCAGTTAACTAGTTCCGTGCTGCTACAGCCAGTCCAATTTTTGGCAAGGGTGTCTGATGCCCATAAAATATTTTTTAAAAAATGTACCCCTCATGGGGAAATGTTTGTCAGCCCATGCACTTAGTGTATGGGCATTACAAATCGAGGAGACCCACTCCTTTACATTGGGCCAAGTTTTTAATGAGGCCTTCCTCAACTTCTCATCATTCTCCACCACTAGATCACTAGGGTTAATGTGTTCCTTTCTGCTACAACCAGTTAATTTTTGGCAAGGGTGTCTATGATCCCCATAAAATATTTTTTAAAAATGTACCCCCATGGGGAAATATTTGTCAGCCCATGCACTTAGTGTATAGGAATTACCAGTCTAGGAGACCCGCTCCTTTGTAATGGGACAGTTTTTTGGGAGGCCCTCCTCCATGTTTATTCCAAGGAGGATTGTGTTGCGTGCAAATTTGGGTCAAGGTGGCCCTTGCATTCAATGCATAAGGAAAGAGTATGGCAGGACCAACTGAAGAATGTGAAGTGGGTTTCCTGAGGCCATCCAGTACCTGGGTTCAAAGCCTTATTGGGGAGCATATGACTTGGTAGCAGGGCAGGCCTTGCAGTCCATACATAAGAAAATAGTATGGGATTACAAAATGAGTAATGTGAAGTGGATTTTCCTATTGACATCCAGTACCTGTGTTCATAGGCTTATTGGGGTGCATATGACTTGGTAGCAGGGCAGGCTTGCTGTTAATACATAAGAAAACAGGATGGCATTACAAAATGAATAATGTGAAGTATATTTTCCTGTGGCCATCCAGTACCTGGGTTCAAAGGATTATTGGGGTGCATATAATTTGATAGCAGGGCAGGCCTTGCAGTCAATGCAGCAGCATTTTTTAATGAAGCCCTCCTGTACCTCTCGTGAAAGGGGTATTGGGGTGCGTCGTAATTCTTGGCAGTCCAGCCTCTCACTGCATAGGCAATAACAGCGTAGGAGACCCAATGTTTAATAATGGCCCTTTAAGAATATTAATGCCACCTGATGCCCCTCTAAAAATAGGCTTTGTGACTTTAAGAGTCCTTCCTTCAAAAATGAAACAAGATGTGTCTCCTTATGTGTCATACAACACATGGCCAGCTAGGGTTGTTAAATGTTACAATGACATTTCCCAGTGAATGCATTTGTATTGGTTGAAAGCAAGGTTAAATTTGCAAAACGCATCAAAAATGCTGCGTTTGATCATATTCCAAGTGGTAGAGGAATATTCTGGACTGGGGTTAATTATTTTGCCTTATATGCAAGTCGTTACCCTGGAAAGGATGTACCTTACCATATTTCCCAGCAATATCCATTTTGGTTTCGTTATTGTATGATCTTTGGTGCACCTGTAAAAATGGCGTGAAACACTGGCAACATTGCTTACATCTGTGACCTAGGAGTCAGAAATGCTTCCAGGGGTGATCCCCATTATGTTCCCGTGTCATTTCAGTAGTGTTTCCATCATTTGCAGACGTTTTTAGACCTTAAAAAGAGCCCCGGGGGGATTGCGGTAAAAATACTCGGGTTTCCCATGGACTTACATTGGGCTCGTTGCTCAGGTCGAGTACCCAAGTATTCCAATTTGCTTGACGCAAGCAATGAACACCCGAGCATTTTAGTGCTCGCCCATCACTAGAAATGATCCTAGCTTTGATTTCATGCTGTCATGTGCCAATAACTCTGTTAGTAAACTTTACAGAACAACTGTAGGGGTCAACAAAACTAACATTTCCTCCACAGGTTCAGTTCATAAAGAGTTCAGCTCCCGTCAAGGAGAAGACAAATCCAAGGACCCTAGCTGTCAGTGTCCCTTACACAAGAAGCCACATTCCTTATTTAATTGTAAAGCTTTCAGAGAAAAGTCACTGGAAGAATAGAAGGCATTCCCTAAGGAGAACCACATTTGGTACAAATGCTGCTCTTCAACATCCCACTTCTCCAGGGTCTGTGAGGTTGGTGCAAAGTGTGCTAAATGTGACAGCATTGAACATAACTCAGCTCTATAGCCTGGACCACCATCGGATACTTTGCCCCAAGTCCAAGAGCATAGCGCGGAGCTGTAGGACTCAAATACTGCTACTCCAGCAATTACTTCTAAGTGTACAGAAGTTTTTGGAAATCTCATAGGAGGCAAGTCTAAAATTTCCCTAGTGAGAGTCTACCCAGCAGACGAAAAGGACAAAGCCATCAAAGTATGCGCAATTTCAGATGATCAGAGTAACAGGTCATTAGCCAAGTCTGCCTTCTTTGATAGCTTTAACATCAGAGGACCCAGTGACCCCTACTCTTTAAAAACTTATACTGGTATAGTAGAGCCAGCTAATAGGAGAGAAACAGGCTACATATTCGAGTCTATAGATGGCCAAATGTATATTTCCTTACCAATCATATTGGAATGTAACCAGATTCCTGACAATAGGTCAGAGATGCCAACATCTGAAGTGGCATTGCATCATCCTCATCTGAAGCATATACAATGCCTGTTTCCCAGTCTTGACCCAGAGGCTCAAATAGTCTTTCTCCTTGGGAAAGATATTCTACAAGTGCACAGGGTTAGACAACAGATCAATGGCTCACACAATGCTCCATATGCCCAGAGACTCGACCTTGGGTGGGTCATTGTAAGAGAGGTCTGTTTATTAGGTGCACACAAACCGACAATAGTTAATAACATGCTTAACAGTATGCTCGAGAATGGTCCATCTCTCCTTCAACCATGTGAATATCACTACTTCATAAAGGAGTTGCCACACAGCACTTCAGCACCAAGTATCTTAGCAAGTCATGCCTACAATGATTGCATCCTGAATGGCGACCAAGATCACCTTGGGCTTACAGTCTTCCACAAGACGAAAGAAGATAATCATACAGCAATGTTATTTGAAGATAGACTGTTCCTAGAGATGATGGAGCAAGGAAAGGTGCAGGACAAAACTGAGAGCTGGATTACACCTCTGCCCTTCAAGCCTCAAAGACAACACTTGTCTAGCAACAGAGAACAAGTTTACAAATGATTTGTCTCCCTCAGGCATAGTTTCCTCAATAAGCCAGAGATGAAAGATAATTTCTTTACCTTCATGGAGAAGATATGTAAGATCGGTCATGCAGGGATAGCACCTACACTTCACGACTCTGAAGAGCACTGGCACCATGGTAAACACATCCACACATCTCTCGAGCTAGAGCAGTCAAAGAATGTAATTATCAAAGCTGTACAGCTGGAAAACTACGCCAAAGAAATCAACTGTGTAACCAACCAATGACCAATACCAAAAGATAGTGTTCTGATGAAACTCGGAGCAGCAAGAGAACTGCAACTCTCTTCCAACTTAGATATTAATGACATAGAAAAATACCTAACTGTACAAGGGTGTACTTGGACTTTTAACCCACCACATTCTTCACACATGTGAGGTGTATGGGAGAGAATGATAGGTGTCGCAAGGAGCATCCACAATTCAATCTTCTTGCAAGAAGGATTTGCAAGACTGATGCACTAAAGCTTGATAATATTCATGGCCGAACTGTCAGCCATCATAAACGTCAGACCATTGACTCCAATTTCCAGTGATCCTGATGACCCAACTGTTCTCACTCCAGCCCTGCTGCTTATGCAGAAGACCAAACCTAATTGCTCTCCACCTAGAGAGTTTAATGGTAAAGACCGCTACAGGAGTCGATGGAGACAAGTACAGAGTCTCTCCAATGCTTTTTGGGACAAGAGGAAAAAACAGTACCTGCCTATTCTGCAACAGAGGAGAAAGTGGCAAAACAGCAAGCCTAACCAACAGCCTGGCAATGTAGTGCTAATGAAAGACTGTCAGTCTCATAGAAATGATTGTCCATTAGGTCTCATTACCCAGACATTCTCGAGTAAAGACGGAATCATACATAGGGTAGAAGTAAAAATAGGGAAACAAGACGAGAACAAAATGTTCCTCAGGCCAGTATGGGAACTCGTTCTGCTGTTCTTGTCCAATAAACACATTAGTGACTTCGGCTGACGTCAAGCGGGGAGTGTTCTGTCCAGTAATATAATTGCTGTCTAAAAAGTTAATATAATTCGCTATAGTGTGAAGTAGTCACCACTATTATTCCACCCTCAGGGTCAACAATATATATATATTAGCTAGGAGGATATCCCTGTACTAAAACTTAGCTTTTAATAATAACATTTAAAACAATGAACTCAACCGACGCAAACCAAAAAAGTGCTCATGTGAACCAGTGCTCAAACAATAAAATTGGTTTAATCTCACCAATGGTAGCAGAGTGGAGTGCCTCTCCAATAGTAGTAGACGTATAGTCACCATCAAAAATCTCCCAGTATCCTTAACTGGACGTCCGTAGTCCACGTATAGGGATGGGGTCTGGGTGTGGGGTAATGTCTCTCTTCCCTGTAAAGCCCGTTCAAGCTCCTGTCCTGACAAGGACAGGCCCCAAGTGATCCCTATCTATGAACTCCACCAACACCTGGACCGTAGCGTATTTCTCCCAACACGTTTCATAACCAATAACGGAGACTCATCAGGGAGCAAGTATGCCAGTAATTAGCTGGTCAATAGTCCAATAAAGGTGCAATAACAGTCCTTCTCAAATCTGGGGCCTGCAGTGGCTAGGTACCCTGTTATGACCCCAATGGCGAGGGTCTCAGAGGAACGTGGAAGTCTGCAGAATACAAAAATCCAGCTCATAGGGCAGTGGTAACTGGGTTGACCATATATCTACTCCTAACGCCAACACTAGAAGTAGCCGGGGATCATTCCTACGTTGATTCTAGATGACACGCTCCAGCCGGAGAATCTAGCTACCCCTAGTAGAGGAAAACAAAGACCTATCTTGCCTCCAGAGAAGGGGACCCCAAAGCTGGATAGAAGCCCCCCACAAATAATGACGGTGAGGTAAGAGGAAATGACAAACACAGAAATGAACCAGGTTTAGCACAGAGAGGCCCGCTTACTGATAGCAGAATAAAGAAAGGTAACTTATATGGTCAACAAAAACCCTATCAAAATCCACACTGGAAATTCAAGAACCCAAGAACCGTCTAACGGTCCAGGGGGAGAACACCAGCCCCCTAGAGCTTCCAGCAAAGGTCAGGATATAGATTAGGAACAAGCTGGACAAAAATACAAAACCAAAACAAATAGCAAAAAGCAAAAGGCAGACTTAGCTGATATAACTGGAACCAGGATCAGTAGACAAGAGCACAGCAGACTAGCTCTGATAACTACGTTGCCAGGCATTGAACTGAAGGTCCAGGGAGCTTATATAGCAACACCCCTAACTAACGACCCAGGTGCGGATAAAAGGAATGACAGAAAAACCAGAGTCAAAAAACTAGTAACCACTAGAGGGAGCAAAAAGCAAATTCACAACAGTACCCCCCCCTTAGTGAGGGGTCACCGAACCCTCACCACGACCACCAGGGCGATCAGGATGAGCGGCATGAAAGGCACGAACTAAATCGGCCGCATGAACATCAGAGGCGACCACCCAGGAATTATCCTCCTGACCATAGCCCTTCCACTTGACCAGGTACTGAAGCCTCCGCCTGGAGAGGCGAGAATCCAAGATCTTCTCCACCACGTACTCCAACTCGCCCTCAACCAACACCGGAGCAGGAGGCTCAGCAGAAGGAACTACAGGCACAATGTACCGCCGCAACAAGGACCTATGAAATACATTGTGAATAGCAAACGACACAGGAAGATCCAGACGAAAAGATACAGGATTAAGGATTTCCAATATCTTGTAAGGCCCAATAAAACGAGGTTTAAATTTGGGAGAGGAGACCTTCATAGGAACAAAGCGGGAAGAAAGCCATACCAAATCCCCAACGCGTAGTCGGGGACCCACACCGCGGCGGCGGTTGGCAAAGCGCTGAGCCTTCTCCTGTGACAACTTCAAGTTGTCCACCACATGATTCCAGATCTGCTGCAACCTATCCACCACAGAATCCACCCCAGGACAGTCAGAAGGCTCCACATGACCCGAAGAAAAGCGAGGATGGAAACCAGAGTTGCAGAAAAAAGGCGAAACCAAGGTGGCGGAACTAGCCCGATTATTAAGGGCAAACTCAGCCAACGGCAAGAATGTCACCCAATCGTCCTGATCAGCAGAGACAAAACACCTCAAATAAGCCTCCAAAGTCTGATTGGTTCGCTCCGTCTGTCCATTAGTCTGAGGATGGAAAGCAGACGAAAACGACAAATCAATGCCCATCCTACTACAAAAGGATCGCCAGAACCTGGAAACGAACTGGGATCCTCTGTCTGACACAATATTCTCAGGGATGCCGTGCAAACGAACCACGTTCTGGAAAAACACAGGAACCAGATCGGAAGAGGAAGGCAGCTTAGGCAAAGGAACCAAATGGACCATCTTGGAGAAGCGATCACATATCACCCAGATAACGGACATGCCCTGAGATAGCGGAAGATCAGAAATGAAATCCATGGAGATATGTGTCCAAGGTCTCTTCGGGACAGGCAAGGGCAATAGCAAACCGCTGGCACGAGAACAGCAAGGCTTAGCTCGAGCACAAGTCCCACAGGACTGCACAAATGACCGCACATCCCTTGACAAGGAAGGCCACCAAAAGGACCTGGCCACCAGATCTCTGGTGCCAAAAATTCCCGGGTGACCTGCCAACACCGAGGAATGAACCTCGGAAATGACTCTGCTGGTCCACTTATCCTGGACAAACAGTCTGTCAGGTGGACAAGACTCAGGCCTATCAGCCTGAAATCTCTGCAACACACGTCGCAGATCCGGAGAAATAGCTGACAAGATAACTCCATCTTTAAGAATACCAACAGGATCAGCGACTCCAGGAGCATCAGGCACAAAGCTCCTAGAAAGAGCATCGGCCTTCACATTCTTTGAACCTGGTAAATACGAGACAACAAAATCAAAGCGGGAGAAAAACAATGACCAGCGGGCCTGTCTCGGATTAAGGCGTTTAGCAGACTCGAGATACATCAGATTTTTGTGATCAGTCAAGACCACCACACGATGCTTAGCACCCTCGAGCCAATGACGCCACTCCTCAAATGCCCATTTCATGGCCAACAACTCCCGATTGCCCACATCATAATTTCGCTCGGCAGGCGAAAACTTCCTAGAGAAAAAGGCACAAGGTTTCATAACAGAGCAACCAGGACCTCTCTGCGACAAAACGCCCCCTGCCCCAATCTCCGAAGCATCCACCTCAACCTGAAAGGGAAGTGAGACGTCAGGCTGGCACAAAACAGGCGCCGAAGTAAACCGGCGTTTCAACTCCTGGAAAGCCTCCACGGCAGCAGGAGCCCAGTTAGCTACATCGGAGCCCTTCTTGGTCATATCCGTCAAAGGTTTCACAATGCTAGAAAAATTAGCGATAAAACGACGGTAGAAGTTAGCGAAGCCCAAGAACTTCTGAAGACTCTTAACTGACGAGGGCTGAGTCCAATCAAGAATAGCTCGGACCTTGACTGGGTCCATCTCCACAGCAGAAGGGGAAAAAATGAACCCCAAAAAGGGAACCTTCTGTACACCAAAGAGACACTTTGAGCCCTTGACAAACAAAGAATTTTCACGCAAAATTTTAAAGACCAACCTGACCTGCTCCACATGCGAATCCCAATTATCAGAAAAAACCAAAATATCATCCAGATAAACAATCAAAAATTTATCCAGATACTTCCGGAAAATGTCATGCATAAAGGACTGAAAAACTGAAGGCGCATTGGAGAGCCCAAAAGGCATCACCAAGTACTCAAAATGACCTTCGGGCGTATTGAATGCGGTTTTCCATTCATCACCTTGCTTAATGCGCACAAGGTTGTACGCACCACGAAGGTCTATCTTGGTGAACCACTTGGCACCCTTAATCCGGGCAAACAAGTCAGACAACAGTGGTAAAGGATACTGAAATTTGACAGTGATCTTATTTAAAAGCCGATAATCAATACAAGGTCTCAAAGATCCGTCCTTTTTTGCCACAAAAAAGAATCCCGCACCAAGAGGGGAAGAAGACGGACGAATATGTCCTTTCTCCAGAGACTCCTTGATATATGAACGCATAGCGGTATGTTCAGGTACCGACAGATTAAACAGTCTTCCCTTAGGAAATTTACTGCCTGGGATCAAATCTATAGCACAGTCACAGTCCCTATGAGGAGGCAGTGCACTGGACTCAGACTCACTGAAGACATCCTGATAATCAGACAAATACTCCGGAACTTCCGAAGGCGTAGAAGAAGCAATAGACACAGGCAGGGAATCCCCATGAATACCACGACAGCCCCAACTTGAGACTGACATAGCCTTCCAGTCCAGGACTGGATTATGGGTCTGTAACCATGGCAGCCCTAAAACAACCAAATCATGCATTTTATGTAAAACCAGGAAACGTATCACCTCGCGGTGTTCAGGAGTCATGCACATGGTAACCTGTGTCCAATACTGCGGTTTATTTGCTGCCAATGGTGTAGCATCAATACCCCTAAGAGGAATAGGATTTTCTAATGGTTCAAGAGTAAAACCACAGCGCTTAGCAAATGAGAGATCCATGAGACTCAGGGCAGCACCTGAATCTACAAACGCCATGACAGGATAAGATGACAGTGAGCAAATCAAAGTTACAGACAGAATAAATTTAGGTTGCAAATTACCAACGGTGACAGGACTAACAACCTTAGCTATACGTTTAGAGCATGCTGAGATAACATGTGTAGAATCACCACAGTAGTAGCACAAGCCATTCCGGCGTCTATGAATTTTCCGCTCATTTCTAGTCAGGATTCTATCACATTGCATTAAATCAGGTGTCTGTTCAGACAACACCATGAGGGAATTTGCGGTTTTGCGCTCCCGCAACCGCCGGTCAATTTGAATAGCCAGTGCCATAGTATCATTCAGACCTGTGGGAATGGGAAAACCCACCATAACATTCTTAATGGCTTCAGAAATGCCATTTCTAAAATTAGCGGCCAGTGCACACTCGTTCCAATGTGTCAGCACGGACCAATTCTGAAATTTTTGGCAATACACTTCAGCCTCGTCCTGCCCCTGAGACATAGCCAGCAAGGCCTTTTCTGCCTGAATCTCAAGATTGGGTTCCTCATAAAGTAAACCGAGCGCCAGAAAAAACGCATCAAGATCAGCCAATGTCGGATCTCCTGGCGCCAGCGAAAAAGCCCAATCCTGAGGGTCGCCCCGTAAGAACGAAATAACAATTTTTACTTGCTGAGCAGAATCTCCAGATGAACAGGGTCTCAGGGACAAAAACAATTTACAATTATTCACGAAATTCCTAAACTTAAACCTGTCTCCGGAAAACAGTTCAGGAATCGGTATTTTAGGTTCTGACCTAGGATTTCTGATAACATAGTCTTGTATGCCCTGCACACGAGTAGCCAGCTGGTCCACACTTGTAATCAAGGTCTGGACATTCATGTCTGCAGCAAGCATAGCCACTCTGAGGTAAAGGGGAAGAAGAAAAAAAAAACTCAGAATCTTCTTTCTTATAATCCCTCTTCTGCAATGCATTAAACATTTAATACTGGCCTGGCAAACTGTTATGACCCCAATGGCGAGGGTCTCAGAGGAACGTGGAAGTCTGCAGAATACAAAAATCCAGCTCATAGGGCAGTGGTAACTGGGTTGACCATATATCTACTCCTAACGCCAACACTAGAAGTAGCCGGGGATCATTCCTACGTTGATTCTAGATGACACGCTCCAGCCGGAGAATCTAGCTACCCCTAGTAGAGGAAAACAAAGACCTTTCTTGCCTCCAGAGAAGGGGACCCCAAAGCTGGATAGAAGCCCCCCACAAATAATGACGGTGAGGTAAGAGGAAATGACAAACACAGAAATGAACCAGGTTTAGCACAGAGAGGCCCGCTTACTGATAGCAGAATAAAGAAAGGTAACTTATATGGTCAACAAAAACCCTATCAAAATCCACACTGGAAATTCAAGAACCCCCGAACCGTCTAACGGTCCGGGGGGAGAACACCAGCCCCCTAGAGCTTCCAGCAAAGGTCAGGATATAGATTAGGGACAAGCTGGACAAAAATACAAAACCAAAACAAATAGCAAAAAGCAAAAGGCAGACTTAGCTGATATAACTGGAACCAGGATCAGTAGACAAGAGCACAGCAGACTAGCTCTGATAACTACGTTGCCAGGCATTGAACTGAAGGTCCAGGGAGCTTATATAGCAACACCCCTAACTAACGACCCAGGTGCGGATAAAAGGAATGACAGAAAAACCAGAGTCAAAAAACTAGTAACCACTAGAGGGAGCAAAAAGCAAATTCACAACAGTACCCATGCTGACGTCTAGGTCCATGGTGGTATCCTTCCCCCATTCACTAAATGTGCTCTTAAATAGCTTGTGCATTAAGACCCACCCCAATGTATGTGAGTGATTGGTTACCCCCCTACAGTATATCCCTATGGTATGCCACAAATGGGAGAGGGTAGTATAGGGATCAATATACTTACATCTAACACCGGTATTAGGTACGCCCTCCTATACACGTGTGAGTGGCCGGCACTCCATACCGGAGCGTTCCCTAACCGGAAGTACCGCCGCCATCTTGCATGTGTAACTTCCGGTCGGTGACAGTATAGGGAACTGCTCATACTCGCGGCGTGCGTTCCAAACAGTGGATCGCAAATGTGCCGGATGTGCGGCCACCATGTTGTGGATGTCACACCGCCTCTTCTGTGTGCTAAGGGCAGACGTCCGCCAGCCGGAAATTGTGAATCTTGGTACATGCCTATTGTAGTGCCGCCCCCATGTTACGCTGCATATTGAATATAAATGCTGCACAACAAGGGATAATGCTGGGTACTGTGTTCTACACCAATGGCACTAGTACCCTCTTATAAAAACTATAGGCACAAAGATATACACGGCTTATGAATATTTTAGCAAAGTATAGAGCTGCATAACAGTTCACAGATGTGAATTCTAGAGAGAACAATGTGCATAATGGATATATATATGAATCCTGAGTACCAGCCATGGCATACAGGCACACTTTCCTCGTACAGAAGAGTAAAGAGTTGGGGGGAGGGGAGAGAGGGGGGGGAAAGCAACAATTGGGGGGGAAGTTACAACCACCGTGAGACAGATGAATAGGAGGCACAAAATTATAAGGCTGAGTCATTTATATATATATAAAACAGTTACCCATGATTTCCATTTTTACTCCCACAATGGTTGACGGAATCAAAGTATGGGTAACTGTGCAAAGAGGAAACAGGTGAGTCCCCCCTAAATGTCACAATCGACTACATTTTGTTTCCTTTGGTAGTCTCCCATTATAGCAGTCCATACCCACCAATATAAGAGATGCCCGAATTCAGGCTACGCGTAGAATACAAGTGGGAGAGTGTCTGAGTCAGGGACGAACTGGCACGAACATTCATATCCTTTGGATAAAACAGGTGTTTATTTTATGTGGGGGAGAGAGAGGAGAGGGAGGAGAGGGGGGAGAGGGGGGGAGGGGCCCGGATCCTAGTGGAGTCACAGAAAACACCTAAAACTCAACTGGTCATTTAGACCCCGGGGGTGACATGAGTCCAAGGTGAAGATCCATTTTGCCTCTCTTTGTAGGAGTAGCCTGTCCAGGCCAGTCTGACATGCAATCCAACTGCCAAATGCCTAAGTGACCTGGGAACTATACTGCTAAAAGCAAGGTCTGATAAATTGATCAGTGATGATGAATATACGTTTCTCCTCCCTCGGTGTCCAGTCATGGCCACCTTTTATGCCCTGCCCAAGGCCCACAAAGGGTTGGACCCTCTCAGGGGGAGACCCATCATGTCAGGAATAGGGAGCATTGGGCAAAAAATTGGTATATGCATTGATAAGATACTAAGACCCTTTGTTACCTCACTCCCATCATATGTTAGGGACACGATGGATCTCCTCCAGAGACTAGAGGGACTTTCTCTGGAACAGGGCACTCTCTTGGCAAGCAATGACATGGAGGCTTTTTACTCCTTGATCCCTCATGACTGTGGTATTCGAGGGGTTCTGCATTTCCTCAGCACAAGGGGGCGACAATATCAGGCCCACAATGAGTTGGTTGTTACCCTCCTTGACTTCATACTCAGGAACAACTATTTTTGTTTTGATGGCAAGGTCCTCCACCAGCTCAGGGGCACTGCTATGGGCAGCCACTGTGCGCCAACGTATGCAAACCTGTTCCTGGGCTGGTGGGAGGACCAGATTGCCTTCTCAAAAACCCATGAGGAGTTCCTTACCTCTATCAACCTTAGGGTCAGATATATAGATGACATCTTTATACTGTGGAAGGGTATTAAGGAAGCCTTTGGGAGATTTATTGCCTCCTTAAATTTGAACGAGGTTGGCCTAAAATTCACCTCTGAGATACAAGAGGTAGAATTACCCTTTCTAGATATTCTTATAAGGAAGTCCGAGGATGAGGAGAGCTTACAAACTACCATCTACAGAAAGCCCACAGCAACCAACTCCTTGCTGAGGTGGGATAGTCAGCACCCACATCCCCTCAGGAAGGGTATTCCTAAGGGGCAGTACCTGAGACTGAGAAGGAATTGTTCTTACCAGGGGGATTTTAAAAATAAAGCGGATGATCTCAGACAGAGGTTCTTGAGTAAGGGGTACCTGGACTCGGTTCTTAGGAGAGCTTTTCAATTTGCAAACAGAGAGTGTAGGGCATCTCTCCTTACACCCTCAATGAGGGAGGAAGAGACGGACAAAAAGGTTAGACTGATATGTACCTACAATAATGGTGCATCTTCGGTCAAGGAAATTCTTAGGCGTCACTGGGGTATTTTGAAAATGGATGAGGATCTGAGGGATGCAGTGGGGGAAGAGCCACAGGTCACCTACCAAAGAAGTAGAACTTTGGGTGACAGATTGGTTCATAGCCATTTCAGCACCCCCAGAAAAGAGACTTGGCTCCCCAAAAAACCCGTAGGGTGCTTTAAATGTGGCACCTGTACTGCATGTGTATATATTCAAGGGAAGAAGGAATTCCTCAATGAGAGTACACAGGAGATGTTCCCTGTGAAACAATTCATCAATTGTAAAACCACTGGTATAGTCTATAGGGCTATCTGTACATGTGGAATCACATATGTGGGGAAGACCATCAGAGAGTTCTGGAAACGGATATTAGAACATGTGGGTGACATACGGAACAGAAGGGATACTCCCATTGCCCGACATGTTAATGGTGTTCACGGGGGGGACACAAAGGTTATACACTTCATGGGAATAGACAAAGTCGATATGCCTCCTAGAGGAGGGGACCTGGACAGGCTACTCCTACAAAGAGAGGCAAAATGGATCTTCACCTTGGACTCATGTCACCCCCGGGGTCTAAATGACCAGTTGAGTTTTGGGTGTTTTCTGTGACTCCACTAGTCTCCGGGGCCAATCCCCCTCTCCTCTCTCTCTCCCCCCATAAAATAAACACCCCCTGTTTTATCCATAGGATATGAATGTTCGTGCCAGTTCGTCCCTGACTCAGACACTCTCCCACTTGTATTCTACGCGTAGCCTGAATTCGGGCATCTCTTATATTGGTGGGTATGGACTGCTATAATGGGAGACCACCAAAGGAAACAAAATGTAGTCGATTGTGACATTTAGGGGGGACTCACCTGTTTCCTCTTTGCACAGTTCCCCATACTTTGATTCCGTCAACCATTGTGAGTAGGGTTGAGCGAAACAGATCGGCCAATTTCAAAAGTCGCCGGCTTTTGGGAAAGTCGGGTTTCGTGAAACCCGACCCGATCTCACTGTGGGATCGGGTCGGCCGTCGGCGATCTTCGCTCCAAAGTCGGGTTTCGTTTTATATATATATATATATATATATATATATCATTGAGACACATATATATATATATTTATATTTACTTCAGCGTGATATATGTGAAAAGCCAGTAATTCAATTGCCGGCTTTTCATTTCTCCTGCCTAAACCCAACATGATATGAGACATGGTTTACATACAGTAAACCATGTCATATCCCCCTTTTTTTGCATATTCCACACTACTAATGTTAGTAGTGTGTATGTGCAAAATTTCAGCGCTGTAGCTATTACATTTAAGGGTTAAATCGCGGAAAAAATTGGCGTGGGCTCCCGCGCAATTTTCTCCGCCAGAGTGGTAAAGCCAGTGACTGAGGGCAGATATTAATAGCCTAGAGAGGGTCCATGGTTATTGGCCCCCCCTGGCTACAAACATCTGCCCCCAGCCACCCCAGAAAAGGCACATCTGGAAGATGCGCTTATTCTGGCACTTGGCCACTCTCTTCCCACTCCCGTGTAGCGGTGAGATATGGGGTAATGATGGGTTAATGCCACCTTGCTATTGTAAGGTGACATTAAGCCAGATTAATAATGGAGAGGCGTCAATTATGACACCTATCCATTATTAATCCAATTGTATGAAAGGGTTAAAAAAACACAAAGTGTGCCTGTATGCCATGGCTGGTACTCGGGATTCATATATATATATATATATATCCATTATGCACATTGTTCCCTCTAGAATTCACATCTGTGAACTGTTATGCAGCTCTATACTTTGCTAAAATATTCATAAGCTGTGTATATCTTTGTGTCTATATTTTTTATAAGAGGGTACTAGCGCCATTGGTGTAGAACACAGTACCCGGCATTATCCCTTGTTGTGCAGCATTTATATTCAATATGCAGCGTAACATGGGGGCGGCACTACAATAGGCATGTACCAGGATTCACAATTTCCGGCTGGCGGACGTCTGCCCGTAGCGCACAGAAGGGGCGGTGTGACATCCACAACATGGTGGCCGCACATCCGGCACATTTGCGATCCATTGTTTGGAACGCATGCCGCGAGTATGAGCAGTTCCCTATACAGTCACCGACCTGAAGTTACACATGCAAGATGGCGGCGGTACTTCCGGTTAGGGAACGCTCCGGTATGGAGTGCCGGCCACTCACACGTGTATAGGAGGGCGTACCTAATACCGGTGATAGCTGTAAGTATATTGATCCCTATACTACCCCCTCCCAGTTGTGGAGTACCATAGGGATATATGCTAGGGGGGTAACCAATCACTCACATACATTGGAGCGGGTCTTAATGCACCAGCTATTTAAGAGTGCATTTAGTGAATGGGGGGGAAGGATACCACCGTGGACCCAGACGTCAGCATGGGTACCTAGCCACTGCAGGCCCCAGCTTTGAGAAGGACTGTTATTGCACCTTTATTTGACTATTGACCAGCTAATTACTGGCATACTTGCTCCCCTGATGAGTCTCCGTTATTGGTTATGAAACGCGTTGGGAGAAATACGCTACGGTCCAGGTGTTGGTGAAGTCTATAGATAGGGATCACTTGGGACCTGTCCTTGTCAGGACAGGAGCTTGAACGGGCTTTACAGGGAAGAGAGACATTACCCCACACCCAGACCCCATCCCTATATGTGGACTACGGACCTCCAGTCAAGGATACTGGGACTATATGTCTACTACTATTGGAGAGGCACTCCACTCTGCTACCATTGGTGAGATCCAACCAATTTTATTGTTTGAGCACTGGTTCACATGAGCACTTTTTTGGTTTGCGTTGGTTGAGTTCATTGTTTTAAATGTTATTATTAAAAGCTAAATTTTAGTACAGGGACATCCTCCTAGCTAATATATGTCTAAAAATTTAAGTCATTTTTGTGTCTCAGTTATCACAGACATTTTATTTTCTGTTTATATTAATCCTTCCTATATTTTTGTATTGTAATGTAGCAGCACCATCTGCTGGCAGTTTAATGTATACATTCTACTTTAGTTTGCAATGTATTATGGAATTTCCTAGGGCATTGTGGGATTGTTCCTGTTGCATTGTGGTCCTGTAATGACACTGTGGAAGGAGCATACACAATATACAAAAAAAGGTTGCACTCTATCGTGCCAAAGCATATTGAATATGAAATACATGAAATATGAATAGCAAAATGGCTTTTTGAACATTAGGAAAAATATTTATGAGACACTTTGCACAGAATTTGTGAATAGTGTGAGCCCATCAACCATTGTCAAGGTGGTCTCATTAATCAGATGGGTCTCTGACCTCCTGTCCAAATGTGAACACTTAATGGAAGGAACAGCAGCCATTGTTCCTGTATGCATTGAGGAGAAAACACACCACTCGCTTTCTGTCCTGCTCCTTACAAACAGCTTGTCTAAGCATAGTTGGTAAGTCACTATCTATGTGTTACAGCCTTGTGTTTATCAGTACGTTTGCTGCATTAATAGGTAATCATCAGCTTGTATTACCTTATGTTACTGTGTATTGCAGACTATCTGTATTTTATGCACTGCACAGTTATATATTCTGAAATGCTCCTGTTATTGCATCTTATAGTTTCACCCTTTCCTGTAACCTCTACAATCAATAAAAGAAGGTTACAAGATTACAGCCTCTTTTTCTTAAAGAAGACAGGGAGTTTAACTACATGTCTCATTACACACCATGCTAACGTGTATGACGACAGCATACTTGTTGATTAGAAGTGGTTCATTCCTGAGCAAAGGTCATGGGTGTCCAGGGAGAACATCCATGTCCCTCTATTCCTGGAGAGATTTTTTGCATCCCTGCACATGTCCTCCCCCCCTGCAGGGATGCTGACTTAGTCACCGCCACGGCCCCCATGCCACACTCCCTCCACCTGCTGTCATTGCCCAGAGTCTGTGCACAGCTGGCATATCACGGGCACTGTGCTTAGGGCATGTGCGCTCCTGCCTTCTTAATGGGATAACTCACCAAACTAAAGTGTCCATAGCTAATGGCTAGGATACACTTATTATTTAAGATACATATACCTGCTTGATACTGCTTGTGCCATCCAGCGCTCCTGCCTGTACCTGACATGTCAGTCTGTCTACCCACTGTACATGCCTGCACCTGCCTGTGCCCACCTGCATACCATTTGTACCTACCTGTGTCCACCTGTATAACAGCCTTACCTGCCTGCATCTGCCAATGCCAGTGTGCAGGGTCAAACTTGCCCACCGGGAGATTGGAGAATCCTCCGGTGGGCCTATCTCCCAGTGGGCCCTCCCCCTCACCAGCAACAGACTCTGAGTCCTGCCTCATTCATTAGTGCATGCTCTGCCCTGTATTAGGATTGAGTGCACCCAGCGGTGAGTTCATTATTCCATACCCAGTGCCAGCCATCTGCACTGCTCAGCAACAAGTGATGTGAGCGCTTTCTCATCATTTGCTGTGGCTTCTACTGATCTCATGGTGCTCACCGCTCTATCAGCTGTGGAGTGCTGAATGAGATCAATAGAAGTGGCATCAGCAGGTGATGAGAAAGCGCTCACCTCACATCACTTGTTGCTGAGCAGTGCAGACGGCCGGCACTGGATGTGGAATAACAGACCACGCACAGCACAGAGCCTCTAGAGTGGAGTTGATTTTTTGAGGGCAATGGCATGATGTCACCAGAAGGGGCAGGGCCTCCATCAGACCAGTGACCAGGAAGCAGCATTGTTCTGAGGCTGCTGGAGAGGAATGAAATGAGAGGCTGCACCATGGAGCCCCGTGAGGAGAGGACCGAGGGGCTGCACTATGGAACTGTGTGAGGAGAGGACTGAGGGGCTGCACAATGGACCCTTGAACAAATAGGAATGAAGTCCCAGGATTCAGTGAGAGTGGTGAGAGGATGTATTTTGGAAAGGGTTGATGTATCTTGAGTGGGGCTTGTATAGGGAAGATGATGAGGGGCTGTGTGGAGAAGGGGAGATGATAATGACTGGCTGCATGGAAAAAGGGTCATGATGAGGGGCTGTGTGAAAAGGGGAATGATGATGGGGCTGTATGGAAAAGGAGGGATGATGAGGGGCTGTTTGGAAAAGGGGGAGTGATGAGGGGACTGTGTGGAGAAGGAGGGATGATGAGGAGCTGTGTGGAGAGGGGGGGATGATGAGGCTGTGTGGAGAAGGAGGGATGATGATGGGCTGTGTGCAGAAGGAGGGATGCTGAGGGGCTGTTTGCAGCAGGAGGGATGATGAGGGGCTGTGTGCAGAAGGAGGGATGATGAGGAGGGTGTGTGGAGAAGGGGGGATGATGAGGCTGTGTGGAGGAGGGATGATGAGGGGCTGTGTGGAGAAGGGGGGATGATGAGGGGGCTGTGAGGAGAAGGGGAGATGATGAGCTTTGTGGAAAAGGAGGATGATCACGGGCTGTGTGGAGAATGGGAGAGTGAGAAAAAGCATCTTGGTACATTGCTGAGTTCACCAATAGAAATTACTCAAAGTGAACTGCTGTGAACTCACCTCTGCACCGTGGGACTTTCTCACTGTGCTAGTGGGGATCTCACCAAGGTCACCGCAGTTCAGGGGCCCAGCTGAGAGCACAGCCTCAGTGACCTGCCGTAACCTCGATGAGGTTAGCCGACGCCAGTGGCCGGAGGTAAACTTTATACCTCCGATAATAGCTGCGGGCTCACAGCATTTGACAGCGTGTGAACCTCAGCTGTCTGACTGGCGGGGATGATTTTACCGCCGACCAGAAGCAGTGTTTGCCGCGCTGTCTTGCACCTCACAGACTTGTAAGCACTGGATGTTTGGGCCCCCTATTCAAGTGAATGGGGTCCGGGTCCTGTTCTGTACCCAAACCTGGACTTTTTTTAACTGTTCAGCTGGACCCGAACATCCAAGGGTTTGCTCATCTCTAATCCTGTGTTTAGTGTGTGACTGGTGTTTGTATGCTGTGTGAGTGTGTCATGTGTCTAGTGTGTGACTCTGGTGCAGCGCCCCAGAGTCCTGGTCATTGCAGTAACGTCGCTCTGCCGATAAGGGGGGCGATGTTGCGTCTGATTGCACTAAGGGAGTTCACCTGACCAGGTATCACACACTACACTTCACACTCCGGCCACCAGGGGGGGTGGTTCTATCTAGTAGGCCACTCCTCACACTCTGGTAAAACTGGGGGTTGAACAGGAAGACGGGGAGAGAAGTAACTGGGAAGAGCTAGAGAGAGGACCTGTCAGGGATGGGATCCTGGCAGACTCCTAAGAGAAGGACAAACAAGTGAGCAACGGGAATACAGCAGAGAGAGGCGATAGGACCAGAAGGAGTCGTGCTGTAAGATCGAGGCAACATCCTTCTGAGGCGCAAACAGTCGGTGGCCGGAACGCCGAGCAAGTAAGAGACTACAAGCATTACTTCAAACCAATTATAGGTTGGCTGTCTCACTAAAACACCTAAGCAGACAATGGAGGCAGCTGTGGGAGAGGGGCGACTCTAGGGTCCCGGAAGAACTCCAGGCCTACCCCGTCATACGGGTGCGTCCTAACCATATCATCTGGGGGACGGAGAGAACGAACATCAGAGGCAGACAGAATCAGTTGTGAGGACTATCCCGGGGTGCTCAGCAGGGAAGGACTACAACACATAGGCGCTAGCAGGTAGATGCTGACTCCCACCTGTCAAGAGAACTCCTAATGTGCTTTTGGACCGGCCGGTCTCAGCCAGCTCGGTTAACAGTGCTCTGGATTGACTATCTCGACGCCTTCAGTAAAGAGGTAAAGAGACTGCAACCTGGTGTTCTCGTTATTTTCCGCGACCTGCACCGCACACCACCATCCACACCTTTCACTGGACGCCCCTCAGCAGGGTCACGGACCGGGTATAGCCACCGTGACAACCCCAGAACAGAGACTCAGAGGCCCGGTACCGGGTACCCCTTGGCCCTGCGGCGTGGGGGGGCGCTCCAACTTGGCGTCACGAACAGGATCTACTTAAGCCTGAAGAATCAGGTCATGTGTGCCTTGGAACTGTGATTTAATGTGCTTGGACTGTGACTTATTGCAAAGACTGTGCATTGTTATTGCCGCCAAGGGTTCCCGCCACAATTCGCCATCGCCGCGCACGGAGGGAGGAGCCTTAGCTTCGTGGGCGGAACCGGTCAAAAGAAGTGCGGAACGAGAAAGCGCGGTAAAGTGCCCACCCCGGAAGAGGAACTCCGACCTCCAGCA
This sequence comes from Ranitomeya variabilis, assembly GCF_051348905.1. Classification (NCBI taxonomy): domain Eukaryota; kingdom Metazoa; phylum Chordata; class Amphibia; order Anura; family Dendrobatidae; genus Ranitomeya; species Ranitomeya variabilis. Next base: position 278,504,940 of record NC_135232.1, read on the forward strand.
GGTTAGTGGGAGGAAGGGACAGCCATGTCTGAGTCAGGGGGAGCGGAGGCGGCGGTCGCAGCCGTGGACGCAGAGGCAGCTCCGGTCCCCGTAGCGGACGTAGCCGCGGCCCTAATACCACCACCGGTGGCCGCAGAGCCTGCTGTCCCCATCAGCCAGTCGGACACTGCCGCTACCACAAAGGCCATAATGCCCTTCTCTATGCCGTACCTGCCCGGAGCAGCCTGGCTCCCGCGATACTCCGGGAAGTCGCACACATTAACTGATTTTAAAGAAGGAATCAGCAGCCTGCTCGAGTTCTATCCCCTGACGGAGCATCAGAAGGTTCATATGATAATCGGCCAACTCTTCGGGGCGGCTCTGAGAGAAGTGAAGTCCTGGCCCGCTGCGGATAAGGGAACTGCACAGCAGGTTTTTGCAAAGCTTAAAGCCACCTTTGATACCCGCACTGCTACAGAAATTAAATTGACTTTCTATGGATGCAAACAGAGACCGCAGGATAGCTTACGGGACTATGCCCTTAATCTCCAGGAGGCGCTGCGGGCTATTAAGCAGAGTGACCCCGACAGCATGCAGGATGAGGATAAACTCCTGAAGGAGCGGTTCATTGAGGGGCTCCTGTGCAATCACCAACGGGGCCAATTGCACTTCCTGGCCATGCAAAATCCAGACTTGACTTTTGTGCAATTCAAGGATAAAGCTACCCAGGCGTTGCAGGAGCGACAGCCCAGCCATGCAGCGCCTCCCAGACGTCCCGCTCTCACATACCACCAGTAGGTGGCGTCGGATGCCCCAGTCGCCGCCGAGGCCGATGCCCAAAGCCTAGAGGACGACTCCCCTGCAGGACTCCGCCTCCAGATGCAGGAGCTGACCAAGAGCGTTGCTGCCCTGGCCTGGACGGTGCAGTCCCTACAGGAGGCCCCCAGGGAGAAGATCCAGCTGGCCTCCAGACCAGAGGATGTCCCTTGGATGCGACAGAGGAGGACTCCGCCGACCAGAGGCCGGGACGACGATCGCTTCCATTGGGATGGACGACCCATCTGCCGCCGCTGCCATCAGGTGGGCCACCTTGCAAGGTACTGTCCTTTAAACGAGCAACCCCTGGGGCAAAGGGCCAACCCCCAGGAGTAGGACGGTCAGGCCCGCAGCATTGGAGAGCCAAATACATTGGAGGGCGACCAGTTCTTCCTGTAGTGATTGACGGTATCCCCATGAACGCTTTGCTGGACACCGGTTCTCAGGTGACGACTATGCCTTACGTGCTTTATAAACGGTATTGGGAGGACACCGATATTACTCATGGCCCCGATGACGATTTCACCATAATAGCCAGTAATGATCAGCCATTGCCACAAGTGGGGTATAAAGAGGTCACCATCAAGGTGGGGCGGGTGGAATTGAAGGCCCAAGGGATTGTGATTGTTGATATTGATTGCCGAGAATGTAATCCCATGATGACTATCGGTACTAATGTTATAAAAAATTGTCTTGCAGAAGTTATTGTTTTGTTGCAACAGGTAGCAGAAACCACTGGCCACAGTGAACAACGCGCCCTGCAATAAGAAATCAGAGCTCTGATGCAGAGACAGCAGGTAGAGCTGACTGGTGGTGAGATTGGTCGCGTCACTGTGAGTGATTCAAACCCCATCGCGATACCCCCCAGGAGTGAGATGTTATTATGGTGTCAGGCAGCCATAGGCCTCAGGGGTAAGGACTACCAGGCCTTGGTAGAACCCGTATATTCAGACAATAGGCCTACTATCCTGACAGCCCGGGGGGTGATCGACGTCCGCCAGGGGAGGGTGCCCGTACGTGTCCTCAATTGTGGGGAGGAAGAGGTCCACCTCACCAAGTATGCCACGCTCGTCAAACTGTTCGCTGTCAATAATAGTGTGATACAGACACCTGGACACTTGGTCCCGTCAAACGTGGCGGAGGACAACGGTTCTGCAGGGCACTCGAAAGATTGGTGTTGGGAATTGCATGTGGGCACTGACTCCACCCCATCCCATCAGAAACAAGGGGCCTACAGGGTGGTTCACGAGTACGAGCAGGTATTCAGCAAACACCCCTTAGATTTTGGACAGATGAAAGGGATCCAACATCACATCCCCACGGGAGATCACCAACCCATAAAAGAGAGATATCGCCCTGTACCCCCAGCTCATTACCAGTGTGCCAAGAACATGTTGCGAGAAATGAAGGAGGCTGGGGTGGTGAGAGACAGTTGTAGCCCCTGGGCAGCTCCATCAGTCCTTGTTAAAAAGAAGGATGGTACAATGAGGATGTGTGTTGATTACAGGCAGTTGAATCGCATTACACACAAGGACGCATACCCACTGCCCAGGATAGAGGAGTCTCTGGCTGCCTTAAAATCTGCTAACTGCTTCTCTACCTTAGATCTCACTAGTGGGTACTGGCAGGTTCCCGTGGCGGAGGCGGACAAAGAGAAGACGGCCTTCAAGACGCCGATGGGTCTCTGCGAATTTAACTACATGCCCTTCGGATTGTGCAATGCCCCGGGGACGTTCCAGAGGATGATGGAGTGCTGCCTGGGGCACAAGAACTTTGAAACCGTACTGCTGTATTTGGATGATGTCATTGTCTTCTCTAAGACCTACGAAGACCATCTGAAGCACCTGGCTGAGGTGTTTGAAGCCCTGTCCAACTTTGGCGTAAAGGTGAAACCGTCCAAATGTCATCTGCTGAAACCTAAAGTGCAGTACCTGGGCCATGTGGTGAGCGCTGAAGGAGTGGTCCCAGACCCCGACAAGGTCACGGTGATCCAGGACTGGCCAAAGCCCAGCAACCTCCACGAAGTCCGGCAGTTCCTCGGACTGGTAGGCTATTACCGGAGGTTCATTAAGGACTTCACCAAGAAGGCCACGCCCTTGCAAGACCTGTTTGTGGGCCAATCGAAGAAGACCAAGGGGAGGAACACCCCATTTGATTGGAACAAGGGGCTGGAAGGATCCTTCACTTGCTTAAAGTCGGCACTGACGGGAGAAGAGGTACTGGCCTACCCTGAGTACGACCAACCGTTTGTGCTGTACACGGATGCCAGCAATGTAGGATTGGGGGCCATGCTGTCCCAGGTCCAGAAAGGCAAGGAGAGGGTAATCGCTTACGCCAGCAGGAAGCTTTGTCCCACGGAAAGGAACCCTGACAACTACAGTTCCTTTAAACTGGAATTCCTTGCCATCGTCTGGGCAGTGACAGAGAGGTTCAAACACTACCTGGCCTCAGCGAAATACACCGTCTTGACGGATAACAATCCGCTAACGCATCTGGATACCGCTAAACTCGGGGCCTTGGAACAGCGGTGGATGGCCCGGCTGTCCAACTACGACTTCACCATCAAGTACCGGGCAGGACGCAAGAATGCAAATGCCGATGCCTTGTCCTGAATGCCCAATTTGCCAGAAATGGGGGAAGACCCGGAGGCACTTGAAGAGGTGGAGCTGCCTGCATTCCATCGCCCCAAAGTCACTCAGAACTCCCATCATGTGAAGAACAGGCACAAGAACCAACCGGATGCCACGCCAAATCCCCTGCCCCATCACGGATGGGCGGAGACCCAGGATGGTGACCCCGTGGTCCGTCGGGTGAAAGAGCTCTTGATGCAGGCAGGGTTGCATCCCGGCCCAGATGATCCACAGGAGACCCAACAGCTGTGGAAGGGGAGAAGAAAACTGTTTATCCATGATGGCAAGCTGTGCCAGAGAAGCATCGACCCACGAACTCACGGATTGGTATGGCAGATAGTAGTGCCAAGGCGAGATGCGCCCATGGTTCTGGGAGCCTACCACGATGGAGCCGGACACTTCAGATGGAAGAAGCTGGAGAGGCTACTCCGAGGGAGGTTCTATTGGATTGGCATGAAGAGAGCCATTGAGAAGTGGTGTCAAGAGTGCGGCCCATGTAGCCTACGCAGGAAGGACCGTGGCAGCCAACGGGCTCCCTTGCAGCCTATCATCACCAAGCGGCCACTCGAACTGGTCGCGCTGGATCATGTGAAGCTGACACCTAGCCGGTCAGGCTATGTCTACGCTCTTACCATCGTGGATCACTACTCCAGATTTTTGGTGGTTGTGCCTGTCAAGGATCTAACGGCCAGGATGGCCGCCAAGGCCTTCCAGCAGTACTTTTGTAGGCCCCATGGCTACCCGTAGAAGGTACTGACCGATCAGGGACCAGCATTCGAAGCGGAAGTCTTCCAAGAGTTCTGCCAACTGTACGGGTGTAAGAAGATCAGAACCACACCGTACCATCCCCAAACCAATGGGATGTGCGAAAAGATGAACCAGGTGGTGATCGACTTACTAAAGACCTTGCCCGTAGAGGAACGGAGCCTGTGGCCAACGAAGTTGCCTGACTTGGTGGACATATACAATCACATCCCAGTAAATTCCACCAACTGCACTCCAGCGTACCTGATGCGAGGAAGGTCTAGCAAGTTACCCGTTGATCTGGACATGGGGGTCCTAACCCCCGAAGATACCTCACCGGATGCCGATTGGGATACCGAGAGGCAGCAAAGGTACCGCAAGGTACAGGAGTGCGTGGAAAGAAGCCTCGCTCAGGCCAGGCAAAAACAGGAAAGGGACTACAACCAGCATGCCCCTGCGATTCCCTTGCCACCCGGTGAGCACGTACTCAAACGAAAGAGGAGGCTACACAAACTCGACGACCAATGGGAAGCGGAACCGTATACCGTCCTGCCATCCGATTTCGACAACACGAAGGTTTGCCTCATCAGCAAGGATGGAGGGGAGACTTCGACGGTGATATCCAGGGACCACCTTAAAGCCTGCCCTGATAAGCTGAGAGAGAGGGAAATGGATCCTGGAACCTCCCCACCTGTAGAAAAGGAGATGATCCACACTGTCCTTGGTGATTTTCCCCAGTCCTGGACTCAGATAAATCAGGCCATCGTGGTACCTGTCCTAACGTTCCACCAGCCGAATCCACCAGAATCAATGGTGGTACCAGATCATCCGGCCCCGCTACCTCAACAAGCCCTACCTGAAGATGCCGTGCTGACCGTTGAACTGGCAAATCCTCCCTCTGCTATCGGCTAACCTGCCGTACTCTCTGTTGGTAGTAGCAGCCCTGAGAACTCCAGCCTGCCAGTGCTACCCAGACTCACTAGAAGTGTAGCTAGAAGGCAGTGCACTACACCAGCGGTAGCAAGCATAGCGGGCCCTGTTAGGCCGGTAGCAACCCCTACGCTGCGAAGGTCGACACGTAGCACCAAGAATCAAACTCCCCTCCGCTACAAAACTTGGAGGTATTAGTGAGGGCTGCTATTTAGTTAAAATTGTTTGTGTGCATATCTTTTGTTACAGGTTTTAAAATGGACAACAGAGTAATGGACAGTGAATTGCTCCAAAAACTTCTAAAAGGGGACCCGTTTGTTGACCCGGGGTCCCCGCTGTTTCAACCACTGAACTGAGAGTCATAAACTGTGCATGACCTAACTTTTGCAACGTTCAAGAGTCCTCACCTCCCATAAAGGGAAGCACTGTTATGGTTAATTGTTTATGATATTTCAAAATTTTGTGTGTTTTCTGTTAACATGTATTGTTGTTCTTATTTTCCCAGTCCGGGAGTACTGGATTTAACCGGGGGGAGTGCAGCGCCCCAGAGTCCTGGTCGTTGCAGTAACGTCGCTCTGCCGCTAAGGGGGGGCGATGTTGCATCTGATTGCACTAAGGGAGTTCACCTGACCAGGTATCACACACTACACTTCACACTCCGGACACCAGGGGGGGTGGTTCTATCTAGTAGGCCACTCCTCACACTCTGGTAAAACTAGGGGTTGGACAGGAAGACGGGGAGAGAAGTAACTGGGAAGAGCTAGAGAGAGGACCTGTCAGGGATGGGATCCTGGCAGACTCCTAAGAGAAGGACAAACAAGTGAGCAACGGGAATACAGCAGAGAGAGGCGAAAGGACCAGAAGGAGTCATGCTGTAAGATCGAGGCAACATCCTTCTGAGGCGCAAACAGTCGGTGGCCGGAACGCCGAGCAAGTAAGAGACTACAAGCATTACTTCAAACCACGGCCGGACAGCCAATTATAGGTTGGCTGTCTCACTAAAACACCTAAGCAGACAACGGAGGCAGCTGTGGGAGAGGGGCGACTCTAGGGTCCCGGAAGAACTCCAGGCCTACCCCGTCATACGGGTGCGTCCTAACCATATCATCTGGGGGACGGAGAGAACGAACATCAGAGGCAGACAGAATCAGTTGTGAGGACTATCCCGGGGTGCTCAGCAGGGAAGGACTACAACACATAGGCGCTAGCAGGTAGATGCTGACTCCCACCTGTCAAGAGAACTCCTAATGTGCTTTTGGACCGGCCGGTCTCAGCCAGCCCAGTTAACAGTGCTCTGGATTGACTATCTCGACGCCTTCAGTAAAGAGGTAAAGAGACTGCAACCTGGTGTTCTCGTTATTTTCCGTGACCTGCACCGCACACCACCATCCACACCTTTCACTTGACGCCCCTCAGCAGGGCCACGGACCGGGTATAGCCACCGTGACAACCCCAGAACAGAGACTCAGAGGCCTGGTACTGGGTACCCCTCGGCCCTGCGGCAGTGGGTCCAGGTGTGTGTCACGTGTATGTATCCTGTGTCTAGCATGTGACTGGTGCGTATGTGTCATGTCTAGTGTGTGTATGTGGCACATGTCTAAATAATAAAATCTTTCTGTTCTTATAGAATATCATTGTTCTCGGCAGCACTTGTCTTGTTTACTCAAAATTATCTGCTGCAGATAAGGGTGCTTGACTAGATGGAAGACTCTGCAGCTAGTACCCCTTAAGCATGGTGGGTCCTTAGAATGATGTTCTCTGGTGGGCCCAAGCTACTCCAGTCCTACGCTGCCAGTGTGTATACCATCTGTGCCTGCCTGTGCTAACCTATCTACAAGCCATATCTGCCTGCACCTGCCAGTGCTTTCCAGCCGAGCCCGCCAGCACCTGCCGCTTCTGTGTTCATGCTATGCCTGCCTGTACTGGCTGAACCTTCCCTTTTTGGCTGTTCCAGCTTCCTGTCCATTGGGGGGTCAGCTGTCATACTGTATGTCCAAGTTCCATCCTGGTGTAGCAAATAGTGTTTATCTGGAGCCAAGTCTGACCCCACCATCTGGGGCTCTAGCAAAGAGCCTGGTGTTCACCTAGTAACTCCCCTCCAGGCTCTCCTCCTGTTACATGCATACTGTATGTTTCTCTTTCCATTTTTTCTCTGAGATTTAGAAATAGCTGTAGGACTGTGTAGAAAACCTTTCACTCTTTAACAGAAAATCTGTTATATCTTTAAAATGGCTTCTTCTTAATCTTTAGTTCCTTGGCAAGTCTAGTTAATTAAGTCTGTATTGCAATTATTATGATAACCACCTGCTGGTTCTGGTCTGGGCATTCTGTATGAGACATTAAAACTGCCTTAATAATAAATCGGGAAGGTACAGTAACAAGAACCTTTTTAGCATAAGTCATGAGGTTTAGTTAAAGGGAACCTGTCACCCTGTTTTTTCCATATGAGATAAAAATACCGTTAAATAGGGCCTGAGCTGTGCGTTACAATAGTGTATTTTGTGTACCCTGATTCCCCACCTATGCTGCCGAAATACGTTACCAAAGTCGCCGTTTTCGCCTATCAATCAGGCTGGTCTGGTCAAATGGGTGTGGTGACATCGCTGTTTCTTCCCCCAGATCTTGCTTATTTTTCTGTTGGTGGCGTAGTGGTTTGCGCATGCCCAACTGCCGAATCCACTGCACAGGTGAGGAAAAAGAGCACGATCTGCGCTATTCCCCTGGTGATCGGTGGGGGCGGCCATCCAGATGCTGCGAACTCGGCTTCAGGAAAATGGCCGCCGCGATCTCCATCTGCGCATGCGCGGCATCCCGTGGCCATTTTCCTGAAGCCCCGGGCAGCAGAGCGCTCCATCTGCGCACGCGCGGCCTCAGGAAGATGGCCGCCCCCACCGATCACCAGGGGAATAGCGCAGATCACGCTCTTTTTCCACACCTGTGCAGTGGATTCGGCAGTTGGGCATTCGCAAACCACTACGCCACCAACGGAAAAATAAGCAAGATCTGGGGGAAGAAACAGCTATGTCACCACGCCCATTTGACCAGACCAGCCTGATTGACAGGCAAAAACGGCGACTTTGGTAACGTATTTCGGCAGCATAGGTGGGGAATCATAGGGGGGCGCCTCACCGCGACTGAAGGTAACTATAGGTAATTGACCTACATTTCCTTCATTTGCCGGGGCTTACAAGCACGAGCACAGCTGCATTAGCAGGGCTCCTGCTTGTAAAATATTTTAACCCCTTCAGATGGATTACCTCGTGGGACGTGACGGTTCATCAGAGGGTATGTATATTGTGGGTTTATTATTTTGCCAAGCGAGGGTCTTGAGATGGATCGAGAGAGCAATAAAATACTAAAACAACCTGTGTGTTTATTTCATTAAAATAATTTTTAATAATGTGTGTGTGTGTTTTTTTAACCCTTTCAGACAATTGGATTAATAATGGATAGGTGTCATAATTGACGCCTCTCCATTTATTAATCTGGCTTGATGTCACCTTACAATAGCAAGGTGGCATTAACCCTTCATTACCCCATATCCCACCGCTACACGGGAGTGGGAAGAGAGTGGCCAAGTGCCAGAATAGGCGCATCTTCCAGATGTGCCTTTTCTGGGGTGGCTGGGGGCAGATGTTTGTAGCCAGGGGGGCCAATAACCATGGACCCTCTCCTGGCTATTAATATCTGCCCTCAGTCACTGGCTTTACCACTCTGGCAGAGAAAATTGCGCGAGAGCCCACGCCAAATTTTTCCGCGATTTAACCCTTTATTTTAGCAGCTACAGTGCCCAAATTTTGCACATACACACTACTAACATTAGTAGTGTGGAATATGCAAAAAAAAAAGGGGATATGAGATGGTTTACTGTATGTAAACCATGACTCATATCCTGTCGGGTTTGTGAAGGAGAAATGAAAAGCCGGCAATTGAATTACCGGCTTTTCACTAACACCGCTGCGTATTTCTCGCAAGTCACACTGCTGGTCCGTGTGGAATCCGTATTTTTCTCGCCCCCATAGACTTTTATTGGCGTTTTTTTGCGCAATACGCTGACAAACGCAGCATGCTGCGATTTTGTATGGCCGTAGAAAGCCGTATAATACTGAACCGTAATATACGGCTGATAGGAGCAGCCCCATTGAGAATAATTGTGCCGTTTGTTTGGCGAGTTTTACGGACGTATTTTCTGCGCTCTTACGTCCATAAAACTCGCTAGTGTGACGCCGGCCTAACAGTGTTGAAGCTATTCACTGAGCTGAGTGGATCTGCCTGTGTAGACAGCACAAACCACTGAGCTCATTTCACTACGCGACAAATTTCAGGGAAGAAAATTTTATTGTATCTTATAGATTTTGATATGATGAACACGAATATGTGCTCCAAAAGTCTGTATCACGTAAGGTTTTTAACCCCTTCATGACCAGAGCTTTTTTCGATTTTTCATTTTTTGCTCTCCTTCTTTCCAGAGCCATCACTTTTTTATTTATTTTTCCATCAATATGGCCATGTGAGGGCTTATTTCTTGTTGGACTAGTTGTACTTTTGAATGACATCATTGGTTTTACCATGCCATGTACTCGAAAACAGGAAAAAAATTCCAAGTGCAGTGAAATTGCAAAAAAGTGCCATCCCACACTTGTTTTTTGTTTGACTTTTTTGCTGGGCTCATTAAATGCTAAAACTGACCTACAATTATGATTCTCCAGGTCATTATGAGTTCATAGACACCAAACATGTCTAAGTGGTGAAAAAAAATCCCAAATTTGCTAAAAAAAAAAAAAAAAATTGTGCGATTTTCCGAGACGCGTAGCTTCTCGATTTTTCGTCAGCTCGGGTTGAGTGCGGCTTAATTTTTGCGTGCCGAGCTGACTTTTTTATGATACCACTTTTGTGTAGATACATTCTTTTGATTGCCCGTTATTGCATTTTAACCCCTTCATGACCCGGGGTATTTTCGTTTTTTTATTTTCGTTTTTCGCTCCCCTCCTTCCAAGAACCATAACTTTTTTATTTTTCTGTCAATATGGCCATGTTAGGGCTTATTTTTTGTGGGACAAGCTGTACTTTTGAACAACATAATTTATTTTAGCATGCAATGTACTAGAAAACAGGAAAACAATTCCAAGTGCTATGAAATTGCAAAAAAAGTGCAATCCCACACTTGATTTTTGTTTGGATTTTTTGCTAGGTTCACTAAATGCTAAACCTGACTGCCCATTTTGATTCTCCAGGTCATTACGAGTTCATAGACACCAAACATGTCTAGGTGATTTTTTATATAAGTGGTGAAAAAAAATTGCAAATTTTGCTTTAAAAAAATTGCGTCATTTTCTGATACCCGTAGCGTTTTCATTTTTCGTGATCTGGGGTCGGTTGAGGGCTTATTTTTTGCGTGCCAAGCTGATGTTTTTAATGGTACCATTTTTGTGCAGATGTGTTATTTTGACTGCCCTTATTTCATTTTAATGCAATGTCACTGAAACCAAAAAAACCGTAATTCTGGCGTTTCTAATTTTTTTCTCACTACACTGTTTAGCCATCAGGTTAATCCTTTTTTTATTGATAGATTGGGCGATTCTGAATGCGACAATACCATATATGTGTATATTTAATTTTTTTTATTGTTTTATGTTGAATTGGGCGAAAGGGGGTGTTTTTAAAACTTTTTTTTTTACTTTTGCCATGCTTCAATAGCCTCCATGGGAGGATAGAAGCTGGCACAACTCAATCAGCTCTTGTACATAGGAGCGAGGCTCAGATTGCTCTTATGTAGCAGAATTACAGGCTTTCTATGAGCGGGGTGGCGCTCACAGCAATCCGGCATCAGTAACCATAGAGGTCTCAAGGAGACTTCTGGTTGTCATGCCAACTCATCGCTGACCCCCGATTACGTGACGGGGGTCAGCGATGCGCTCATTTCCGGCCAGATGGCTGGAAGCGCTAGTTAATAGCAGCGGGTGAATCGCCATTCCACCAGCCGCTCTTGCGGGCACATGTCAGCTGTTTTGCACGCTTTGATGCGGGCTCACCGCCGGAGCCCGCATCAAAGAAGGGATCTGACCTCGGATGTACTATCCTGTCCGAGGTCAGAAAGGCGTTAATGCAATGTCATGGCGACCAAAAAAAAGGAATTCTGGTGTTTTCATTTTTTTATCACAAAGTCGTTTAGTGATCAGGTTAATTCTTTTTTTATTGATAGATCGGGAGATTCTGAATGCGGCGATACCAAATATGTGTAGGTTTGTTTGTTTTTTTATTGTTTTATTTTGATTGGGGCGAAAGGGGGGTTGATTTGAACTTTTGTGTTTTTTTTTTTTTTTCTATATTTTTAAACTCTTTTTTTTTAACTTTTGGCATGCTTCAATAGCTTCTATAGGAGGCTAGAAGCAGCCATAGAACGATCGCCTCTGCTACATAGAGGTGATGCTCAGATCTCCTCTATGCAGCAGAATTACATGCTTGCTATGCGTGACGACCACAGAGTGGCGCTCATAGTAATCTGCTATCAACAACAATATCAAAATATTGCTTAAAAACAGTCAGTGAAATATTTTACCTCACAAAAGGAATCCTTGGTGATCCCCTGCTGTAATGTCAGTATTGTCTTTTGGATCCTCCCCTGCCCAGGAGATGTGGCATGCATAAAATCTAAGTGCTTGCATATGTGTAGATCAGCAATTTATGTTATTTCAGTGGAAAACTCAGAATATACTGTTTCAGAAAAAGTTCATATATGAGTTATTAGAATTATAACAAATTATAATTTTTCGTATCACTTCTCAAAAACCTTACGTGATAGGAAAAAATTGAAGTCATTTCTGAAATCAGCATGACAAAATCTATCAGGAACATTCAAAATTGTCCAAGGGACAAAACCTTTGTAACACAGTGTTATTGGTTCCAGTCTTGTCAGCGTGACGTTTGAGTTGCAAGCAACAACATATACTTGGGCAGCACTGGTATTGCGCAGGACCAGGTTAGCGTGAGTAAAACATCATTTTTCTTTTTTTTGTTTTGTTTTTTTGTTTGTATTTTTACAACAAACTGTGCCAGGGGATAATAGATTTCTGAAAACAGAAAACAGCTTTCAGTGCACAGCACTCATGCTTCAAAATTAACTCCGAGCCCAGCTACTCTATGCAGCAGGAGCATGTGTTTTAAGTTACATTTGTACCATACCAAAAGTTTAATGGTCAATTCTACAATACTATGATTCATTTACTAGCCAAAAAGAAACTGAATGGATAAGGCAAATTATTTAAACTTGATGTCCAGTATCTAAAATGCTCTTCATAAATATCTATTTGCAATGTCAGCGCCGGCATCCCTGCACCACAGACGATGTTCCGGTCCCTGCCACAGTTTCTTCCTTCCAGGACCTACGCATGGTGTGCAGGCCTCCTGGAAGTGCTCTTTGGGCACACGCGCACCCTGATTATAAAGGGGCAGCGCGCGCACTTCAGAAAATATCCCCAGCCAATAGCTGGGAGACATCAAGAACTTAAAGGGAACCTGTCACCTGAATTTGGCGGGACAGGTTTGCGGCCATATGGCGGGGTTTTCGGGTGTTTGATTCACCCTTTCCTTACCCGCTGGCTGTATGCTGGCTGCAATATTGGATTGAAGTTCATGCTGTCTCCTCCATAGTACACAGTATGCTTTGTCCAACTGAAAAGCATTAGTGCGCATGCGCCGGCGCACTATGTCCCGGAAGTATTTCGCTGTGTTCCGGGACATAGTGCGCCAGCTTATGCGCACTAATGCTTTTCGGCTTTGCCCGCAGTTGGGCAAAGCATACTGCGCGTGCGGAAGGCAAGATTGCCTTGGCAAGCATGTACTACAGAGGACACAGCATGAACTTCAATCCAATATTGCGGCCAGCATGCAGCCAGCGGGTAAGGAAAGGGTGAATCAAACACCCGAAAACCCCGCCCATATGACCGCAAATATGTCCCGCCAAATTCAGGTGACAGGTTCCCTTTAAGGAACTCTCCCCTGTAAAGAAGTAAAGAAGTGCCTGAGCAATGTTAGTGTTTAATGTGTACACTTCCACTTAGTAGTAAGATCCCTTTATGCATCCCACCTAAACCTGACCCTGTCCGTTCTGTCCAAACCTTATTTTGAACCCATACTGCCTGTATCTAATCCTGATCCTGATCCGCCTTATCCCCATCTGTAACTCTTTCCTCTCTTGCCCAGTCTGAACTTACACCTGAGATTATGTACCTAAGTCCATCCTGTGTTCTTGAACCTGCCCTGCCTTTACTAGTTCCATTATACGTACTGCATCTATCCATTCTGTGAACCAGTTCCTGGCCAGCCTGACTTAGTTCTTCAATTTCTCCCAACCCTTTAGCCAGCTCCTGTGGCTTCAGGTTCTGTCATGGAGTGGTAACTGGGGTCCACTTAATGCTCAAGTCTAATCACTCCATCAGGGGCTCTAGCGAAGAACCAAGTGGTCACATAGTTAGACCCCTCCAGCCTAACCCTGGTCCATGGTACAGTAATTTGATTACCATCAGTGTGACAGTTTCACATTTATCAGCATGACAATTTGCTCAGGCCATGGAACCCACTGATTTCAATACTCCTCCACTCCTGCAGTTATTTCAGCAGATGACCCACCAAATGGTGTACACCCACTTGGACACTCTGACGTTGGCTGCTGCATTGCTACAGTTCAAGTTGCGGCAACTTCGGCAGGGACTGTACAGCCAGCAAGTCATGCACCTCATCTGTCTGCACCATCACATTTTGACAGATATTCCAAGCAATGCCATGGGCCCTAGCATGGCTCAACCCCACATAACCATGTAACCTCTGATCTGCAGGCCTTTCTGAGGGCATTCCGCACATTTTCGATGAGCCAGATCGTCTCACCTCTGCTACATCCTCTCTCCTCACTAAGCAAGTCTGACTCTAAGCCAATATGCTATTCGATTCCATATGCTGTCTTTTGAACTCAGGTGGAACAATGAGGTGATGGTAGCTGCCTTCTGGGAGGGATTGTCCAGTATGATCAAACACCAACTGATAGGTCAATACTAGAGATGAGAGAACTTTTAAGCTTTGGTTTGGTTCGATTTGCTGAACGTTTAGACGTTCACTGAACAGTTCGTCGAAAGTACCTGAATTCCATTAAATTCAAGGCCAAATCAAACATATACACAACACTGTAAGGGGTGACATAAAGCTTCACAAACAGCTATAATTATGGGCAGACACTACGAAAATTGGCATCAATTGACCCACAGTGGAAATTTGCAATTGTTACAGCAGAAGTCAGCCATGGGCCATGCATGAGTTATCAGAGTCTGGGCCAGAATTTACAGCTTTGAATTTAAGTTTCATTGCAATGATATTGGTGGTGTATCTTGAGAGTTTTGCATGTGTTTGATGATGGGAGGGTATTTGCAGAGCTCAGAGGAGAGGCGTTCTTGCAAACTTTAATTTTTCATTTTTATTTTTGTTTTTTCCTAACTTTATTTGTGTATATTGCGGCTAGCCAATCATGGCGCAGGAAACATCCACAATGTCCTGACACCACAGCTTGTGTCATTGGCTGCTGAAATCACATGTCCTTCTCCATATAAAGAGCGAACATCTTGTTTTAACGCCATTTTGATGCTGTAACAGTGCAAACTGGTGCTAAAACAAGATGTCCACTCTTTATATGGAGAAGGACATGTGTGTTATAGGGGCCTAATCAAGAAGCCACTCAAAAATTCTTCTGTTCCTAGTGTCATACAGTAGAGGACCTGATTTTAAAGTAGTTTGTAGCATCTAGTGTGTTACAGAGCTAGATCCAGAGGCCACAAACAAATTATTGTGTTCCTAACGTCATACAGTAGGGACATGATTTTAAAATAGTTTGTAGCATCTAGTGTGTTATAGAGGCCTGATTCAAAGGCCACAAAAAATTATTCTTTTCCTAGTGTCAAATAGTAGGGGACCTGACTTTAAAATAGTTTGCAGCATCTAATGTGTTTTATAGGCCTGATTCAGTGGCCACAAAAAAATTGTTGTGCTTCAAAAGGCATACAGTAAGGGACATCTGACTTTCAGATTGTTTGTAGCATATCTTCTTTGTCATACAGGCCTCATCCACCCTCAAACAAATCTTTCTTCTGTGACTAACATGATACAGCATACCACATTTCACCTTACAGTTTACTGCTGCTAAAATTCAGCTGTTTGCAGAGGTGATGCAGAGTTTAATATATAATTTTTTGTTGTTAGTACTGTGCTCCTTTCCCACTATCTGAGCAACATGCCTGGAAAAAAGCGAGGCCATGGAGGAAGGGGAATTATGCTTGGTGGTGTTCCAGGTGTGGTGTATGTGGGGTAGGTGGTAAGGTTAGTGAAAGCACTAGAGAACCAACAATGTCACGTCCTATGCAAAGACATCTGACAACTTCTGTTACTGGATGGGTTACTCCACTATCTTTCTTTGGCAGATGCACAGTGGTATGCCTTGTTAATGAGGACTAGAAAGAGCATGTGAGCAGCTTCAAGTGTCCTCTCCTCCTCTTCTTCCATCTCAACATCACACCCAGTACAGTGCACAAAGGCACCAAAATTCCCCTTGCTTCCACCCACGTCCAATCTCTCCAACAGTAAAACTGACTGTACTTAACCAAAGATGGGTGAGTCTGAAGAGCTGTTCACACATGCTATGCCATGTTCTTCAGAAGTGTACTCAAAAGCTTCACAGAGTCAAGAAGAGGAATTCTGCACCGATGCCCAAAATGTTTATAGCTTGAATCCGATGCAAGATGATGTAGGGTCTGAACAGCATTCTGACCCTAGTCATCAGACGCTAACCCGTGGGCTGGAGGTGGTCCTGATGAGACTCATATCTGAGGCTCAGCCAGATTGTACTGTGCTGTCAGAGTAGGAAGAGGATGAGGGCGACTCCAAGGGCAAGGAATGTGATATCACAGAGGATGATGATGATGAGATGTTAGATCCCAGTTGGTGTGAACATAAAGGCACACAGCTGAGTAAATCATCTAAGGAGGCAGATGAGGAGGTAATGTTGTGATGTACATTGCAGACACATAGTGATGCAGGCATGACAAGCAGTGCATCCTCAGGCACAACTGTAGCTGTGACCAGCAGCATCAGCAGCTCACAGGAGTGGCAATGATTGCCTAGCCTGGGCCTTTTTTGACACTGCAAAGGATGAACCAACTCATGTAATCTGCCAACGTTGCAAAAAAAACTGAGTATAGGTAAAAAGTGCAATAATTTGACTACTACTTGTATGAACTTTCACATGCGAAATAAAAATGTGTTACTGTGGGAATGCCACTGCGCAAAAATGCAGAACAGTGGACCTTAACTATTATCAGCTGCCCCATCAATTGCATCTGCTGATTTTTCCTCCTCCTCTGTTACCATGCCAACTATTAAAACACAGGTCTTCGACCGCAGAACCTCTGGTTCTTTACCCGTTCCTGTCACGCTGACTGAGAGCCCACCATCAGCTGTAACAGAAGCGGACATGCCTGCTGTTTTTCACCGATCTCAGAGAACGGGCACACCACAACTTTCTCAATCCACTGTAACATCTCCGCCGGCACCTCTATCATGGTCCTACAGTTTGTCCGGTTCACTGCACTCTGCCCTCTCTCAGCACTGCAGTCAGCCCACGGCACCACAGTTATCAGGTAAAAGATTATTTCCTCCTATGCATGACAAAGCTAAGAAGTTGAACTCCACCACCTCCAATCTGTTGGCCATGGAAATGCTCCCTTTCCGCCTGGTAGATATAGATGGTTTCTGAAAACTGATGGCAGTCGCAGTCCCCCAGTACCAATTGCCCAGTCGCCATTAGTTTTCTAAGAAAGTTGTGCCTGCGCTACACCATCACCCGTTCCTTGACTAAATCTCTGTCTGCCAGGGTGCATTTCACAACAGATGCTTGGATGAGTTACCATGGTTAAGGGCATTACATCTCGCTGACTGGGCACTAGGTGACTCTGGTGGCTATGGGGGCAGGTGCTGCTCCACAAGTCTTGTAATCCCCAAGGCTATCAGGACAAATCTCTACATTTAAAACTTCCTCCACTGCTTCTGCCTCCTCCTCTATCTCCTCTAGGGTCTCCACCTGCACCCTCCACTTCTGCCTTAATGAGACACTCACCCCAATCGCAGATTGCACAGACTAGGTATTATTGCATTTTTTAGTGTGCTGCATTAATGTCACATAACTGCACTCTATGATATCTTAAGTGTGGCTTCTGTGACCGGTGTGGCTGCTGCTGCTGATGTTAAAACAAAATTGTGGAAATGTGAACACTCGGTCTACATCTCCTAGGTTGGCTGTAGTGGAAGACGTATCAGTTCCAATTATACTATTCTCGTGACATTTATTCCACTTTGGTGGTATTAGGCCCTCATTTTTTAAAATGTGAAAACTGCAGGTTTGGGTCTGATCTGCTGGATTGGGCATAGTGAAAAGATCTGTTGGTCCCTATAATAGTAATTTCTACTCTTGTGAAATGTATGCCTCTTCTGTGGTGTAGGGCCCTCATTTGTTTGAATCTGAGCACTCCTGGTTGGGTTTCCATCTGCTGGATTGTGTCTAGAGAAATACCTGTCAGTCTCTATTATACTATTTCTACTGTGGTAAAATTTATACCACTTTGTTATTATCTTCCAATAATTTTTAGAAAAGAGAACACTCCTGGTTGGGTGTCCATCTGCTGAATTGGACATAGTGGAAGACCTGTCGGTCTCTATTATACTATTTCTACTGTGGTGAAATTGATGCTACTTTTGCATGTCTGCCAATAATTTTTTGAAATGTGAAGACTTCTGTTGGGTGTCCATCTCCTGGATTGCGTGCAGTGGAAGACCTGTCGGTCAATAATATAATATCTATACTCTGGTGAAATTGATGCCACTTTGGTATTGTCTGCCAATAATCTTTGGAAATGTGAACACTCCTTGCTGGGTGCTTGAAAAAGACCTGTTGGTGGTAGAAATGTTGCTTCTCTGTGGCAGAATAAATTCTTCTTTTTAAAATACTACACCTGGATGGAGCGCTGTTCATCTGTTATTTGATTGCTTGGAATATCTAGGAAGGTTCCCTGAACTTGGAACGGGTGCCCCAACAAGTGAGTGCTGTCAGCCTTTCTTTATATATTGCACTCCTTGCTGGGTGTCCATCTGATGGTTTTTGTGTAGTGGAAAACCTGTCTGTCCTTATTATGCTATTTCTACTGTGGTGAAACTGATTAAATTGATGCCACTGTGGTATTGTCTGCCACTATACTGTGGAAAAATTGATGCCACTTTGGTGGTGTCTGAAAACTATTTTTTGAAATGTGAACACACCTGGTTGGGTGTCCATTTGCTAGATTGGGCATAGTGGAAGACCTGTCATTCTCGATTATACTATTTCCACTGTGGTGAAATTGATGCAACTTTGGTATTGTCTGCCAATAATTTTTGGAAATGTGAACACTCCTGGTTGGGTGTCTATCTGCTGGATTGGGTGTAGTGAAAGAACTGTCAGTCCCAATTACACTATTTCTACTGTGGTGAAATTGATGAACTTGATTGCACTGTGGTATTGTCTGCCACTAATTTTTGAAAATGTGTAGACTCCTGTTTGGGTCACCTTCATGCGTGTTGCCTGTAGCAGATACAAAATCTCAAATACAGATACCATATTATATTAAAAAGACAGTTCCAAGGACAACCAGGGCTAAAATGGATAGTATCCAATGGAGTTCCCAACCATTATGTAACTACCAACGGAGCATGTCACCACAACAGAATAATGTCACAAAAATAACTAATTTTTATTTCACAATACATTATGACACATAATAAATATAAATCACAGAGTAATCATATAGAAACAGAGCAATTTGACTATGGTTAAGGGTGCACCAAAAACAAAGTGTTACCCCAAAGACACAAACATGGGGAGAAAATATCTCACAGGACCAAAAAGCCCTTGCTTAGATGCAAACTGTAAAATGACAGTGCACTGAGTTTTATCCAAGCTATAAAGTCCTAGATGGGATGGGCCACATTATTAATTAGCTAAAGTATAGTCATAAGAATTATCACTAGTCAGTGACCATTTAGCTCTTTTAGCTATTGTAGCCTAAATAATAAAGAGAAACATGGTCCCAACCATTAGTTCTTACCCATATTAGCGTCCATGGGGATAAACACTGGCGTGAAATAAAAAATCATTATTTTTTTATGACATTATTTTCTTGTGGTGATATGCTCCATTTCGTTGGTAGTTACGTGTTGCCTGTAGCAGTAGACCTCCGAGGCTGTCATGCCTCCACTTCCTTGGACTGAACTACCCATATTACTACTCTTAAATTTTGCTGAAAATGGAAGTCTACGAAACTGATATTTGTACCAGCTGAGTGTGGCTCAGCATGAAAGCAGGTAGAGGTGTTGCATGTGGAATCAAGGGTCCCAGCAAAGGAGGCCTACACTGATCCCTCACTCATCTCGTCTTATTGTGACATTCAATTGAAAGCTGTAAATGTTGTCCCAGACCCCGATACCTCATGCCTGGCTGATTGCTGGAGTGCCATGCTACAATTTTGTACTGTGCGTGAATTGAGGCCACTTTCCTTGTGTCTGTCCCTCATTTTATGTTTGTTTTTTTGCAGCATTTGGAGCTGTTATAATAAGTTGTGCATACGTTTATTTTTGCCTCCCATTGACATGAATGGCATTTGGAAATGTTCGGCGAATATTTAGCAAATTAATGGAGGAATATTGCAAATTCGGCAATCATAATCTGAACCAAACATTGAAATATTCGCTCATCTCTACTTAGAAGTACTCGCTACAGTTTTTTTGCCACAAGGTTAGAGGACGCTGGGTTTTAATACACAATTATAGTACAAAATGAAGTAATTGCAGCAAACACAACCACAAAACTTTACTGTACAGCTACTATTGAAAAGAAGGGCCACATGGATATCCAGAGCTATTGTGACAACTCTGCTGGCATCATGGCATGGCCTTTCATCTCTCACACTATCTTACCCACTGCTCCAGGTCATATTGTGGTTTCTGTTTCTTGCCAGCTTCATATTCTGTGCCTCTGCTCTCTGCATGCTTCCTGGCTGTGTGCATAGGGGGCGGCGCCTGAACTCTCTGGTTCTTATAGGAATCAGGTGCACCTGTCTAATCTGTTTCTGACCAATTAACAAGAGGCCTCCAGTATTTAGTGCAGCTCCACCCAGTGGACTGGGCCTGTGCAATGTGTTAGCTCAGTTTGTGTTTAGCTTCTGAGTTTTCCAGGCCTTGCTCTGTGTTACTCCCTCTCTGGAGGTTTTTCTCTGTATACTTGCCTTGATCTTGTTGTCCGCCCTCCAGGAGGCAGAATATCCTGGTCCCTGTGTCTTTGTACTTGTTCCTTGTCTTGTTCCATTACCTTGTCTGAACTTAGTCTTATCTCGGTCTCCTTGTCTGTGGCTTCCTTCCCTGTTGTGTCTTTCCTTGTGTTCTCTGTCTGCTTATGCCCCACACTCTTGCAGCTCTGCCTTCTCTGTACTTTTGTGGCTTTACCTCTGCTCCACACTCCTGCGGTTCTGCTCCCTTCTACTCTGCTCTGCTCATGTTGCTGCATAAATCTCTTGCTGCAGCTCCTCTATGCATTCTTTGTGGTTCCTCTTTGCTTATCTTCTGCTGCTGCAGTAATCTCTTGCTGTAGCTCCTATCTACATTCCTTGCAGTTCTGCTCTGCTTTGCTGCTGCAGAAACCTCTTGCTGCAGATCCTCTCTGCATTCCTTGTGGTTCCGCTCTGCTTAGCTTCTGCTGCTGCTGCAGTAATGTCTTACTGCAGCTCCTCTCCGCATTCCTTGCGGTTCTGCTCTGCTTTGCTGCTGCAGAAACCTCTTGCTGCAGCTCCTCTCCACATTCCTTGTGGTTCCGCTCTGCTTAGCCTCTGCAGAAATCTCTTGCTGCAGCTCCTCTCCGCATTCCTTGCGCTTCTGCTCTGCTTAGCTTTTGTTGCTACGCTATCTCTTGCTGCTCTTCCACTCCTATCTGCAGCCTTGCACTTCTCTTCCTGTGTGAACAGGTCCCAACCTGTTCCTTCATTCTCCTTTCCTTCTGGCTTGTTTCTGTACCTGCACCTCCAGTGTGAACAGGTCCCTACCTGTTCCTTCATACTACATATCTGTACCTGCACCTCCAGTGTGAACATGTTCCTACCTGTTCCTTCATACACCACACCAACCTGCCCTGTGTCTCTGCCATTCCTGCCAGCCCTGTGTCTCTGCCGTTCCTGCCAGCCATGTGTCTCTGTCTTTCCTACCAGCCCTGTGTCTCTGCCATTCCTGCCAGCCCTGTGTCTCTGCCGTTCCTGCCAGCCCTGTGCCTCTGCCGTGCCTGCCAGCCCTGTGTCTCTGCCGTGCCTGCCAGCCCTGTGTCTCTGCTGTACCTGCCAGCCCTGTGTCTCTGTCGTTCCTGCCAGTCCTGTGTCTCTGCCAGCTATGTGTCTCAGCCGTGCCAGTCTACTCGTCTGAATCTCATCCATGCTCATCTGCCAGTCCTGACTGATGCCCGCACCAATCCTGGTGTTCCTGATTCCCAAGTGGGATAAGCAGCCACAGCCAGACACCACCCTGGAGTAGCACCTGGCAGCTGCCTGCCGCACAAGCCTGACCTCACCATCAGAGGCTCCGGTGAAGAACAAGGCAGCTGTCATAGTTACGTCCCTTCCAGGGTAGTCTGGTTTGTGGCACAGTGGGGCCACAAACCACCCGAGCTCACGCCCACCAGTCAGGGCATGAGCGTGAGAGCTATAAAATATGTTAATTGTAAAATAAAGGAAAATTGTGGGGAAAAAGTAACACAGTAGCCTTTGACCTTGTAATAGGTCTGAATTAACAATATTTAAAAAAATAACAAAAGAAAAATCATACCTTTGTGTGAGAAGAAAGTGCACCTCAGCAGAAATATATTGCCACATGTCGGTATTCTGGTATGTTATTCCTGGCCTCAGCACCTTCAACAGGTGGTCAAATGTAGCCAGGCCCATCTGAAAGTAGGTATAAAAGTTTTATGGATGCATGTGTAGCTCCTGATAAAGTCTGGTGAATTGACCTTTTGTGACCCTTTTTGTGAGTAGTGTCAGCGCCGCCTCCTCAGATCAGCTACAATTGGGTAGGGCTCACCATAGTGCTGACATAAGACCCAGTGGAGAAGGACTCAATTTGTAGTTTTGAAGATCAGATTAAATGCCATGTTGCTCACAACTTAAAAACCAAAACCTGCCTTCAGGTGTATTATAAGTGAATCTTACAACAAAATATATGTCCTCCCATTGAGGTTCCTTGAAAAGTGAGTCTTTATATGGTTCTAAACAAGGAAACCAATTGATTCTTATGCATAAGATTGAAAACACATGAGGAACACATGAAGAAAATTGCATGGTCAGACGGATGGCATTCGCATCACTTACAGTCCTCACAGAGGAGAACCATCGCATAACACTCGTGCAACTCTCCTGCATTAAAATTGGACTGATTTTTAAAATGCTAGTGTGGCTCTGGCCTTACAGGGACGTTGTCAGCAGTGATTGACTGTTCAAACCAAGTACAGGCGTTCGGTGCATGGATTGCCAATCATTTAAATACACCTTCCCACCTGCTTGTTTTCAGTCTATCTCCACTATTCTCTAATTCTATGAGGCCAGAGCTATCATTCAAAAAAGAGGCGAGCGGGAGGGATGTGGAAAAACAAGGTGAGAAAACAAGTAGGTGGAAAGGTCTATTTAAATAATTGGCCACACCATGGTACACATAGTGTCTGTACCTGGTTTTAACAGTCATTCTGCTCTAAAAAATGCAATGAGAAAATGTAACTCACCTATTTTAGCTAATTGGTCCAGAAATGTTGCAAAAATTCACTAAATTCTCATGGTGGTAACTTAGCATTGGCTACATTCGCACATTCTTTTGACACATATGAGTGATGTTACTTTTTTTTGTCTTAGACAGCACTTGGTCCCATTAAGTACACATCTGTTAAAATTACAGATCCATGTTTAAGATATATGGGACTTAGAGCTGGTCCTATTCTGATTTAATTTGCTGATTAGATTCAGACATTCAAATCTATGCGAATCCATGAGACAAGGATTCAATTCGGAAGGTTTGTGCATTGCATTTGTGTCTTACGGATTTGTTGCACAGTGAAAAACTTGAATGAAAATGTGACCTTCCTTGGGTTTTGTATTGTCTGTAAGCGAGCAGCTCTTCAGTAAAATAACAGGAGAAAAAATTGAAGCAACTAGGATGACAGCTGAGAAAAAAATCAGTCAATTTCTCCCTGATTGTAACACTTACACAGATGTGTAGAACTAGCATCAGACTGTTGGGTGAACAGATTGATATTGTCATGGTCTGTTTGGATGTTCTTGTCTAGGCTTCAGGGGTTAATGCCTTTGGCCTCCTTCTGTCTGTGGGAGGGCTTTAAACAGCCTCTTTTGGGCTCTGTCTGTTGTCAGTGATACTTTTGACCTTGGCTTAGTTCCTGACCCGTGTGTATCTATGGATACTGTCTGCCTGTGTTTGCTTGCCTGTGTATGACCCAGTCCGTTCCTGTTTCTGATATTTTTGCCTGACTCTGTACTTGTTTCGCCTCGCCTGTCCTTGACCTTCCATTCCATTTCTCCTGCCTGTACTGTGCTGCTATCTCTGGTTTCCAGGCTCTGCTTTGTGACTGACCTCATCCCTGTCTTGCCCCTCCTTTACCGTGCCATCTCCTGGCTTAGACCTGTGTCTGTCCGATTTCTCTATGGGCATCTCTAGCCCAAGTGCCGGTCTCCAGAGTGCCGGGGCTTGTCTTCGCCCTAGACACTCCCTCAGCAGTCATGTGTTTCAGGTCCTGTTTGCCTGAAGCACACATCTCCACTGCTGCCACCCTGCTCCACAGGTATCTTTGAGCATAGTTTGTTCTACTCAGGACATGCGCACTGGCAAGTGCAGTGCGGTGTTCCTGACAGATATCAGTTGGTGTGGTCAACCTTAGTCTAATGTGTATGGGGGACCTTGTTTGCTATATAAAGGGAATGGGCACTTTTAGGCATCAATCACATGTCAGTGTTTAAACACGGCCATGAAAAAATGCTACTTGTGTCATCAGTGTAAGGTCTGTGTGTCCATTTTTGCCTTCAGTGTGTCATCAGTGGTTTTCACAGATGGATAAACTACAAAAGGTTCTCCTATACCTTGCAATGGATACCACAGACAGCATATGGACTGTACATTAGTGCAGTCCAATTACTTGTTTTTCTGGACCCTTTGACTTTTATTGGCTCTTTTCTTCTGTTGTACTGTACAAAAAGTACATGTCCCGAACGTTTTGTATAGGCACAAAGTTCATGAAAAAAAATTGATATGTGAACTTCACCAAAGACTATAATGAGTAACTGTTGTATCTGTGAAAAACACGGATAGAACACGTACATGTAACACACATATGCATGAAGCCTTAATCTGCCTTACCAGTAGGGTATGTGACCACTTAAAGTGTTTAGGGCAGCATGAACATCAAATACAGCCCCGATCTATACACCAAGCATTGGGCATGGTTATCACTGATGATACGAGATCTGAGCCATGCCTGATGTACTGTGTAGTCTATGCACTACAAGTGTAGACAAAATTATGTCCATAATGCATTTGATCAAATAGTGATAACATGGCCAAACCGATCAACTGATTCAAGAGCCAGCAATAGACAATGTAAGGTCTCGCTCACATCACCATATAAATAAGAGTGCTATCTGATGTTGTTCAATGGGCAAGTTCTGATTACCTTTTTTTTGCACTGACAGAGTCTGACTGTAAAAATAATCACAGCATGCTGCGATTTCACTCTGAAATAGAATGGGTGTGAGAAAAAAATTGGATGCCATATGGAGCCAGGTTATGGCATCCAATTTTTTTTATGTCTTCCAATCCTGTAGCATAGGAAACTGTAGATGGTCCTGTAAATGATTAATAGCTGCTGAGTAAAAAAAACAAATTGCATATGGACAGCATACAGATGACTAGTGAGAAAAAAAAAACATACAATTTTTGTGCATGTAAATTGTACCAATTTTTTATACTGTCATGTGACCCTAGCCTCTTACATAGATTATAAAGGGCAAATTATAAAAAAAAACTATTGCAAAGGTTATTTTGCAAGCATTTAATTGAGACAAAATAACTGTTTTTCTAAATGTATTTATCACTTGATGTTTTTTTTCGTCCCTTTTTCACTTTTCACTAAGCATTTACTATGTCTTTTACCAAGGACAAATCATATGTGGTTCGGTTACTAGATTTAATTGTCAGTACGGAAAGTCTGTTACTTTCAGGTAATTACCAAACAAATTAAAATGAAGTAGAACCGGAACACAACCCTTAGGTACTTACGAAATGAATCCAATTGGATCATTTTTCATTAAAAGGAACTGATTGCATGCTATGCTTCAGTCAGTTTCCAGCTTTTAGTGCATAGTAATGTCATAATGGAAATTCTAAAAAAGAAATCATGAATTTCTATTTTGGTTTTTGAGGACCAATAGAAATTAAGTTAAATGATTCATGCTCTATTGTTATGGCTACATTTACATCTACCCAGCTGGAGAGTGAAATGGAAACCCAATGAAACAATGCAGATTTTTACAGAGATTATCTAATCAACTATCCTCGTGTTATAAGATCATACATCAAAGAATGAATTGGTGTAAAGGGTTCACTGTTGTCTAAACACCAATATAGAATTAGGTAACTTTGACTATGAAATGATTACTTATTTCAAAAGCCATGATTGAAATATTTCAGTAAGGATATTTAAAGAAAAGTTATTTGAGATAGTTAAAGATAGCAACAAAAATCTTGCAAATATACTCAAATTTGAAAATGTTAACATAATTAATTTTTTTTTCCAATAATCTTTATTGGTTTTATAAATTTTGGAAGGGGTAAGGGAAAAAAGGATGGAGGGAAGAAAAGGAAAGACCCCCAAATAATATGGGGAAAAGGGAAGGAGAAAGAAAAAGACAGGTATACATACATATAGACATTTCCGTAAGTTTACACAAAACAACTGTCGCCTGAAAAAGAAACTCAAATGGTACACATATACAATTGCGTATGACACCAAATTAAATGTAGCTCAATATCAGCATCTGAAAATAAAAGTCAGTAAACTTAAACAGTACATGTAAATAATTGCATAACACCAAAATAGATGTTGCTTAGTATCGGCTTCTGAAGTAAAAATCAGTATATATATTAAGTCCGGGAACACCTTAAGGTGACCCTAAGACTGGTTGGAGGGCAATGTCCAGTTCTTTTTAAATAAGATAACAAGTGGAATAAAGAACTTGTCAAGTAGGATGTCTATTTGATGTACACAGAGAGGAGGTATCAGAGGAAACTACAGAAGATGTTCTAGAGAATAAACCGTTTTGAAGCATATTTCACTTGTAGATTAGAAGTCTTTGTCCATTGGTAGGTTATTCCTGCATGTAGGAGTTCCCGAGTGGTTTGGAAGAATGATTTTAATTTTTGCAGGGTATCTTTAGACAAGTCCTTGAAAAAAAGTTAGGTTGTTGTCTGGAGATGGAAGGTGTTTTGAGTCTCTTGTCAGCATAAGGAGATCATTCTTAACCCTTGTAGAATAGAGGGATATGATGACGTCTCGAGCAATGTTTGTAGGGAGAGAGAGTGGTCTTTGGATTCTTAAAACCTTCTCGATCAGATTTTTCCCTTTGTTTTGGGGTAGCAAGTGAGAGATAATTGAAGAAATATAATTTTTTAATTGTGAAGGCTGGACCGACTCCGGTATTTCTCTAATTTTTATATTATTTTTTCTTTTGAAGTCCTCATAGATAGCCAAGTAGTCTCTAAAAAAGATTATGTCTTTTTGGATCTTCTCCAGGGAATCTGAGAGTACATGTGGACTATGAGCATGGATAAAGGGCGAAATCCAGTAGTTTTTGTCTAGAGAGTCCGTTATTTTTGAGTCTTGAAGATGGGCATCGGGGACCTTGGTAGAATTTAAGTTTAAGTCTTTGATTATGAAATGTAATGTTTCTTTAAAAAGCTTCATGATAAAGGATTCAGAGGCTTTTACTGTATTTCACTGTTGAGGAACGGGTATTTTAGGTTTATACCCAAGTAGATTATTATCGAGATGTTTGCCGATGTTAAAAAGGCTCTGCAGATATTGATCATAAAGCTTTCAGATGGGTAGTCATCAGAAGCTGGTATGTTATCTATTAAAGAAACATTGGGGATATGGGCCTTAGGTCCTGTATCAGATTTTTCTTGACGTAAATCAATATTAATTGGTTGACTTAGGGATTTTCCTATGGGCTCATGAGTCTCGTAATCAGTAGAACCCTCTGAGGAGGAATGTTGGGATGAAGTTTCGTCAGAGTCTGTACATTCAGTAAAGTCACTGTCCTCATGTTCAGAAGTATCTGGCATTTTAGTAAATTCCTCTGAGTGGACACTTTCTAGCTCTTCAATTGACTTAGGAGAATTAGAAGAATTATCTGTGTCATGGTTTAAATCTGTCTGTTCTTTTTGAACTACTGTGTCATTGTTATTTTTGTAAACTGGATCTATGGTAGGGTAAAAAAGGGAGATACTTTTTGGAATAATTCTTCAAAGCTTTTAACACACAGAAGCCTGGTTTCTTCCAATATAGATTTTTGACATGTCAACATTTGTTTAAAAGAATTACTTTCCATTATGGAGGGAAAGGAATTATAATCCGAGATTTTATTCATTAACTGAGAATGGTCAGTCGGAGAGTCAATCATATTACTGCACATTCCCATGTCATGTATCATACCCTGGTATGGCTTTTCCCCAAATTTGGGGTAATATTTGTGGCATTAAGGGAGGCACAGTCTTTTGGTGTGTAAAGGGATTATCGGTCACAGCTATTCCAATATAATGAAAAAACCCCTTTGTCAGATGGGCTTGTATATGTTTGCCCCTTATTATCAGGGACATCCATAGTTTCCCCTGTGATTTTTGGGATGTTACAGTGAAGTTTAGGGGTGGCACACCACTTCAATAGAGGAAGGTGCTGTGTGGCGCTATATTGCAGTAGCGGAGTACCAATGGCCACTCCACAACTCAGTTTATAGCTGCGCAGCGGTGAGACTCCCTCTTCCCTCACTGTCACTGCACCAGCCACTCTGCTCGCTGAATTGTCGCAGGCAGCCGGCGGGTGTATCTCCAAGCTGCATAGGTCCCCACTCCCCAGCCCCCATCGGACCGAGTCAGCCTTGCAAGACTTGCCTGATCTTGGAGTGAGGTAATTATTTAGGGATCCCTCTCTCTGCAGCGTCTCGGCCTCCAGACTCGTCATATACTCATAGCTCTTTTCCACATCTTCATCAGCAGGATCCGGAGCCTCGGTAAGTGCAGACTTCTCTGATGGTGATAGTGCTGACGTCATCTGGCATCTCTCCTCTCCCTCAGCTGACGAAGACTCAGCGCAGCCTCTGGTTTTCTTCCATCTTGAGTCCCGGTTGTCTGAGGGGACATCCGAGATCCTCCTTGACTCCGGGGCAGAAGGGGCTCTTCTCGAACAGGTCTGTACTGTTTGTGCCGGGATCTTCAGAGCTCCAGTTCTCTCTGCTCCGGAGGTGATGGCATCTCTGTGGTAATCTCCTCTCATAACTGCCTGTCTGGCAACGGCGGCCATTTTGCTTGGCAGCCTTACTGTAGGCAGGGAAGTTGTAGTACCTGTTTTCTTTGTGGTATCTGATTTATTCTTCATTTTGGAAGTTGTTAGTGTGTTTTAGGTGATTTTTCAAACATTTTAGTCCATAAATTTCAACTTTAAAATGCCTAAAAAGGTAGCTTAAAATAGGGGATTTTTCAGGAGCTCTGTAAAAGCACGTCTGCTCCTGTCCCCTGCAAACCACGCCCCTGACATAATTAATTTTAACTGACTTAACAAACCTCTGAGCTGAGAGAGCCAGCTGTCTTTTATTACAGTTTATCTCCTTGTATTTTCTTACTCCTTAATATATGTTGCAATTCGAATAGATTTTGTCAGAATAAGATTTTTTGCTATCAGCACCACAACGAATTAAATCAGTTAGTGACTTTTGAAAAAATAATGAATTATTAATATGTTTTATTCACTTATGATAAAATATTCTTTTTGTTTAGAAAGTGCAATTGACTACATTTGCTTTGGGGATTCTGACATGGGGCTGGCATCTTCTGGAAGGAACCTTAACTCCAGAAAATAGTGTCATATCTATTGAACGATTCAATAATTAGGTGCAGCAAGGTTATAATTCCTTATAATAAATGAGAGGTAGCTTTAATTTGTGAATATTATGTCAATGTCAATATTTGAAGCGGGAATGGCACTATATAAAGCATGACTTTAACCCCTTCTCAACATGCGCCGTACTAGTCCTGCTCTGAGGGAGGTGCGTTCTCCAAAACTGCAGTAATAGTACGGCGCTGCTATTCCCAGTCACCGTGCTGCATCGCTCGGTGACTGGGTTAAGATAGTAACATAGTAACATAGTTATTAAAGTTGAACAAAGACTTTAAATCCTTCTTGTTCAACCAATAGCCTAACCTAACATGTCCTGACATGTTGATCCAGAGGAAGGCAAAAAAAACCATGTGGCAAACAGTAAGCTCCACATTGGGGAACAAAATTCCTTCCTGACTCCACATACGGCAATCAGACTAGTTCCCTGGATCAACGCCCTATCAAGAAAACTAGTGTGTATAGGTTGTAACATTATGCTTTTCAAGAAAGGCATCCAGTCCCCTCTTAAATTTTAGTAATAAATAACTCATTACAACATCATATGGCAGAGAGTTCCATAGTCTCACTGCTCTATCAGTAAAGAATCCGCGTCTGTGATAATGCTTAAACCTTCTTTCCTCCAGACGTAGAGGATGCCTCCTTGTCCCTGTCTCAGGTCTACGAGTAAAAAGGTCATTAGAAAGGTCTTTGTACTGTCCCCTCGTATATTTATACATTAAAATAAGATCACCTCTTAGCCTTCGCTTTTCCAAACTAAATAACCCCAAGTGTAATAACCTGTCTTGGTATTGCTGACCCCCCAGGTCTTCTAATAACCATGGTTGCTCTTCTCTGCATCCGCTCTAGTTCAGCTATGTCTTTCTTGTACACCAGAGACCAGAACTGTACACAGTATTCTAAGTGTGGTCTCACAAGTGACTTGTATAGAGGTAAAATTATGTTCTCCTCATGAGCATCTATGCCTCTTTTAATGCATCCCATTATTTTATTTGCCTTTGTAGCAGCTGCCTGACACTGTCCACTAAATGTGAGTTTGTCGTCCACCCATACACCCAGGTCTTTTTCATTGATGGTTTTGCCCAGTGTTTTACAATTAAGCACATAATTATACATCTTATTTGCTCTACCCAAGTGCTTGACCTTACATTTATCCCCATTAAAGCTAATTTGCCATTTATCAGCCCAAGCTTTACATAAATCTGCCTGTGATATAAAATTGTCCTCATCTGTATTGATTACCCTGCAGAGTTTAGTGTCATCTGCAAACATTTAAATTCTACTCTGAATGCCCCCTAAAAGGTCATTAATAAATATGTTAAAAAGAAGAGGGCCCAATACTGACCCCTGTGGTACCCCACTGCTAACAGTGACCCAGCCCGAGTGTGCTCCATGAATTACCACCCTTTGTTTCCTATCCCTGAGCCAGCTCTTAGCCCACTTACACATATTTTTCCCTATCTCCATTGTTCTCATTTTATGTATCAACCTTTTGTGTAGCACCGTATCAAAAGCTCTGCCCCTGACAGCAGACCATCCCTGCACGTCACCCCGGGGGTCTGTACCACCCCTCCACATCGGCGATCACTGTGATTGGCTTGTCAATTCTGACCAGTCAATCATATCAATATGACAATAAAGTTAATAAACAAAAATGTGACATGCTGTCGTCGGTGCTGTGTGACACAGCACCAATCACAGCCGTCACAATGGGTAGGGTGATCACAATGTCACCTCACCTGATTAACCCCTTTGGCGCTGATTTACTGAACAATGGTTTCTGGCCAGTCAGCGTCAAAGTTGTTAATCTAAAATCGTGATCAACGCCCTGCAAGCCATCTTTGTCTCAGATTTGGCGTGCAGAGTGGTTGTATAGCTAATCTGTGTCACCTGGGAGAGAGATTCTTTGGTGGCCAGAGTGATCTCCATTGCGATTTCCAGCCTCCAAGAAAAGGTAAAAGCAAAGGCCAATGCAGCGACAACTTGCTGGTAGTCAAGTATAAGGACAAAAGGGATATCCTTATCTTGACCACCGTACACCGTGACAACAGCTCCCTTGTCACTGTTCGTGGGACCACAACGCCAGTCCCAAAGCCAAATTGTCTTGGATTACAATTGATACATGGAGGATATAGATCTTTCAGATCAAGTCCTTACACCATACAGTGTCATGCGAAAAGTCAAAGTATGGTTGAAAAGATTGTCCGTCCACATTGTACAGATGGCACTATACAAGGCTATTGTGCTGTTCCAATCTGCAGGCAATACAGGGATCTTCCTTCAGTTTCTGGAGTTAGTCATCAAGGCCATAATGTTTGGCACTCAAGAAGGTGAGGGTCCCAGTACTTCTGAAACTGATAGTGCCCGTATTGTCCCAAGTCAACATTTTCCAGGACAGGTTCCACAAACAGGGAGGACAGGATGATCAATAAAATGGTGCAGGGTATGCTCCAAGAGGAGAATCCGAAAGAACACAGCTTACCATTGTGAAACCTGCCCTGAGAAACCTGGCCTTTGCATTAAAGATTGCTTCAAAGTGTACCACACATCCACAAACTAATAAAATCAGTTTATACCCTGTTGACACAACACACTTTTAAGCTATGTGCACAAGTTGCGTTTTTTACCGCGGATCCGCGGCGTTTTTGGATCCGGCGAATTTTTGAAAAAACGGATCCGTTGCAAATAGTGAAAAACTAATGCAACTGATATGTTTTTTTTTTTAGAGAGAGAGAATGGAAAATGTGCATGATTTCAATGGAAAAAATTTATGAAAAACTGGATTTGGAGGCCAGATTCATCATTTCACATCTGTTTCATACATTTTTTGCCGGATCCGTCGCTGTGCGTTTTTTTACCAGACAGAAAAATCTTTCCTCTGTATGCTATCTCCGTCCAGCGGAAACTGTTTTTTTTTTACGGATCTGGCAAAAAAACGGATGAAACATATGGCCATCTAGAGAAATCCGGTCGCTATTACAACTCTGAGAAAAAAACGGATCCGTTTTTTTCAACACTCACCGGATTGTGCCTGATGGCAAAAACCTGATGTGCGAAAGTAGCCTAACTATCCATATATCTTTCTACATCTATCTATCACATTCCTTCTGTCTATCTATGTATCTATCTATCTATCTATCTATCTATCTATCTATCTATCTGTATGTCTGTCTGTCAGTCTGTCTATCTATCTATCTATCTATCTATCTATCGATCGATCGATCGATCAATCTATCTATCTGTCTGTCTATCTATGTGTGTAATGGAGTGTGGGTTGGACAAATGTAAAAGAGGAGGTTGGACAAGACATGACATCACAAATCTTTTTTTTTTAATAATACATCTTTATTTAGCTTTCAAAAATGCATACAAAACCGCATCACAAACCACTCAAAAAAAGCATCAAAACCGCGCAAAAACCGCATAAAAAATGCACCTGCATTTTCTGCCAAGACCTGCGGATTTAGTGCAGAACAATCCGCAGGCAAATCTGCAACGTGTGCACATACCCTTATAATCTGATGTACCCCACACATCTTACATATAACCAGTAGCGTAGCTACTGGGGGGGCAGAGGGGGCCATCGCCCCGGGCCCTGTCATATGAAGGGGCCCACCGGGAGCCAGGGCCACTTCTGTGAGGAGGCAGAACACCACATAGGAGCAGAGCAGTATAATGTCTGCTCCCGTCTGACGGAGACTCTGCAGCAGGCTGCTAGCACAGTGGCGGCTGCAGTCTCCCCCCTGCAGTGAATGGTTTCGCCCGTCTGACCTGATCATGAAGCTTTTCCTGGCTGCAGTTTTCTTCACTCTGTGCACGCTGGGATTGGCTCAGGCACGCTGGGTCCTAGTGCCCACATCTTGCATTTCACCTAGACACTTCCTGGTCCTGCAGTGCAAACTTCATCAGTAAGTGCTGGGGATGGGACATTTTAGGTTTATTAAATTCAGGTATGTCACTGTGAGACCGTGGGGTATTGTGGGGGCTGAAAGTGAGTGAGGGGGGATGGGGGACTGGGGGGTGAATGTGAGCACATGGGAGTATTGTGGGTTAGGGGAGACAGGGTACTGGGGGGTGAATGTGAGACCATGGGGGTGTTGTGGGGGCTGAAGGTGGGTGAGGTGGGACAGGGCACTGAGGGGTGGATGTGAGATGATGGGGGAATTGGGGCTGAAGTGGGGGAGGGGGGACAGGGCACTGGGGGCTGAATATTATAATGTTTTGTTCTGATATTATATATACTCCATCACATGTAATATTTGCTGTCTGGGGAGGCTGGAGATGGGGGGCTTTTGATACGTACCACCTGGGCCCTTATGAGTATTAGTATAAGGAGCCCGCATACAGTAACCAAGAGCTGCATCACATTTACAGCACCACTCCAGCATTATTTTTTAATTTCAATGCTGGAGCGGTGGTGATAATCCCCGTCCCCTGCCTCCCTGTCTGATACTCACCTTCTGGCGTTTTCATCTGTTTTAGTCTCCGCTCGGCTCCGTCTCCTGCAGTTTGTGACCTGTCCGAGGCTCCAGTGTTTCATGGAGCAGCGCAGAGGTCACTAATCAATGTAAGTCTATGGGAGCCTCGTTCTGGCCTCTTTCTCACTCTCAGGCTATGTGCACACGGTGCGGATTGGCCGCTGCGGATTTGCAGCATTTTTCCGTCTGGTTTACAGTGCCTTGTAAACCTATGGAAAACCAAATCCGCAGTGCACGTGGTGCGGAAAATACCGCCCGGAAACGCTGCTTTGTATTTTCTGCAGCATGTCAATTTTATTTGCGGATTCCGCAGCGTTTTACACCTGCTCCTGTATAGGATTCCGCAGGTGAAATCTGCACAAAAAACACAGGAAATCCGCAGTAAATCCGCACACGAATCCGCAACAAGTGCACATAGCCTCATAGTCTTACATTGAGCGCTTGTGACATAGCTTCTAACTTCTGGCCTGTCAGAAGGAAGCTGCGCTCACAAGTTTGAGCAGAGGCACTGCAGCAGTGCCACAAAATAGTGAATATGCCGGAGGATGAGTAAATGACCGGGGCATCCAAATCATGACAGGGAGCTGTGAGTCCACCATACTGTGTATAAGGCAGCTGCGGGCCCATCATACTGTGTATAAGGGAGCTGCGGGCCCATCATACTGTGTATAAGGGAGCTGCGGGTCCATCATACTGTGTATACGGGAGCTGCGGGTCCATCATACTGTGTATATGGGAGCTGCAGGTCCATCATACTGTGTATAAGGGAGCTGTGAGTCCATCATACTGTGTATAAGGGAGCTGCGGGCTCATCATACTGTATATAAGGGAGCTGCGGGCCCATCATACTGTGTATAAGGAAGCTGCGGGTCCATCATACTGAATATAAGGGAGCTGCGGGTCCATCATACTGTGTATACGGGAGCTGCGGGCCCATCATACTATGTATACGGGAGCTGCGGGCCCATCATACTATGTATATGGGAGCTGCGGGTCCATCATACTGTGTATACGGGAGCTGCGGGCCCATCATACTGTGTATACGGGAGCTGCGGGCCCATCATACTATGTATATGGGAGCTGCGGGCTCATCACACTGTGTATAAGGGAGCTGCGGGTCCATCATACTGTGTATAAGGGAGCTTCGGGTCCATCATACTGTGTATAAGGAAGCTGTGCACACATCATACTGTGTATAAGGGAGCTGCGGGCCAATCATACTGTGTATAAGGGAGCTGTGCACACATCATACTGTTTATAAGGGAGCTGCAGGCCCATCATACTATGTATAAGGGAGCTGCGGGTCCATCATACTATGTATAAGGGAGCTGCGGGTCCATCATACCGTGTATACGGGAGCTGCAGGTCCATCATACTGTGTATAAGGAAGCTGTGCACACATCATACTGTGTATAAGGGAGCTGTGCACACATCATACTGTGTATAAGGGAGCTGTGCACACATCATACTGTGTATACGGGATCTGTGGGCCAATCATACTGTGTATAAGGGAGCTGCGGGCCCATCATACTATGTATATGGGAGCTGCAGGCTCATCACACTGTGTATAAGGGAGCTGCGGGTCCATCATACTGTGTATAAGGGAGCTGCAGGTCCATCATACTGTGTATAAGGAAGCTGTGCACACATCATACTGTGTATAAGGGAGCTGTGCACACATCATACTGTGTATACGGGATCTGTGGGCCAATCATACTGTGTATAAGGGAGCTGCGGGCCCATCATACTATGTATATGGGAGCTGCGGGCTCATCACACTGTGTATAAGGGAGCTGCGGGTCCATCATACTGTGTATAAGGGAGCTGCGGGTCCATCATACTGTGTATAAGGAAGCTGTGCACACATCATACTGTGTATAAGGGAGCTGCGGGCCCATCATACTGTGTATAAGGGAGCTGCGGGCCCATCATACTGTGTATAAGGGCGCTGCGGGCCCATCATACTATGCATAAGGGAGCTGTGGGCCCATCATACTGTGTATACGGGAGCTGCTGGTCCATCATACTGTGTATAAGGGAGCTGCGGGCCCATCATACTGTGTATAAGGGAGCTGCGGGTCCATCATACTGTGTATAAGGGAGCTGCGGGTCCATCATACTGAATATAAGGGAGCTGCGGGCCCATCATACTGTGTATAAGGAAGCTGCGGGTCCATCATACTGAATATAAGGGAGCTGCGGGTCCATCATACTGTGTATACGGGAGCTGCGGGCCCATCATACTATGTATACGGGAGCTGCGGGCCCATCATACTATGTATATGGGAGCTGCGGGTCCATCATACTGTGTATACGGGAGCTGCGGGCCCATCATACTATGTATACGGGAGCTGCGGGCCCATCATACTATGTATATGGGAGCTGCGGGCTCATCACACTGTGTATAAGGGAGCTGCAGGTCCATCATACTGTGTATAAGGGAGCTGCGGGCTCATCATACTGTGTATAAGGGAGCTGTGCACACATCATACTGTGTATAAGGGAGCTGCGGGCCAATCATACTGTGTATAAGGGAGCTGTGCACACATCATACTGTTTATAAGGGAGCTGCAGGCCCATCATACTATGTATAAGGGAGCTGCGGGTCCATCATACTGTGTATAAGGGAGCTGCGGGCCCATCATACTGTGTATAAGGGAGCTGCGGGCTCATCATACTGTGTATAAGGGAGCTGCGGGACCATCATACTGTGTATAAGGGAGCTGCGGGCCCATCATACTGTGTATAAGGGAGCTGCGGGACCATCATACTGTGTATAAGGGAGCTGCGGGACCATCATACTGTGTATTAGGGAGCTGCAGGCCAATCATACTGTGTAAAAGGGAGCTGTGGGTCCATCATACTGTGTATAAGGGAGCTGTGGGTCCATCATACTGTGTATAAGGGAGCTGTGGGCCCATCATACTGTGTATACGGAAGCTGCGGGTCCATCATACTGTGTATAAGGGAGCTGCGGGCCCATCA
The DNA here is from genome assembly GCF_051348905.1 of Ranitomeya variabilis. Lineage (NCBI taxonomy): Eukaryota > Metazoa > Chordata > Amphibia > Anura > Dendrobatidae > Ranitomeya > Ranitomeya variabilis. Next base: position 278,541,821 of record NC_135232.1, read on the forward strand.
TACTGTGTATAAGGGAGCTGTGGGTCCATCATACTGTATATAAGGGAGCTGTGGGCCCATCATACTGTGTACAGGGGAACTGTGAGGGACATCATACTGTTTGACGGGAGCTGCGGGCCAATCATACTGTGTATAAGGGAGCTGTGAAGGCATATTGTGCATATGGGAGCTGTTGGCCCATTACACTGTATATAGGGGAGCTCTGGGGGGCATTATACTTTCTATAGTGGAGTTCTGTCAGCATTATACTGTGTATAGGGGAGCATTGGGCTCATATCTATAGGGGAGCAGTGGGAACATCATACTGTGTAGAGGGGAGCAGTATATCATACTGTGTAAATAGGGAAGCAGTGGGAACATCATACTGTGTAAAGGGGAGCAGTGAGAACATCATACGATGTATAGGGGAGCTGTGGGGGCCTTATACTGTGTAAAGGGGAGCAGTGGGAACATCATACTGTGTAGAGGGGAGCAGTGGGAACATCATGCGGTGTATAGGGGAGTTATAGAATCACCATACTGTGTATAGGGGAGCTGTGGGGGCCTTAGACTGTGTATAGGGAAGCTTTAAGCTCACCATACTGTGTATAATGGAGCAATACATGGGGGAACTTAGGGACCATTATTAAATGTTAAGTGGGCACTTAAGCATCATTGTTATAGGGGCACTCAGAGTATTGTGACCATCAAAGTTGCATATGGTCACAATATGGCGGTAAAGTCATCGTTCGTTTTTGTATATAGATTTATTTTCAATAACAGTAGGGTCATATTCTGAGGTTCCCCTATATTCACAACTAGAGTGCGCAACCGTAGCTGTAATCAGGGTTAGCTGGTTAGGGGCCCACTCAGATGTTTCGCCCCCCCTAAGTTGAAACCCTAGCTACGCCTCTGCATATAACAAAACATTATAAATTCATACACCAGTAAATCCAAAAGCATTGTAATCATTACTATAAAACTATGCCTTTAGATAAATTCCTTCAGGGGTGTAGTTTCCAAAATAAGGTCACTTGTGGGGGATTTCCACTGTTTTGGCACAACATTTTTGGTCTATTTTCTCCAATTATCCTTGTGAAAACAAAAAAATCAAGGCTAAAAGATCATTTTTGTGGAAAAAATGTGTTATTTTATTTTCATGATGCAGCGTTATAATTTTTTGTGAGGTACTTGGAGGTTCACGGTGCTCACCACATATCTAAATAAATTCCTTGGGAGGTCCAGTTTCCAAAATGGGGTCTCTTGTTGGGGATTTCTACTGTTTAGGCACATCAGGGGCTCTGCAAACGCAATATGCCGCCCGCAGATCATAGAATCAAGGTATGCAATCCAAAACGTCACTCCTTCCATTCTGAGCCCAGCTGTGCACCCAAACAGTGGCTTTCTCCCACTTATGGGGTATTGCCGTATTCGGAAGAAATTGCGCAACAACTTTAGGTGACCAGTTTCTCTTGGACCCTTGTGAAAATAAAAAAATAGTTGCTAAAAGATAATTTTTGTGGAAAAAATTTGATTTTTATTTTCATGGCTCTACGTTATAAACTTCTGTGAAGCACCTTGGGGTTCAAAGTGCTCATCACACAGCTACATAAGTTCCTTCAAGGGTCTAGTTTCCAAAATGGGGTCAGTTGTGGGGTTTTTCCAATGTTTAGGTACATCAGGGGCTCTTCAAATACGACATGGCATCTGCTCTCAATTCCAACCAATTTTGCATTCAAAAAGTCAAAAGGTTCTCGCTCCTTCCTTTCCGAGCCCTGCTGTGCACCCAAACAGTGGTTTTCCCCAACATATGGAGTATAAGTGTACTAAGGGAAATTGAGAAACATCTTTTGTGGTCCATTTTCTCCTGTTCCCCTTGTGAAAATAAAGCAAATTCAAATTATTGCTAAAAGATAATTTTTGTGGAAAAAATTTGATTTTTTTTTTTCACGGCTCTACATTAACTTCTGTAAAATATCTGGGAGTTCAAAGTGCTCACCACACAGCTAGATAAGATCCTGGTAGGGTATAGTTTCCAAGATGGGGTCAGTTGTGGGGGTTTTCCAATGTTTAAGCACATTAGGGGCTCTTCAAATGCAACATGGCATCCACTCTCAATTCCAGACAACTTTGCGTTCAAAAAGTTAAAAGGTGCTCCTTCCATTCCAAGCCCTGCCGTGCACCCAAGCAGTGGTTTTCCCCAACATATGGAGTATCAGCGTACTCAGGGAAATTGAGCAACATCTTTTTTGGTCCATTTTCTCCTGTTACACTTGTGAAAATAAAAATATTGTTGCTGAAAGATTATTTTTGTGACTAAAAAGTTAAATGTTCATTTTTTCCTTCCACATTGCTTCATCTCCTGTGAAGCACCTGGTGAGTTACTAAACTTCTTGAATATGGTTTTGTGCACCTTGAGGGGTGCAGTTTTAAGGATGGTGTCAGTTTTGGGTATTTTCTGTCATAGATACCTTTCAAAGTGACTTCAAATGTGATGTGGTCCCTAAAAGAAATGGTTTTGTAAATTTTGCTGAAAAAATGAGAAATCGCTAACAAAAAAGAATTTGGGTGCCAAAATTGTGCTGATGTAAAATATACATGTGGTAAATGTTATTTTGTAACTATTTTATGTGGCATATCTCTCTTATTTAATGGCATAAAAATGAAAAGTTTAAAAATTGCTAAATTTTCAAAATTTTTGTCAAATTTCTGATTTTTTCCCAAATAAATGCAAGTTATATCGAAGAAATTTTATGAGTGTCATAAAGTACAATATGTTAAGAGAAAATATTTTCAGAATCACTGGGATCCATTGAAGAATTCCAGAATTATGACCTAATAAAGTTACAGTGGTCAGAATTTAATAAAATAGCCTGGTCAGGAAGGTGAAAACAGGCTTCTGGGTGAAGGGGTTACAGGGAACCTGTCACTTCCAGAACCAAAATATACCTGAAGATATAGGGGTAATTTGCAAGTAAATAGCATTTTAACTGTGACAGGTTGCCTTACTGGAGCAGCAGCTAAAGGAAGAAACTTAAGTTACATTTTCTCTTTAGCTGTATGCTTCTAGTCGTTGGGGCAGTGTAGGGAGCTCTTACAGTCACTGCTCACAAAACAGTGAGCATGGCTGAAATATTTCTAGGCACATTAATGTACAGCCTGATCAGCACACACACTGGAGAGATAAAATGAAGAGCAGGTGGTCAATCAGTGTGCATGTTTATAGTGTGCTAACAGTATAGTGAGTGGTGACTGTAATCACTCCCTACACTGTCCCAATAACTGGATGCGAGCAGCCGCATAGTGTAGGACTTCCTTTTCACTCTGGAGCCGCTGCTTCAAGAGTAAATAACCTTTTTATCTGCAAATAAGTAGGATTTCAGGAGGTGACATTAATTTTTTTGCATGATGCTAAGTGAATACTGTACATGTATAGTGGTGTGCTACATATGAGTCAAGCCAATATGTAAAGCATAATATTTCATATAGTATTAATGTAGAAAAATCTCTTGCAAAAATGCATGATCTACCCTGTGTGAACAATTATTAGGCAAGTGAGTATTTTGACCATATCCAAAAATGTTGCATATTTTCCATATTTTGAATATTTTCAAACTAAAAGCTGTATAAAATTAAATGCTTATTGGATGAAGCATACTAGGTAATGTGTATTTGGGTAAACAGAGAGGGTGTGTCCTAAGGATATAACACTTATCAAGGTTTGCATAATTTTTGTGTAGCTTATTTTCCTCAGGCAAAATGGGCCAAGAAAGAGATTTAACCGACTGAAAAGTCAAATATTGTTAAACATCTTACTAAGGAATACAGCATCCTTGAAAATTGCTAACATATTTGGGTGAATTCAAAGAACCATCAAAAGATTTGCTGCAAATAGTCAGAAAGGTTAAAAAAAACATGTTGTGGAAAAAAGACACACATTAATAGTCAAATATTTGAGAAAAATCAAACATGAAGTGACCAGGAACCCATTCTTAGACTGCTGTCATATTCCAGAACTTTGACCTCCCTGGAGTGCCCAGAAGTACAAGGTGTTAAGTGCTCACAAACATGGCCTAAATGAGGAAGGCTGAAACCTGACTAATATTGAATAAGACAAGTAAGTTGGAATGTTAAGAATGTGCCAACTGATTAGCCATTAAAAGGTATCAACCACTGAGGACTCTCAATTCTAAATATTTTTCTATCTACTGGCAAACACGGTACCAAGATATATATCTTTCCTGTATCAAGAATGTGCCAAGACATCTGAATACAGATTGTTCAAAAATGTTATCGACTGATGAAAGTATCTCTTGATGAATCAGATAAATGGACCTATGGCTAGATTAGTACTGGGCACAGACCTGCATTTTGACACAAAAGCCAGCAAGGTGGATGTGGGATACTGATAGGAGCTGGTAATACTAAAGATGTGTTAGCTTAACCTTTTTTGGGTTGAAGATGGACTCAAAGTCAACCTCCAAACATACTGCCAGTTTTTAGAAGACACTTTGATCAAGGATTGGCACAGGAAAAAGTCTGTATCTTTTAAGAAAAGCAACATTTTTATGCAAAACAATGATCCATCACATGCGTAGATGTACTCCACTGTTGGGCTAGTCAGTAAAGGCCTTAAAGTTGAAAGAGCAATGAAATGGCCCCTTCCTCACCTGGCCTGAAACCTATTGAGAACTTGTAGAACCATATTAAATTGGAGATTTACTATAAAGAAAAACAGTCCACCTCTCTGAACAGTGTCTGGGCGGCGGTGGAGGGTGCTGCCCAAAAAGTTGATTGCCAACAAATTAAGAAACTAACAGACTCCATAGTTGGAAGGCTTATGATTGTTATTGAAAAGAAGAGCTGCAATATTGGCAGCTGAGTTTTCTTTAAATGGCATGAATATATTTTTTCACGTTTTGAGTTGTTTGGTTATTATTCTCACTTTACTAGATGAAAATGAACTTGAAAAGTAAAAATGTACATTTTTAATTTAGTTCCATAATACTTCTTCACACTTAGGCCAGGAACACACATATGCGAGATACGGCCGAGTCTCGCAGGTGAAAACCCAGCTCTGGCGCCGGCACTCCGGAGCGGAGCGTGCAGCCGCACAGCAATACATGGAGCTGCACGCTCTGCTCTGCAGTGCTGGCGCCAGAGCTGGGTTTTCACCTGCGAGACTTGGCCGTATCTCGCGTATGTGTGATCCCGGCCTAATAGTTAACCAATAATGATGCACTAATATACATTCTTCTAAGAAAGACAAAGCTTCACTTTTACTTTCTTAAATATTTGTGGTTCGTGTTTATTAATCTTTAAATTGACCAACAGCATTGGAGTTCTTCAATAGTAACATTTATTATCAAAAATACAAATTGCCTAATAATTGTGCACACAGTGTATTTTCCTTCTGTTTTCATTCAAGAGAGACAAGAAAACCACTTGTGAAATTGCCTGATATTAAGGTAAAATTCCTTTTATATAGAAAACTGCAAACAGAATTAATCCTTCGAATGACAACACATCTTATTGAGCTCCTAAGAATTCTGTAATATTGATTTTATTAGGAAATACAAAAAAATTGCATTTGAACTTTTCCAGTTAAACATCACAAATCCCTTCATTGAAAAAACAGGGAAAGAAGCTAGTACTGTTGAGCCACCCCCTTAGTGTTCGAGTTCGGTTCGTCGAATTGGGGTGTGTTCGACGAATGTTCGTCGAATGTTCGACGAACACCGTTGAACCCCATTAAAACCAATGGCAGGCAAATACAAACACAAACAAACACATAGAAAACACATAGAAAACACCGTAAAAGGTGTACAAAAGCTGACAAATTGCTCAGAAGACACAACAAACACATTGAAAAATCACAACTACATATAGTCATGTGAAAAGAAAAGAGGTGGAGGAGTAAAAGGAGGAGGAGACACAGATATAGGCATGTCATGCCCTTCTAAAATCAAGAAAGGTTGGAGTAAAAATCTAAAATCACCTTACCAACACCCAGACATCGTGACAAAATAATTTAAAAAATAAATATCTTTAGGTAGAATGGCGGCGGGTCCATTCAGAACACTTTCCTTAGAAGACGTAGTGGTATCCCCGTTGGGAGTCGTGCCAAAAAAGGAACCCAATACATTCAGACTAATCCACCATTTGTCATATCCAAGGGGCAGGTCAGTAAACGACAACATCGAACCAGAACCAAGTACAGTACTATGTACTGTACCTCCTTTGACGAGGCAATCATGCGGGTCAAGAAGTTGAGAAGGTGCACCCTAATGGCCAAAACAGACATTGAGGGGGCATTCCGGTTACTACCTGTGCCTCCGAATAGTGTCCTCCCTTTGGGCTCCTTCTGTGAAGGAGCATACTACATAGATCGCTGTTTTCCCATGGGGTGCTCCATATCCTGCTCACTATTTGAGGCGTTTAGTTGCTTCCTCGAATGGGTCGTCATGGACGTTTCTAAGGGGGCACATATTATCCATTACCTCGACGACTTCTTATGCCTGGGCCCAAAAGATTTGCCACAGTATGAAAACACGTGGTAGTCCACCTGTGAGAAGGAGAGAGCTGGAGGGAGAGCGGACACCCCAGAGTCGAGGGGTTAGATTGAGAAAGGAAGAAGGTGGTGTAGCATGCTTCATGGGTGGGGTACTCTGCTGAGTAGCAGAAATTTCTACTAGGCCCAAAGTATTGCCCGGGCTAGATGCAGTTAAAAATTAGTCATTAGATAAACAGGCGGGGTAGCTTGCTTCATGGGTGGAGTACTCTGCTGAGTAGCACAAAATGCTACTAGGCCCAAAAGGATTTCCTTGGCTAGATGCAGTTAAAAATTATTACTTAGATAAACAGGCGGTGTAGCTTGCTTCATGGGTGGGGTACTCTGCTGAGTAGCAGAAATTGCTACTAGGCCCAAAGTATTGCCTGGGCTAGATGCAGCTAGAAATTAGTACTTAGATAAACAGGTAGTGTACTTTGCTTCATGGGTGGGGTACTCTGCTGAGTAGCACAAAATTCTACTAGGCCCAAAAGGATTTCCTGGGCTAGATACCATTAAAATATAGTACTTAGGTAAACTGGTGGTTTAGCTTGCTCCATGGGTGGGGTACTCTGCTGAGCAGCACAAAAAGCTACTAGGCCCAAAATGATTTCCTGGGCTAGATGCAGATAAAAATTATTACTCAGATAAACAGGCGGTGTACCTTGCTTCATGGGTGGGGTACTCCACTAAGTAGCACAAAATGCTACTAGGCCCAAAAAGTTTTCCTGGGCTAGATGCAGTTAAAAATTAGTACTTAGATAAACAGGCGGTGTAGCTTGCCTCATGGGTGGGCTACTTTGCTGGCTAGCAGACACTGAAGCTTTGGAGCAGACCTCTGAATCCCAGGCCATAGTATGAGTAAACAGCTCTGCAGACTCAACCATCTGTGTTACCCCGAGCCATAGAGTATGTAGTTTCCAAAGGTTAAAAGGGGGTGGGAGTGACCCCACCCACCTGGAATTGACAATGCCAACATCATGTAAAACACAGCAAGGGGACTCCAAAAAGAGTGTCCATTTTTTCCACAAATTGGGCCACAGACACCACTTAAGTGGCATCAATTTCTCCAGAGTTTCTTAAAACGGTTGGTGAGGTGATTTTCAAAATTCATCAAGCTTTTAGTCTCCCCAGGATTACTCAGGGGTAAAAAAGTCCTTGCGGATCCAGAATTTGTTCATCTTTATGAACGTTAGTCTGTCTACATTGTCAGTGGACAGAGGCATGCTTTTATCTGTCAGCACACCACCAGCAGCGCTGAACACACGTTCAGAGAGAATGCTGGCTGCGGGGCACGACAAGATCTCCAAGGCGTGAGTGGCAAGCTCAGGCCATTTTTCAAGATTGGAAGCCCAAAATGAGAAAGGGTCCAGTTCCACAGTCATGGCATCGATGTTAACTTGGAGATACTGCTGTACCATCCTCTCTAGGCTTTGGCTATGCGTCAGACTTTTTGTCTCCTGTGGCCTTGCAAAGGATGGTCTAAAAAAATCTTGAAACGATTGGAAAAAATTGCTGTTGCCACAAGATACGATGTTACTGTTATGGTTTGAGTGATGACTCGATAATCCCATGGTTGGCAAGTTAGAACTCTGAGATTCATTACGTGCACCACTGGTGTTTTGTGGAAAAGCAGATGTAAGATTCTGTAACAGTCTCTGCTGATACTCCTGCATGCGTGAATCCAATTCTATGGCAGGAATTATTTCGGCAAATTTACTTTTGTACCAGGGATCTAAGAGTGTGGCAACCCAGTAGTCGGCATTACTTCAGATTCTGACAATCCGAGGGTCATGTTGCAGGTAGTGCAGCAAGAAGGCACTCATGTGTCTTGCGCATCCAGGAGGACCAAGTCCTTGCTGTCTTGGTGGCGGCGAGGTGAGAATCATGCTTCCTTCCTCTGCCCTCTCCCCCCAACCTCGCAAACAGAAATTTGATCAAGGTCTCCCTCATTGGATGAGTCTTCTATGCCCAGCGCCAGTTCGTAATCCACTTCTTCCTCAGCTCCTGCACCTTCCTCAACAGTTTGGCTGCTACCATGCGCCCTCGGTAATCCCTCTCTCCCAGCCTCCAATGCCAGCCGACTTGGTGCTGCCGACCATCTGGATCTTGGAGATATTATTCCTTCCGCACACGACTCCTCCTGTTCTTCCTCCTCTTGTTCCACCACCTGACTCCGAATACTGTTTAAGGTGTGCTCCAGCATGTAAATCACCAGAATAGTCATGCTGATAATTGCATCGTCAGCACTAAACATCTTCATCGCTATTTCAAAAGAAGGGTGCATAGGTCCCTGATCTGAGACCACTCCTGCAGCGTGATTTGCCCCACCTCTGAATCTTGTTGGCTCAGGCTATACGTCATAACGTATTGCACCAGCGCTTGTTGGTGCTGCCACAGTCGCTGCAACATGTGCAGAGTTGAATTCCACCATGTGGGCACATCGCATTTCAGCCAGTGAACTTGCAGGCCCGATGACTTCTGTAGAGATGTAAGTCATTGAGCTGCGGGATGCGAATGGCGGAAGTGAGCACACAGCAACAGTGCCCTCTGCAGAAGCCCATCTAGTCTGGGATAGTTGGATAAAAATTGCTGGACAACCAGGTTCAAAACGTGAGCCATACAAGGCACGTGTGTGACATTGTCCCTGGGAAGGGCTGCACCCAGGTTTGCAGCATTGTCACACACAGCCTTCCCTGGCTGCAGGTTGAGTGGAGACAATCATTGATGGAACTCGGTCTCCTGAGCTGACCACAACTCCTCAGATGTGTGACTCACATTTCCCAGACATTTTAACGTAAACACTACTTGATGCCATTGAGCCCTGGTGACAGCATAGTAAGAAGCTGTGCAGGATTCCTTCTGCACAGTTAGAACGCAGGTGGCATTACCAGACAGGCTTTGGGTGCAGGTGGAGGACCGAGAGGAGGTTGAGGAGGCAGAAGCAGTGGAGGAACTTAGAGATACAGAGGATCGACGAGCAACTCGTGGGGACGGCAATACTTGGACAGCAGCCCCTTCTCCTGATGTCACCATAGATACCCAGTGCCCAGTCACTGACATGTAACGCCCCTGTCCATGTCTACTCGTCTAAGTGTCTGTGGTGAAATGCACCTTGTCACACACAGAGTTTCTCAAGGAAGTGGTGATGTTGTGTGCGACATGCTGGTGTAGCGTAGGCACAGCTTTCTTTGAGAAGTAGTGGTGACTGGGCATCTGGTACTGGGGCACTGCGACGGACATAAGGTCTTGAAAATCCTCTGTGTCCACCAGGCAGAAAGGCAACATTTTGTACCCAACAGCTTGCAGATGGTGAAATTCAACCTCTTAGCTTTATCATGGCTAGGAGGAAATGGTCTTTTACTTGCCCACATCTGAGGGACTGAGGGCTGGCTGCCGTGCTTAGATGGGGTTGAGTAGGGTGTCCCCGGCAAACTGCTGGTCTGTGAGGAGGTGCAGGCAGAGATGTTATGTTGCCTTGATCAAAATGTGGTCTCAATGTCAGAGAGCGCTCAACACCAGCAGGTGTTTCCACTTGCAAATGTGCTGACGACCTGCCAATCACACTGGCTGTTGTGGGTAAAGAGGTGGAAGGTCTGCATCCAAAACCATGTGAGGCTGCTGTCCCCACAGTCACAGAGGATGAAGAGGATGCAGATGCACTTGATGGGGCAGACGGTGGTTGACCTGGGCCACTAGGCTACATTGTAGCACAGTGAGCTTCCAACTGCAACTTATGCCTCATATCCATGTGACGGTTCATGCATGAAATACTCAAACTAGTCATTTTTTGGCCTCTACTGAGATTTTGGTGACAAATCTTACAGACAACATGAGTTGGGTCATCCTTTGCGATCTCAAAAAATGCCCAGGCTATGCAAGGCTTAGAGCCTGTGCGACCTGAAGAGCCACCACGACTTCTGCTCAGAGGCACAGTTGGGGTTGAGGATGCAGTTGTTGACATGCTTCCAGTACTCCGTCTCTGTCCAGGAAGGCGCAACCTAACCTCATCATCAGACTCATCACTAGCATCCTCCTCCACCTCCTCTGCTGACCTCATGGACTGGCGGACTGTGGGTTGACAGTAAGTGGGGTCTCCAACCTCATCATCAACATCCTTTGTGTTCTCACACCCGTCATCCTCAGAGCCAACCTCTTCCTGTCCTGACTGAAAAGTCAAGTTTTTATTCCAATCAGGTATCTCAGTCTCATCATCTTCCTCATTGTTTCCACCAACTGGAGTTACAGTTTGGGAACGAGGGTCTACATTATGCTCAAAACCTTCTTCATCTGGGCCTGGATCTGACTCACAAAGATTCTGGGCATCAGAGAAGATCATTTCCTCTTCTGGATTCACAGAAGCTCTGGAGCAGACCTCTGATTCCCAGGCTATAGTATGAGTAAACAGCTCTGCAGACTCAACCATCTGTGTTACCCCATACTCAGACGGGCGGCTGGAGACTTGGGAGCTGTGAGGAAGCAAGTGTGATTTGGGTGACACCTCTGAGGACTGGAGTAGTTCTGATGTTGAAGTTGACATGGAGGAGAGCCCACTTGAACGAGCACTTGGTATCCGTTCAAGCACCTGCTGTTTTTGTGCCTCATCTGGAAGTGGTAGCGATGCTCATAGCGATGGTCGTAAGAAAGAGATCATATCAGATTGTCCACAAAAAGAAGTAGACATCTTACTTTGGCTGGAAGATGGTCTTTCTTCAGCAGATGTTACTGTTGCTTTACTACCTACCCCACGGACACAACCTTTTTTCCCTTTCCAACATGACTATTCCCCTTTCCACCAGCAGCAGGACTTTTTCCACTCATTTTGGTGCTTAACTAAATGGCAACTCTGTATCTGTAGTTGTTGGCACAAAAAACGATGGATGAAAACCGAGCAGAGCTGAGTGGCCAAACTGTGGTACTAGGCCCAAAAGGATTTACTGGGTGAGATACAGTAAACATTTAGATACACAGGCAGTGTAGTTAGCTTCACAGGCGGGCTACTCCGCTGACGTGCAGACACTGCTCCTAGGCCCAAAACAATTTACTGGATACTGGATTAGATGCAGTAAAAATGTAGATACACAGGCGGTGTAGTTAGCTTCACAGGCGGGCTACTCCGCTGACGTGCAGACACTGCTCCTAGGCCCAAAACAATTTACTGAGTTAGATGCAGTAAAAATGTAGATACACAGGCGGTGTAGTTAGCTTCACAGGCGGGCTACTCCGCTGACGTGCAGACACTGCTAATAGGCCCAAAACAATTTACTGGGTTAGATGAGGTAAAAATTTAGATACACAGGCGGTGTAGTTAGCTTCACAGGTGGGCTACTCCGCTGACATACAGACACTGCTCCTAGGCCCAAAACAATTTACTGGGATAGATGCAGTAAAAATTTAGATACACAGGCGGTGTAGTTAGATTCACAGGCGGGCTACTCCGCTGACGTGCAGACACTGCTCCTAGGCCCAAAACAATTTACTGGGTTAGATGCAGTAAAAGTTTAGATACACAGGCGGTGTAGCTAGCTTCAAAGGCGGGCTATTCCACTGACGTGCATACACTGCTGCTAAGGCCAAAAAGATTTACTGGGTTAGATGCAGTAAAAATTTAGATACACAGGTGGTGAAGCTAGCTTCACAGGCGGGCTACTCCGCTGACGTGCAGACACTGCTAGTAGGCCCAAAACAATTTACTGGGTTAGATGAGGTAAAAATGTAGATACACAGGCGGTGTAGTTAGCTTCACAGGCGGGCTACTCCGCTGACGTGCAGACACTGCTCCTAGGCCCAAAACAATTTACTGAGTTAGATGCAGTAAAAATGTAGATACACAGGCGGTGTAGTTAGCTTCACAGGCGGGCTACTCCACTGACGTGCAGACACTGCTAATAGGCCCAAAACAATTTACTGGGTTAGATGAGGTAAAAATTTAGATACACAGGCGGTGTAGTTAGCTTCACAGGTGGGCTACTCCGCTGACATACAGACACTGCTCCTAGGCCCAAAACAATTTACTGGGATAGATGCAGTAAAAATTTAGATACACAGGCGGTGTAGTTAGATTCACAGGCGGGCTACTCCGCTGACGTGCAGACACTGCTCCTAGGCCCAAAACAATTTACTGGGTTAGATGCAGTAAAAGTTTAGATACACAGGCGGTGTAGCTAGCTTCAAAGGCGGGCTATTCCACTGACGTGCATACACTGCTGCTAAGGCCAAAAAGATTTACTGGGTTAGATGCAGTAAAAATTTAGATACACAGGTGGTGAAGCTAGCTTCACAGGCGGGCTACTCCGCTGACGTGCAGACACTGCTAGTAGGCCCAAAACAATTTACTGGGTTAGATGAGGTAAAAATTTAGATACACAGGCGGTGTAGTTAGATTCACAGGTGGGCTACTCCGCTGACATACAGACACTGCTCCTAGGCCCAAAACAATTTACTGGGATAGATGCAGTAAAAATTTAGATACACAGGCGGTGTAGTTAGATTCACAGGTGGGCTACTCCGCTGACGTGCAGACACTGCTCCTAGGCCCAAAACAATTTACTGGGTTAGATGCAGTAAAAGTTTAGATACACAGGCGGTGTAGCTAGCTTCAAAGGCGGGCTACTCTGCTGACGTGCAGACACTGCTAATAGGCCCAAAACAATTTACTGGGTTAGATGAGGTAAAAATTTAGATACACAGGTGGTGTAGCTAGCTTCACAGGCGGGCTACTCAGATGACTAGCAGACAATGCTACTAGCCGAAAGGATTGGCTGAGATAGATTACCCCAAATGCTATGAAAAACACTTGCTCAGCACTGGCACAGACCTGCCTGGCAAAAAGTGCTGTGAACTGCTGTAACCTACCCTGAAAAGGGCTGATATTACAACTAGTCCTGACTCCCGACTCCCTAAACCTATCTCTCAGAAAATTTGCACGTAAGAAAAGACTCTTTGACTGTATAGCTCCCACAGCAGCATCGGTGCCGTCTAACAGTAAGCTGCTACAGTGAGGAAATGGTAGTGACGGGGAAAATGGCTGGTTCTTATAGGGCAAGGACATGTGACATACACAGCCAATGACACATGCCCTTGCTTGTGTGCATCACATGCACATTGCTGTGTGTGTGCTCTGCTGATAGGCTGAGAGTCTGCACCGCCCCAATGTAAATGCGAGAAAGAAAAAAAAATGGAGATCGGCATTATTTCAGCACAGATCTATCCCCACTATACACTGAAACAGTCTATTAACAATGATAAACAGTGCAAATTAAGTTATGCTTTTGGTGAACAAACAGTTATCGAACAGAAACTCGAACAGCCGAATTTTAAGCAAATTGTTCGAGTTCGACGAACGACTCAAACACCGCCCAAAACAGCTCGAGTTTGAAATTGGCGGACAGTTTGACTCGAACACCGCTCATCTCTAGAAGCTAGTTCTTCTTGAGTGCAAGAGTTGGTACACATGAATTCTTTTAGACGCCTACATACCTGACGATTTTTTTTAAGTGAAGGAAGACGCTTCAGGAAAAATGCCATTGCCTTTTTTTCTATCATTTTTGTGATATCTTTTTAAAAAAATGTAAACTTTAAATAGCAATTATCTTTCAAGCAGAAACTATCCAAAGAATGAACATGCTACTTCTTTTACTTTCTTCCTGGGTATCGAATCCTGATGCGGAAAAAAGAAGTGACAACAGATGGAAAATATTCACAGTAGGTCATTTTAAATTGTTTTTGCATTTTGTTTATTTTTTGTAGCAGTTTTTAAATGTTTTTTTCATACAAATGTAGTAATCCTTAACTTGTCAGGCAGCACAATGATTTACCATCATAACCAAGAATCACATTATCTGACAAGTTATTGGTTGCTACATCTTTACAGCAGCAGAACCCATAGCAGTGTAGAATACATCACCAGAACAATCAAAAGTACAGAAATACAAGAAGCATCATCAGTACATGAATACAGCATCACAACGACCATCAGTACAAAGAATACAGGAACAGTACCATCATCAGTACATGAATTCATCTCAAAGCTTAGTACAGAGTTCAGTTGCAATGTCAGGTCAAAACTAGAATTGAGTGAAAATTGCAATGTTCAGTTCGGCTCACAATCATTGAAATTTCAGGGGGCGCGCACTCCGCCTCCCAGATTCTGGGGTGGTATCACTATATAGAGGATGTTTTGTTTATTTGACAAGGATCAACTGATGGTCTTCATGAATTCATGCAGGGTTTGGACCGCAACAGTTTTAACATCAGACTCACATACACTTTCCATCATCAAAAAATCTCATTTTTGGATATCAATTTGCAGGTCCAGGAGGATGGATCTATTAATACTGATGTATTTAAAAAAGAGACTTCCATTAATGCACTTCTTCAAGCGTCATCTTCTCAAACTGGTTCAAAGATTAGCGCCATACCAACAGGACAATTTTTACGTATGAGGAGGATTTGCAACACAGAGGAGGCATTTGAACGGCAGTCAGTGGACCTTGGGAAGAGATTCTTGGCACGTGGTAATAGTAGGAGGAGTATTAAAAGTGGACTTACTCGTGCCAGGAATTCTAACAGATGTGATCTACTTAATCCAAAAAAGTTGTATAGACAGAAAGATTCAGGGATATGGTACATCTCAACCTTTAATCATCGATGGGGAATGATGCGAGAGATTCTAAAGAAACATTGGCCTATTTTGAAGACAGAGCCTACTTTAGCAAAGTGTCTCTCGGATTCACCCCTCATGATGGCCAGGAGGGGGAAGAATCTAAAAGACATTCTGGTTCGCAGCCACTATGTGGCCAAAACACACCTAACCTTTTTGGGGCAGGGAAACGCAAATGGGGATTCTACCCATGCGGTGATTGCATGGCATGTCGCAATCACATTAGGGCGGTTTCCTTTTCCTCCTCAGATGATTTGAGGGACTTTAAAATTACAGACTATATATCATGCAGTACTACGTTTGTGATATATTTGGCCAGATGTACATGCAATCTTTTTTACGTTGGATTAACTTCACGGGAAATCCGGATACGTACCCGTGAGAATGTTAGAGACATCTTGGCAGCTGTGGAGGTGGAGGATAGTGCCCTTTTGAAAACCATTCCCAGCCACTTCAAGTTATACCATAAATGTAACCCAAAAGATCTTCAGGTAATTGGGATTGATCGGGTGAGGTGTGGCATTAGGGGTGGTGATATGAAGCATACCCTGGCCCAACTAGAATGCCGTTGGATTACCACTTTGGGTACTATGGCCCCAATGGGCCTCAATGAACAGCTGAGTTTTATGGCATTTTTGTAAAGTTAATGTATTTTTGGTCTTTTTGGGTCTGTTCCTTTTGGTCTTGGTTTTTAATTTAGTGTGTCTTTGTTGTTCTTTTATTTAGTTATTTACCTCATTGTGTTATGCCATCTGTTGGTCGATTTTTTGAATACATTGGTCCTTGGGAGAAGCTGTTTTGCCTTGGAGAAGAGTCTGGGAAAAAAGGGTCCATGGAGAATCCGGAATTTCCTTTCATCTGGATTTGGGATTTTCACTTATTGAATTGCTACACGTGAAAAAGAAAGGGGGAAAAAAGAAAAGGATGAATAAATGTTTTGTCTTTTTCTATTATTTGTCACTACATTACAGTCCATATATTTTTGTGGTCTGTATTTTTTATATTATTATTATTATTATATTATTAGAAAAGGGGGAATACACTGGCGCTCAGATGAAAAAAGGTGAGGGGGAAGGGCGGGGGATAGAAAAATGATAGCTGCTGGTGATGGGAACGGGGTCTGTGCGTACCCTATAGACTAGAATGAGAGAAACAGTAATAAATCACCTGCGCTTATATGTGGGGGATAACAGTTCCCCTACGGATTGTGCTGCAATGTAAATAATAGGCAAATACAGGGCTTGCAGTGTTGTGTACTTACTGCGTGCCAGTAAGATGGTGTGGCTGCAGGTCCTCCTGGTGCTTTAAAGTCCGGTTCACTGCTGCAAGATTTGTGGGCTCAAAGAAGCTCGACTTGCTGCGCGCGAAGTTTGTTCGGAGGACGCAGGAGTCAGATGGAAACCGCTCACTTCAGGCGTGCCCCGGCCGGAAGCAACGCCGAAGCGGTAGCGGCGTTGAGAAGGGGCGTGGTGAACAGCGTGACGTCACAGCTAATGGGCGGGCGCGTATGTGGATTAACCAATCCAACGCGTTTCGAAGGATACGATCCTTCTTCGTCAGGGCTGGAGTCCCCATAGAGCCCTGCCTCTCATATAGCCGCTGTTGTGCCATCCCCTTTCAAAAAAATGCCCAGCATCCTTGATTTACATGGCTCGCAGAGGATATTTGAAGTTGCAGCAGCAATTAGTGTGCTTAATAGTGGAATGTGATCGGCAATGTGTGACTTAAATGGTGTAGACTGCATTGAGGCCATATATGAATCTGCCATAGCAAAGAGGGTTTACATGATGGGGGTTATGATTGGATACCCTAAATGTGGCATTGCCAGAAAAAACATTACAATGTGTACAAATAAATAAAAACTCCGACAACTTTATTAATGGAGTAATAAAATATGAAATAAAAATAGAAAGAAAACAATATGTTCTAATAACATTTTTGTTTAAAAGGAAGCAAAAAGCTCAAGACTAAAATTGACTAGAAGATTGACTGAAAATGTATAGATTAAAAACACTCGCTCAAAGATAGAGGGCGAATTTAGTGATTCATAGCCCAGGATGGAATAAAACTATAAATAGGTCACTAAAACACTACTATATAAAAAAGGGGGTTTAAAAAGGTTGATTAAAAGGCATATAGCTCAATTTCATAATTAAGTCCTTTAGGGGCCAAGCTGTCCAGCATATAAATCCATTTGGACTCGACCCGCAATGCCACATTTAGGGTATCCAATCATAACCCCCATCATGTAAACCCTCTTTGCTATGGCAGATTCATATATGGCCTCAATGCAGTCTACACCATTTAAGTCACACATTGCCGATCACATTCCACTATTAAGCACACTAATTGCTGCTGCAACTTCAAATATCCTCTGCGAGCCATGTAAATCAAGGATGCTGGGCATTTTTTTGAAAGGGGATGGCACAACAGCGGCTATATGAGAGGCAGGGCTCTATGGGGACTCCAGCCCTGACGAAGAAGGATCGTATCCTTCGAAACGCGTTGGATTGGTTAATCCACATACGCGCCCGCCCATTAGCTGTGACGTCACGCTGTTCACCACGCCCCTTCTCAACGCCGCTACCGCTTCGGCGTTGCTTCCGGCCGGGGCACGCCTGAAGTGAGCGGTTTCCATCTGACTCCTGCGTCCTCCGAACAAACTTCGCGCGCAGCAAGTCGAGCTTCTTTGAGCCCACAAATTTCATTTGTCAATTGTTTTTCCAGTGATTTTAGTAGAGTTTTGACTTGGTCATGCTCATTGGTAGAAAGTCTATGCTGGGAAAACTGTGTTAAAATGAATCTACGGCGAAAATCCCTGTCGTGTATAAGGGCGTCTATAGCCATATCTGAGCTGCCTTTGTGTTGCGTGCACAGAGATTGAATAGAATTAGAAAAGGGGGAATACACTGGCGCTCAGATGAAAAAAGGTGAGGGGGAAGGGCGGGGGATAGAAAAATGATAGCTGCTGGTGATGGGAACGGGGTCTGTGCGTACCCTATAGACTAGAATGAGAGAAACAGTAATAAATCACCTGCGCTTATATGTGGGGGATAACAGTTCCCCTACGGATTGTGCTGCAATGTAAATAATAGGCAAATACAGGGCTTGCAGTGTTGTGTACTTACTGCGTGCCAGTAAGATGGTGTGGCTGCAGGTCCTCCTGATGCTTTAAAGTCCGGTTCACTGCTGCAAGATTTGTGGGCTCAAAGAAGCTCGACTAAAGTTGTCGGAGTTTTTATTTATTTGTACACATTGTAATGTTTTTTCTGGCAATGCCACATTTAGGGTATCCAATCATAACCCCCATCATGTAAACCCTCTTTGCTATGGCAGATTCATATATGGCCTCAATGCAGTCTACACCATTTAAGTCACACATTGCCGATCACATTCCACTATTAAGCACACTAATTGCTGCTGCAACTTCAAATATCCTCTGCGAGCCATGTAAATCAAGGATGCTGGGCATTTTTTTGAAAGGGAATGGCACAACAGCGGCTATATGAGAGGCAGGGCTCTATGGGGACTCCAGCCCTGACGAAGAAGGATCGTATCCTTCGAAACGCGTTGGATTGGTTAATCCACGTACGCGCCCGCCCATTAGCTGTGACGTCACGCTGTTCACCACGCCCCTTCTCAACGCCGCTACCGCTTCGGCGTTGCTTCCGGCCGGGGCACGCCTGAAGTGAGCGGTTTCCATCTGACTCCTGCGTCCTCCGAACAAACTTCGCGCGCAGCAAGTCGAGCTTCTTTGAGCCCACAAATCTTGCAGCAGTGAACCGGACTTTAAAGCACCAGGAGGACCTGCAGCCACACCATCTTACTGGCACGCAGTAAGTACACAACACTGCAAGCCCTGTATTTGCCTATTATTTACATTGCAGCACAATCCGTAGGGGAACTGTTATCCCCCACATATAAGCGCAGGTGATTTATTACTGTTTCTCTTATTATTATATTATGTTATTTCTTTTACATAGATATTTGTTATAAGTTGTTTGTTTGCACTCGTCACTTTTTGCACTTATCACTTTATTGATGTCTATAGGCATGGGATGTTTTCATCTCTACTTATAATTATATACATAAAATTGCACTATTTTTTTGGACCTTATAAGGGTTTCTCTTCTCCATATACCTATCGTTCTTTTATTTTGGCTCTCCTGGCATGTGCGCATGTCCACTGCGACTGGAGCCCTGATGCATCCTTGCTGGCCTCCGTAATGTCCGACGGGTGATATGACATCATGGGGATTTCCCCTTCACCCGCTGAGACATGTATGTGGTTTGCGTGGATGTGTCATATGGGGCCTATTACGCTGTGCACATGCGCCACTTAATGCCGGGGAGATCGCTACATTTATTTTGATTAAGCGGCGCATATATGCCATACTTACTGCTGGCATTGGACGCCGCCTGGCGCCCATACTCTAGTGCGCATGCGCAGCTTGCGACTTACGGCTGTGACGTTGTATATGACGTTAGTTACTCTAATGTGCGCCATGCCATTTTTTTAAAATTATTTATTTAAATAATTTATAAGGCAGCGCGGGGACCCCTCTATTCTTGATAACCAACCTTGCTAATAGCTGAGGGTTGCAGCCTGGCTGGTTATCAAAAATACAGGGGAAACCATGCAGTTTTTTTTTGTTAATTATTTATTTACAGTGCAGAAGTGGTTTCATGTTTGTGGGGTTGATGCTGCCTTTGTATGGTAGGTGATATCAAGCCCACCGCTTAGTAATGGAGAGGAGTCTAAAAGACATCTATCCTTACTAATTTTATAGTTGTATGGTAAATAAACACACAGCAAGAATAAAGTCCTCTAAATGAAAAAATTATACAGATTCCTTTAACCCCTTCCAAGACCCTGCCCTTTTTCATTTTTGCATTTCTGTTTTTGCTCCCCTTCTTCCCAGAGCCATATCCTTTTTATTTTTCCGTCAATACGGCCATGTGAGGGCTTGTTTTCTGCAAGACAAGTTGTACTTTTGAAAAACACCATTTTTTTTACCATTTCATGTACTCAAAAATAGGAAAAAAAATTCCATGTGCGGTGAAATTGCAAAAAAAGTCAATTCCTCAACGTTTTTTTTAATTTTTTTACAATGTTCACCAAAAATTAAACTGACCTGCCATTATAATTCTCCAGGTCATTATGAGTTCATAGACATCAAACATGTCTAGGTTCTTTTTTAAGTGGTGAAAAACAAATCCAAAGTTTGTTAAAAAAATAAAAGTTTGCGCCATTTTCCGAGACCTGTACTGTGATCTCGGGTTGGTGAGGGCTTATTTTTTGCATGCTGAGCTGACATTTTTAATGATAAAATTTTAGTGCAGATACAATCTTTTGATCGCCTGTTATTGCATTTTAATTCAATGTTGTGGCTACCAAAGAAACATAATTTTTGCATTTTTTTCTCACTACACCATTTAGCAATCAGGTTAATCCTTTTTTTATTGATAGATTGGGCAATTCTGAACCCGGTGATACCAAATATGTGTATGTTTGATTCTTTTTATTGTTTTATTTTGAATGGGGCAAAGGGGGGGTGATTTAAACTTTTATATATATATATATATATATATATATATATATATATATATATATATATATATATTTTTTTTTTTTTAAACCTCTAATTTTGGCATGCTTTAACAGTCTCCATGGGAGACTAGAAGCTTCCATAATCCGATTGGCTCTGCTACATACAGGCAATGATCAGATCACCTGTATGTAGTAGAATTGCTGACTTGCTATGAGCGCTAACCACTGGGCAGCGCTCATAGCAATGTGGCACTGACAACCATAGAGGTCACCAAGAGACCTCTGGTTGTCATGCCAATCTACAATCACATGACAGGGGTCACCAGTGGGAGGATTTCCGGTATGATGGCAGGAAGCGCACATTAAATGCTGCTGTCAGAGTTTGTCAGCATTTTCCCATGGTCCTGAGGTCACCAAAGTTCAGCCCAGCTCGGAACACAGCATCAGTGATGTCACTGCTAGTCACTGAGGCTGCGCTCGCAGCATTTCATTTGTTAGGTGTCGAGTTCCTGCCGCAGCACAGGGGGAATCTCGAACCATGTCCACTGCGGTCTCCCATTTTTCTCCAGCTGTAGTGGAAACTGCTCAGCAGAGACGTCGGTCTCAGCACCTGGCTCAGACAGATACTGCACTTTTGGTTACTGCTGCCCTTCCAGGTTCAGCCATTGTAATCAGTACTGTTCGGCGGCGAGCAGGCATTCCTGGGACTAAGTCCTGCTTTTTGCCTTCTGAGTATGCCCAAGAGAAGACCTCTCATTGGAGGTCGTGGGTCACACGCTCAGGTCCTGTAGCAGCTCCTATTGGTCCACTAGGAAGGTCCTGGAGAGCTACAACTATAAAAGGTTCGCATGGCCGCACGGCCATGTGCTAGTATCATTTGTGTTTGGCTGTTGCCAGTGGATACTCTACCACTCAGTTTATATGTGGTGTGAGTCTGTTTAGCTTTGGGGCTGTACACACTTAGCATCTGGTTCCTTCATGTGTGCGGTTAGCACAGAAGAGTTCCAGAGCAAGCATCACACTAGTTAGGGTATTATTCTCTGTGTACAGCGCTACTCTGTGAGGCAACAGAGCTCGCTTTCATTTCACACGGGGTGAAGTTTAACCCTTGTGTGAGCTCAGTGTCCATCCGCCATTACTTTGCAGCAGGTATCTCTGCACGGTGGATCCCGGGCTGAGAACGCATCTCGTATCAATCTCTTTATTACTTGGTGCGTTCTGCTAGCCCTAACATCATTCACCATTGGTTCTCAGCCTGGACGGTCACATCTTTGCACCATCCAGGTTCAAAAATAATTATCCCCCAGACATCAACAACGGCGTGGGACAGAATGACTGACAGGTATGGTATATTGTTGTTTTTTCATTTTTGGTTTATTACAGGAGAACGAGGGCTTCGGTGGAATTAGATGAGGTCGTAAGTGTGGTTCAATTGACATTATTAAAGGAGTCTGTGTCATTTTTTCAATTAAAGGACTTTATTCTAGGTGTCTGTGTTTTCTTACAATGTGACTATGGGGTTAGTAATGGGGGCGTTTTATTGATGACTCTCCATTACTAACCTCTCGGCTTGATGTCACCTGACAATACAAAGGTGACATCAACCCCCCCCAACTATCACCCCTTTTGCCACTGCTACAGGGTAAGCGGGTAGAGTGAGGCTAAATGCCAGAATTGGCGTATCTTAGAGATAGCTGAGAGCTGCTAATTTTAGGTTCGAGGGGGCCAGTATCCATGCTAACACCTAACATTTTGGCATCATAATCTTTGAACATGTGATAAACATGCAAACCGTGACATATGGTAATGTTTTGTAGTTGATTATTTGTAATATGTGATATGTGTATGTAAATTAACTGTTTGTTTTGCATAATTGTAAGAACATTGATGAGAACCTGATACCAATAGCAGACCTCTCGGATTTTCAAAGAGGACAAATTGTTGGTGCTCGTATGGCAGGCGCTGGTGTAACAGAAAGTGCCAGAATGCTTGGCGTGTCAACAGGTACTGCCTCCAAAGTAATGACTGACTGCGTTTGAAAGAGAAGGAAAAACGTCCTCAGCAAAGCACAGGTCCGGTCGAAAGTCAAAGTTGACTGAGAGAGACCGTCGGACTCTAAAGTGAATTGTGAGAGAGGATCGCAAGACCATGGCGCCAAAAATCAATTCTGAGCCCAATGAACACCTACAGAACCCAGTTTCCACAAAAACTGTTCGTCGGGAGCTGCACAAATCTGGATTCCACGGAAGTGCTGCAATTAGAAAACCGCTGCTCTCAATGACAAATGTTTCCAAGCATTTAGAGTGGTGTAAAAACCTCCAGAATTGGTCCATCGAGCAGTGGAAATGTGATATTCTCAGATGAATCATTGGTTACCCTATTTTCAACCTCCGGCCGAGTATGCGTTTGGAGACAGCCGAAAGAAGCATTCCATCCAGACTGCCTTCTCCCAACCGTAAAACATGGCGGAGGTTCTGTGATGATCTGAGGTGATATTTCGTGGAGATCCGCCGGGCCAATGATATCCCTTCATGGAAGAAGTAACAGCTGAGATTATTTAGGCATTTTGGGAGACCAAGTGTTAGGAGTTGAGTTCCCGCTGCTGCACAGGGGGAATTTCGAGCCGAGTCTGCTGCAGTCTCCCATTCTGCATCGGCCACAGTGGAGCCTGCTCGGCGGAGACATCGGTCCCAGCGTCTCACTGAGTCTGATACTGTGCAAAGGGTTACTGCTGTCTCTCCAGGCTCTGCTATTGTACCCTGCACTGATCTGTGGCGAGCAGGCTTTTCTGGGACTAAGTCCTGCTTTGCACACACTGACCATGCCCAGGGTAAGATCTCTCAGTGGAGATCAAGGGTCACATGCTCAGGTACTGCAGCAACTTCCATTGGTCCTCCAGGAAGGTCCTGTACCTGATCAAGTTCTGTGGCAGCCTTCCATTGGTCCTTCTTGGAAGGTCCTGTGGGTGCTGCAGCTATATAAGGTTCTCATGACCGCATGGCCATGCGCTAGTGTCAAATATGTAGAAGCTCAGCGCCAGTGTGGTCGTGTGTGTGTGTGGACAGGGACCCGGCTGAAATAAGCCCCTAGAATGCTGGCACCTCCGGCGAGTTTATGTGTGAATTCAGGGCTGGCTAATAGCCGATAGAATTCCGGCTCCACCGGAGAGGAGCTGCGTGTTGGTTGGACTGCATGACCACTGTCGGCTCTACACAATAGCTGTGTCCCCTGTGAGCTAAACAGGGCACAGCGTTCTCTTTACTACGGGCTCTGTGAAGTAACAGAGTTCGTTTATTCTAATTTGCTTCACCACCTTACTTAGCAGCAGGTTCTTTCCTGCACGATGGATCCCGGGTTGCGAACGCACCTATCCCATCTAATAAATATATTCGGTGCGTTCCGCCAACCCTAACACCAAGTGCATCCAATGGTTCCCGGAGGGGAACACCATCTTTCAGGATAATATTGCACCAATTCATACAGCTAGAATCATTAAAGCATGGCACGAGGAACATTCTAATGAAGTTGAGCATCTCATCTGGCCCCCACAATCCCCAGTCCTCAACATTATTGAGCATTTATGGTAGATTTTAGAGATTCAAGTTAGACGTCAATTTCCGCTGCCATCGTCGCTCAAGGAACTTTTGGAAACAATTCACACCTTTTATGAATCCATACCTAGGAGAATTGAGGCTGTAATAGCTGCAAAAGGTGGACCTACACCATATTAAACTAACTTTGTTGATGTTTCCAGGTGTTGCCATTATTTTGTCCAACCCCTGTAGGTAACTTATAGATTACATTATCTCTGATTGGCGTTGTTCTCTCTCTTTTCTTCTCTGTCTTGTTCAGATGTCATGATGACTTTTCGCGTAAACAGCTCATCTCAGCATACTCCCATCTTCTCCAGTGCTCTGCAGCACATCCTGACATGGTGCCCTTAAAAAGAACAGTGTCACTATAATGTTTCTAAAAAAAACAGACCTACACTGTGCCCAGAATAAAAAATTAAATAACTGAATAAACCACTGTGCTCCTTAAACTAAATATGTCTCCACACTGTTTCTCTTATGATACATACATGCTACACTGTCCTCTTCTATAACAATTGATTCCACACAATCTGCCCTTATGAACTATAACTGCCGTTGTCTGCCCTTATTAACTGTAACCGTCACATTGTCCATGGTTGTTAATGATAATTGCCAAAATGTCCACTTTTTTGTCCACTACCACACAGTCCTTAAATTAATTGTTCCCACTCCATGCTGCTCCCTTTCTATACTAGGCCCCCTCTTCACTATGCCCTTCTTTATACTGTGCCCCATACTGTGCTCACACTGTGTTCCCCTGAATACTGCCCAGTCTCTATACTGTGTAACCTCCTCAAACTTTTCCCTCTATGCATACTGCACCCTCCATACTCTGCCCTCATATACTCCCCCATTCTGCACCCTTTCTTTACTGGCACATATATTGTACCTCATACTGTGTCCCCCCTGACACTGCTCAATTTCAATATTGTGCCCAATTTCCACACTTTTCCCATAATACTGTCCCCTCACACTATTCCTACCAATAAAATTTCTCTCTTCCTCAATTCACATCAAAGCACTTCACTGAATCAAGTTTTCCCTATAAAAATGTGAATCGAGTCTACCCTGAAAAATCCACGTAATATGCAGAATTTGAATCTTGACAGATCTGCTCATCTCTTCTTGGAAAGAGTAACATTTGCTACTACTCTCTAAGTGTAACTATTGCAGTTCATCAATTTAGCGATAAATGGAGATCAATACTTTGCAATTAGCAAAATGCAAAGTAATCCCTTGTGAGATAAGAGACTTAGAATTATTTTTAAACTTAGTTGTGGTGAAATAAAAATGGAGTATTGTCGGTAAATGGAGTTTCCTTGAGCTTATTCTGTAGCATGTCACAAATGGATCTGTAAGTGTTTACAGTTCAAACTAGCTTTGCTAATGTGCCCCATGTTGGAATGAATTATGAATAACAGGGGTACACGTGTTTCTGGTTTACTGAATATTTTATCGATTTACTAAGAGTTGTGCTCAAAGGTTTACACAGAGAGTATGAATGATAACACCAAAACTTTTTCTCCACTCATGGTTAGTCGTTGGGTGAAGCCATTTATTGTCAAACTACTGTGTTTTCTCTTTCTAAATCATAATGACTACTCAAAACATCCAAATGACCCTGATAAAAAGTTCACATACCCCATTTCTTAATACCGTGTATTGCCCTGTCTAACATCAATACTAACACCAGGCTGGACGGGATGGTGAACAAATTCAGGGAAAGACAGTACCCCGCCGGACTACTAGAAAAAGAAAGAAGACGAGCTATAACCCCACCCTCCCTGGCTCCACCTTCCCACCAGACTCAGAGAGTACCTTTCGTACATACATACCATCCTTGCATGCCAAAGGTATATTCCATTATTAAAAAACATTGGTCACTCCTCTCGAAGTCATATCCTAGCATTGAATCTTTTAATGCACCAGCAGTAATCTGCACTCGGAGACCTACCAATATCAGGGACTCGGTGGTTCGGGCTGACGTGGGAAGCGCACTTACGGAAACCACACAGAGATTTTTCGGCAACAGACGCTTAGGCACCTTCCCATGTTTGAGTTGTGCTGCCTGCTCCAATGTCACCAAGGCAGAAAACATTACTCATCCCAGGACAGGCAAGAGTTACCCCATTAAGGGTTACTTCACATGTAACTCGAATTTTGTGATCTATGTGATTAAGTGCCCATGCGGTCTTCTTTACGTTGGGGAGACCACTCAACATGTTCGTGATCGAATAGCGAGTCACAAGTCCACAATCCGATGTGGCAGAAACTGGCTCCCACTGCCCGACCACTTCTCAAAATTCAAACATTCAGTTACACAGTTGCGCTTCCAGGTTGTGGAACAGGTAACACGTCCTAGGAGAGGGGGGGACCACGTTAGGCTCCTAAGGCCGGTTTCACACGTCAGTGGCTCCGGTACGTGAGGTGACAGTTTCCTCACGTACCGGAGCCACTGACACACGTAGACACATTGAAATCAATGCATCTGTGCAGATGTCATTGATTTTTTGCGGACCGTGTCTCCGTGTGCCAAACACGGAGACATGTCAGTGTTCGTGGGAGTGCACGGATTACACGGACCCATTAAAGTCAATGGGTCCGTGTAAACCACATACCACACACGGACGTTGTCCGTGTGCAGTCCGTGTGCCGTGCAGGAGACAGCGCTACAGTAAGCGCTGTCCCCCCCACATGGTGCTGAAGCCGCCATTCATATCTTCTCTGCAGCAGCATTTGCTGTAGAGAAGATATGAATAATCCTTTTTGTTGTTGTTTCTCATGTTTAACATAAAGATCCATGTCCCCCCCCCTCCCACCCCCTGTGGGGCCGCCCGCTGTTATTAAAATACTTACCGGCTCCCTCGCAGTGTCCTGTCCTGACCGCAGCTTCTACTGTATGCGGTCACGTGTGGCCGCCCATTACAGAAATGAATATGCAGCTCCACCCCTATGGGAGGTGGAGCCGCATATTCATGACTGTAATCGGCGGCCCCACGTGACCGCTCATACAGTAGAAGCTGCGGCCAGGACAGGACACTGCGAGGGAGGCGTGTAAGTATTTTAATAACAGCGGGCGGCCGCACAGGGGGTGGGAGGGGGGTGGGGACATGGATCTTTATGTTAAACACGAGAAACAAAAAAAAAAAGGATTATTCATATCTTCTTTACAGCAAACACTGCTGCAGAGAAGATATGAATGGCGGCTTCAGCACCACGTGGGGGGGACAGCGCCTATCTCTAGCGCTGTCTCCTGCACGGTGCGTGTGGTACCCAGTCGGCACACGGGCGGCACACGTGTGCCACACTGATGTGCCGCAGAAACGCACGGGCACACGGTCACGGATAATTCCGGTGCCGATTTTTCCGGTACTGGAATTATCTGGATGTGTGGGACAGGCCTTAAGCAGAGGGAATCATACTGGATATACAGTTAGGTCCATATATATTTGGACAGAGACAACATTTTTCTAATTTTGGTTATAGACATTACCACAATGAATTTTAAACAAAACAATTCAGATGCAGTTGAAGTTCAGACTTTCAGCTTTCATTTGAGGGTATCCACATTAAAATTGGATGAAGGGTTTAGGAGTTTCAGCTCCTTAACCTGTGCCACCCTGTTTTTAGAGGGACCAAAAGTAATTGGACAATTGACTCCAAAGCTATTTCATGGACAGGTGTGGGCAATCCCTTCGTTATGTCATTCTCAATTAAGCAGATAAAAGGCCTGGAGTTGATTTGAGGTGTGGTGCTTGCATTTGGAAGGTTTTGCTGTGAAGTAAACATGCGGTCAAAGGAGCTCTCCATGCAGGTGAAACAAGCCATCCTTAAGCTACGAAAACAGAAAAAACCCATCCGAGAAATTGCTACAATATTAGGAGTGGCAAAATCTACAGTTTGGTACATCCTGAGAAAGAAAGAAAGCACTGGTGAACTCATCAATGCAAAAAGACTTGGGCGCCCACGGAAGACAACAGTGGTGGATGATCGCAGAATAATCTCCATGGTGAAGATAAACCCCTTCACAACAGCCAACCAAGTGAACAAAACTCTCCAGGAGGTCGGTGTATCAATATCCAAATCTACCATAAAGAGAAGACTGCATGAAAGTAAATACAGAGGGTTCACTGCACGGTGCAAGCCACTCATAAGCATCAAGAATAAAAGGGCTAGACTGGACTTTGCTAAAAAACATCTAAAAAAGCCAGCACAGTTCTGGAAGAACATTCTTTGGACAAATGAAACCAAGAGCAACCTCTACCAGAATGATGGAAAGAGAAAAGTATGGCGAAGGCGTGGTACAGCTCATGATCCAAAGCATACAACATCATCTGTAAAACACGGCGGAGGCAGTGTGATGGCTTGAGCATGCATGGCTGCGAGTGGCATGGGGTCACTAGTGTTTATTGATGATGTGACACAGGACAGAAGCAGCCGAATTAATTCTGAGGTATTCAGAGACATACTGTGTGCTCAGATCCAGCCAAATGCAGCCAAACTGATTGGTCGTCGTTTCATAGTACAGATGGACTATGACCCAAAACATAAAGCCAAAGCAACCCAGGAGTTTATTAAAGCAAAGAAGTGGAATGTTATTGAATAGCCAAGTCAGTCACCTGATCTCAACCCAATTGAGCATGCATTTCACTTGTTAAAGACTAAACTTCAGACAGAAAGGCCCACAAACAAACAGCAACTGAAAACCACCGCAGTGAAGGCCTGGCAGAGCATCAAAAAGGTGGAAACACAGCGTCTGGTGATGTTCATGAGTTCAAGACTTCAGGCAGTCATTGCCAACAAAGGATTTTCAACCAAGTACTAGAAATGAACATTTTATTTAAAATTATTGAATCTGTCCAATTACTTTTGGTCCTTTTAAAAACAGGGTGGCACATGTTAAGGAGCTGAAACTCCCAAACCCTTCATCCAATTTTAATGTGGATACCCTCAAATGAAAGCTGAAAGTCTGAACTTCAACTGCATCTGAATTGTTTTGTTTAAAATTCATTGTGGTAATGTCTATAACCAAAATTAGAAAAATGTTGTCTCTGTCCAAATATATATGGACCTAACTGTACACGTTAGATACCCTGGAACCTAGAGGTCTCAACAGAGAAATAGATTGGCATGTATGAATTGGACTGTCGCAGTGGTCACTAACTATTTCTTCTTTTTAATTTCCAGACACGCTGACTTTGATCCTCCATTTGTGAGTCCGTGTTCCATAAAATTAAGATTTTTAACCATTTTTTCCATTTAGTTTATTTCATTTTATTTTTATTTTTTATTTTTACAATTTTTTCGGCTTTACGTTCATTCTATTTCACTTTATTTCATTATATATTTTTATTTTTTCTGCTTTGCGTTCATTTTTTTACTTTACTTTACTTTTCATTTACATCCATTCACCCAATTATTATTTATTTTTTACTTCTTATTTTTTATTTTTTATTTTTATTATTTATTTTTTAATTTTAATTTAAATTTTAATTTTTTTATTTTTTTATTTTTTTTTATTTATTTATTTTTTATTTATTTTTTTTATTTATTTATTATTATTTCTATTTTTTTCTTCATTTATTCCTCATTACAAGACGCTATGTTCACTTTATTTCTAATTCCAATTTATTTTTTATTTTTTTTTCATGTATAATGAGTGCCAGATTACGATCTCCACTTAGTACTACGTTCCTCCATTGATAATATTACTTTGCTGATATTTACCGGTAGAATTACATTTACCCATATTAAACAGATCTGGGTTACACCTGTCAGGGATGTATGATCTTTTGTTTAGACACATTCCTGTTCCTGGGGGCAGTGGTACCGCCATACATGCAGGCACATGCACATTGGAAGGCTCGCACGCTTCATTACGGCACCTGTGTGCAACCTGGGCAGACCCACGTCACTTCCGGGAGGAGGAGCCTTCCTCTCCACAGCATGAACATGGGGTTATGAGTGCCTCAGATACCAGTGCAGGCACACACAGCTACAGCAGGGCGCGGGAGCGCCGCTCTTCCTGGCTCACTTAAGGTAAATACCTATGCCATGCACCTACACGGGCGCACAACTTTGGGATCATTATCGGTCCGGGTCGCATTACTTACTTATTTCCCATAATATTACAGGCTCAGCTAATGTGACTTATTCCCCATACGAACGCTGTACACCACGTCTCTAGGTAACTAAACACTTCTCCCTTTTTTTTTTTCCTCCTGACTATAGTATATAGCCTTCTAATCCCCACACTATTCCTTACAGCAAACAGACTGAGTTCATTTGTTCCTTCCCTTTGGGTGTTTACCACTCATCACTTTGCCAAAGGTAACTTCATATTGCTCTCTCCTCACTCATGTGTGATTTTGGGTGATATATGCAGGCACGGCTTGAAACTGGTGTTATTTCCCTACTTTAAGGTTTTGGAGTTCGGGGCAATTGCTTTTGGGTTCATTTACCATTTGTGTACTTGATACCATGAAAATGTTATTATTCTTTGTATATTTTATATTTGTATATATATTGTATGTTTTCTTTTTTCTTTTCACAGCGATATATGATTAAGGACCCGGAGGGTCCGAAACGTCATTTGTTCATAACGCTTTGTAAATTTCATTTGTACAGTGATGCTACGTTGTTTATGTACACAATAAATTGTTCACACTTTGCATGATATTCCACTTGTGAGTGCGGTATATTTCTGAGCTATCTGTCTAACATCAATGGCAGCTTGATGTATTTTGTGGTAGTTGTGGATGAGGTTCTTTCTTTTCTCAGATGGTAAAGCTGCCCACTCTTCTTGGCAAAAAGCCTCCAGTTCCTGTAAATTCCTGGGCTGTCTAGCATTAGTGATGAGTGAACAGTTGCTGGAGTCGAGCAGATTGGAATACTCGGTTACTCGGCCAGAACAGCGAGCTCAATGTAAGTTTATGGGAGACCCAAGTATTTTACTGCGATCCCCCCCAGAGGTCCTTTTAAGGTCTAAAAATGTCTGAAAATTATGGAAACACTGCTCAAATGACACAGGGACATCATGGGGATCACCCCTGGAAGCATTCCTGACTCCTAGTTCACAGCTTTAAACAATTTTTTCCGAGATTCATGCAATTTTTCCCGGTGCCACCAAAAACACACTAAAACGAAACCAAAATGGATTTTGCTGGGAAATATGTTAAGGTACATTCTTTGCAGGTTAATCACTTGCCTGTAAGGCCAAATTATTAACCACAGAACGAAAATTTCCTC
This sequence comes from Ranitomeya variabilis, assembly GCF_051348905.1. Lineage (NCBI taxonomy): Eukaryota > Metazoa > Chordata > Amphibia > Anura > Dendrobatidae > Ranitomeya > Ranitomeya variabilis. The sequence goes on from NC_135232.1 coordinate 278,573,404, forward strand.
CTCCACTTAGGCTTAGTTCAGGCGCAGCGTTTTTGAAGCGTTTTCCAACTTTAACATTGCTTTCAACCACTACAAATGCGTTCACTGGGAAATGTCATTGTAACATTTAACAACCCTAGCTGGCCATGCGGTGTGTGCCCAATTCCCAATTCATGACCAATTCCCCAATATAGGTTCTTTTTTTTACAATACAATACAATAGTGCCATCACAGCCCACGTGCCCAAAATGCACCGTACAGAGTACATTCACCATGGTGATCTATGTGCAGTTAAAGGACACATTACAGGAGACAGAATGAAGAAGTAGGCCCAATGTAATGTCATGCCCAATTCCCCAATGTTGGGTCCTTTTTTACAAATTAAAATAGTGTCATCACAACCCCCTTGCCCAAAATGCACCATACAGAGCATGTTCACCCTGGTGATCTGGTGGCAGTTAAAGGACACATTGCATAAGACAGAATGAAGAAGTAGGCCCAATGTAAAGTCATGCCCAATTCCCCAATGTAAGAACAAAAAAATCGGGCACTCAAAATCGGCAATATTTGGTTTATTTGGATCACGCAATCCCAAGACTCATAACATTTCAGTCCTACAATTGGACCTTCATCAGACTAGGATTGAAAACAAAAACATTAAAAAAAATCAACGTATAAATATATGCCTTACACATGGCCAATTCATATTACAAATAAAGGTTTCCATACAATGTCACTTTAGATAGCAGTATATAATGAACAATAGTACATAAGGTAGTTCTGAAAAACGTATTGAAAACAATTGAGACCATAGAACAACATAATCACTAGTGGTTTCATAAGAAAATATGCATTTAGTGAAAGTATAGACTCCATACAATAAGTTCAATGTCATGACAGATAGCTATGTAAGGGCTGTCCCACACGTCCAGATAATTCCGGTACAGGAAAAAATCAGTACCGGAGTTATCCGTGTCCGTGAGCTCACGTAGGCCATACGTGCGGCACACGTGTGCTGCCCGTGTGGCGAGTCGGTACCACACGGAGCGTGTGGTACCCACGCGTGTGGTACACTGCATCGTGCTGAAGCCGCCATTCATATCTTCTGTGCAGCAGCATTTGCTGCATAGAAGATATGAATAATAGTGTTTAAAAGAAAGATCTATGTGTCCGCCACCCCCCCCCACCCCCTGTGCGCCCCCCCGCTGTTCTGAAAATACTCACCCGCTTCCCTCGTTGGCTGTCGATGCTTCCTGGTCTGACCGCGCCTTCTACTGTATGCGGTCACGTGGGGCCACTCATTTACAGTCATGAATAGGCGGCTCCACCCCTATGGGAGGTGGAGCCACCTATTCATGACTCTAATCAGCGGCCCCACGTGACCGCATACAGTAGAAGGGGCGGCCAGCACAGAACACTGCGAGGGAGGCGGGTGAGTATTTTCAGAACAGCGGGGGGGCGCACAGGGGGTGGGAGGGCGGCGGACACATAGATCTTTCTTTTAAACACTATTATTCATATCTTCTATGCAGCAAACGCTGCTGCACAGAAGATATGAATCGCGGCTTCAGCACCATGTGGGGGGGACAGCGCTTACTGTAGCGCTGTCTCCTGCATGCCACACGGACTGCACACGGAGAAGGTCCGTGTGTGGTCCGTGTTTTACACGGACCCATTGACTTTAATGGGTCCGTGTAATACGTGCACTCCCACGAACACTGACATGTCTCCGTGTTTGGCACACGGAGACACGGTCCGCAAAAAATCAATGACATCTGCACAGATGCATTGATTTTAATGGGTCTACGTGTGTCAGTGGCTCCGGTACGTGAGGAAACTGTCACCTCACGTACTGGAGCCACTGACGTGTGAAACCGGACTAAAACAAAGTCAGTAAAAGGCGGATTCTTTAGGAGCGCTGGACAGGTAGCCCTAGTGAGGTTGTTAGTTTCCTTTCAGCACTCCTTGGACTGAGTTTCACCCTTTTCCTACTACAGATAACCATGACACATATAGAAGTGATTAAGTACCATGTGGGTTTGTGGAGGCAAAAATGAAAAAAAAACTTTCAAAGGAAAAAAGGAGAAAAAATATATATAAAAAAATTCATAAAAAAGAAAAATTAATAAAAAAGAAAAACGCCAAACAATTCTATATATTCATGACATAAGATTCACTATAAACCATATAGAAATGGTGCTATATAAAAAAATTCATAAAAAAGAAAAAATAATAAAGAAAAACGCCAAACAATTATATATATTCATGACATAAGATTCACTATAAACCATATAGAAATAGGTGATGTGCTTAGCGGATTGCTATGGAAATGTGAAGTATTCAATCTGCGGCGCAGGGTAATGGAAAGATTCCTATTTAGTAAGGAGCTAAAGATAGAGAGCCAGGACATGCTTATATACCTTACTGCTAGTAGAGATGCTGGCAAAAAATTCAAATGCGCATCTCAGGAAGTGGATATGATGTCAGTAAAGTGGTTTCCTCGAACGTACCTTGTGCACATGTCCGGAAGAGCGTGTGACATGGATGGAGCACAATGATGGAACGCATGGTGAAATGGGGGCCTGGCACGCATATTGTGTGCATGTCCGGAAGAATGTGTGATGTGAACGAACCGCAACTTTGGAACACACAGTCTGCGCATGTCTGAAGTTGAAGTGGAAACGTATTCTAAGTAGATTGCTATCCCAATAATCACAGAGGTCTCGGAGTAAAAAGAGAACTTTGTATTTGTGCTAGTGTAATCCAGAAACCAATAAAACAAGTGGTGACTAGAAAATAAAAGGAAAGAAAGTTGTTAATTGTAGAAACGATAGTATGTGGACACTAAAAATTACATTGAAATAAGTTAAAAAGAAAGAATTAACAATTAAAAATAAAATTAAAAAGATACAAATAAAAGGAGTAAAAAAAAAAAAATAAGAAATAAGAATAATAATGAAAAATAAGGACTACAATTAGACAATTAGAAAAGGAAGGTAGGAAATTGGGTAAAAGTTGGATAAAAATTATACAAACCAATAAAATAGAATCTGAGGGATACACAATGAATAATAAATGATAAATTTAAAAAAAAACATATCAATATAAAAAGGAAACAAAGGGAAAAAAGGTAAAAAGGATAAAAAAAGGAAAAGAAAAGAAAATTCCTCCATCCCTTCTGGTGAATAGGTCAAATATGCGATTGGGAAAACTGCAAGAGAAGGAACAATGTTGAAACAAATATACAGACTATAAATGAACCTATAAATTTATAATGTCATATTCCCTATGAAGTCCTTTAGGTTCCATACTTTGCAAGCAGTGTATCCAAAATGCCTCCCTCAATGTAAGTCATCTGACATGGTTACCTCCTCGTCTATTCAGATAATCATGTTCCAGCACTAGAAATCTAAGCTGTGCAATTGTATGGCCTACGGTATGAAAATGATAATGAATAGGAAGGTAATCCCTTCCACATCGTATATCAGATTTATGTTGAGGTCTTTAACCGCCTGTGTAGTTTCACCAACGTAAACCTTGCCACATGGGCATTTAATGGCATAGACCACATATTTGGACTCACATGTGTAGTAACCTTGTAGATGGATGTGAGATTTTGTGGCCCTTTAACACATTGGCACATTGTGCACACTGTAAACAAGGGAAAGTACCTGTCTTCTGGGTTCGAAGAAATACCTGCCTAGCAACTTTTTGAGTGGATCCTATATCAGCTATTACTAGTTTATTCGTCAAATTGCTAGGTTTTCTAAAACAGGGAAAAAAAGGTACTGTAAATTCAGGTATTTCTGGATAACTTGTCTGCAAAAGTGACCAATGTTTACGGATTTTCTGGTGTAGTTTATAAGTGAATGGGTGAAACGTGTGAACAAATGGTATTCTACATGTGGTATTCTTGTTACCAGTTGAACTAGACTAAGGGTATGTGCACGCGTCAGGATTTCTTGCAGAAATTTCCTGAAGAAAACCGGAAATTTTCTGCAAGAAATCCTTTTTGTTTTTTTCCCCGTTTTTTTCGCGTTTTTTTTTTTTAGCATTTTGCAAGCGAAATTAGCTCGTATGCTTGTGTGTTCAGGGACCTGGCCGAAATAAGCCCTTAGAATGCTGGCACCTCCGGCAAGGAGATTCGTGTGCGTGCAAGACCACTGACTGCTCTTGTTTAGACAGTTAGCCTGTGCCTCTGTGGAGTCTAACAGGGTGCAGCGCTTTGATTTCACGGCTGCTCTGTGAAGTAACAGTTAGCTAACACTGCCATTAGTTCTGCTATTTGCTAGCACCAGGTTCTCCTGCACGGTGGACCCCAGGCTGCAAACGCATCTATCCTAATAAAATATATACTTTCATTAGGTGCGTTCTGCTAGCCCTATCATAACATAATACTAGCGCCAGGGTCTGGCTAGTAAATGGCAGACATACAGCAATCTTTGCGGTATATCCAGCAGCTGGAGGGTAGGTTGGCGGCTCTCGAGAGCTCAACCTCAGCTGTGGATATTTTCGCCGTTGCTGTACAGGCTGCTAGTGTGGCAGCAGCAACTTTGTCTACTGCCACCCCTGTTCCGACATTTTCGCACCTCCCGCTCCCATAAAAATTTTCTGGAGAAAACAGATCTTGTAGGGGATTCATGAGTCAGTGCTCTATTCACCTTGAGCTTCTGGTTGCACGTTTTCCCACAGAGCGGGCTAAGGTGGGATTTATTGTGTCCCTCTTGTTGGACAGGGCGTTGGAATGGGCTACGCTGCTGTGGGAGCGTGGCGATCATGTTGTGCAGAGTGCTCCGTTGTTTCTGAACACTCTGAAACAGGTCTTCCTAGGACCTCAAGTCACCCATGATATGGCGCTCCAACTGCTGGCATTAACTCAGGGTGAGTCCTTGGTCAGCCAATTCGCCATCCGTTTCCGTACTTTAGCTTCAGAGCTGGAGTGGTCGGATAAAGCCCTTATCCCCATATTTTGGAGGGGGCTGGCTGATCACGTTAAGGACGCTCTGGCCACTAGGGAGATTCCAGCCACACTGGAGGAGTTAATAACTGTCTCTACCCGCATTGACCTCCATTTTAATGAGCGGAGGTTTGAGCGAGCCCAGTGTAGGCAGAGGTTTCGGCTGACGCCCACCTTCGCCAGACCTCTGGAATCTCCGGTCCTGGTTCCTGAGTCACATGAGGCCAGGGAGGTGTCACGAGTGGATTCTAAGTCCCGGAACGCTTGGGCATCCAAGGTTCGTCATGTTTGCCAGCAGTCTGGACATCTTGCCACCAGATGTTCTCAGCGGTTGTGGAGACGTCAGCCTCTAGTGGTAGTCGGGGGAGGTACAATAGATACGGCGATGTTTGCCTCAAAATTGTCCTTTAACCCCTTTCTGTCATTAGACGTACTATTCCGTCCATGTGGGGTGGGCCCTACTTCCCAAGGACGGAATAGTACGTCATACGCGATCGGCCGCGCTCACGGGGGGAGCGCGGCCGATCGCGGCCGGGTGTCAGCTGACTATCGCAGCTGACATCCGGCACTGTGTGCCAGGAGCGGTCACGGACCGCCCCCGGCACATTAACCCCCGGCACACCGCGATCAAACATGATCGCGGTGTGCCGGCGGTATAGGGAAGCATTGCGCAGGGAGGGGGCTCCCTGCGGGCTTCCCTGAGACCCCCGGAGCAACGCGATGTGATCGCGTTGCTCTGAGGGTCTCCTACCTCCCTCCTCGCCGCAGGTCCCGGATCCAAGATGGCCGCGGCATCCGGGTCCTGCAGGGAGGGAGGTGGCTTACCGAGTGTCTGCTCAGAGCAGACACTTGGTAAGCCTGCAGCCCTGCACAGCAGATCGCAGATCTGGCAGAGTGCTGTGCACACTGCCAGATCAATGATCTGTAATGTCCCCCCCCGGGACAAAGTAAAAAAGTAAAAAAAAAATGTCCACATGTGTAAAAAAAAAATTAAAAAAAAATTCCTAAATAAATAAATTAAAAAAAAATATTCCCATAAATACATTTCTTTATCTAAATAAAAAAAAATCAAACAATAAAAGTACACATATTTAGTATCGTCACGTCCGTAACGACCCCACCTATAAAACTATATCACTAGTTAACCCCTTCAGTGAACACCGTAAAAAAAAAAAAAACGAGGCAAAAAACAACGCTTTATTCTCATACCGCCAAACAAAAAGTGGAATAACACGCGATCAAAAAGACGAATATAAATAACCATGGTACCGCTGAAAACGTCATCTTGTCCCGCAAAAAACGAGCTGCCATACACCATCATGTGCGAAAAAATAAAAAAGTTATAGTCCTCAGAATAAAGCGATGCCAAAATAATTATTTTTTCTATAAAATAGTTTTTATCGTATAAAAGCGCCAAAACAAAAAAAAATGATATAAATGAGGTATCGCTGTAATCGTACTGACCCGAAGAATAAAACTGCTTTATCCATTTTACCAAACGCGGAACGGTATAAACGCCTCCCCCAAAGGAAATTCATGAATAGCTGGTTTTTGGTCATTCTGCCTCACAAAAATCGGAATAAAAAGCGATCAAAAAAATATCCCGTGCCCGAACATGTTACCAATAAAAACGTCAACTCGTCCCACAAAAAACAAGACCTCACATGACTCTGTGGTCTCAAATATGGAAAAATTATAGCTCTCAAAATGTGGTAACGCAAAAAATATTTTTTGCAATAAAAAGCATCTTTCATGTGTGATGGCTGCCAATCATAAAAATCCGCTAAATAACGCACTATAAAAGTAAATCAAACCCCCCTTCATCACCCGCTTAGTTAGGGAAAAATTAAAAAAATGTAAAAAATGTATTTATTTCCATTTTCCCATTAGGGTTAGGGCTAGGGTTAGGGTTAGGGCTAGGGTTAAGGCTACAGTTAGGGTTGGGGCTAAAGTTAGGGTTAGGGTTTGGATTACATTTACGGTTGGGATTAGGGTTGGGATTAGGGTTAGGGGTGTGTCTGGGTTAGAGGTGTGGTTAGGGTTACCGTTGGGATTAGGGTTAGGGGTGTGTTTGGATTAGGGTTTCAGTTATAATTGGGGGGTTTCCACTGTTTAGGCACATCAGGGGCTCTGCAAACGCAATGTGACGCCTGCAGACCATTCCATCTAAGTCTGCATTCCAAATGGCGCTCCTTCCTTTCCGAGCCCTCCCATGCGCCCAAACGGTGGTTCCCCCCCACATATGGGGTATCAGCGCACTCAGGACAAATTGGACAACAACTTTTGGGGTCCAATTTCTCCCGTTACCATTGGAAAAATACAAAACTGGGGGCTAAAAAATAATTTTTTGGGGAAATTTTTTTTTTTTTTTATCTTCACGGCTCTGCGTTCTAAACTGTAGTGAAACGCTTGTGGGTTCAAAGTTCTCACAACACAACTAGATAAGTTCCTTGGGGGGTCTAGTTTCCAATATTGGGTCACTTGTGGGGGGTTTATACTGTTTAGGTACATTAGGGGCTCTGCAAACGCAATGTGACGCCTGTAGACCAATCCATCTAAGTCTGCATTGCAAATGATGATCCTTCCCTTCCAAGCTCTGCCATGCGCTCAAACGGTGGTTCACCCCCAGATATCAGGTATCAGCGTACTCAGGACAAATTGGACAACAATATATAGGGTCCAATTTCTCCTGTTACCCTTGGAAAAATACAAAACTGGGGGCTAAAAAATAATTTTTGTGGAAAAAAAATATTTTTTATTTTCACGGCTCTGCGCTATAAACTGTAGTGAAACAATTGGGGGTTCAAAGCTCTCACAACACATCTAGATGAGTTCCTTAGGGGGTCTACTTTCCAAAATGGTGTCACTTGTGGGGGGGGTTTTACTGATTAGGTACATTAGGGGCTCTGCAAACGCAATGTGATGCCTGCAGACCATTCCATCTAAGTCTGCATTCCAAATGGCGCTCCATCCCTTCCGAGCCCTCCCATGCGCCCAAACGGTGGTTACCCCCCACATATGGGGTATCAGCGTACTCAGGACAAATTGGACAACAACTATTGGGGTCCAATTTCTCCTGTTACCCTTGGGAAAATACAAAACTGGGGGCTAAAAAATAATTTTTGTGGGAAAAAAATTTTGTTTTATTTTTACGGCTCTGCATTATAAACTTCTGTGAAGCACTTGGTGGGTCAAAGTGCTCACCACAGCTCTAGATAAGTTCCTTAGGGGGTCTACTTTCCAAAATGGTGTCACTTGTGGGGGGTTTCAATGTTTAGGCACATCAGTGGCTCTCCAAACGCAACATGGCGTCTCATCTCAATTCCAGTCAATTTTGCATTGAAAAGTCAAATGGCGCTCCTTCGCTTCCGAGCTCTGTCATGCGCCCAAACAGTGGTTTACCCCTACATATGGAGTATCGGCGTACTCAGGACAAATTGTATAACATCTTTTGGGGTCCATTTTTCCTGTTACCCTTGGTAAAATAAAACAAATTGGAGCTGAAGTAAATTTTGTGTGAAAAAAAGTTAAATGTTCATTTTTATTTAAACATTCCAAAAATTCCTGTGAAACATCTGAAGGGTTAATAAACTTTTTGAATGTGGTTTTGAGCACCTTGAGGGGTGCAGTTTTTAGAATGGTGTCACACTTGGGTATTTTCTATCATATAGACCCCTCAAAATGACTTCAAATGAGATGTGGTCCCTAAAAAAAAATGGTGTTGTAAAAATGAGAAATTGCTGGTCAACTTTTAACCCTTATAACTCCCTAACAAAAAAAAATTTTGGTTCCAAAATGGTGCTGATGTAAAGTAGACATGTGGGAAATGTTACTTATTAAGTATTTTGTGTGACATATCACTGTGATTTAATTGCATAAAAATTCAAATTTGGAAAATTGCGAAATTTTCTAAATTTTCGCCAAATTTCCATTTTTTTCACAAATAAACGCAGGTAATATCAAAGAAATTTTACCACTATCATGAAGTACAATATGTCACGAGAAAACAATGTCAGAATCACCAGGATCCGTTGAAGCGTTCCAGAGTTATAACCTCATAAAGGGACAGTGGTCAGAATTGTAAAAATTGGCCCGGTCCATAACGTGCAAACCACCCTTGGGGGTGAAGGGGTTAAGGGGACAATTAACATTGGCTCATCTTCCCACTCAGTAGAGCTCTGCGTGGATTCTGGGGCAGAGGGCAATTTCATGTCTTCCGCCTTTGCCCAACGTCACGCAATACCCCTGGTTATGCTAGCGCAACCAGTTACGGTACGAGTGGTGAATGGGTCGACACTAGTGTTGAGCGATACCTTCCAATATCGGAAGGTATCGTATCGGAAAGTATCGGCCGATACCGTCAAAGTATCGGATCTCGCCGATTCCGATACCCGATCCCAATGCAAGTCAATGGGATGAAAATATCGGAATTAAAATAAACCCTTTCTTTCCTTGTAGATTCATTCTACATGAAGGAAAACAACTAAGAATAATGTAGGATGTATTGGGGGAGGTGGCGGAGATATTAAAGGCACAGAGGTTTAGCCCAATCAAATAGAATAGCATGAATTTTATTTTTTTTAAAGACGTTCGGAGTTACAAAGATATTGACTATGTTAAGATTTTTTTTATTTTGTCAGATATTGATGTTTCACTACTTCCACGCCCTTCACCCTCTTTTTTACTTTCCCACACTTTCTTCTTCATCATCAGCATCTTTGACATCAACTTCTTCACCATATTCATCTTCTTCATCTTCTACCTATAATTTTTTTTTTTACATTGTTCATATTCTTTTTATTTAACTATTGTTCTTCTTCATATTCAACTTCTTCATCATATTCTTATTTGTGACAGGCATTCCCGTAGTTGTGATCTATAAAAGTTTGAAGATTACACCTTCCGTTCTGCCTGTCACAAAAGAGTTACATTTGTCCGCGTTCAGTTTGGCCTGCAGCATCAGGCTTTATCCAGGGGCACCACGAGGAGGAACGGACTCACCCCCATACACTGCTTAGTCTTCTTCTGCTTATAATTTAGATAATATCTTTTGCTCTGATATTTAGTGTTATGCTTAATGTTCTTCTGCTCTTTGTTCTGCAGCCTCTTGTTCTTCTGCTTCTCGGTCTCCCATGTTGTCGTCTTCGGGTTCGTCGTCATCGGGGTGGTCTTCAGGGTCATCGTCTCCAGGGTCGTCGTCATCTCAGCGGTTGTCATCTCTGGTGTCGTCGTCATCTTAGGGGTGATCTTCTGGGTCATCGTCTTTAGGGTCTTGAACTTGGAAATGTAGCAGAAGGTACAAGAAGGCTGAGAAAATGCAGAGAAACAGCTGATGGAACTGGAACTCGGATGGCTACCCGAAGGTCCAAGAGCCAATGGAACTACCGAGGACCAGAGGGAGGGACCTAAGCCAAAGGCTCTGCCCGGAACCAGCTGATGGTACTGGAACCAGGATGGGGAGCAGAAGGTGCAAGAGCAAAAGACACTGCCGAGAACCAGCTGATGGTACTGGAACCCGGATGGGTAGCCGAAGGTCCAAGAGCCAATGGAACTACCAAGGACCAGCTGACGTTACTGGAACCCGGTTACTAAGCAGGAGGTACCCGTGCCTGAAAGCACTACCAAGGACCACCTGACATTGGTGGAACTTGGATACCCAGAGGGAGGCACCTAAGCCAAAGGCTCTGCCAGGGAACCAGCTGACGGTGCTGGAACCAGGATGGGGACCTATTCAAGCTTGTCTTCCTAGAGCCCCAACTAGCGGTGTTGGAGCAAAGGGTCAGCAGGGGGAGCAGAGTGTAGTCCGAAGCCTGCACTGGAGGCATTTGTAGGTCTGTTGTGTCTGCGTGGCGTTTGCAGGACACGATGCCGGCTACACAGCAGGGAACAGCTGGCGGTGCTGAACCCCACTGACACATTGGCGGGTGTTTTTCTCTGTGCAGCCAGCACTTCGGGGCACCAACTGGCGGTGTTAGAGCCCAGGGTCAGCAGGAGGAGAGGGAGCAGAGTGTAGGCTGAAGCCTAATTGAACCAATGTTAAAGGTAACCTTTAACCCCCCCTCAGGTGTTACAAACTAGAAGAGCCACGCCTTATGCAGCAATAGTGCTGCACAAGTCAAAGGTTGCTCTTTTAATTTTGTTCCTTGCACAAGCTGAATGAAACACGTACAACATTTTGGCCCTTATACAGTCAATCTGTCTTGTAGGCGGGAGTTCCCTTCGTAATGAGACGCAGCACAGCTGGCAAAAATACCACCTTGGTGCTTGGCGCGGCCTCCTGAGCGTCGGTATTTGCTGCACAGGAGTCTGCCCTGTCGTGTTATCCCTTGGCCTTGCACTGTTAACGCTGCCCGTCTTCTGACTTCATTTAATGTCGGCCGTTGCGGTTCGCGATGCCCATGAATACCAGCCCCGCAGTGTCTTCTCATGTATTCACACTGCAGGGCTGGGATTCATGGCCTCTCACACTCGTGTCCTTACACCTGCTTCAGACTGTGCGGCGTCAGCTGATCCCTTATCGCATACCACGGCCATGAGGACGCACAGTCTGAAGAAGGCGGAAGGAGATGAGGGACTGGCGAAGATATGCACTGCTGATGCCCATCAATCACACCCTCGCAGTCAATATAAATAAGACACCGAGGGTCGTTGTGTCGGGCAGGGCGGCAGCAGAGGCACAGCCAGCCAACCAAGGATGCCAGAAGACGGGTAGCACTACCAAGGGGGTTGCAGCGTGTCATTACAAAGGAAAGTCACACCTCAGGGACGGTTTAATGGTCTCAGATGACACATTTTAGATGTGTTTCGTTCGCCGTGTGCAAGGAGAGTAACTTAATGAGCCACCTTGTACAAATGCAGCATTACTGCTGTACAAGGTGGCTGTTATACATACAAACGCCTGGGTTACCTTCAATTTCCTTCAATTTCAGTTTCAATTACCTTCAATTTCAGTTCTTGTGTCTGCGTGGCTTTTGCAGGACACGATGCCGGCTACACAGCAGGGGAACAGCTGGCGGTGCTGAACCCCACTGACACATTGGCTGGTGTTTTTCTCTGTGCAGCTAGCACTCCCGGGCGCCAACTGGCGGTGTTAGAGCCCAGGGTCAGCAGGAAGAGCAGAGTGTAGGCCGAAGCCTGCAGTGGAGCAAGTTTAACCCCCCCCAAGGCGTTTGTAGCTGAAAGAGCCATCTTGTACAGCACTAATGCTGGAAAAGGTAAACTTATCTCTTTTAATTATGGTCCTTGCAAACGCTGTACTTGACACTTATGAAATGTGTCCCCTCCCACCGTTAAACCGTCCGGTAGGTGGAAATTTCCTTCGTAATGTGACGCAGCACAGCCGTCATTCTTACCCCCTTGGTGCCGTGCGCCGCCTCCTCAGCGTTGTTTGAATCTGTCCCGGAGCCTGCGCTGGTATGTTAGCCCTTGGCCATGCACACATTTTGCGCTGCCCGTCTTCTGACATCATTTGGTGTCAGGCTGGCTGCGCCTGTGCGGCCGCGCTGGCCAAGATCCCGCCTCGCTGTGTCATCTAATGTAATCACTCTGTGGACCTGTGATCCATGGGCATGAGCAGTGCATATCCTCGCCTCTCACTCCCCTCCCTACGGCTTCTTCAGACTGTGCGGCGTCACGGCCGTGGCATGCTATTAGGGATCAGCTGACGTTGCACAGTCTGAAGAAGGCGTAGGGAGATGAGTGAGAGGCGGATGTTAAGATATGCACTGCGCATGTCCATGGATCACAGGCCCGCAGTGGGATTAAATCAGAAGATACTATGAGGCGGGATCTCGGCCAGCGTGGCTGCACAGGCGCAGCCAGCCTGACACCAAATAATGTCAGAAGACGGGCAGCGCTCAGTGTGCATGTCCAAGGGCTAACATAACAGCGCAGGCTCCGGGACAGATTCAAACAACGCTGAGGAGGCGGCGCACGGCGCCAAGGGGGTAAGAATGACGGCTGTGCTGCGTCACATTACGAAGGAAAGTTCCACCTACCGGACGGTTTAACGGTGGGAGGGGACACATTTCATAAGTGTTAGGTTCAGCATGTGCAAGGAGCACCACGAAAACAGGCACTTTTTCCTTTTGCATCATTACTGCTGCACAAGGTGGCTTTTTCAGTAAGAAACGCCTGGGGGGGGACAGGTTCCCTTAAATTTAAGTTGTTGTGCCTGCGTGGCGGTCGCATGTCACATTGCCGTATACACAGCAGGGGAGCAGCAGGCATTACTGAACCCCACTAACACATTGGCGAGGTGTTTGGCTCTGTGCGGACAGCACATCTGGACAACTAGCAGTGTTGGAGCCCAGGGACAGAAGGAGGAGGAGGTGGAGGAGAGAGGAGGGATTGCCACACACACAGCTGGGGAACAGCTGACGTTACTGAACCCCAATAACAGAGGAGCGACTGTTGACTGTGCGGACAGCACTTCCAGGCACCAACTAGCGGTGTTGGAGCCCAGGGACAGCAGGAGGAGCAGAGGAACACAGTGTAGGCCGAAGCCTGATTGGAGAAGGTCGAAAGGGAACCTTTAACCCCCCCCCCAAGGCGTTTGTAGCTGAAAGAGCCAGCTTGTGCAGCACAAAGGATGCAAAAGGAAAAGGTGGCTCTTTTCATTATGCTCCTTGCAAACACAGAACTAAACACTTATAAAATGTGTCCCCTGATACCGTGAGACCGTCCCGGAGGTGGGACTTTCCTTCGTAATATGACGCAGCACAGCCGTCATTCCTACCCCCTTGGCGCCGTGCCCCGGCTCCTCAGCATTGTTTAATTCCGTCCCGGAGCCTGCGCTGTTATGTTATCCCTTGGCCAGGCACACTTAGCGCTGCCCTTCTTCTGACATCATTTGGTGTCAAAACTAACAAATAGCAGTCCAGCCGCACCCTAAACATGTGACGTCTCTATGGACAACGGGTGCACGTCCTTACCAGGGGATCCATCCTGGTGTCTAAGTCCAAATATAAAAGAGGGACAGCACCGCAGCAGTTGTGAAAAAAGAACCACGTATTTATTCCACCTCCTGCACCGTTTCGGTCCTCAGACCTTTATCAAGCATAATACAAAAACACTCCAACCACCATTATATATCATTAGTCCCACCCCATCAATTGACTAGCAACCAATGGGACGGTTCAGTACAATCAGACAAAATATAAACATATAACTGTAATTAAAAACCCACATCCCATGAGCAGCCCACCATACATACTGACCATTAACGGGGTTATACCCTCCCTGATCGCTCCTTTTGTGTGAATCATCCCCAGAAAACACAACAATACACAACCCACATGTCCTGATGGAAAACAGCGATCGCACCAATCCATACGATGCGTCAGCCGTTCTCATAGCAACGGGGCGTGTCCATAACATCACTAGTCCAATCTTATCCACAGGATTCCCACGTGACATCACAACAGGCATGTCCATAGAGGCGCTGGTACAATCATAATCATGGACGTGACATCAGCGTCATATGTCCAGCATGCCTTGCACTGCTTACATTAGTTGATTCTCCAGATCGTTCGTTCCTCAGCGCACATGTCCACAGCGCCATCTTCCACTTAATCCTTTGTGCGCAAGTCCCAGTTTAACGCTCCGACACCCTTTCTGCGCTGGCACAAATCTAACGCAGTAGCGCATCACAGAAGACTCTCCTCAGACATCACAAAATGTCCCGGGTATGCACAATAACCCAGCAAGGTAACATCCGCATATAGATAGCGATCTAATCAGCAGCCGAGGAACCTCATGATATTTCATCACCTCAGGTCCACATGTAAATATAACGGATATCCCAATCCATCCGGATCTCAGCCGTTCCATATGGACCTGAAATGAGAAATCGCACATACAGGGAGAAAACTGACATCTAAATAAATCTATACATCAAATAATATATGTCTTCACACATAGGGATATATGCTATCATTAATCTATAATACATAAGTAGGGACACCATTCCTCCTCATATTAATCCCTACAGGAGCTTATTGTCACACATATACTGTACAATGATTACCATGGCCAACATATAATGATCCCTTTATATATATTTACATCCATGGGAACCGGTTGCGTATATATCTGTCCACAAGGGACGATTCTATATATAGGGGGCTGTTCTGATTAATACCATAAAATACTATACAACATAGGTTAAAAACAAAAAACATACCGATGAAGAGATTGCAATGAATCAATAGAACGTTTATAGAGGACAACTTTGTGGATAATCAATATTTAAACCCTTTGGGGAGAGTGTATCTAACTCATATATCCATTTTAACTCTTTCCTTTTGAGAAGAGAAATCCGATCCCCCCCCCCACGTCTGAGTATGGGTACATCGTCTATAATGCGATATCGGAGCTGATTGATAGAATGCCCCAGATCATGAAAATGTCGGGGTACTGGAAGGTCAATAAGTTTTTTTCTAATCGTGCTTTTATGCTTTGAAATTCTAGCCTTGACCTCCATCGTGGTCTCCCCTACATAGTAGAGACCACATAGGCAGCTCAGAATGTACACCACAAAACTACTTTTGCAAGTATAGCGTTTACGTATTGTGTATTCCTTACCAGTTCGGGGGTGGTAAAAAACCGCCCCCTTCAGGAGGTTATTGCAACTTGCACATCCGAGACATGGGAAATTACCCATGCTCGGACGACTCAAAGTAGTCTGTAGGTCCCTCCTTGCGCTGCCCACATCAGAAACCACTAACTCATCTTTAAGGCTCCTATTCCTCTTATATGAAAATAACGGAGGCGATTGAAACTCACCGACATTCCTATGACCCCTACTGAGTTCCGACCAATGTCTACTAATGATCTCTGAGATCTGTCCACTCTGGCTATTGAATGTTGTGACGAATGGTATTCTCACAGAATCAGGGGCCACCCTGGGGGTCAGGAGCTCATCCCTATCCGTATTCAATGTTTTTGCCTTAAATTTGTCCAAATCCCTTTGTGGATATCCTCTCATTAGGAATTTTTGGCACATCTCATTGAGTCTAGTGTCTATCCTAGATTCATCAGAGACAATTCTCCTGACCCTCAGGAGCTGGCTCCATGGCAAAGACTCTACCATTCTATCATTTGGTGTCAGTCTGGCTGCGCCTGTGCGTCCGCGCTGGCCGAGATCCCGCCTCGCAGTGTTGTCTAATGTAATCCCACCGCGGGCCTGGGATCCGTGGCCATGCGCAGTGCATATCCTCGCCTCTCACACCCCTCCCTCCGGCTTCTTCAGACTGTGCGGTGTCACGGCCGTGGCATGCTATTAGGGATCAGCTGACGGCGCACAGTCTGAAGAAGGCGAAGGGAGATGAGTGAGAGGCGGAGGTGAAGATATGCACTGCGCATGCCCATGGATCCCAGGCCCGCAGTATGATTAAATCAGAAGACACTGCGAGGCGGGATCTCGGCCAGCGCGGCCGCACAGGCGCAGTCAGCATGACACCAAATGATGTCAGAAGAGGGGCAGCGCTAAGTGTGCCTGGCCAATGGATAACATAACAGCGCAGGCTTCGAGACAGAATCAAACAACGCTGAGGAGCCAGTGCACGGCGCCGGGGGGGGTAAGAATGACGGCTGTGCTGCGTCACATTACGAAGGAAAGTCCCACCTCCGGGACGGTTTTACGGTATCAGTGAACACATTTTATAAGTGTTAAGTTCTGCGTGTGCAAGGAGCTAAACAAAAATAGCTACCTTTTCCTTGTGCAGCATTACTGCTGCACAAGGTGGCTCTTTCAGTAACAAACGCCTTGGGGGGGGGACAGGTTCCCTTACATTTCAGTTGTTGTGTCAGCGTGGCGGTCGCAGGACACATTGCCGGCTACACAGCTGGGGATCAGCTGACGTTACTGAAACCCAATAACACTGGGTCGTATGTTTTGACTGTGCAGACGGCACTTCTGAGCCTCAACTGGCGGTGTTGGAGCCCAGGAATTAAAGTTCAGGTGGTAGAAAGATGAACACAACTGGAGACCTGGATACTGTAGACAGTCACCTAATTATTTAATCAGGAAGAGGAGTGGCAAAGTCCTGCGAGATCCAGGCCTGGTTCATTTTCAGGAAAGTAAGCCGGTCAACGTTATCGGAGGATAGTCGCATGCGATGGTCAGTTAGTACACCACCTGCAGCACTAAAGACGCATTCCGATAGTACACTAGCCGCAGGGCAAGCCAGCACCTCCAATGCATACTGGCTTAGCTCTGGCCATGTATCCAGCTTTGAGACCCAAAACTTGAAAGGGGAAGAGCCGTCTGGGAGTACAGCAAGAGGGCAAGACATGTAGTCTGTCACCAGTAGAAAAGGAAGGAGCAGCAACCATTCCAGGTGAAAAATATCAAAAGTCTTTATTCCGCCATAATAGGATATACAACGTTTCGGCCATATTGGCCTTTATCAAGTATAAAATCAATCACATGTGGCCATCTTAAATAGTGTGGTGCCTATGCAGCACCCAATCACCATTAAGAGGCGGCCTTTATTTAAACATATATAAAAACAACATAATATACATCTGCACAAAACCTCTAATGCAATATACATAAAATCATGTTCAATTACATGCGCATCCCATAAAAACGATAACTGGAATACAAAAGGGAAACATGTTATCGATGTAAACATATCGCTGCCCCAATCATGGCACAGCTCCTGCGTTGTCATAGTGAAAATGCCTCCAATCCCTGGCCTTAGATACACTAAACAAGCTCCCCAGCCAATCCTAGATAGTCTCTAAAAGAAGCGCCAAAGCTCGCACTATCCAATCATGCCATACCTGTATAATAGTGTCCCTGGAGTAGCGCACGCCGGCGCCTGCGCACACACACACTCCAGACAGGCGGTCATATGACCAGCCCCGGAGTGCGCCGAGCGCACGCGCAAACCGCCGCCACCCAGACGTCATCTCAGGGAGCATCCAGCCGGATAGCCACGTGATCCACCAGGGGCGGAGAACCGCTGACCCGGGGAGCCCACGTGACACTCCGGATCTGTGTCCACAGGGAGACGCGGACCTAGCCATTACCATGGCAACAATCATATACTACCTAATAAACCGTGATCTGGCACGCAAAAATCCACAAGAAGGGGGCACATTAGCATACGGATCTTGCACAGTTGGAGGAAAACAATAATTGTACAAAACAAAGAAAGAAAAAGAAAAAGGAAAGGGGGCAGGAAAAAAAGGAGGAGGAATATCCTCCACATCTTCCACATGTCCCTTGTTTATCAAATCCCTGATGCACTGTAAAGAGCAAACAAAACAAGAAAACAGAAACAAAAAGAGTTAAAAAATATATACATATAGCAGTACATAATTAAAAACCTACACACATAAGGACCCACCATAAGGGAAGGAGGACTTAGGATATACATATTTGAAGGTTATAGTCCACATTTAACCCTCCAGGTTGTAGGGTCTCCAACACCGAGATCCACCTTAACTCCTTCTGTTTTAATTTCCGTACCCTGTCACCCCCTCTCCTCAAGGTCGGGACCCCATCGATCACTCTAAAGCGCAATTGATTAATCGAGTGTCTACACTCACTGAAGTGCTTTGGAATAGGTAATTCCAACAAATTTGTTCTTATAGTGCTCTTGTGCTTACTTATGCGTGCGCGAATTTCCATAGTAGTCTCGCCGACATACATAAGTCCGCAAGGACATACTATTAAATAGATGACAAATTTTGAAGAGCACGTATATCGTTCCTTAATCATGAACCTCTTACCCGTCCGGGGATGGTTGAAGCTGTCGCCTTTTAGCATATTGCCACAGCAGGCACAATTGAGACAGGGAAAGTTGCCCATCCGAGGTGGACACAAGGTCCTTTGGATGGCAACTTTACCTGTGCCAATATCGGACCTAACCAGTTTATCTCTTAAATTACGTCCCCGTCTGTAGGACAGAATGGGTCGTGAATGAAAATCCTGAATCTGAGGCATACCTTTGTTCAGTATACCCCAGTGCCTATTCAAAATGTTGGCAATGCCATTGCTAGCTGGACAATATGTCGACACAAAAGGTATGCGTTTCGGTTTGACTTGCTTTTGAGTTCGTAGGTCCCCATTGGATAGTTGTACTATTTTATCCCTATGGCCAATCACTTTAGATTTAGGATACCCTCTATATAAGAATTTTTTACACATTTCATCTAATCTTAACTCACAGGTTTCATTGTCCGACACAATCCTCTTAACCCGGACCAATTGACTCCAAGGAAGCGAATCCATCATCTTCCTTGGATGATAACTGTCATAACATAAGAGGCTATTCCTATCTGTTATTTTCGTGAATAAATCAGTACATAGGTTACCATCCTGTTTATACACCATAGTGTCCAAAAATTGTACTCTATCGACAGAGTATGTCATCGTGAATTTTAATTCGGGGTGTATGTTATTCAGTTCCGTGAAGAAATCAAAGAGTAGCTCCTCAGTACCCTCCCATATACAAAAAATGTCGTCAATGTAGCGCCACCAGGCCCGGACGTGGCCCCAGAAGATGGATCTGTACACATGTTGATCCTCGAGTACCGCCATATAGATGTTAGCATAAGTGGGGGCCACATTGGACCCCATGGCGGTACCCCTTAACTGCTGGTAGTAATCATCCCCAAAGAGGAAAAAATTCCTCCTGAGGATGAACTCCAGCAGTGTGAGGACCAACTGTGCACAATCCGGAGGCACGTCCGAGCCTGATAGCACCACACCGACGGCATGTAGACCTCTTTCGTGTTCTATTGATGTGTACAAAGACACAACATCGAATGATACTAGAATAGTAGAAGCACTAGTAGGGACACCACTTAACTTCTCCAAGAAATCATTGGTGTCTCTAATGTACGACCGTGCAGAGGTAGAGAAACATCGAAGGACTTTATCTAGAAAAATTGACACCTTGTTGCACATAGACCCCCTACCAGATACGATAGGGCGCCCAGGGGGATCCACTAGATCTTTGTGTATCTTTGGTAGTGTATATAGGATTGGGGTAATTGGTGCGTCTACCTACAGAAACTCAACCAGCTTCTGATCAATGAGTCCATTGTGGAGGGAGTCATTGATCAGAAGCTGCAACTCGCCCTGGAAAGCAGTAGTAGGATCACTTTTCAATTTTTTATAAACAGCAGTGTCTGACAATTGTCGCATAATTTCAGCCCTATATTTAACGGTGTCCATTGGCACAGGTAAAGTTGCCATCCAAAGGACCTTGTGTCCACCTCGGATGGGCAACTTTCCCTGTCTCAATTGTGCCTGCTGTGGCAATATGCTAAAAGGCGACAGCTTCAACCATCCCCGGACGGGTAAGAGGTTCATGATTAAGGAACGATATACGTGCTCTTCAAAATTTGTCATCTATTTAATAGTATGTCCGTGCGGACTTATGTATGTCGGCGAGACTACTATGGAAATTCGCGCACGCATAAGTAAGCACAAGAGCACTATAAGAACAAATTTGTTGGAATTACCTATTCCAAAGCACTTCAGTGAGTGTAGACACTCGATTAATCAATTGCGCTTTAGAGTGATCGATGGGGTCCCGACCTTGAGGAGAGGGGGTGACAGGGTACGGAAATTAAAACAGAAGGAGTTAAGGTGGATCTCGGTGTTGGAGACCCTACAACCTGGAGGGTTAAATGTGGACTATAACCTTCAAATATGTATATCCTAAGTCCTCCTTCCCTTATGGTGGGTCCTTATGCGTGTAGGTTTTTAATTATGTACTGCTATATGTATATATTTTTTAACTCTTTTTGTTTCTGTTTTCTTGTTTTGTTTGCTCTTTACAGTGCATCAGGGATTTGATAAACAAGGGACATGTGGAAGATGTGGAGGATATTCCTCCTCCTTTTTTTCCTGCCCCCTTTCCCTTTTCTTTTTCTTTCTTTGTTTTGTACAATTATTGTTTTCCTCCAACTGTGCAAGATCCGTATGCTAATGTGCCCCCTTCTTGTGGATTTTTGCGTGCCAGATCACGGTTTATTATGTAGTATATGATTGTTGCCATGGTAATGGCTAGGTCCGCGTCTCCCTGTGGACACGGATCCGGAGTGTCACGTGGGCTCCCCGGGTCAGCGGTTCTCCGCCCCTGGTGGATCACGTGGCTATCCGGCTGGATGCTCCCTGAGATGACGTCTGGGTGGCGGCGGTTTGCGCGTGCGCTCGGCGCACTCCGGGGCTGGTCATATGACCGCCTGTCTGGAGTGTGTGTGTGCGCAGGCGCCGGCGTGCGCTACTCCAGGGACACTATTATACAGGTATGGCATGATTGGATAGTGCGAGCTTTGGCGCTTCTTTTAGAGACTATCTAGGATTGGCTGGGGAGCTTGTTTAGTGTATCTAAGGCCAGGGATTGGAGGCATTTTCACTATGACAACGCAGGAGCTGTGCCATGATTGGGGCAGCGATATGTTTACATCGATAACATGTTTCCCTTTTGTATTCCAGTTATCGTTTTTATGGGATGCGCATGTAATTGAACATGATTTTATGTATATTGCATTAGAGGTTTTGTGCAGATGTATATTATGTTGTTTTTATATATGTTTAAATAAAGGCCGCCTCTTAATGGTGATTGGGTGCTGCATAGGCACCACACTATTTAAGATGGCCACATGTGATTGATTTTATACTTGATAAAGGCCAATATGGCCGAAACGTTGTATATCCTATTATGGCGGAATAAAGACTTTTGATATTTTTCACCTGGAATGGTTGCTGCTCCTTCCTTTTCTACTTGTGAGTATTGGTCCTGTTGGATCCCTGGACTCTGGAGCGTGCAGCCTTCAGCTGTGTGCTGTTGGTTACCTGTGGACTGAATTGGCTTGGATCTGAACCAGCGTGCACCAGATAATGGCAATGGAACCTAGAAGAAATCCAGAGGTGGGTGAACTGGATACCGCCACGACTTTTTCCTACACGGATGAGGACGCAACACGGATCCTGTCTGGTACGTCTAATGACAATACTTTCTTAAGTAAACCTACTGCAGAGATGCTATGTAGGAAACATGAAAGTGAGAAAAGGAGACTTATCTCTTTTGAACTACATGTGACAACACTCACTGAATATTACAAAGCCCGTAGGATACCACGGGGTTTACGTCCACATCTACGCCCTACATTGATGGCGGACAATGTACAATTTTGCAACAAATTTGAATCCATCACTAACAAATTTTCTTTTGATTTAATGCTCCTAAATATTGAATTCCTTCGGAAAGAGATGGAGCTTATTGAAACAACTGTGGTGGATTTAGAGCAACAATTGACTGGTATGATGACCACACATGAGTTTGATTTGTATAAGACTCGGTTGGAGGAAAATCTTGCTAAATTTCGTAGTGACATTGAGAAGACCAAAAGGTCTAAATGGTTCCGTGATATGGAGGACTATAGATCTGGCCGCATCTTTTCATGGCACCCTGGTTCACAATCATCCTTCAATAATAGAAGACCTAGAGCCTCTCATCAACATAGGAGAAAGAGGACACCTCAAGAGAGGGACCCACAGAGATTCGGCTTTACAACTGCGGAATCAGACTCCACGGATGATTCCAACCTGGGAGCTGCTTCTTCTTCTTCTTCTTGTATTTTTTTAGGCCCAAAAAAACCAGATATGACAAAAAGAGGAGTGTTGTGAATTTGGATTCTGGGCTCCCCCGGTGGCTACTGGTGGAATTGAACTTGTGACATCATCTTCCCTGTTCACCTGTTCTGATTAGATCTGGGTGTCGCTATATAACCTGGCTTCTCTGTTAGATGCTTGCCGGTCAACAATGTTATCAGAAGCCTCTCTGTGCTTGTTCCTGCTCCCAGACATCTACTAGATAAGTTGGACATTCGTCCATGTTTTGTTTTTGTATTTTGGTTCCAGTTCACAGCTGCAGTTTCGTTACTGTGTCTGGAAAGCTCTTGTTGATCAGGAATTGCCACTCTGGTATTATGAGTTAATGCCAGAGTCCTAAAGTAATTTCTGGATGTGTTTTGTTAGGGTTTTCTACTGACCATGAAAGTATGCTTTCTGTCTTCTGCTATCTAGAAAGCGGACCTCAAATTTGCTAAAACTATTTTCCTGCTGCGTTTGTTGTTTCATCTCATATCACCGCCAATATATGTGGGGGGCTTCTGTCTCCTTTTTGGGCATTTCTCTAGAGGTGAGTCAGGTCTTATATTTCCCTCTGCTAGCATTATTTAGTTCTCCGGCCGGCGCTGGGCATATAGGGATAAAAAGTAGGACATGCTACCTGGCTACTTCTAGATGATGCGGTAGGTTTAGTTCATGGTCAGTACAGTTACATCTTCCAAGAGCTTGTTCCTATTGAGGCTTATGCTAGTTCTCTGGCCATGGAGATCATGACAGTTTGACCGGCCCACTAAAGGGTTAAATCCTTGGCTGAGAAAGGAGAGAAATAAGAAGTCTGCTGAGAGTTTTTTTTTTTTTTTTTTTTTTCTCTGTGCTCTTAATTGGATCACTTGCCAGTCTGTCTATGCTGCAGTCTTTCTTTTTTTTCTCTCTCCTTCTAATCTTTGAATGGCTCTATGTTCACCTGTCTATAATGGATCTACAGAGTGTAACTGCAGGTTTGAATAATCTCGCCACGAAAGTACAAAGTTTGCAAGATTTTGTTGTTCATGCTCCGGTATCAGAGCCGAGAATTCCTTTGCCGGAATTCTTCTCAGGGAATAGATCTAGCTTTCAGAATTTTAGAAATAATTGTAAGTTATTTTTGTCCCTGAAATCTCGTTCTGCTGGAGACCCTGCACAGCAGGTTGGGATTGTGATTTCCTTGCTCCGCGGCGACCCTCAAGATTGGGCTTTTGCATTGGCACCAGGGGATCCTGCGTTGCGCAATGTGGATGCGTTTTTTCTGGCCTTGGGCTTGCTTTATGAGGAACCTCATTTGGAACTTCAGGCAGAAAAAACTTTGATGTCCCTATCGCAGGGGCAAGATGAAGCTGAAATTTACTGCCAAAGATTCCGTAAATGGTCTGTGCTTACTCAGTGGAATGAGTGTGCCTTGGCGGCTACTTTCAGAGAGGGTCTCTCTGATGCCATTAAGGATGTTATGGTGGGGTTCCCTGTGCCTGCGGGTCTGAATGAGTCCATGGCAATGGCCATTCAGATCGATAGGCGTCTGCGGGAGCGCAAACCAGTGCACCATCTGGCGGTGTCCACTGAGAAGACGCCAGAAAACATGCAGTGTGATAGAATTCTGTCCAGAAGCGAGCGGCAGAATTTTAGACGGAAAAATGGGTTGTGTTTCTATTGTGGGGATTCTACTCATGTTATATCAGCATGCTCTAAGCGTACTAAAAAGCTTGATAAATCCGTTCCCATTGGCACTTTACAGTCTAAATTTATTTTGTCTGTGACCCTGATTTGCTCTTTGTCATCTATTACTACGGACGCCTATGTCGACTCTGGCGCCGCTTTGAGTCTTATGGATTGGTCCTTTGCCAATCGTTGTGGGTATGATTTAGAGCCTTTGGAGACTCTTATTCCTCTGAAGGGGATTGACTCCACCCCATTGGCTAATAATAAACCACAATACTGGACACAAGTGACTATGTGTATTAATCCGGATCACCAGGAGACTATTCGTTTTCTGGTGCTGTATAATCTACATGATGATTTGGTGCTAGGATTGCCATGGCTGCAGTCTCACAACCCAGTCCTTGACTGGAGAGCTATGTCTGTGTTGAGCTGGGGATGTGGGGGGACTCATGGGGACGTACCTTTGGTGTCCATTTCATCATCTATTCCCTCTGAAATCCCTGAGTTCCTGTCTGATTATCGTGACGTCTTTGAAGAACCCAAGCTGGGTTCGCTACCTCCGCACCGTGAGTGCGATTGTGCTATAGATTTAATTCCGGGTAGTAAATACCCAAAGGGTCGTTTATTTAATCTGTCTGTGCCTGAACATGCTGCTATGCGAGAGTATATAAAGGAGTCCTTGGAAAAGGGACATATTCGTCCATCGTCATCTCCCTTAGGAGCCGGTTTTTTCTTTGTGTCAAAAAAAGACGGCTCTTTGAGACCATGTATTGATTATCGGCTTTTGAATAAAATCACGGTTAAATATCAATACCCATTGCCGTTGCTGACTGATTTGTTTGCTCGCATAAAGGGGGCCAAGTGGTTCTCTAAGATTGATCTCCGTGGGGCGTATAATTTGGTGCGGATCAGGCAGGGGGATGAGTGGAAAACCGCATTTAATACGCCCGAGGGCCACTTTGAGTATTTGGTGATGCCTTTTGGTCTTTCTAATGCCCCTTCAGTCTTCCAGTCCTTTATGCATGATATTTTCCGCGATTTTTTGGATAAATTTATGATAGTGTATCTGGATGATATTCTGATTTTTTCGGATGATTGGGACTCTCATGTCCGGCAAGTTAAGAGGGTTTTTCAGGTTTTGCGATCTAATTCTCTGTGTGTCAAGGGTTCTAAGTGCGTTTTTGGGGTTCAGAGAATTTCCTTTTTGGGATATATTTTTTCTCCCTCTTCCATTGAGATGGATCCTGTCAAGGTTCAAGCTATTTGTGATTGGACGCAGCCCTCTTCTCTTAAAAGTCTTCAGAAATTTTTGGGCTTTGCCAACTTTTATCGTCGATTTATTTCTGGTTTTTCGGATGTCGTTAAGCCATTGACCGATTTGACTAGACAGGGTGCTGATGTTGCTAATTGGTCCCCTGATGCTGTGGAGGCCTTTCAGGAGCTTAAGCGCCGTTTTTCTTCTGCCCCTGTGTTGCGTCAGCCTGATGTGACTCTTCCTTTTCAGGTTGAGGTCGACGCTTCTGAGATCGGGGCTGGGGCAGTGTTGTCGCAGAAAAGTTCTGACTGCGCCGTGATGAGGCCTTGTGCCTTCTTTTCCCGTAAATTTTCGCCCGCTGAGCGGAATTATGATGTTGGGAATCGGGAGCTTTTGGCCATGAAGTGGGCGTTTGAGGAGTGGCGCCATTGGCTCGAGGGGGCCAGACATCAGGTGGTGGTATTGACTGACCACAAAAATTTGATCTATCTTGAGACCGCCAGGCGCCTGAATCCTAGACAGGCGCGCTGGTCATTATTTTTCTCTCGGTTTAATTTTGTGGTATCGTACCTACCGGGTTCTAGGAATGTTAAGGCGGATGCCCTTTCTGGGAGTTTTGAGCCTGATTCACCCGGCAACTCTGACCCCACAGGTATTCTTAAGGAGGGAGTTATCTTGTCAGCCGTTTCTCCAGACCTGCGGCGGGCCTTGCAGGAGTTTCAGGCGGATAGACCGGATCGTTGTCCGCCTGATAGGTTGTTTGTTCCTGATGATTGGACCAGTAGAGTCATCTCTGAGGTACATTCTTCTGCATTGGCAGGTCATCCTGGAATTTTTGGTACCAGGGATTTGGTGGCAAGATCCTTCTGGTGGCCTTCCCTGTCACGAGATGTGCGAGGCTTTGTGCAGTCTTGTGACGTTTGTGCTCGGGCCAAGCCTTGTTGTTCTCGGGCTAGTGGATTATTGTTGCCCTTGCCTATTCCTAAGAGGCCTTGGACACACATCTCGATGGATTTTATTTCAGATCTGCCTGTTTCTCAGAAGATGTCTGTCATCTGGGTGGTGTGTGACCGTTTTTCTAAGATGGTCCATTTGGTTCCCCTGCCCAAATTGCCTTCTTCTTCCGAGTTGGTGCCCCTGTTTTTTCAAAATGTTGTTCGTTTGCATGGTATTCCTGAGAATATCGTTTCTGACAGAGGAACCCAATTTGTGTCTAGATTTTGGCGGGCATTCTGTGCTAGGATGGGCATAGATTTGTCTTTTTCGTCTGCTTTTCACCCTCAGACTAATGGCCAGACCGAGCGGACTAATCAGACCCTGGAGACATATCTGAGGTGTTTTGTGTCTGCTGACCAGGATGATTGGGTTGCTTTTTTGCCATTGGCGGAGTTCGCCCTCAATAATCGGGCCAGCTCTGCCACTTTGGTGTCCCCGTTTTTCTGTAATTCGGGGTTCCACCCTCGATTTTCCTCCGGTCAGATGGAATCCTCGGATTGTCCTGGAGTGGATGCGGTGGTGGAGAGATTGCATCATATCTGGGGGCAGGTGATGGACAATTTAAAGTTGTCCCAGGAGAAGACTCAGCTTTTTGCCAACCGTCACCGTCGTGTTGGTCCTCGGCTTTGTGTTGGAGATTTGGTGTGGTTGTCTTCTCGTTTTGTCCCTATGAGGGTCTCATCTCCTAAGTTTAAGCCTCGGTTCATCGGTCCGTATAAAATATTGGAGATTCTTAACCCTGTTTCCTTCCGTTTGGACCT
The DNA here is from genome assembly GCF_051348905.1 of Ranitomeya variabilis. Classification (NCBI taxonomy): domain Eukaryota; kingdom Metazoa; phylum Chordata; class Amphibia; order Anura; family Dendrobatidae; genus Ranitomeya; species Ranitomeya variabilis. The sequence continues at coordinate 278,600,643 of NC_135232.1, forward strand.
CCCTGCATCCTTTTCTATTCATAACGTTTTTCATCGGTCGTTATTGCGCAGGTATGAGGCACCGGTTGTGCCTTCCGTTGAGCCTCCTGCTCCGGTGTTGGTTGAGGGTGAGTTGGAGTACGTTGTGGAAAAAATCCTAGACTCCCGTGTTTCCAGACGGAGACTCCAGTATCTGGTCAAGTGGAAGGGATACGGCCAGGAGGATAATTCTTGGGTCACTGCATCTGATGTTCATGCCTCTGATCTGGTTCGTGCCTTTCATAGGGCCCATCCTGATCGCCCTGGTGGTTCTGGTGAGGGTTCGGTGCCCCCTCCTTGAGGGGGGGGTACTGTTGTGAATTTGGATTCTGGGCTCCCCCGGTGGCTACTGGTGGAATTGAACTTGTGACATCATCTTCCCTGTTCACCTGTTCTGATTAGATCTGGGTGTCGCTATATAACCTGGCTTCTCTGTTAGATGCTTGCCGGTCAACAATGTTATCAGAAGCCTCTCTGTGCTTGTTCCTGCTCCCAGACATCTACTAGATAAGTTGGACATTCGTCCATGTTTTGTTTTTGTATTTTGGTTCCAGTTCACAGCTGCAGTTTCGTTACTGTGTCTGGAAAGCTCTTGTTGATCAGGAATTGCCACTCTGGTATTATGAGTTAATGCCAGAGTCCTAAAGTAATTTCTGGATGTGTTTTGTTAGGGTTTTCTACTGACCATGAAAGTATGCTTTCTGTCTTCTGCTATCTAGAAAGCGGACCTCAAATTTGCTAAAACTATTTTCCTGCTGCGTTTGTTGTTTCATCTCATATCACCGCCAATATATGTGGGGGGCTTCTGTCTCCTTTTTGGGCATTTCTCTAGAGGTGAGTCAGGTCTTATATTTCCCTCTGCTAGCATTATTTAGTTCTCCGGCCGGCGCTGGGCATATAGGGATAAAAAGTAGGACATGCTACCTGGCTACTTCTAGATGATGCGGTAGGTTTAGTTCATGGTCAGTACAGTTACATCTTCCAAGAGCTTGTTCCTATTGAGGCTTATGCTAGTTCTCTGGCCATGGAGATCATGACAGAGGAGCCGCAGAGGTGGGAGAAAACACAGGAGGGGTCGGCAGGAATCAAGACCAGAGGAAAATCTACAGGTCCCCTGTGAGGACCCGGAACAGGAACGAACGACGGAAAGCGAACTAAACTGCAGTGAACTGGTGGTAAATATATCATCTGTACAGTTGTCAGAAGTTGAATGCAACATTTTAGCCAAAGGCCTTTCTTTTTGCCCTAAAAATCTGCCTGACTGGTTCCAAATCGAGTGTGATTTATATGCATTCTTCAGAAGGCTACGGTTAGCCGCATATTTCTCTGAGATACAACAGAATAATGTGGAACCCCCAGATGTAGGTGTGGGTGGGTTTACCCTTAAAGGGGCGGGTTTATATAACAAAAGTTCTTTTCAACCCCATGTTAAAAATCATTTTGTTGAATCCTACATCGAATTGGTGGAGAGGGATATAAAATCACTGAAGAATGGAATTTATAATGCCGGATATAACAACTTGTCCAGGGTTGAGAGACAGGCCCTTGATCGCTTGTCAGGTAATACTGAAATCACTATAAAACCAGCCGACAAAGGCGGAGCAGTGGTGATTATGGACACCGTTAAATATAGGGCTGAAATTATGCGACAATTGTCAGACACTGCTGTTTATAAAAAATTGAAAAGTGATCCTACTACTGCTTTCCAGGGCGAGTTGCAGCTTCTGATCAATGACTCCCTCCACAATGGACTCATTGATCAGAAGCTGGTTGAGTTTCTGTAGGTAGACGCACCAATTACCCCAATCCTATATACACTACCAAAGATACACAAAGATCTAGTGGATCCCCCTGGGCGCCCTATCGTATCTGGTAGGGGGTCTATGTGCAACAAGGTGTCAATTTTTCTAGATAAAGTCCTTCGATGTTTCTCTACCTCTGCACGGTCGTACCTTAGAGACACCAATGATTTCTTGGAGAAGTTAAGTGGTGTCCCTACTAGTGCTTCTACTATTCTAGTATCATTCGATGTTGTGTCTTTGTACACATCAATAGAACACGAAAGAGGTCTACATGCCGTCGGTGTGGTGCTATCAGGCTCGGACGTGCCTCCGGATTGTGCACAGTTGGTCCTCACACTGCTGGAGTTCATCCTCAGGAGGAATTTTTTCCTCTTTGGGGATGATTACTACCAGCAGTTAAGGGGTACCGCCATGGGGTCCAATGTGGCCCCCACTTATGCTAACATCTATATGGCGGTACTCGAGGATCAACATGTGTACAGATCCATCTTCTGGGGCCACGTCCGGGCCTGGTGGCGCTACATTGACGACATTTTTTGTATATGGGAGGGTACTGAGGAGCTACTCTTTGATTTCTTCACGGAACTGAATAACATACACCCCGAATTAAAATTCACGATGACATACTCTGTCGATAGAGTACAATTTTTGGACACTATGGTGTATAAACAGGATGGTAACCTATGTACTGATTTATTCACGAAAATAACAGATAGGAATAGCCTCTTATGTTATGACAGTTATCATCCAAGGAAGATGATGGATTCGCTTCCTTGGAGTCAATTGGTCCGGGTTAAGAGGATTGTGTCAGACAATGAAACCTGTGAGTTAAGATTAGATGAAATGTGTAAAAAATTCTTATATAGAGGGTATCCTAAATCTAAAGTGATTGGCCATAGGGATAAAATAGTACAACTATCCAATGGGGACCTACGAACTCAAAAGCAAGTCAAACCGAAACGCATACCTTTTGTGTCGACATATTGTCCAGCTAGCAATGGCATTGCCAACATTTTGAATAGGCACTGGGGTATACTGAACAAAGGTATGCCTCAGATTCAGGATTTTCATTCACGACCCATTCTGTCCTACAGACGGGGACGTAATTTAAGAGATAAACTGGTTAGGTCCGATATTGGCACAGGTAAAGTTGCCATCCAAAGGACCTTGTGTCCACCTCGGATGGGCAACTTTCCCTGTCTCAATTGTGCCTGCTGTGGCAATATGCTAAAAGGCGACAGCTTCAACCATCCCCGGACGGGTAAGAGGTTCATGATTAAGGAACGATATACGTGCTCTTCAAAATTTGTCATCTATTTAATAGTATGTCCGTGCGGACTTATGTATGTCGGCGAGACTACTATGGAAATTCGCGCACGCATAAGTAAGCACAAGAGCACTATAAGAACAAATTTGTTGGAATTACCTATTCCAAAGCACTTCAGTGAGTGTAGACACTCGATTAATCAATTGCGCTTTAGAGTGATCGATGGGGTCCCGACCTTGAGGAGAGGGGGTGACAGGGTACGGAAATTAAAACAGAAGGAGTTAAGGTGGATCTCGGTGTTGGAGACCCTACAACCTGGAGGGTTAAATGTGGACTATAACCTTCAAATATGTATATCCTAAGTCCTCCTTCCCTTATGGTGGGTCCTTATGCGTGTAGGTTTTTAATTATGTACTGCTATATGTATATATTTTTTAACTCTTTTTGTTTCTGTTTTCTTGTTTTGTTTGCTCTTTACAGTGCATCAGGGATTTGATAAACAAGGGACATGTGGAAGATGTGGAGGATATTCCTCCTCCTTTTTTTCCTGCCCCCTTTCCTTTTTCTTTTTCTTTCTTTGTTTTGTACAATTATTGTTTTCCTCCAACTGTGCAAGATCCGTATGCTAATGTGCCCCCTTCTTGTGGATTTTTGCGTGCCAGATCACGGTTTATTATGTAGTATATGATTGTTGCCATGGTAATGGCTAGGTCCGCGTCTCCCTGTGGACACGGATCCGGAGTGTCACGTGGGCTCCCCGGGTCAGCGGTTCTCCGCCCCTGGTGGATCACGTGGCTATCCGGCTGGATGCTCCCTGAGATGACGTCTGGGTGGCGGCGGTTTGCGCGTGCGCTCGGCGCACTCCGGGGCTGGTCATATGACCGCCTGTCTGGAGTGTGTGTGTGCGCAGGCGCCGGCGTGCGCTACTCCAGGGACACTATTATACAGGTATGGCATGATTGGATAGTGCGAGCTTTGGCGCTTCTTTTAGAGACTATCTAGGATTGGCTGGGGAGCTTGTTTAGTGTATCTAAGGCCAGGGATTGGAGGCATTTTCACTATGACAACGCAGGAGCTGTGCCATGATTGGGGCAGCGATATGTTTACATCGATAACATGTTTCCCTTTTGTATTCCAGTTATCGTTTTTATGGGATGCGCATGTAATTGAACATGATTTTATGTATATTGCATTAGAGGTTTTGTGCAGATGTATATTATGTTGTTTTTATATATGTTTAAATAAAGGCCGCCTCTTAATGGTGATTGGGTGCTGCATAGGCACCACACTATTTAAGATGGCCACATGTGATTGATTTTATACTTGATAAAGGCCAATATGGCCGAAACGTTGTATATCCTATTATGGCGGAATAAAGACTTTTGATATTTTTCACCTGGAATGGTTGCTGCTCCTTCCTTTTCTACTTGTGAGTATTGGTCCTGTTGGATCCCTGGACTCTGGAGCGTGCAGCCTTCAGCTGTGTGCTGTTGGTTACCTGTGGACTGATGTAGTCTGTCACCATCTGACGGAACCGTTGCCTCCTGCTGACTGGAGCCGTCTGTGATGGTGTAGACTTTTGTGGCGGGCACACAAAACTGTTCCACAGTTGGGCCATACTGGTCTTGCCTTGGGCAGAGGCACTGCTTCTGCTCCCTCTTTGTGCAGAGCCTCCTCCACTGCCTGGACGCACTGAGCTGCTTTGTAATGCACTAGCAGCACTTCTCTCAGTTGGAATGGAGAAGATGATGGAATTCACCAGTGTGTCTTGGTACTCCCGCATTTTTCGCTCCCGGTTCAACGGTGTGATGAGGCTTTCTACGTTGTCCCGGTAGCGAGGATCGAGGAGAGTGAACACCGAATAATCAGACATGTTGAGAATGTGGGTGATGCGGCGGTCGTTTCTCAGGCACTGCAGCATGTAATCCACCATGTGCTGCAGACTGCCAACTGGCCAAGAAACGCTGTCTCCTGCTGGAGGCGTGATCTCTGCCCGCTCGTCATCACCCCACCCTCGCTGTACACACTGAGTACTGGACAATTGTGTAACTCCCTCCTCTGGATGGATGTCTTCCTCCTCCATTGACTCCTCCTTATCCTCCCCACAAAGTGTCCCCTGCCTACGCGCTTGTGAGGAACCACGTGGCGCTGACTGTCCAGAAGATGATGGAAATGGTGAATCCTCATCCTCCACCTCTTCCACAACATCATCCCTTAGCGCTTGCAGTGATTTTTCAAGCAGGCAGATAAGGGGGACAGTCATGCTGACTAGTGCATCATCTGCACTCGCCATCCGCGTGGAATAATCGAAGGGACGCAAAACCTGGCAGACGTCCTTCATAGTGGCCCACTCTGTGGTTGTGAAGTCTGAACGGCGCGGAGTGCGACTTCTTTGTGCCTGATGCAGGTGGTACTCCATTACTGCTTGCTGCTGCTCACACAACCGCTCCAACATATGTAACATGGAATTCCACCTGGTAGGTAGGTCACATATGATGCGATGTTCCGGAAGGCGGAATCGGCGCTGCAGAGCCGCAATGCGCGATTTTGCCGTGCTGGAACGCCGCAAGTGAGCACACTCTAGGCGGACCTTGTGCAGCAGTGCATCAAGATCCGGATAGTCCCTCAAAAAACTCTGCACGACCAAATTGAGCACATGTGCCAGACATGGGATGTGAGTGAGGTTGCCGAGGCCCAGAGCTGCCACCAGATTTCGTTCATTATCACACACTACCATGCCTGGCTGGAGATTCGCTGCCACAAACCACACATCGCTCTCCTGCTTGATGGCATTCCAGAGCTCCTGCGCTGTGTGGCTTCGATTCCCCAAAGAAATTAATTTCAAGACGGCCTGTTGACGTTTGGCCACGGCTGTGCTCATGTCGGTCGTAACAGGTAAACGTTCAAGTAGGGTTGAGCGAAACGGGTCGTTCATTTTCAAAAGTCGCCGACTTTTGGCTAAGTCGGCGTCTCATGAAACCCGATCCGACCCCTGTGCTTGTCGGCCATGCGGTACGCGACTTTCGCGCCAAAGTCGCGTTTCAATGACGCGAAAAGCGCCATTTCTCAGCCAATGAAGGTGAACGCAGAGTGTGGGCAGAGTGATGACATAGGTCCTGGTCCCCACCATCTTAGAGAAGGGCATTGCAGTGATTGGCTTGCTGTCTGCGGCGTCACAGGGGCTATAAAGGGGCGTTCCCGCCGACCGCCATCTTACTGCTGCTGATCTGAGCTTAGGGAGAGGTTGCTGCCGCTTCATCAGAAGCAGGGATAGCGTTAGGCAGGGTCCACTAACCACCAAACCGCTTGTGCTGTAGCGATTTCCACTGTCCAACACCACCTTCGGTGTGCAGGGACAGTGGAAGCTATTTTTTTTTTTTTCCCTCAGCGCTGTAGCTCATTGGGCTGCCCTAGAAGGCTCCGTGATAGCTGTATTGCTGTGTGTACGCCACTGTGGAAACCAACTGCTTTTTTCAAAGCACATATCCTCTTGTTCCTTCCTTTCTGCACAGCTATCTTTTTTGTTTGTCCACACTTTTTATTTAATTTGTGCATCAGTCCACTCCTATTGCTGCCTGCCATACCTGGCTTACATTACTGCAGGGAGATAGTAATTGTAGGGCAGTCCCTGTTTTTTTTTTTTTTTGTGGAAGATTAAGATTGGCATTTCTGCTACAGTGCCATCCCTGTGTGTGCCATCTCTCACTGAGTGGGCCATAGAAAGCCTATTTATTTTTTTCCTTGATTTGTGTTCTAAAATCTACCTCAACACAAAAACACTACATCAATCAGTGGGAGAAAAATATTGGCCTCAGTCAGGGCTTGTGTGCCACTCCTGTGTGTGCCATCTCTCATTCAGTGGGCCATAGAAAGCCTATTTATTTTTTTGCTTTTTTTAATATTATTTGGTTTCTAAAGTCTCCCTGAAAAAAAAAAAAAGTACATAAAAAAACAGTGGGAGAGTAATATTGCCCTTTCAGCTTGTGTGCCAGTCTTGACTCCTGGGTGTGCCACCTCTCTCTCTCTAATTGTGGGCCATAGAAAGCCTATTTATTTTTTTGCTTTTTTTAATATTATTTGGTTTCTAAAGTCTCCCTGAAAAAAAAAAAAGTACATAAAAAAACAGTGGGAGAGTAATATTGCCCTTTCAGCTTGTGTGCCAGTCTTGACTCCTGGGTGTGCCACCTCTCTCTCTCTAATTGTGGGCCATAGAAAGCCTATTTATTTTTTTGCTTTTTTTAATATTATTTGGTTTCTAAAGTCTCCCTGAAAAAAAAAAAAAACATAAAAAAACAGTGGGAGAGTAATATTGCCCTTTCAGCTTGTGTGCCAGTCTTGACTCCTGGGTGTGCCACCTCTCTCTCTCTAATTGTGGGCCATAGAAAGCCTATTTATTTTTTTGCTTGATTTGGGTTCTAAAATCTACCTGAAAAAAAAAAAAACACTACATCCATCAGTGGGAGATTAATACTGTCCTCAGGGCTTCTGTGCCACTCCTGACTCCTGTGAGCGCCATCTCTCACTTAATGGGCCATAGAAAGCCTATTTATTTTTTTGCTTGATTTGGGTTCTAAAATCTACCTGAAAAAAAACCACTACATCAATCAGTGGGAGATTAATACTGTCCTCAGGGCTTGTGTGCCACTCCTGATCCTGACTCCTGTGCGCGCCATCTCTCACTCAGTGGGCCATAGAAAGCCTATTTATTTTTTTGCTTGATTTGGGTTCTAAAATCTAACTGAAAAAAAAATCACTACATCCATCAGTGGGAGTTTAATACTGTCCTCAGGGCTTGTGTGCCACTCCTGATCCTGACTCCTGTGAGCGCCATCTCTCACTCAGTGGGCCATAGAAAGCCTATTTATTTTTTTGCTTGATTTGGGTTCTAAAATCTACCTGAAAAAAAAAACACTACATCCATCAGTGGGAGATTAATGCTGTCCTCAGGGCTTGTGTGCCACTCCTGATCCTGACTCCTGTGCGCGCCATCTCTCACTCAGTGGGCCATAGAAAGCCTATTTATTTTTTTGCTTGATTTGGGTTCTAAAATCTACCTGAAAAAAAAACACTACATCAATCAGTGGGAGATTAATGCTGTCCTCAGGGCTTGTGTGCCACTCCTGATCCTGACTCCTGTGAGTGCCATCTCTCACTCAGTGGGCCATAGAAAGCCTATTTATTTTTTTGCTTGATTTGGGTTCTAAAATCTACCTGAAAAAAAAAACACTACATCCATCAGTGGGAGATTAATGCTGTCCTCAGGGCTTGTGTGCCACTCCTGATCCTGACTCCTGTGTGCGCCATCTCTCACTCAGTGGGCCATAGAAAGCCTATTTATTTTTTTGCTTGATTTGGGTTCTAAAATCTACCTGAAAAAAAAACACTACATCAATCAGTGGGAGATTAATGCTGTCCTCAGGGCTTGTGTGCCACTCCTGATCCTTACTCCTGTGCGCGCCATCTCTCACTCAGTGGGCCATAGAAAGCCTATTTATTTTTTTGCTTGATTTGGGTTCTAAAATCTAACTGAAAAAAAAATCACTACATCCATCAGTGGGAGATTAATACTGTCCTCAGGGCTTGTGTGCCACTCCTGATCCTGACTCCTGTGAGCGCCATCTCTCACTCAGTGGGCCATAGAAAGCCTATTTATTTTTTTGCTTGATTTGGGTTCTAAAATCTACCTGAAAAAAAAACACTACATCCATCAGTGGGAGATTAATGCTGTCCTCAGGGCTTGTGTGCCACTCCTGATCCTGACTCCTGTGCGCGCCATCTCTCACTCAGTGGGCCATAGAAAGCCTATTTATTTTTTTGCTTGATTTGGGTTCTAAAATCTAACTGAAAAAAAAATCACTACATCCATCAGTGGGAGATTAATACTGTCCTCAGGGCTTGTGTGCCACTCCTGATCCTGACTCCTGTGAGCGCCATCTCTCACTCAGTGGGCCATAGAAAGCCTATTTATTTTTTTGCTTGATTTGGGTTCTAAAATCTACCTGAAAAAAAAAACACTACATCCATCAGTGGGAGATTAATGCTGTCCTCAGGGCTTGTGTGCCACTCCTGATCCTGACTCCTGTGCGCGCCATCTCTCACTCAGTGGGCCATAGAAAGCCTATTTATTTTTTTGCTTGATTTGGGTTCTAAAATCTACCTGAAAAAAAAAACACTACATCCATCAGTGGGAGATTAATACTGTCCTCAGGGCTTGTGTGCCACTCCTGATCCTGACTCCTGTGCGCGCCATCTCTCACTCAGTGGGCCATAGAAAGCCTATTTATTTTTTTGCTTGATTTGGGTTCTAAAATCTACCTGAAAAAAAAACACTACATCCATCAGTGGGAGATTAATACTGTCCTCAGGGCTTGTGTGCCACTCCTGATCCTGACTCCTGTGCGCGCCATCTCTCACTCAGTGGGCACTGGGCCATAGAAAGCTTTTTTTTTTTATTATTATTATTTGGTTTCTAAATTGTCCCTGAAAAAAACAATTTATCTTATTTGGTTTCTAAAGTCTCCCTGAGGGAAAAAAAAAAAAATAGGTGGGAGATTAATATTGACATTTGTGTTTGAGTGACATTCCTGCGTGTGTGGCATCTCTGTGATTTGGTGCCACAGAAAACAGAGTGTGTAACATTGTGCCTGATTTTCCTTGTGGTCTCACCAACCTGTTAAGGGATATTGAAATCATACTGAAGTTATAGCGCACCGTGTAAGTTGTTTGACAGCAACAAATAAAGTTACTTTGGTTAAGTTTTTAAAACAATGAGGAAGTCTGGTGCAAGAGGTCGTTGTGGGCGTTCATTATCAGCTGGTAATGATGGTAGTGGTAGTGGAGCATCAGGTGGTCGTGGGGATAAAAATATTCCACCTAAGTCTGGAGCTGTGGAGCCAGTTTCGTCGTCTGGCTACACAAGGCCTCGAACGCTCTCTTTTCTGGGAGTAGGAAAACCGCTTTTAAAGGCGGAGCAGCAACACCAAGTTTTGGCTTACATTGCAGACTCAGCCTCTAGCTCTTTTGCCTCCTCTTCTGAAACTGGTAAATGTAAAAGCAGCGCGTCACTTGTGGATGTGCACGGTCAGGGACAAGTCGCTTCCTTGTCCTCTTCAGCAAAAACTACAACAAGAGAGAAGGATGCAGCAGGCGACACAACGGGTTACTCCATGGAGCTCTTTACACATACCGTCCCTGGCTTACAAAGTGAAACACTTAACAGGCCATGTCCATTACAAGTTGATTCTGACATGGAGTGCACTGATGCACAGCCACAGCCAGAGTACTATGCTGCTCCTTTGACTCAGACCACCACATTGCCCTCTCAGGGTACTGATCCACAATCAGACCCTGATGAGACTATGTTGCCCCGCCACGAACGCTATACCACCGACCGACACAGTGACACAGACGAAGTTGCACACGAGCTCGAAGAGGAGTTAATAGATGACCCAGTTATTGACCCCGATTGGCAGCCATTGGGGGAACAGGGTGCAGGCGGCAGTAGTTCAGAAGCGGAGGTGGAGGAGGGGCCACAGCAGGCATCAACATCGCAACAGGTTCCATCTGCCGGGCCCGTATCTGGCCCAAAACGCGTGTCAAAGCCAAAACCTGTTGGAGGACAGCGTGGCCATCCGGTTAAAGCTCAGTCTGCAATCCCTGAAAAGGGATCCGATGCTAGGAAGAGTGCAGTCTGGCATTTTTTTAAACAACATCCAATTGATCAGCGCAAAGTCATCTGTCAAAAATGTTCAACTAGCTTAAGCAGAGGTCAGAATCTGAAAAGTCTCAATACTAGTTGCATGCATAGACACTTAACCACCATGCATTTTCAAGCCTGGACTAACTACCAAACGTCCCTTAAGGTTGTAGCACCCTCGGCCAATGAAGCTAGTCAGCAACGCAACATCCCTTCCGTCACTGTAAGGCCACCATTTTCCGCACCACCGGCAGTATCTGTGCAGGTTTCTTTGCCAGCCAAAAGCACTCAGGGTCAGGGAATCACCAGTTTTGTAGGAGGAAATATTGCATCTAGGTCACCGGCGGAAACAATACCATCTCCAACCGTCTCGCAGTCTGCCATGTCCACCGGCACACCCGCAAGTTCCACGATCTCCATCTCTCCAGTTCAGCTCACACTACATGAGACTCTGGTTAGAAAAAGGAAGTACTTATCCTCGCATCCGCGTACACAGGGTTTTAACGCCCACATAGCTAGACTAATATCGTTAGAGATGATGCCCTACCGGTTAGTTGAAAGCAAAGCTTTCAAAGCCCTGATGGAGTACGCTGAACCACGATACGAGCTACCCAGTCGACACTTTTTTTCCAGAAAAGCCATCCCGGCCCTGCACCAGCATGTTAAACAGCGCATCGTCCATGCACTCAGGCAATCTGTGAGTACAAAGGTGCACCTGACTACAGATGCATGGACCAGTAGGCATGGCCAGGGACGTTATGTGTCCATCACGGCACACTGGGTGAATGTGGTGGATGCAGGGTCCTCAGGGGACATCAATTTCGGGACAGTTGTGCCTAGCCCACGGTCTAGGAAACAGTTGGCTGTAGGCGTTCGCACCCCCTCCTCCTCCTCGTCCTCCTGCAGAAGCTACAGCTCTTCCACAGACCGCAGTCGGCCAACCACTCCATCGGCAGATGACACTGTTGCACACCAGTTGTCCCATTATGGGCCAGCTACTGGCAAGAGTCAGCAGGCTGTATTGGCTATGAAGTGTTTGGGCGACAACAGACACACCGCGGAAGTTCTGTCCGAGTTCTTGCAACAAGAAACGCAGTCGTGGCTGGGCACAGTAGATCTTGAGGCAGGCAAGGTAGTTAGTGATAACGGAAGGAATTTCATGGCTGCCATCTCCCTTTCCCAACTGAAACACATTCCTTGCCTGGCTCACACCTTAAACCTGGTGGTGCAGTGCTTATTGAAAACTTATCCTGGGTTCTCCGACCTGCTCCTCAAAGTGCGTGCACTTTGCTCACATATCCGACGTTCGCCTGTACACGCCAGCCGTATGCAGACCTATCAGCGGTCTTTGAACCTTCCCCAGCATCGCCTCATCATAGACGTTGCAACAAGGTGGAACTCAACACTGCACATGCTTCAGAGACTGTGCGAACAGAGGCGTGCTGTTATTTATTTGTGGGAGGATACACGGGCAGGCAGTAGGATGGCAGACATGGAGTTGTCAGGTGTGCAGTGGTCTAAGATACAAGACATGTGTCAAGTCCTTCAGTGTTTTGAGGAATGCACTTGGCTGGTTAGTGCAGACAACGCCGTAATAAGCATGAGCATCCCCCTAATACGTCTGCTGATGCAAAGTTTGACGCACATAAAGGAGCAGGCGTCTGCACCAGAGGAAGAGGAAAGCCTTGATGACAGTCAGCCATTGTCTGGTCAGGGCAGTGTACAGGACGAGGTAGCGGGCGAAGAGGAGGTGGAGGACGAGGAGGATGATGGGGATGAGTATATTTTTAATGCGGAACCTTTCCCGGGGGCACTGGAAATTGGTTGCGTGTCAAGGCCGGGTTCTGGTTTTTTGAGGGACACAAGTGACGTAGATTTGCCTGCAACTGCCCCTCACCCAATCACAACCGGAGATTTGACAACTGGAACTTTGGCCCACATGGCGGATTATGCCTTACGTATCCTAAAAAGGGACACACGAATAACGAAAATGATGAACGATGACGATTACTGGTTGGCCTGCCTCCTTGATCCACGCTATAAAGGCAAATTGCAAAATATTATGCCACATGAGAACTTGGAACTAATATTAGCAACCAAACAATCAACTCTTGTTGACCGTTTGCTTCAGGCATTCCCAGCACACAGCGCACGTGATCGTTCTCACACGAGCTCAAGGGGGCAACAGACTAGGAGTGTTAGGGGTGCACACATCAGAAGTGGCGTTGGACAGAGGGGTTTTCTGACCAGGTTGTGGAGTGATTTTGCTATGACCGCAGACAGGACAGGTACTGCTGCATCAATTGAAAGTGACAGGAGACAACATTTGTCCAGTATGGTTACTAACTATTTTTCATCCCTTATCGATGTTCTCCCTCAACCGTCATTCCCATTTGATTACTGGGCATCAAAATTAGACACCTGGCCAGAATTGGCAGAATATGCATTGCAGGAGCTTGCTTGCCCGGCAGCAAGTGTCCTATCAGAAAGAGTATTCAGTGCTGCAGGTTCAATATTAACCGAAAAAAGGACTTGTCTGGCTACCCAAAATGTTGACGATCTAACATTCATTAAAATGAACCACAACTGGATTTCGAAATCTTTTGCCCCACCTTGCCCGGCCGACACCTAGCTTTCCTATGAAAAGCTCTTGCCTGTGAATTACTTTTCTAATGTCTAATTTGCTGCAGCTGATTGTACAGCATACGACATGTTTACACCTCCCTAAATGGCCAAACTCCCCACACGGGGCCGTGGTATCGCGACTTGGCGCAAGCACCCGTGAGACTGCTGTTTGTCTGAAGAGGTGGGTGTGCTCGCTTTTGGTTGACGGCATTGCTACTGGGTCCCTCATAGTACAATGTAGTGTCTCTGGCGGTGGTGGTGCGCACCCAAGTCAGACACACCGTTGTAACATGAGGGGCCCTGGGGCGGTCCCGCCGGCCTCAAGAGAGTTCCCCCCTCCCCCAGCTCAAACTGTGCTCTACCACGTGCAAAATTATGTCGCACAGCTCCACCAATCTTTAGTCTATTCGCTGACATCATTCAATGTCTGGCACTGACAATACAAATTTGTAGACATCTATGATGCAACTTAAAGTAGTCTATGTCTGTGTCCTATATTGGCACCATTAAATAGTTACTGCCAAATTACTATGTCAGAAACTCAGCAGATGAGCCCACCCCTGTACCTAAGTATGCCACCTTTTTTTTTTTTTGGTTGTTTTGCGAGACATTAACATCTATTTATATTTTGGGAGTACTGGGACAGACACTCCTTGCAATACTCCTCCACTGACCACCAAGCTGCCTGCCCGTGTATCCATGTAACCGATGTAAAACAGCCATGAGCCTATTGTTTGTTATTTTAGGCCTTTGATAGCCTGTCTGCGGTCCCTACTTTAAATACTCCTCCACTGACCACCAAGCTGCCTGTGTATCCATGTAACCGATGTAAAACAGCCATGAGCCTATTGTTTGTTATTTTAGGCCTTTGATAGCCTGTCTGCGGTCCCTACTTTAAATACTCCTCCACTGACCACCAAGCTGCCTGTGTATCCATGTAACCGATGTAAAGCTGCCATGAGCCTATTGTTTGTTATTTTAGGCCTTTGATAGCCTGTCTGCGGTCCCTACTTTAAATACTCCTCCACTGACCACCAAGCTGCCTGCCCGTGTATCCATGTAACCGATGTAAAACAGCCATGAGCCTAATGTTTGTTATTTTAGGCCTTTGATAGCCTGTCTGCGGTCCCTACTTTAAATACTCCTCCACTGACCACCAAGCTGCCTGTGTATCCATGTAACCGATGTAAAGCTGCCATGAGCCTATTGTTTGTTATTTTAGGCCTTTGATAGCCTGTCTGCGGTCCCTACTTTAAATACTCTTCCACTGACCACCAAGCTGCCTGCCTGTGTATCCATGTAACCGATGTAAAACAGCCATGAGCCTATTGTTTGTTATTTTAGGCCTTTGATAGCCTGTCTGCGGTCCCTACTTTAAATACTCCTCCACTGACCACCAAGCTGCCTGTGTATCCATGTAACTGATGTAAAGCTGCCATGAGCCTATTGTTTGTTATTTTAGGCCTTTGATAGCCTGTCTGCGGTCCCTACTTTAAATACTCCTCCACTGACCACCTGTCTGCCTGCCCGTGTATCCATGTAACCAATGTAAACCAGCCATGAGCCTATTGTTTGTTATTTTAGGCCTTTGATAGCCTGTCTGCGGTCCCTACTTTAAATACTCCTCCACTGACCACCAAGCTGCCTGTGTATCCATGTAACCGATGTAAAACAGCCATGAGCCTATTGTTTGTTATTTTAGGCCTTTGATAGCCTGTCTGCGGTCCCTACTTTAAATACTCCTCCACTGACCACCAAGCTGCCTGCCCGTGTATCCATGTAACCGATGTAAAACAGCCATGAGCCTATTGTTTGTTATTTTAGGCCTTTGATAGCCTGTCTGCGGTCCCTACTTTAAATACTCCTCCACTGACCACCAAGCTGCCTGTGTATCCATGTAACTGATGTAAAGCTGCCATGAGCCTATTGTTTGTTATTTTAGGCCTTTGATAGCCTGTCTGCGGTCCCTACTTTAAATACTCCTCCACTGACCACCAAGCTGCCTGCCCGTGTATCCATGTAACCGATGTAAAACAGCCATGAGCCTATTGTTTGTTATTTTAGGCCTTTGATAGCCTGTCTGCGGTTCCTACTTTAAATACTCCTCCACTGACCACCAAGCTGCCTGTGTATCCATGTAACCGATGTAAAGCTGCCATGAGCCTATTGTTTGTTATTTTAGGCCTTTGATAGCCTGTCTGCGGTCCCTACTTTAAATACTCCTCCACTGACCACCAAGCTGCCTGCCCGTGTATCCATGTAACCGATGTAAAACAGCCATGAGCCTATTGTTTGTTATTTTAGGCCTTTGATAGCCTGTCTGCGGTCCCTACTTTAAATACTCCTCCACTGACCACAAAGCTGCCTGTGTATCCATGTAACCGATGTAAAGCTGCCATGAGCCTATTGTTTGTTATTTTAGGCCTTTGATAGCCTGTCTGCGGTCCCTACTTTAAATACTCCTCCACTGACCACCTGTCTGCCTGCCCGTGTATCCATGTAACCAATGTAAACCAGCCATGAGCCTATTGTTTGTTATTTTAGGCCTTTGATAGCCTGTCTGCGGTCCCTACTTTAAATACTCCTCCACTGACCACCAAGCTGCCTGTGTATCCATGTAACCGATGTAAAACAGCCATGAGCCTATTGTTTGTTATTTTAGGCCTTTGATAGCCTGTCTGCGGTCCCTACTTTAAATACTCCTCCACTGACCACCAAGCTGCCTGTGTATCCATGTAACCGATGTAAAACTGCCATGAGCCTATTGTTTGTTATTTTAGGCCTTTGATAGCCTGTCTGCGGTCCCTACTTTAAATACTCCTCCACTGACCACCAAGCTGCCTGCCCGTGTATCCATGTAACCGATGTAAAACAGCCATGAGCCTATTGTTTGTTATTTTAGGCCTTTGATAGCCTGTCTGCGGTCCCTACTTTAAATACTCCTCCACTGACCACCAAGCTGCCTGCCCGTGTATCCATGTAACCGATGTAAAACTGCCATAAGCCTATTGTTTGTTATTTTAGGCCTTTGATAGCCTGTCTGCGGTCCCTACTTTAAATACTCCTCCACTGACCACCAAGCTGCCTGCCCGTGTATCCATGTAACCGATGTAAAACTGCCATAAGCCTATTGTTTGTTATTTTAGGCCTTTGATAGCCTGTCTGCGGTCCCTACTTTAAATACTCCTCCACTGACCACCTGTCTGCCTGCCCGTGTATCCATGTAACCAATGTAAACCAGCCATGAGCCTATTGTTTGTTATTTTAGGCCTTTGATAGCCTGTCTGCGGTCCCTACTTTAAATACTCCTCCACTGACCACCAAGCTGCCTGTGTATCCATGTAACCGATGTAAAACAGCCATGAGCCTATTGTTTGTTATTTTAGGCCTTTGATAGCCTGTCTGCGGTCCCTACTTTAAATACTCCTCCACTGACCACCAAGCTGCCTGTGTATCCATGTAACCGATGTAAAGCTGCCATGAGCCTATTGTTTGTTATTTTAGGCCTTTGATAGCCTGTCTGCGGTCCCTACTTTAAATACTCCTCCACTGACCACCAAGCTGCCTGCCCGTGTATCCATGTAACCGATGTAAAACAGCCATGAGCCTATTGTTTGTTATTTTAGGCCTTTGATAGCCTGTCTGCGGTCCCTACTTTAAATACTCCTCCACTGACCACCAAGCTGCCTGCCCGTGTATCCATGTAACCGATGTAAAACTGCAGTATTTTGCTTATAAAAAAGAAAATACTGGAGAGATATCAAATGCAGACATTTTAACATTAAAAACAAAAACACATACAACAAAAAACTGGTACAGTACAAAAATTGGCCACCAGCTACAAAAACTTTCTCCTGCAAGTCGTTAACTGAAAGGTTTTTTTCCATTGAAAACACAGATATGGCATCCACCGAGTGTTGTCCTGTCGCGTCTTCTTTATATTATTGCCAAGAAGCTGCAACTGAATAAAGCTGAGCTTCTACCTTCTGCCTCTTATTAACTGCTTTTTTTTAAAAAAATTGTCCACCAGCTACAAAAACTTTCTCCTGCAAGTAGTTAACTGAAAGGTTTTTTTCCATTGAAAACACAGATATGGCATCCAACGAGTGTTGTCCTGTCTCGTCTTCTTTATATTATTGCCAAGAAGCTGCAACTGAATAAAGCTGTGCTTCAACCTTCAGTTCCAAATTACCATTTTTAAAAATGCAATTGGCTGTTCCGGCCTACTAAAGGTGTCTGTCTGCCCCTGCCTGGTGTTGTCCTCAACTGAATAAAGCTGAGCTTCAACCTTCAGTTCCAAATTACCATTTTTAAAAATGCAATTGGCTGTTCCGGCCTACTAAAGGTGAATGTCTGCCCCTGCCTGGTGTTGTCCTCAACTGAATAAAGCTGAGCTTCTACCTTCTGCCTCTTACTAACTGCTGTTTTTTAAAAAAAATTGGCTGTTCCGGCCTACTAAAGGTGTCTGTCTGCCCCTGCCTGGTGTTGTCCTCAACTGAATAAAGCTGTGCTTCAACCTTCAGTTCCAAATTACCATTTTTAAAAATGCAATTGGCTGTTCCGGCCTACTAAAGGTGTCTGTCTGCCCCTGCCTGGTGTTGTCCTCAACTGAATAAAGCTGAGCTTCAACCTTCAGTTCCAAACATACAACCAAAAACTGGTACAATACAAAAAGTGGCCTCCAGCTACAAAAACTTTCTCCTACAAGTAGTTAAATGACAGTTTTTTTTCCACTGAAAACACAGATATGGCATCCAACGAGTGTTGTCCTGTCTCGTCTTCTTTATATTATTGCCAAGAAGCTGCAACTGAATAAAGCTGTGCTTCAACCTTCAGTTCCAAATTTCCATTTTTAAAAATGCAATTGGCTGTTCCGGCCTACTAAAGGTGTCTGTCTGCCCCTGCCTGGTGTTGTCCTCAACTGAATAAAGCTGAGCTTCTACCTTCTGCCTCTTACTAACTGCTGTTTTTTAAAAAAAATTGGCTGTTCCGGCCTACTACAGGTGTCTGTCTGCCCCTGCCTGGTGTTGTCCTCAACTGAACAAAGCTGTGCTTCAACCTTCTGTTCCAAATTACCATTTTTAAAAATGCCATTGGCTGTTCCGGCCTACTAAAGGTGTCTGTCTGCCCCTGCCTGGTGTTGTCCTCAACTGAACAAAGCTGTGCTTCAACCTTCTGTTCCAAATTACCATTTTTAAAAATGCCATTGGCTGTTCCGGCCTACTAAAGGTGTCTGTCTGCCCCTGCCTGGTGTTGTCCTCAACTGAATAAAGCTGAGCTTCAACCTTCAGTTCCAAATTACCATTTTTAAAAATGCAATTGGCTGTTCCGGCCTACTAAAGGTGTCTGTCTGCCCCTTCCTGGTGTTGTCCTCAACTGAATAAAGCTGAGCTTCAACCTTCAGTTCCAAACATACAACCAAAAACTGGTACAATACAAAAAGTGGCCTCCAGCTACAAAAACTTTCTCCTACAAGTAGTTAAATGACAGTTTTTTTTCCAGTGAAAACACAGATATGGCATCCAACGAGTGTTGTCCTGTCTCGTCTTCTTTATATTATTGCCAAGAAGCTGCAACTGAATAAAGCTGAGCTTCAACCTTCAGTTCCAAATTACCATTTTTAAAAATGCAATTGGCTGTTCCGGCCTACTAAAGGTGTCTGTCTGCCCCTGCCTGGTGTTGTCCTCAACTGAATAAAGCTGAGCTTCAACCTTCAGTTCCAAATTACCATTTTTAAAAATGCAATTGGCTGTTCCGGCCTACTAAAGGTGAATGTCTGCCCCTGCCTGGTGTTGTCCTCAACTGAATAAAGCTGAGCTTCTACCTTCTGCCTCTTACTAACTGCTGTTTTTTTTAAAAAATTGGCTGTTCCGGCCTACTAAAGGTGTCTGTCTGCCCCTGCCTGGTGTTGTCCTCAACAGAACAAAGCTGTGCTTCAACCTTCTGTTCCAAATTACCATTTTTAAAAATGCCATTGGCTGTTCCGGCCTACTAAAGGTGTCTGTCTGCCCCTGCCTGGTGTTGTCCTCAACTGAATAAAGCTGAGCTTCTACCTTCTGCCTCTTACTAACTGCTGTTTTTTAAAAAAAAATTGGCTGTTCCGGCCTACTAAAGGTGTCTGTCTGCCCCTGCCTGGTGTTGTCCTCAACTGAACAAAGCTGTGCTTCAACCTTCTGTTCCAAATTACCATTTTTAAAAATGCCATTGGCTGTTCCGGCCTACTAAAGGTGTCTGTCTGCCCCTGCCTGGTGTTGTCCTCAACTGAACAAAGCTGTGCTTCAACCTTCTGTTCCAAATTACCATTTTTAAAAATGCCATTGGCTGTTCCGGCCTACTAAAGGTGTCTGTCTGCCCCTGCCTGGTGTTGTCCTCAACTGAATAAAGCTGAGCTTCAACCTTCAGTTCCAAATTACCATTTTTAAAAATGCATTTGGCTGTTCTGGCCTACTAAAGGTGTCTGTCTGCCCCTGCCTGGTGTTGTCCTCAACTGAATAAAGCTGAGCTTCAACCTTCAGTTCCAAATTACCATTTTTAAAAATGCAATTGGCTGTTCCTGCCTACTAAAGGGGTCAGCCCCTGCCTGGTGTTGTCCTCAACTGAATAAAGCTGAGATTCTACCTTCTGCCTCTTACTAACTGCTGTTTTTTTAAAAAATTGGCTGTTCCGGCCTACTAAAGGTGTCTGTCTGCCCCTGCCTGGTGTTGTCCTCAACTGAACAAAGCTGAGCTTCCACATTCTGGCTTTCGCCCTATACTATCAGATATTAAACTGCATTTGGCCTACTAGTGTGGTTAGGCCCTTGAAACAGTGTCTGCTGCTCTTGGGTTTGCTACTCCACTGAACAAAGCAATGCCGCCTGTTTAGTCCTGTTACCAATTTTGAACTGCATTTAGCCTACATTATTCTTTGGCCCTATATCTGTTTCCTCCTCATCCTGCCCATTGCCCAGACACTGCTAGATGAGTCTGCTGGTACATTGACCTAGACCACTACATTCCCCTTATACTCTACACAGCCAGAATCTGACCCTGCTGAAAGTAAGGTTCCCCTTCCCGCATGTTATACCACCTTACACAGGGACAGAGAGGAAGGTGCAGATGAAAGTGCAGGTTCCTTCATCAGGTGGGGGGGCATACTCGTTGGCGACGTCACTGGCACAGGGCCCCTCAGAGTACGCAAAAGTGTCGCTGCTGGTGGGAGGCGCCCCCGCCATGCAAACACACTGCTGTACTTTGAGGGGCCCTGTGCCAGTGCCAATGCGAACGAGTGGCCCCCCCCGCTTGCTCAGGATCACAGCACTTGCAACGTTGAAATACTTACCTTTCCCTGCAACACCGCCGTGACGTAGTCCGCATTTCCTGGGCCCACGAAAAACTTGAGCCAGCCCTACTCCCCCCACAACTTTTGCCAAATGACCCCCAATTCCCTATGCCCAACTATTATTATAAAGTTAATTAAGATTGACAAGCTTCAGAAACAAGAATGGATGTTTTTGGCATTAAAATGGGCACTGTAGGTGTTTTCCTGGCCTCCACTCACTGCCGACTATGCTTCCCCATTGACTTGCATTGGGTTTCGTGTTTCGGTCGATCCCCGACTTTTAGCGATAATCGGCCGACTGCACTCGACTCGACTCTGGACAAAATCGGGTTTCACAAAACCCGACTCGATCTTAAAAAAATGAAAGTCGCTCAACTCTACGTTCAAGGGTCCATGTGGAAGTGGACTGTGACGGCTCCTGCAGCGATGATTCTGAGGAACTGGTGTAAGAGGAGGAGTCAATGCGTACAGACTGGATTCCTGCAATCCTTGGAGTGGGCAGGACACGTCCTGCGCCACTCGCACGATCTGTACCCGGCTCAACACATTAACCCAATGGGCTGTGGGGGAAAGGTATCGCCCCTGTCCATGTTGACTGGTCCACGCATCGGTGGTGAGGTGGACCTTGCTACTGACGGCGTTCAGTAGCGCGTGTTTTATGTGTCCCTCCACATGCTTGTGCAGGGCAGGGACAGCTTGCCTGCTGAAGTAAAAGCGGCTGGGCACATTGTACTGTGGGACTGCCAATGACATCAAGTCACGGAAGCTGTCAGTCTCCACCAGCCTGAATGACAGTATTTCCAGTGACAGAAGTTTGGCAATGCCTGCAGTCAGAGCCTGTGCTCATGGGTGGTTTGACGAGAAAGGCCGCCTTTTCTCCCATGCCTGTACTACCGATGGCTGTAGACTGGGCTGGGAGTGTGAGGATGCCTGGGAACGTGGTGCTGCGGGTGGAATTACAGTGGGTCTCTGGACAACAGGGCCAGAGGTTCTTCCACGGCGATCCTGGGAGGAAGCTGAACCAGCTGCGTGTGAGCTGGAGGAAGAGGCAACACGAGCTGAAGAGGTGGTAGCTGCCGCTGTTGGTTGGCCTAGCTCTTCAGTGTGTTTTTCTAACTCCGCCACATGCCTGGTCCGCACATGTTTCCACATGTTGGAGGTATTGAGGTTGCTGACATTTCGACCTCTTTTGACTTTGTGATGACACACCTTGCATTTGACATAGCAAATGTCATCTGCAACTGTGTCAAAAAAGGACCAGGCACTGCAAGTCTTGGGAGCGCCCTTTTTGGCTTTTGAAAGAGACACGCTCCTAACGGGTGCCACAGCGGAGGCTGCAGGATCGGCAGTCTTCCCCCTCCAACTCCCTCTTTGGCCCGTTCGGGGAATCTCTTCCTCAGAGCTGCTCCCACCACCTTCCTGTCCCTCACGCCAAGATGGGTCAAGGACCTCATCTACACTACCCTCTGCCACCAACAGCTCCTCCTGGGTAGTCTCAGCAGCAGAGCACGCACCAGAAAGTGGCACCTGAGTGTCATCAGCGGATGCGTCCTGCGATGTGGTGACCGGAGGCACTGGCCCACCCACCTCTTCAGACTCAGAGAGAAAAAGCTGTTGGGCATCACTGCACCCTGCCTCTTCTCCCATT
Source organism: Ranitomeya variabilis (assembly GCF_051348905.1). Lineage (NCBI taxonomy): Eukaryota > Metazoa > Chordata > Amphibia > Anura > Dendrobatidae > Ranitomeya > Ranitomeya variabilis. The sequence continues at coordinate 278,623,019 of NC_135232.1, forward strand.
TATTCAATGCTGCTTGGCTGGCCCCCTGTTTCCAAGCCAAGAGATTCAGAGAACAGAAGTAGAGACGGCTCCTGTCCTGGGCTCTCTGTCTGCCTGGGCAATTTGGCAGGTGGTGAAGAGACAGATGGGTGCTCTCCAGTGCTCTGTGTCTGAGAGGATGTGGCACTAATTGAAGTCGATGCATTAGCTGCCATCCATCCAACAACGGCTTCAATTTGGTCTTCACGCAGCAGCGGTGTACGACGCTCTCCGACAAAGCTGCGCATGAACGACTGTTCCCTGCTGAAAGTGGGTGCTGATGAGTCACCGGTGCCCGCAGCAGGCACAGAATCCCCACATCCTCTCCCACGTGCCTTACTCCCTGCCTTCTTCATCTTGGTTGACTGATAAAGATAAGCAGAAAAGTACTAACGGCTTTGTGTGCTTATTCCTGAACAGCTCCCAGTCCTAACAGGTATAAGAAACACAAATTTTCTAAAGTGTAGACTAGACTTTAATATGAGCTAATGTGGCCTACACAAATGTAAAGTGGTGTGTTTGGTGAACTTTATTATTTATTTATTTTTTGGGGGCTGAACTGACAACAGGGAGAGCTGCAGTCACACGGAGACCGTGCAGACAGCCGTAAACGGCGCTGCAAGGCCCAAAAACACTCCTCTACGTTTTCCTATGTAGTGTTTTTCCACAAGTTAGCTGTATACGGGTGGAAAGACACTAATAGGAATTTTTTGAAAATATGTGCAGCAGCCTGCACTACTTGAAAAAAAAAAATAGAACAGTATGAGGCAGTGAACCACCCTCCCTGAACTGAATACAACCAGCTATGGCCTATGGCTGCACACAGACACACACACACACACACACACACACACACACACACAGAGACCTTGCAGATCGCTGTGAAAACAGTGCTGCAAGGCAAAAGCAAGGTGATTAGTAGGTGAACACAGCGGTTGCTAAATTAGCCTTGGAAAAGAACAATGAAGCAAATCGCTATCTCTAAACTGGCCCTCAGTCAGCAAACAGCGTCCTGTCACTAAGGGTACCGTCACACCGTGCAATTACGATTGCTACGACAGCACGATCCGTGACGTCGCAGCGTCGTATGAATATCACTCCAGCGTCGTAGACTGCGGTCACACTTTGCAATCACGGCGCTGGAGCGATGCCGAGGTTCGCTGGTAACCAGGGTAAACATCGGGTTACTAAGCGCAGGGCCGCGCTTAGTAACCCGATGTTTACCGTGGTTACCAGCGTAAAAGTAAAAAAAAAAAAACCGTACATACTCACCATCTGATGTCCGTCAGGTCCCTTGCAGTCTGCTTCCTGCTCTGACAGTGCCGGCCGTACACTGAGAGCAGAGCGCAGCGGTGACGTCACCGCTGTGATCTGCTCTCACTTTCCGGCCGGCGCTCACAGTCAGAGAGGGAAGCAGACTGCAAAGCCCTTAGAATGCTGGCACCTCCGGCGAGGAGATTCGTGTGCGTGCAAGACCACTGACTGCTCTTGTTTAGACAGTTAGCCTGTGCCTCTGTGGAGTCTAACAGGGCGCAGCGCTTTGAGTTCACGGCTGCTCTGTGAGGTAACAGAGTTAGCTAACACTGCCATTAGTTCTGCTATTTGCTAGCAGCAGGTTCTCCTGCACGGTGGACCCCAGGCTGCGAACGCATCTATCCTAATAAAATATATACTTTCATTAGGTGCGTTCCGCTAGCCCTATCATAACACATGTTGCTTTTTTTTCTGCGATGCGATTTTTTTTCGGGGAAAAAAATGCAACATTTGCACTAGAAATGCGGAATACACTGTAAATAATAGGAGGCATATGTAAGCGTTTTTATCACGTTTTTATAGCGAAAAAACACGAAAAAAACACGAAAAATACTGAATGTGTGCAGATGGCCTTAAGGCGACAGTTTTGCAACAATTTTCGGGGATAATCTCTCTGTAAAAATTTTGTTTACATTTCCTCAAGTCGTTGGGCACATATATCTTTTTCGCTAACAATTTTCCTTACTCTGTGAAACAGAGATTGGAATTTATTTTTTAGTTGCTGCCGGATGGCAGCTTTGGTGCAACAGTAAATTATTGCAATCGGAAGTTTCGGTATACAAGTCTGTGTTTAAAGTCCCATCCGTATTTTTTATTACGGTTGTATCTAGAAAGTTAATCTGACTAAAACTGTTAGTAATTGTGAATGTTAATTCAGGCCAAATCCCATTAATTTAGTTATAAAAGCTTTCCAGTGTTTCAAGTGGCCCTTCTGTTGTGAATTCCGTTCTTGGGCTCCATCCTGTGGTTGCGAATGGTATTTTTGGGAGTTCTGCTCTTGGGCTCCCTCTTGTGGTTTCGAGTGGAACTTAGCAGCTGCGTTCACTAATCGGTTTCCTGGCCTTGTTATTTAACTGGGCTTTTGGCTTTAGTGCATGCCAGATGTATTTCCTGTGGATTCAGTCCTTTCCTGGATGTTCTCTGTTGGCCAGTCCATTTTCAGCTTAAGATAATTCTGCTACTTTTTGGGTGTTTCCCTGCTTATGACCTTCTGTTCAGTTCAATTTATGTCTTTGTCCAGCTTGTCATTATGAAATATTCCGGCTAGTTGGAAGCTCTGGGGTGGCAGATTTTCCCCCTCCACACCGTGAGTCGGTGTGGTGGTTATTTTTGTAAACTCTGCGTGGACTTTTAGTTTTTATACTGACCGCACAGCAACCTATCATATCTCTGTCTATTTAGATAGTAGTGGCCTCCTTTGCTAAAAAATCTAGTTTCATTTCTGAGTTTGTCATTTCCCTCTCCACTCACCGTCAATATTTGTGGGGGGCTATCTTCCTTTGGGGGTTTCTCTGAGGTGAGATAGCTTTCCGTTTCCATCTTTAGGGGTAGCTAGTTCTTAGGCTGTGCAGAGGCGTCTAGGCAGAGTTAGGTACGCTCCACGGCTATTTCTAGTGTTGGTGTTAGGAGTAGGGATTGCGGTCAGTAAAGTTACCACCTCCTCAGAGCTAGTCCTATTTTTGTTTTACCCACCAGGTCATTTCAGTGCTGCTCCGTAGTGAGTCCATGATTGGTTTTGCCCACCAGGTCATCTCAGCACCGCTCCGTACCCACCAGGTCATAACACCCTTCCCATATGCAAAACACGTCATCTATGTATGTAAGCCAATGATGACAATGAGTACAGTATAAAGAATTAGGGTAAACAAATTTGGATTCGAAATAAGACATGAAAGTATTAGCATAGGGTGGGGCCACATTGGACCTCATGACTGTTCCTTGTGTCTGTAAATAAAATGTATCTTCAAACAGAAAACATTTTTCTGTAAGTACGAGTTTTAATAATTCCATCAAAGTTAATGACCATTGAATTCATATTGGATTGTTCCAGTAGGAGCCTAGCTGCTTGTATGCCTTTCTCGTGTTTTATTGATGTATATAGATTATTTACATCTAGTGTGACCAAAATAGTTTCTTTTGTGACTTTGCCCATATTCTTGATAATGTTAAGGAAGGCCCCTGTATCCAAAATAAAGGATGAGGTGTTTTTAACTAAAGGGGTTAATTAATACCTTCTCCAGCAATATAGATAGTGGTGATAAGATGGAATTTGTGGAGACCACTATGGGTCTCTCTGGGGGGCTTATCCAGCCTTTTGTGGATTTTGGGCAATGTATAAAATACTGGTATCATAGGGTCCACTTTAATAAGAAACTCCTGTTTTTTTTTGTCAGTAATGCCTAAATGAATAGCCTGTTCTAAAACACCTCTGATTTTTTGTTCTATGGCCATAGTGGGATTCTGCTTTAGAGGTAAATAGACAGTTCTGTTATTAAGTTGTTTTAAAATTTTGTCTCTATACATGGAATGGTCCATAATGACCGTGGCACCCCCTTTATCCACTGGTTTTATAATTATGTCTTATTATGTCTTATGTCATCAGACATGAGGGCTTGAAGTGCCTTACGTTCACTTGGGTCTAAATTTGTTTGAAAAAATAACTCCCCTTTAGTGATTTGTTTAGAAAAATTACTGAGTCTTTCTCTATCAGAGCGATAAACGTCTCAACTGGTGGGTTGATTTGGGGTGAATTAAATTTACATGGTAGCTTGAGACCTAGACTGGGTCGGTTAATAGGTGTAATGGTAGTAGTAACTCTCTCTGTATTATTCAGAGGAACTTAATTGTGAAAGAAAGTTTTTAATCTTAAGTTTCTGTAAAATCTTTGTAGATCAAGATCTAGATGGAATGTATTAAATTTATATGTGGGACAGAATGATAAACCTTTCTGTAATAAACGTAACTGTGTATGGTCCAAAGTTTTAGAGGAAACGTTGATAACTAGATTGGTAGTACTACCTGTGATCTCGTGTTCATCGTATGGCGATTGATTTCTGAAACATTGCCCACCCCTCTTTGTTCTTTTCTTTGATTGTTTCTTCTGGCTGTACCTAAAAAAGGAACTCCATGTGTATCCATTCGTTCGTTGTCTGAGCTGGATGCTGAAGAGCCTTCTGTATATCTGGATCCTCTGTGATAGGGTCTGAAGGGGGTTTTAGAGCCACACCATCTATAAACTCTATTTTGCAGGTAGTCTTGTGTGAAACGGATGAGCTTCTGATGTTTTCTTTTTTCTGTTTCCAGTCGAAATGAATCTAGATTGTCTTTCATACGAGATTTTATAGAATCAAATTCTTCTTTAGACAACGTATCTTTTAGTTGTGTTTCAATACCTTGTAATTTGTCTTGACTAGTTTTCACCTCTTTATGTAGATAATCCAAGGTCAAAGTAATCAGATCTAGAGAGCAATTATTAAGAATTTGCTCAAAATGTTGACAAAAATCTGCGTTGTCCTGAAAAAGAGTTGGACAATTCCCCAATGTGGGGTCCTTTTTTTACTAAATAAAATGGTGCCATCACAGCCCCCTTGCCCAAAATGCACCGTACAGAGCACCTTCAACATGGTGATCTAGTGGCAGTTAAGGGACTCATTGCAGGAGGCAGAATTAAGAAGTAGGCACAATGTAATGTCATGCCCAATTCCCCAATGTAGGGTCCTTATTTTACAAATTAAAATAGTGCCATAATAGAAAAAACTTGGCACTCAGTAGTGAGGAAAATTATTTTGCTTCTTTTTATTATTAATGCATCCAGACAAAATTAACGAATAAACGTTTTCGGTCCAGCAAAGGACCTTCATCAGACAATTCTTTAGTGTGAACTGGATGTAGAAGCAATCTAAGAAGGTATAAGGACATCCACAGATTATATAACAGTAAACTTTATTACAAAAATATATAAAATAGTACAAATATATTTCAAAAAAGTGATTTTTAAAACCGGATGATGTGCCAGATCAATAGCGCCACCTATACCCCAATAGTATATAATACATAGTGAGAGAAAGGTATGTGTTGCAAATATAAGGTATTTATATCCAGACCAAGTGGTCAAAATGTACCAATGTACAACAGGAACAACACTCACCAAAAAAGTAGATGGGGAAGGTGGCACTAGGTCGCATCCAAGAGCGCCCCAAAGATCTTTACAAAGTTGGTAACAGAAGATCTCAAATAGTTGTCTACCAGACGCCGGTTTGACAATCTCACACAACAACAACGGCAAGCCATCAAAGAATTACAATCATACAAAGATGTAGTATACAAGCCGGCTGACAAGGGGGGAAACATCGTGGTCTGGCCATGTCAAAAATATGAGAAAGAAGCGTTTTGACAATTGAGGGATGATAACACCTACTCAAAATTGTCATATAATCCGGTTGCCTCTTTCTCATCTCAGTTGCAGCGAATCCTTATTAAGGCTCATGAGGGAGGTATTATTGACAAAAGGATGTTGGAGGGGTTGACGGTCAGGTTCCCCAAGACGCCAACTTTCTATCTCTTGCCGAAAATCCACAAGGATGCCGTCGACCCCCCTGGACGTCCGATAGTGTCTGGCATTGATGGTCTATCTGACCCGATATGCAAATTTATTGATTATTTCTTGAAACCTTTGGTAGAAAATCTACCATCTTATGTACGTGACACTACAGACATCCTCACAAGGGTCGACGGCGTCCTTGTGGATCAACATGTATTATTGGTCACCGCCGACATTCAAACCCTATATACATGTATTGACCATACTCATGGTTTGGATGCGGTCCGTTTCTTCCTGGGGACCTCCGACCTGGACAGCTCTCTGTGTGGTTTAATCCTCGAGCTGCTGCATTTTATCCTCACCAATAATTTTTTTGTTTTCAAAGATGTTTTTTACTTGCAGAAGCGTGGCACAGCCATGGGTGCGGCCTGTGCGCCCTCGTACGCTAATCTCTTCCTTGGTTTTTGGGAGAGATCCTTGTTTGGCGACGAGGGTGCGGGGAGCCGCTGACCATGTGCTGTGCTGGCTTCGGTACATTGATGATATTTTTTTCATATGGGCGGGGACACCGCAGCAGCTCGAGGATTTCATGCTTCAACTGAACACGAATCCGTTTAATTTCAAACTTACTTACCAGTATCACTCTACCCGGATTGACTTTTTAGACGTCACTCTGGAGGTCGACGCTGCTCGATACATCCAGACTGACATCTTTCGCAAACCTACTTCTGTCAATGCCTTGATTCGTGCAGATTCGGCACATAATCCTGCCACCATCAGAGCTGTCCCGGTCGGACAGTTCCTAAGGTTGAGACGGATCTGTTCATCCGACCAGAAATTTCAGAACCAAGCCACAGATTTGCAGTCTCGTTTTTTAGCACGCGGCTATAGCCGCAGGAGTGTTAAGCGTGGCTTTGATAGGGCCGGAAAAATTCGGCGTAGTGACCTACTATATACAACTAAGAGAAGAAAGACAAATACCAGTGATGATACCATTAGATTCATTGGTACATATAATCATGAATAGCAAAACATCAGGGGCATCCTGAAGAAACACTGGTCTATTTTGAAGACAGAGCCCACCCTGGGGGCTAGCCTGGGAGATTTTCCTGCTATGACCGCCAGGAGGGCACCCAATTTAGGTAACCTCCTGGTTAGGAGTCATTATGTTCCACCTATTCAAAACCTTTTTGGCACTCGGGGACCCCTACTTGGGTGTTTTCAGTGTGGCCACTGCCTGGCCTGCGCGAATGTCGACCGCATCTCTACTTTTGATACATCAGATGGCCTTAAACAATTTCAGATTAGACAGCACATCACGTGTGGCACAAGTAATGTTGTATATTACGCCACATGTGCCTGTCCTCGCATATATATAGGCCTCACTTCTAGGGAGCTCAGAATTAGGGTGCGGGAGCACGTTCGAGACATTCGCGCGGCTGGGACGGTGGTCGATCCCTCTGAGCTGGAGACTCTCCCGCGTCACTTTAGGACTTTTCACAATTGTGACGCGGGGTCTCTTCGGGTCAGGGGGATCGAAAGCCTTCACCTTGGAGTGAGGGGTGGAAATTATAAAAAATTCTTAGCCCAACATGAGGCGAACTGGATAGTTCGCCTCAACACTATGGTGCCCAATGGGCTTAATGAGACACTAAGCTTGTCGTCCTTTTTATAATATAGTACCGTATTCTGGGGCTCATTTGTCTTACCCCTTTTTGACATCATTATGCACCTTTTGGATCATATAATCGGATCCTTTTATTGCTCTTTATGTTTTTAACTTTTTCTTTTTCACTATTTCTTTAGTTTTCATGGATTTATGCATGAATCAACGTATCCCAGATATATTTTGACGTGTCTCTACTTGGACCCCAAAGTCTCTCGTGCATGCACCTTTATTCTTATTAAGACATATACATCATCTGATGAAAAGAGGATCTCTTCTGACAACAAGCAGAACATAAATGATGGACGTTTTGTTTTCTATGACATACCATCTCTGGCTTGTCAAGGTAAGGAGGCTTATTTGCCGTGCAATGCTCCTCTGGGAAATTAAATATGCAAATTGCCTCTTCTGAGAAAATGAGGACTTAACTCTATAGCGCCACCTGTTGGAAGTAGTGATCCTACAAGTCACAATCAACCCTCTAACGAGTCGTGCAATATGACTTAGGATAAAAGCGAAATCAGTATCTCAATTCGCAGACACGGTGTTTCGGGCTGTTGGCCCTCGTCAGTGCGAAGCATGAGGACTGATTTGGCTAGGTGAGAGGCTCTGGACTGGGGTCTAAGGGGTATCATTTCTCCTTATGGAGAGTGACATACCATCTCTGGCTTGTCAAGGTAAGGAGGCTAATTTGCCGTACAATGCTCCCCTGGGAAATTAAAAATGCAAATTGCCTCTTCTGAGAAAAAGAGGACTTAACTCTATAGCGCCACCTGTTGCATATGTTTATATGGAGTGGGGTAATCTTGTTCCCTATGGCGTTATTGTACGTAATTTCTGAAACATAATGTGGTTGTCTGGTATTTTGTTTAGATTATATAACAGACAGCAAAAACAGTGGCAAAATGGCCTACAATGCCCAAAGATGGAGATGTATGAGGGTTCTCACAGAAATACCACACTGGCAAATATGTGCCCTTTTTATATTTTTTTTATGCTAAGTAGTGCTGTATATAATTTCAGTAACAGACAGCAAAAAAAGTGGTACATTGGCCTACAATGCCCAAACTTGGAGCACACAGATATATGAGGGCTGTCACGGAAATACCACACTGGCAAATATGTGGCCTTTTTATATTTTTTAGGCTGAATAGTTCTGTATATAATTAGAGTAACAGACAGCAAAAAAAGTGGTAAACTGGCCTACAATGACCAAACTTGGAGCATGCAGATATGAGGGCTCTCACGGAAATACCACACTGGCAAATATGTGGCCTTTTTATATTTTTTATGCTAAATAGTGCTGTATATAATTAGAGTAACAGACAGCAAAAACAGTGTCAAAATGGCCTACAGTGCCCAAATTTGGAGAACGCAGATATGAGGGCTGTCACGGAAATGACACAATGGCAAATATGTGGCCTGTTTTTTTTAGAAATGCCAAATAGTGCTGTATATAATTAGAGTAACAGACAGCAAAAACAGTGGCAAAATGGCCTAAAATGCAAAAACTTGGAGCACGCAGATATATGAGGCCTTTTTTAGTGAATTTAAAACACCAACAAAAAAAAAGGGGCACAAGGCTAGCAAACACAACTATGCTACGTATGCCTGACAAACTATGATTTTTAAACAGGCCTCTGTATGACAGAACACTCTGTATATATTTTTTGGGGGGTGAATTTTTGGGAAAAAAAATGCAACTAGGTATATAGTAAAGAAGCTGCAGTAGCAGCAGCAGACAGTTATGAAGCTTTGGGAGGGATGCAGTGGGAGCAATGGACACACATACAGTGCCTGCAGGCCTTGCACTGATGTGGATATGCTGTGCCCTGCCTACCTAGCGCTCGGGACCCACAAATTAGCTCTAAAAAGGACTGTTGGTTTCTCAGGAGTTGTGGATTTAAGAGTTGCAGACCTACACTAACTCTAAAAACCACGATTCTGACCCTATCTTGGCAGCAGCTCTCCCTACTCTCACTGAATCCATTGCAGAATGCGGCGAGCAGGGCGGCGCCAGGTCTCTTATACTCAGGATGATGCTGTGCGGCCAAGCCAATCACTGCACGACCACAACAAAGATGGTGTGGCATTTCATCAACTGGGAGACAATTCCTGCATCGTGATTGGGTCTCTAAAGTCCATAAAAAATGCTGGGTGGAGACACCAGTTACCGCCAAATAATCCCGGAAATGCACGGTGCTCGCCTAGTACACTGAGCATAGTGATACTCGGGCGAGTAACGAGTAGTGGTGAGCACGTTCACTCATCACTATCTAGCATGAACTGCACGCTTGAGATCTCCCCAGACTGGCTCAATGATACTGAGGTCAGAGGACTGAGATGGCTACCCCAGAACCTTCACTTTGTTCTGCTGTAGCCAATAACAGGTCGACTTGGCCTTGTGTTTTGGATCGTTGTCATGTTGGAACATCCAAGTACTTCCCATGCGCAGTTTTTGGGCTGATGAGTGCAAATTTGTCTCTAGTATTTGCTGATAACGTGCAGTATTCATCTTTCCTTCAACTTTGACCATGTTTCCTGTGCCTTTGTAGCTCGCACATCCCCAAATTATCAGTGATCCACCTCCATGCTTTACAGTAGGAATGGTGTTCTTTTCATTATAGGCCTTGTTGACCTCTCTCCAAATGTAACGTTTATAGTTGTGGCCAAAAAGTTCAATGTTGGTCTCATCACTCTAAATTACTTTGTTCCAGAAGTTTTGAGGCTTGTCTTTGTGCTGTTTTGTGTATAGTAGGTGAGATACTTTGTGGCATTTGTGCAGTAATGGCTTTCTTCTGGAGACTCAACCTTGTAGCCCATTTTTCTTCAAGTGCCTCCTTATTATGCATCTTGAAGCAGCCACACCGCTAGTTTTTAGAGTGTCATGTATTTCAGCTGATTTGTGGGTTTTCTTTACATCACGAACAATTTTCCTGGCAGTGGTGGACAGCATTTTTGCTGGTCTACCTGACCGTGGTTTTGTTTTTATAGAGCCCCTGATTTTCCTTTTGTTAATCAGTTTGAATTCTGCTGACTTGCATTATTAGTTCCTTGGATATCTTTTTGTATCCCTTTCCTGTTTTATACAGTTCAACTACTTTTCTTGTAGATCCATTGACAATTCTTTTGCTTTCCCCATGACTCACAATCAAGAAACAACAGTGGCTGGATGAAAGATGCAAGAGTCTGTCTTGATCCCAGAAACTCACTCAGCTTTTATGCACATACACTATAAGCAAACAAGTCACCAGTGAGGATGTTACTTTTAGTAGCCATTCAAACCCATTTGTGTTAACTTCAGTGCATGTTATCAGGCCAAAATCACCAGAGTATGTGAACTTTGATCAGGGTCATTTGAATGTTTTGGGTTGTCATTATGATATAAAAAGAGAAAGCACAATAGAGAATCATAAAAGGAAAGTAACTGGCCAATGAGCTCAGAGACAGAATTGTGGCATGGCACAGATCTGGCAAAGGTTACAACATAATTTCTGCAGTAATCAATGTTCCTAAGAGCACAGTGGCCTTCATAATCCTTAAGTGGAAGAATTTTGGGACCACCAGAAGTCTTCCTAGACCTGGCCGTCCAGCCAAACTGAGCAATCATGGGAGAAAAGCCTTGGTGAGAGAGGTAAACAAAAAACCCAAGATCACTGTGTCTGAACTTCAGATATAAAGTAAGGGGATGGGAGAAAATTCCACAAAGTCAGATATCACTGCAGCCCTCCACCAGCCAGGCCTTTATGGCAGAGTGGCTTGACAGAAGCCTCTCCCCAGTGCAATATAACATATGAAAGCCTTCATAGAGCTTGCTAAAAAACACATGAAGGACTTCCAGGCAATGAGAAATAAGATTCTCTGGTCTGATGAGACAAAAATAGAACTTTTTGGTGATAATTCTAAGCCATATGTGTAAACAAAACCAGCAACTGCTCATCACCTGCCCAATACAATCCTAACAGTGAAAGATGGTGGTGGCAGCATGAGGCTATGGGGGTGTTTTTCAGATGCAGGGACAGGATGACTGGTTGTCATTGAAGGAAGCATGAATGCGACCAAGGATAGAGAGATCCTGGATGAAAATCTCTTCCAGAATGCTCTGGGCCTCAGACTTGGCCGAGGGTTCTCCTTCCAACAAGGCAAATGGCCATAAGCACACAGCTAAAATAACAAAAGAATGGCTTCAGAACAACTCTGTGACCATTCTTGACTCGTGCAGAAAGAGCCCTGACCTAAACTCAATTGAGCATCTCTAGAGAGACCTGACAATGGCTGTCCACCAACGTTCACCATCCAACCTGACGGAACTGGAGGGGATCTGCAAGGAAGAATGGCAGAGGATCCTCAAATCTAGGTGTGAAAAACTTGTTGCATCATTCTCAAGATGACTCATGGCTGTACTAGCTCAAAATGGTGCTTCCACTCAATGCTGAGCAAAGGGTGTGAATACTTATGACCATGTGATATTTCAGTTTTCCTTTTAATACATTTGCAAACATTTCTACATTTCTGTTTTTTTTTCAGTCAAGATTGGGTGCAGGGTGTACATTAATGAGAAAATAAATTATTTTTTTTAATTTACCAAATGGCTGCAATGAAAAATAGAGTGAGAAATGTAAAGGGGTCTTAATACTTTTGGTACCCACTGTATGTATAGCATGAGGAAACTTTGACTAAATTTAGCTTTCCCCCTCTAATCATAAATGCTATAATGGGAATGTACTTGGCCACATCAGCGAGAATAAGGCTTTACGGCTCATTAACAGTTTCATTCCAAATATGTAATGGAACGAGACAGGGACGTCCGCTATCATCTCTTCTGTTTGTGATGACCATAGAACCCCTGTTACAGGCTATCCAACAAAATCCTGAAATCAAGGGTATTTGCATAGGAGAAGATCTTTATAACACAGGAGCCTTTGCGGATGACCTCTTGTTTGTGCTCTCCCAGGCTTTGAGAGGGTTGCCAGCCTTAAAACAAGCATTGTAAAAGATATGGTGATCTATGAAATTTTAAAGTGATTACAACTAAATCTGAGGCGCTGGGCCTGGACCTTCCTGGGGAGCTGGAAAGAAAACTCAAGTAAAATCATTCCTTCATCTGGCCGCCTAGATTTATATCATACCTAGGTATTAAAATAGGAAAGACAGACAGAGATCTCTTCACTTTAAACATAAAACCGTTAATAGAAATCACGAATGCCTGCATTCGATCCTGGAGAAACCCCTTACATTCATGGATGGGGAGAAAGAATATCTTAAAAAAACATTTCTCCAACATGGGACACTGTCCTCTTTCCTTCATAGACATAAACATAAGCTACATTTAAGCAGACTTATCACACCTTTTGAAGGCCTCTGGGCCAAAACCGAACACCCCACCAGGGCGCTCTCTACAATTTACCAGCAATTGCTAAAAAGCTGATACTACCCTGAAACAAGCATACCTAGCACTTTGGGAAAAAGACCTTGGCAACAACTTTTCAGATGCTCAGATAAAACATATATACCAAAATTCACATGGATATTTGCATTGTGTACGAATCCAAGAGAATTCCTTTAAAATAATAACTAGGTGGTATACCACTCCTAAACAGATACACAAATGGCACAACTCGGTGCCCAATACATGCTGGAGGTGCCAAAAAGCTGAAGGAGGATTCTTCCACATTTGGTGGTCTTGCCCAACTCTGCAGAGTTTTTGGAAAACAATATCCAAGACTATTTCTGAAGCCATAGGCAAACAATTCACACTGACACCTGAAACGGCTTTATTAAATTTTCCAATCAATCAATCGCCATATAGAGGAAGTAAATAAACAGATAAATACCAGCGTTAATACAACCACTATAAAAGGTATTAGGGGTGTTCCATAAAAGAGGGGGAAGCATTAAAAAAAATATATGCCTAGTACGGCTCTCACTGTAAAATACAGTCGTGGTTCAGTGCACTTACGTTGCCCAAAAGGAGGGGGTGAGACCAGATGGGTGCCGTGTGCTGCCTTCAGCAGTGTCAGGTAAGGTTGCCGTAGTTGCGCACGATCCTCCGTAGCCCCGTGCACTTCCGTTGTCAGAAGGGGATGAAGTCAGGTGAAAGCCGCGTATTGCCTTTAGAATAGCGGGCTGCAGGCACTGCCCCGGCCGGTGGCAGAAGATCCTGCGCTCGCGTGTTCTGTAGAGTAGGTCAGCGTTGCTGGGCTAAGCCGCTAGGTGCTCTGCTGCTGCAGGACCTTACGTGACGTCACGGTCACGTGATTGCTCACGTGACAGGCTAGGGAAAGCGTATAGGACCAAATCCTATGCGTTTCGGAGACAACCGTGCTCCTTCATCAGGGATCCCTAAAATAAATAACTTTGATATAATTTAGTCTTACATAACTATAAAAATTTCAACAAGTAGCACTTCTTTAATAGATCTAGCCATGCTTGGTCATTTATTGCATTAAGTTAAACTCTGTAAAGCTATTACCTTTAGGTAACTTCTCACACTCGGGCTCCTGTTGAGCTTCCCCTTGGATGGGGAACTTTAGTTTTTCATTCCATCAAGTCGGCACTGGATTGTCCGATTCATGTTACTGTAATATTTACCTTTTTCTGTTTTATACTCTACTACATGCTTCACAATTCTTATATGGTTAAGATAATGTCTTTGAATGTATGATCTGTTTTTCTATACATGGTTTATCATTCATTGTATGATTTATTATCGTTAAATAAAAAGAACATTGAAAAAAAGAGACAATGGGCAGTGAACTTTGCATTGCAATAAAACAAAAGCTGGAGTGGTGCTTTACCCCAAATCTGAAAATTAATACAATTTGAGGACATTACAAGCTTACCTTAACCTCTTTCTGACATACGGCATAATAGTACACCGATGTTGGACTCCCCCTGTTTGGTGCGGGCTGACATGTGACCGCAACAGCTGCAGGTGGAATCACTATCCACCCACTGCTGTTAACTAGTTAAATGCCTCTGTCAATTTTTAATTGTGCCTCACCAATGGGTCAGCATGACAACCAGAGATCTAAAGCAGACCTCTATGGTTTGCATTGCTGGATTGATATGAGTATGGCCCACTGGTTAGCACTAGGGTTGAGCAAAACGGATCGGACAAATTCAAAAACCGCCGACTTTCGGCAAAGTTGGGGTTTTGTGAAACCCGACCCGATCCCACTGTGGGATCGGCCATGCGGTCGGCGATCTGCGCGCCAAAGTCGCGTTTCATATGACGCTTTCAGCACCATTTTTCAGCCAATGAAGGAGGATGCAGAGTGTGGGCAGCGTGATGACATAGGTCTCGGTCCCCACCATCTTAGAGAAGGGCATGACAGTGATTGGCTTGCTTTCTGCGGCATCACAGGGGCTATAAAGGGGCGTTCCCGCCGACCACCATCTTACTTCTGCCGATCTCAGCATAGGGAGAGGTTGCTGCAGCTTCGTCAGAAGCAGGGATATAGTTAGGGAGAGAAGATTAACCCCAAACCACTTGTGCTGTAGCGATTTCCACTGTCCAACACCACCTTTGTTTTGCAGGGAAAGCGGAGGCTATATCTTTGTGCATCAGCTCTGTAGCTTATTAGGCTGCCTTATAAGGCTCCCTGATAGCTGCATTGCTGTTTGCACGCTGCTGTGCAAACCAACTGCTTTTTTAAAAGCAAAAATCCTGTTGCTCCTTTCTGCAGTTATCTTGTTTATTTGTCCACACTTTTGTGTGCAGCAGTTCTTTTTGTTGCTGCCATACTTGTCCTGAGATCATTGGAGGGAGATTGAAATTGTACTACAGTCCTTGTATTTTTTCAGATATCTTCCAGCCACTTGCTGCCACTTACATTGCGTTGTGTTACACACTGTGCCTGAGTTGTGGTGTTGTCTCCCCCCAAAAAAGTGAGATTGAAATTCTCACAAAGTGGATAACCTCAGTCCTCTTTGTTTGTGGTGTATCAGCCAGCCACCTGCTGCCACTCACATTGCATTGTGAAATACACTGGGCCTGAGTTGTGGTGCAGTCTCCCCAAAATAAAAGGGAGATTTTAATTGTCACACACTGGATATACGTCAGTTCTGTTAGTTTGCCGTATATCAGCCAGCCACTTTCTGCCACTTACATTGTGTAGTGTAATACACTGGGCCTGATTTTTGCTGCAGTCTTCCCCACAAAAAAGGGAGATTTAAATTCTCAACAAGTTTAGATACACCTTTTACATTGTTTTACAGTACCATATAACAGTTGTTATTTTGGTTACATTTTCCCAAAAATGAGGAAGTCTGGTGGAAGAGGCCGTGGGCGGTCGTTGCCAGCTGGTAATGATGGTGGTGGTGGTGGAGCATCTGATGGTAGTGGGAAAAGCAAAATAGCACCTAAGGCTGGAGATGTTGAGCCAGCGTCATCGTCTGGCTACACAAGGCCTCGAAGGCTCCCTTATCTGGGAGTAGGAAAACAGCTTTTAAAGCCGAAGCAGCAGGAAAAAGTTTTGTCTTTCCTTGCTGACTCAGCCTCTAGCTCCTTCGCCTCCTCTTCAGAAAGTTCCAAATATAAAAGCAGCGAGTCATCAGTGGATGCTTCCTGTCAGGAACAAGTCGCTTCCTTGTGTCCTTCACCCAGAACAGCAGTGAAGGATGCGTCAGGCGACACTACAGGTTACTCCATTGAGGTCTTTACACATACCGTGCCTGGGTTAGAAAGGGAAATTGTTAACAGCCCATTACAAGATGAATCGGACATGGAGTGCACTGATGCACAGCCACAGCTAGATTATTATGCTGTTTCATTGACTCAGATCAGTACATTGCCCTCGCAGTGTACTGAGCCAGAAACTGACCCTGATGAGACTATGGTGCCCCGTCCCGAACGCTATAGCACCTTACACGGTGACACAGAGAAAGGTGCACATGACATTGAAGAGGAGATGATAGATGACCCAGTTGTTGACCCAGATTGGCAGCCGTTGGGGGAAGAGGGTGCCCCTGACAGTAGCTCAGAAGCGGAGGGGGATGATCCGCAGCAGCCATCAACATCACAACAGCTTTCATCTGGCAGGCCCGTCTCAGGCCAAAATAGTTTGTCAACCAAAAAAACAGTTTTAGGACAGCAAGGCCATCCGGTGAAAGTAGCACAGCGTGGAATGCCTGAAAAGGTATTGCATAGTAGGATCAGTGGAGTGTGGCAATTTTTTAACCAAGATCCGAATGATCAGTGGAAAGTTATCTGTAAAAAATGCTCAAAGACCTTTAGCAGAGGGAAGAATCCCCTAAATTTAAATACAACGTGCATGCGTAGACATTTAACCAGCATGCACTTGCAAGCCTGGACTAACTACCAAACGTCCTGTACCATTGGTGCACCTTCTCAGAATGAAGGTAGTCAGCAACGCTACATTGCATCCCTAACTGTAAGCCCACCAGTTAGGACACCACCAGCAGCAAATGTGGAAGTATCGTCGCAAGGCCAAAGCAGTCAGGGAATCACAAGGTTTTTGGTAGGAAACATTGTATGTAGGTTAACATCAAGAATACCATCACCAACCCTCTCTCAATCCGCCATGTCCACCACCACCGCTAGTTCCACCATATGCACCTCTCCAGTCCAGCTCACCCTACAAGAGACTCTCTCAGGAAAAGAAAGTACTCATCCTGTCATCCGCGTACACAGGGTTTGAACGCCCACATTGCTAGACTAATCTCGTTATAGATGATGCCCTACCGGTTGGTTGAAAGTGAAGCTTTCAAAGCCCTGATGGCCTACGCAGTACCATGCTATGACCTACCCAGTCGACACTTCTTTGCGAGAAAAGCCATCCCAGCCCTCCACCAGCATGTCAAAGACCGCATTGTCCATGCACTGAGGCAATCATTCAGTAGAAAGGTTCACCTCACAACAGATGCATGGACCAGTAGGCATGGCCAGGGATGTTACATGTCCATCATGGCACACTGGGTTAAAGTGGTGGATGCAGGGTCCACAGGGGACAGCCATAGTGGGACAGTTCTGCCTAGCCCATGGTCTAGGAAACAGCTGGCTGTAGGCATTCGCCCCTCCTCCTCCTCCTTTTCCTCCTCCAGAAGCAAGAGCTCGTCCACAGAGTGCAGTCACACGACCACTCCATCCGCAGCTGCCAGTGTTGCACACGAGGTGTCCCATTATGGAACAGCTTGTGGTAAGCGTCAGCAGGCTGTGTTGGAAATGAAGTGTTTGGGTGACAACAGACACACCGCGGAAGTTCTGGTTGAGTACTTGCAGCAAGAAACTCAGTCATGGCTGGGCAGTGTACATCTTGAGGCAGGCAAGGTAGTCAGTGATAACGGAAGGAATTTTATGGCTGCCATAGCCCTTTCACAACTGAAACACATACCTTGCCTGGCTCACACCTTGAACCTGGTGGTGCAGTGCTTCTTGAAAAATTATCCGGGGTTACCAGCCCTGCTCCTGAAGGTGTGAAGACTTTGCTCGCACATCCGCCGGTCACCCGTACACTCCAGCCATATGCTGAACCATCAGCGATCGCTCAGGCTTCCCCAGCACCGCCTAATAATGCTTCAGAGGCTGTGCGAACAGAGGCGGGCTGTAATGTATTTGTGGGAGGAAACACATACATGGGCAGGCAGTTGGATGGCAGACATGAAGTTGTCAGGTGTGCAGTGGTCGAAGCTACAAGACCTCTGTCAAGTCCTTCAGTGTTTTGAGGAATGCACACGGCTGGTAAGTGCAGACGACGCCATCATAAGCATGAGCATCCCACTAATGCATCTGCTGATGCAAAGTTTGACAACACATTAAGGAGCAGGCGTCTGCAGCCGAGGATGAGGGAAGCCTTGATGACAGTCAGCCATTGTCTGCTCAGGGAACTCTCCTGGACGAGGTGGCGGACGAAGAAGAAGAGGAGGAGGATGATGGGGATGGATATTTATGGGAGGAGGATGCTTCTCAGGGGGCAATAGAAACTGGTGATGTTGCAAGGTCAGGTACAGGGTTTTTGCAGGAGACAAGTGATGTTGATTTGCAAGAAAGTGCTCCTCACCCTAGCACAAGCAGTGAATTGACACCTGGAACATTGGCCCACATGGCTGATTATGCCTTACGTATCCTAAAAAGGGACCCCCGCATTATCAAAATGATGACCGATGACGATTACTGGTTGGCCTGCCTCCTGGATCCACGATATAAAGGAAAATTACAAAATATCATGCCACATGAGAACCTTGAGCAAATATTGGCTTCCAAAAAAGCAACTCTTGTAGACCGTTTGGATCAGGCATTTCCAGCACATAGCGGTGGTGATGGTTCTCACACGAGCTGTAGGTGGCTACATGGCAGAGGTGTTAGAGGTGCACAAATCAGAAGTGGCGTTGGACAGAAGGGTTTTATGACCAGGTTGTGGAGTGATTTCGCAATGACCGCAGACACGACAGGTACTGCTGCATCTATTCAAAGTGACAGGAGACTGCATTTGTCCAGTATGGTTATGAACTATTTTTCCTCCCTTATCTATGTTCTCCCTCACAGGTCATTCCCCTTTGATTACTGGGCATCTAAAATAGACACCTGGCCTGAATTGGCAGAATATGCATTACAGGAGCTCGCTTGCCCTGCTGCTTGTGTGCTATCAGAAATAGTCTTCAGTGCTGCTGGTTCAATACTGACCGAAAAAAGGACTCGTCTGGCTACCCAAAATGTTGATGATCTAACCTTCATTAAAATGAACCAGTCATGGATTTCAAATTATTTTTCCCCACCTTCCCCTCCTGACACGTAGCAGCTGCTGAATGTCCACCATAGGCCTTTTTTTACCTCCCTAAATGGGCTGACTCCCCCCAGAGGGCCATGGGCACCCGTGTGAGTGGCGTTTGCCTGGACAGGTGGGTGTGCCCACTCTTGGGCGACGGCACTGGCACAGGGTCTTTTATAGTACAATGAAGTGTCTCTGATGGTTGTGGTGCACAACCAACATCAGACACACCGTCGTAATATGAGGGCCCTGTGCCAGTACCGCCGCCCACGAGAGAGTGTTCCCCCCAGGTCAAACAGTGCTCTACCACTTGCAAAACTTACCTCTCCCTGCTCAACCACTGTGTAGTCTGTGCTGTTAAATCCTTCAATGCCACTGCCAATACAAATTTGTTGAAATGATAGATGATAGCAAAAATATACAGGGGCCCTGGCCTCCATTTAGAACAGTTAACACTTTGTGCCAACTACCACTGGCTGCTACTCAGCAGATGAGCCCACCCCTGTACCTAGCTATGCCACCTGTTTATTTATGAACATATTTTGGGCAGACATTTACTCACTTTATTATTTTGGCCTACTAACTGTGTCAACCACTCCTTACAGTTGTCCTCCACTGAACAAAGCTCTGCCTCCTGTGTACTCCAGTTACCAATTTTGAACTGCATTTAACCTACTTTTTTATTTTAAGCCTACTAACTGTGTCTGTCTGCACCACTCAATACAGCTGTCCTCCACTGAACAAAGCTATGCCGCCTGTTTACTCCTGTTACCATTTTTGAACTGCTTGGAGCCCACTTTTTTAATGTGGGCCTACAAACTGTGTCTGCGCCACTCCTTTCAATTGTCCTCCGCTGAACAAAGCTGAGCCGCCAGTTTCATCCTGTTTTGAATATTAAACTGCATTTGGCCTACTTGTTTGGTTGGGCCTACTAACGGTGTCTGCAGCTCCTTGCTTTTCTCCTCCACTGAACAAAGCTGAGCCTCAATTTTCATCCTGTGTCGAATATTAAACTGCATTTGGCCTACTTGTTTGGTTGGGCCTGCTAACGGTGTCTGCCGCTCCTTGCTTTTCTCCACTTTACAAAGCTGAGCCTCAGTTTTCATCCTGTGTCAAATATTAAACTGCATTTGGCCTACTTGTTTGGTTGGGCCTACTAATGGTGTCTGCCCCTCATTACAGTTGTCCTCCACTGAACAAAGCAATGCCGCCTGTTTAGTCCTGTTACCACATTTGAACTGCATTTAGCCTACTTTATTATTTGGGCCTCTATATCTGTTTTTCCTCCTCATCCTGCCCATTGCCCAGCCACTGCTAGATGAGTCTGCTGGTACATTGACCCAGACCACTACATTCCCCTTTCACTCTACACAGCCAGAATCTGACCCTGCTGAAAGTCAGGTTCCCCTTCCCGCATACTATACCACCTTACACAGGGACAAAGAGGAAGGTGCAGATGAAAGTGCAGGTTCCTTCATCAGGTGGGGGGAGGCATACTCATTGGCGACGTCACTGGCACAGGGCCCCTCATAGTATGCAAAAGTGTCTCTGCCGGTGGGAGGCGCCACCGCCGTCAAACACACCGCCGTACTTTGAGTTGCCCTGTGCCAGTCCCAATGCGAATGAGTGGGCCCCCCTGCTTGCTCAGGATCACAGCACTTGCAAAGTTGAAATACTTACCTCTCCCTGCTCCACCTTCGTGACGTATTCTGCTTTTCCTGGGCCCACGACAAACTTGAACCAGCCCTACCCCCCCCCCACAACTTTAGCCAAATGACCCCCAATTTTCAATGCCTAACTATTATTATAAGGTAAATTAAGATTGACAAGCTTAAGTAACAAGAATTGATGTTTTTGCCCTTAAAATGGGCACCGTAGGTGTTTTCCTATCCTCCACTCACTGCCGACTTTGATTCCCAATTGACTTGCATTGGGTTTCGTGTTTCAGTCGGCCCCCGACTTTTCGCAATAATCGGCCGATTTCACAGCCGATTTCACCTGACCCGACTTTTGAGAAATTCGGGTTTCGCGAAACCCGACTCAATTCTAAATAAGTAAAAGTCGCTCAACTCTAGTTAGCACTCATAGCAACTGAGCACTGCTACATATAGGTGATCTGATCATCGCCTGTGTGCAGCAGAGGTGATCGAAGTAGTGCAGCTTCTAGTCTCCCATGGAGACTATTGAAGCATGCAAAAGTGAAAAAAGTTTTTAAAAGTATTAAAATCAATTATGCACATACACTCACTGTCCACTTTATTAGGTACACCTGTCCAACTTCTTGTTAACACTTAATTTCTAATCAGCCAATCACATGGCGGCAACTCAGTGCATTTAGGCATGTAGACATGGTCAAGACAATCTCCTGCAGTTCAAACCGAGCATCAGTATGGGGAAGAAAGGTGATTTGAGTGCCTTTGAACGTGGCATGGTTGTTGGTGCCAGAAGGGCTGGTCTGAGTATTTCAGAAACTGCTGATCTACTGGGATTTTCACGCACAACCATCTCTAGGGTTTACAGAGAATGGTCCAAAAAAGAAAAAAAATCCAGTGAGCGGCAGTTCTGTGGGCGGAAATGCCTTGTTGATGCCAGAGGTCAGAGGAGAATGGGCAGACTGGTTCGAGCTGATAGAAAGGCAACAGTGACTCAAATCGCCACCCGTTACAACCAAGGTAGGCCTAAGAGCATCTCTGAACGCACAGTGTGTCGAACTTTGAGGCAGATGGGCTACAGCAGCAGAAGACCACACCGGGTACCACTCCTTTCAGCTAAGAACAGGAAACTGAGGCTACAATTTGTACAAGCTCATCGAAATTGGACAGTAGAAGATTGGAAAAACGTTGCTTGGTCTGATGAGTCTCGATTTCTGCTGCGACATTCGGATGGTAGGGTCAGAATTTGGCGTAAACAACATGAAAGCATGGATCCATCCTGCCTTGTATGGAGCATCTTTGGGATGTGCAGCCGACAAATCTGCGGCAACTGTGTGATGCCATCATGTCAATATGGACCAAAATCTCTGAGGAATGCTTCCAGCACCTTGTTGAATCTATGCCACGAAGAATTGAGGCAGTTCTGAAGGCAAAAGGGGTCCAACCCGTTACTAGCATGGTGTACCTAATAAAGTGGCCGGTGAGTGTATATGGTATCGCCGCTTTCAGAATAGCCCAATATATCAAAATAAAAAAATAATTAATCCACTAAATTGCATAACTAGAAAAATAACACTTTTTTGGTTGCCGCTACATTGCAGTAAAATGCAATAACAGGCGATAAAAAGATTGCATCTACACCAAAATGGTATCAATAAAAATGGCAGTTTGACGCACAAAAAAAAGCCTCATCCAGCCCCAGATCACGAAAAATAGAGATGCTACAGGTCTTGGAAAATGGCACCTTTTGTTTTGCACCAGATTTTGAAAAAAATTTTCACCATTTCAATAAAAAAAGAACCAAGTCATGTTTGGTGTCCATGAACTTGTAATGACAGGTCAGTTTTAGCATTTAACCCCTTAACGACCGCCGATACGCCTTTTAACGGCGGCCGCTAAGGGTACTTAAACCACAGCGCCGTTAATTAACGGCGCTGTGGAAAAAGTGAATAGCGCCCCCCAGAGTCGGATTTTCTCTGGGTTCTCGGTTGCTGAGGGTAGCCGAGACCCCAGAGAACATGATACAGGGGGTTTTTACCGACCCCCGAGTTGCGATCGCCGGTAATTAACCGTTTACCGGCGGTCGCAACAAAAAAAAAAGCGATTTGCCATTTAATTTCTCTGTCCTCCGATGTGATCGCACATCGGAGGACAGAGAAATAGTGTCCCCGATGGCCCCCAATAGCCCCCCAATACTCATCTATCTCCCCCGGTGCTCCTCGTGGCTCCCGATGGGCGCCGCCATCTTTTTTCCGGGAAAAAATGGCGGGCGCATGCGCAGTGCGCCCGCCGCCCGGCACCCGGAAGATCTTTGGGGTCTCGGCTGCCGGGGGTAGCCGAGACCCTAAAGAACATGATCGGGGTCGGTTTTTACCGACCCCTGTTTTGCGATCGCCGGTAATTAACTGTTTACCGGCGACCGCAAAAAAGAAAAAAAGCGATCTGTAATTCTCTGTCCTCTGATGTGATCGCACATCAGAGGACAGAGAAATAGGGGGATTCGGGGACCCTATCATACTCACCCGGTGTCCCCGGGTCCTCCTGCGTCTCCTCTTGCCGGCCGGCTTCTTCCTCTGCAAAGAAAATGTCGGGCGCATGCGAGGTGCGCCCGCCATCTGCTGCCATCTGCCGGCCGGCAGGAGAGACGAGTTGAGGCTAAAATTAGGGCTAGGGCTAGGGTTAGGGCTAGGGTTAGGGCTAGGGTTAGGGTTAGGGCTAGGGTTGGGGCTAAATTTAGGGTTAGGGCTAGGGTTAGGGTTAGGGTTAGGCTACATTCACACTAGCGTTTTTTGGCCTCCGTTACAATGCGTTGTTGGAGAAAAAACGCATCCTGCAAAAGTGCTTGCAGGATGCGTTTTTTCTCCATTGACTTGCATTAGCGACACATTGCGACGGATTGCCACACGTCGCATCCGTCGTGCGACGGATGCGTCGTGCTTTGGCGGACCGTCGGCACAAAAAAACGCTACATGTAACTTTTTTTGTGCGACGTGTCCGCCATTTCTGACCGCGCATGCGCGGCCGGAACTCCGCCCCCGCCTCCCCGCACCTCACAATGGGGCAGCGGATGCGTTGAGAAAACAGCATCCTCTGCACCCGTTGTGCGGCGCTTACAACGCTAGCGTCGGTACGTCGGCCCGACACACTGCGATGGGCCGAGTACGTCGCTAGTGTGAAAGTAGCCTTAGGCTTCTTTCACACTTGCGTCGGTACGGGGCGGTCGCAATGCGTCAGCCCGACGTACCGACGCACATTGTGAAAATTGTGCACAACGTGGGCAGTGGATGCAGTTTTTCAATGCATCCGCTGCCCAGTCTATGTCTTGGGGAGGAGGGGGCAGAGTTACGGCCACGCATGCGTGGAAATGGCGGACGCGATGTACAAAAAAAAGGTTACATTGAACTTTTTTTGTGACGACGGTCCGCCAAAACACAACGGATCCAGTGCACGATGGACGCGACGTGTGGCCATCCGTCGGTAATACAAGTCTATGGGCAAAAAAGGCATCCTGTGGGCACATTTGCAGGATCCGTTTTTTGTCCAAAACGACGGATTGTGACGGATGCCACACGACGCAAGTGTGAAAGTAGCCTTAGGGTTAGAGTTGGGGCTAAAGCTAGGGTTAGGGTTAAATTTAGGGTTAGGATTGGGGCTAAAGTTAGGGATAGAGTTGGGATTAGGGTTAGGGTTTGGATTAGGGTTGGTATTAGGGTTACGTTTGGGATTAGGGTTACGTTTGGGATTAGGGTTGGGATTAGGGTTAGGGTTGGGATTAGGGTTAAGGTTAGGGTTGGGATTAGGGTTAGGGGTGTATTGGGATTAGGGTTAGGTTTGAGGAGAGGGTTGAGATTAGGGTTAGGGGTGTGTTGGATTTAGGGTTTTGATTAGGGTTATGGTTAGAGTTGAGATTAGGGCTGTTTTGGGGTTAGGGTTGTGATTATCGTTAGGGTTGTGATTAGGATTATGGATCGGGTTGAGATTAGGATTAGGGGTGTGTTGGAGTTAGGGTTGGAGTTAGAATTGGGGGGTTTCCACTGTTTACGTACATCAGGGGGTCTCCAAACACGACAGACAATTTTGCGCTAAAAAAGTCAAATGGTGCTCCCTCCCTTCTGAGCTCTGCCGTGCGCCGAAACAGTGGTTTACCCCCACATATGGGGCATCAGCGTACTCAGGATAAATTGGACAACAACTTTTGGGGTCCAATTTCTCCTGTTACCCTTGTGAAAATAAAAACTTGGGGGCTAAAAATCTTTTTTGTGGGAAAAAAAATATTTTTTTATTTTCACTACTCTGCATTATAAACTTCTGTGAAGCACTTGAGCATTCAAAGTTCTCACCACATATCTAGATAAGTTCCTTAGGGGGTCTAGTTTCCAAAATTTGGTCACTTGTGGGGGGTTTCTACTGTTTAGGTACATCAGGGGCTCTGCAAACGCAACATAACACCCACAGACAATTCTATCAAAGTCTGAATTCCAAAATGGCGCTCCTTCTCTTCCGAGCTCTGCCGTGTGCCCAAACAGTGGTTTACCCCCACATATAGGGTACTAGCATACTCAGGACAAATTGG
Organism: Ranitomeya variabilis; assembly: GCF_051348905.1. Taxonomy (NCBI): domain Eukaryota; kingdom Metazoa; phylum Chordata; class Amphibia; order Anura; family Dendrobatidae; genus Ranitomeya; species Ranitomeya variabilis. Next base: position 278,648,511 of record NC_135232.1, read on the forward strand.
ACAACAACTTTTGTGGTCCAATTTCTCTTGTTACCCTTGTGAAAATAAAAATTTGGGGGCTAAAAATCTTTTTTGTGGGAAAAAAATATATTTTTTATTTTCACTACTCTGCATTGTAAACTTCTGTGAAGCACTTGGGCATTCAAAGTTCTCACCACATATCTAGATAAGTTCCTTGGGGGGTCTATTTTCCAAAATGGGGTCACTTTTGGGGGGTTTCTACTGTTTAGGCCCATCAGGGGCTCTCCAAACGCGACATGGCGTCCGATCTTAATTCCAGTCAATTTTGCATTGAAAAGTCAAATGGCGCTCCTTTGCTTCCGAGCTCAGCCATGCGCCCAAACAGTGGTTTACCCCCACATATGGGGTGTCGGCGTACTCAGGAGAAATTGCACAACAACTTTTGTGGTCTAATTTCTCCTGTTACCCTTGTGAAAATAAAAATTTGGGGGCAAAAAGATCATTTTTGTAGAAAAAATACGATTTTTTTATTTTCACGGCTCTACGTTATAAACTTCTGTGAAGCACTTGGTTATTCAAAGTGCTCACCACACATCTAGATAAGTTCCTTAAGGGGTCTAGTTTCCAAAATGGTGTCACTTGTGGGGTGTTTCCACTGTTTAGGCACATTAGGGGCTCTCCAAACGCGACATGGCGTCCGATCTCAATTCCAGCCAATTCTGTATTGAAACAGTCAAACGGCGCTCCTTCACTTCCAAGCTCTGCGGTGCGCCCAAACAGTGGTTTACCTCCACATATGGGGTATCGGCGTACTCAGGAGAAATTGCACAACAAAATTTGTGGTTAAATTTCTGTTTTCACACTTGTGAAAATTAAAAAAATGGTTCTGAAGTAAAATGTTTGCAAAAAAAAGTTAAATGTTCATTTTTTTCTTCCACATTTTTTCAGTTCCTGTGAAGTACGTAAAGGGTTAATAAACTTCTTGAATGTGGTTTTGAGCAGCTTGAGGGGTGCAGTTTTTAGAATGGTGTCACACTTGGTTATTTTCTATCATATAGACCCCTCAAAATGACTTCAAAGGTGATGTGGTCCCTAAAAAAAACATGGTGTTGTAAAAATGAGAAATTGCTGGTCAACTTTTAACCCTTATAACTCCCTAACAAAAAAAATGTTGTTTCCAAAATTGTGCTGATGTAAAGTGGACATGTGGGAAATGTTACTACTTATTAACTATTTTTCGTGACATATCTCTCTGATTTAGGGCATAAAATACAAAGTTTGAAAATTGCAAAATTTTAAAAATTTTCGCCAAATTTCCATTTTTTTCATAAATAATCGCAAGTAATATCGAAGAAATGTTACCACTAACTTGAAGTATAATATGTCACTAAAAAACAATCTCAGAATCATCAGCGGGATCCGATAAAGCGTTCCAGAGTTATAACCTCATAAAGTGACAGTGGTCAGAATTGTAAAAATTGGCTCGGTCATTAAGTACCAAATTGGCTCTGTCACTAAGGGGTTAATGAACATGGTTAAAAAAATAAAAAAAAAGTGGAATTGCACTTTTTTGCATTTTCACTGCACGTGGAACTTTTTTCCAGTTTTCCAAAACATGATATGTTTAAAACAAGTGGTGTCGTTCAAAAATACAACTTATCTCACAAAAAACAAGCCCTCACATGGCCATATTGACAGAAAAAGTTATGGTTATTGGAAGAAAAGGAGCCAAAAACGAAAAGGCGAAAGGGAAAATATCTCTTGTTGTGAAGGGGTTAAAGTCTAAAGTTTGAGGGGAAATATTGTATTTTAATAATAATATTGTCAAACATTATTTGTATCTGGAATTATCTTCTTAAAAATAAGGATATAATAAACTTGTATCTGCTTTATATATCAGCCTCCTTAAATGTTATGTGATGGTTTCGTTAAATGAAAGTGAATAATAAAGGAATACAGCATGCAATATAAATGCTTTCTGGGGTACAAGAAAACTCATTCAGCGTGTGTCAGAAAAGGACTGGAAAACATGCTCTGGTAATGCATGCATCTATAACACTTGGATGACATACAAACAATGATGTTTTACTGATTTTGATTTATTTTGGCATATGAGGTCTTGTAAATGTACAATAGCAGCCCAGCTGTGTTTAGCTGAAAGGGATAGAGATACAACTTATTACCTTTGATCTGACAAGTTATGTCCTTGCATTTTTCATTTCTATACCATCTGTAAAGCCGGAAGCACGTTTCTTTTCATTAAAGTTGATATGATCAAATGACAAAAAGAGTTAATTAGAAATGTACAAAGAACAAGGCGTCTAATGACATGAAGATATTTAGCATTCTTTCCCAAGTCAGTTGTTGGACATTTAATAATAAATGCTTGACGTTCAAAGACCAAATAAAAAATATATTGCAGTAACAATAGCACAGTAAGGAATCACACTAAGGTCAGATAAGACCCAGTCGACTTGGTGGGCAGATGAGAAAATGATTTACGGAAACCTTAACAAAGGCTATAAAGAGTGATCACCCTCTTAACACTGCTGAAAATCTCACCAGGGAATATGTAAATTGAAGCTACTGACCTGAAATAGAGAAAATTTCTCTTATAATAGAGTATTCAGTGTCATAGACATGTCTAGTGAAAACCTATTTTGCTACATTAATGGAAAAATTGCCAAAGAGTTTTACTGATCTTGCTTAAAAATGGTTTGTCATAAACAATAAATAAGTATGCAACAAACTAAGAAAATAATCTATATATGGTATATTAGAATTTAGTAAATGAGCCAATGCAAATGCTGCAATACTGCAAGGGTATGGAGACAGTCCAAATACAATCCACCAAGGAAGTTAATATATCCCTACTTGGTCCTGCTCCAGCAGTACCTGCCTCCATCACCATGTACCACCACCATATGTGTACTTCGAGTGGCGCTGGTGATGGAGGAGGCAGCATTACCAATATTATTGGGTGTGACAGGTGCTATTCACCCAGGAATAAGGGTGCAGCTGTGACTCATGGTGCAGCCGGGGAAAATATGTGTGTATGACTAAGGCCGGGGTCACACTTAAAGTATGAAAAATCAGTCCGAGTTTCTTGGCTGAGAGTCTCCTTTTGGTTATCCGTGTGTAATCCATTTGTAATGTGATGATGCGTATCCGTATGACATCCGTATGTCATGCATATGGCTTGAACTTTCTCACTGACTTGCAAAATGGACATAAATGGATAAATGGCCTGAAATAAATAAAGACCTAATCAAAGACCCTGTTTATTGGCTCCTCAAAAGTTCCACCCTCCCATCTTTGCATTAGAGTCCATGCTGGTGATTTGCTATTGCTGCTTTGTGTCAAACATGTCAGACAGGTTTACTTTCAACACAACTGTTCTTTTACTCTGGGTTTTGTTCCAACATTTTGGGGAGCCTTACCCAGTGATTGTGGATCCGAGGAGGCGGAGACAAATGTGGGTACATACGCTTCTGAGGTGACAGCTGACTGTTACGGTTTGGAGGAACACACCAAATATATATTTATAAAGTAATAGGTGCATTTGCAACCCGGGGTCCACCGTGCAGGAGTAAACCCTCTGCTAGTAACAGACGGTACTATATGGCGGTATAAGTGAAGTCCGCTACTTCACAGAGTCACTTAAGACAAGAGAACGCTGTGCCCTGTTAACCTCACAGAGGAACACAGCTATCAAATAGAGCGAACAGTGATCATGCAGTCAGAATAGCACACCAAAATTCCTCACCGGAGGTGCCGGTATTCTAGGGGCTTATTTCAGCCGGGCCCTGAATCCACTCACACAAAACTCCTCACCAGTGGTGCCAGTATTCTAAGGGCTTATTTCAGCCGAACCCTGAAACCACATGCATATGACCACACTGGCGCTGAACACAAAACTTAGTTGATACTAGTGCATGGCCGTGCGGCCATACAAACCTTTTATAGCTGCAGCAACATCAGGACCTTCCTAGAGGACCAATAGGAGCTGCTACAGTACCTGAGTCACTTCAGGACCTTCCTAGAGGACCAATGGGAGCTGCTGTAGTACCTGAGCATGTAACCCCGTCCTCCAATGAGAGGTCTTACCCTGGGCATGCTAAGAAGGGGAAAAGCAGGACTTAGTCCCAGAGACGTCTGCTCGCCGCTGACCAGTACTGGCTACAATGGCTGAACCTGGAAAGGCAGCCGTAACCATCTGCACCGTATCAGGCTGAGCCAGACGCTGGGACCGACGTCTCCGCTGAGCAGGCTCCACTGTGGCTGGAAAAGAATGGGAGACTCCAGTGGAGATGGTTCGAGATTCCCCCTGTGCAGAGGTGGGAACTCGACCCCTAACATTACCCCCCTCCTAGGGCCCCACATCCTTGGACCTCGCTACGCTCAAAGGCCGCAATGAGCTGCGGAGCTCGAATGTGCTCAGTAGGTTCCCAAGACCTGTCCTCTGGCCTATAACCCTTCCAGTCCACCAAATAAAATTTCTTGCCACGTACCACCTTGCACCCCAAAATAGAGTTCACCTCGTAATTGTCCATAGACGAACCCGATGCCCTGGCAGATGACTCGGAAAACCGGGACATGTATACAGGCTTCAAGAGGGGCACATGAAAGGTGTTGGTGATACCTAGGAATGGAGGAAAGGCCAGGCGGTAGACCACAGGGTTAACCTGTTTGAGGACCTTGAAGGGACCCAAGTAGCATGGTGCAAACTTAGTGGACTCAACACGCAGCCTGATGTTATGGGCAGAGAGCCACACTAAGTCACCAGGAGCATAGGTCGGAGCGGGGCGCCGATGAGCATCGGCGGAGGACCTCATTCTCTCCTTGGAAGCCCGAATGGCATCCTGAGTGTGGTCCCAAATGTCCTGTGCCTCCACAGCCCAGTCTGCCACCTTGGAGTTGGCGGAAGACACGGGCATGGGCACAGGGACACGCGGATGCTGGCCGTAATTAAGGAGGAATGGAGTCTGACCGGTGGAGTCAGCTATGGCGTTGTTAAGCGCAAACTCCACCCATGGTAGCAAGGATGCCCAGTCATCCTGCCTGGCAGAAACAAAATGACATTGGTCACATATCTGAGTCAGGTTGGCCCTCTCTACCAACCCATTTGTCTTGGGATGATATGCCGAGGAGAGATTCAACTCAATCCTGAGTAGACGACAAAGCTCTCTCCAGAATCGAGATGCAAACTGGGAACCCCGGTCACTGACAATTTTGTCCAAGGCATACCTTGTAGGCAAAAGATATGTTTGATAAACAATGCTGCCAGCACCCATGCAGAAGGTAGCCCTGGAAGAGGCACCAAGGGCAACATTTTGGAAAAATGATCGGGGATCACCCAAATAATGGTGCAGCTACGAGACTTGGGCAAGCTCACCACAAAATCCATCCCGACCATCTCCCAGGGCCTGTCCGTCACCGGCAGGGGTAAAGCAACCCAGCTGGCCATTGACGAGCAGAGTTGTTCTTGGCGCAGGAGGCACACGCCCGAACATAGTCTGCGACGTCACGGGCCATATGTGGCCACCAGTATGTCCTCTTCAGTAGCTCAGATGTGCTTTTGGACCCAAAATGTCCACCCACCCTGGACGAGTGAGCCCAAGAGAGAACCTCCAGATGCAGACTGGATAGTACAAAAGTCTTGCCTGGAGGCACAGACTCTAGCGAAACCGGGGCCACAGTTCTCAGACTCTCGATAGGGACAAAAAACTGAGGCTCCTCTTCCTCCTCCTCAGATGATACAATGGAGCATGAGAGAGCATCGGCACGAATGTTCTTCTCCCCAGAAAGGAAATGGAGGGTGAAATGGAACCAGGAGAAGAACAAGGACCATCTGGCCTGGCGAGAATTTAACCGCTGGGCTGTCTGTAGGTAAACCAAATTCTTGTGGTCTGCGAATACTTGGAAAGCAAAGCAAGCCCCCTCCAAAAGATGTCTCCACTCAGAGAAGGCCAAATTCATTGCTAGCAACTCCTTGTCCCCGATGGAATAATTCCTCTCCGCTGGTGGGAAGGTCTTGGAAAAGAAGAACCAAGGATGCTTCTGACCTTGAGCATCCTTTTGAAAGAGGACTGCTCCAGCACCAACGGAAGAGGCATCCACCTCCATTATAAAAGGCTTACCTACATCGGGGCGATGTAGGATGGGAGCGCTAGCAAAATGGGACTTAATAGAAGTAAAGTCCTTGGAGACCTCCTCAGACCACAATTTGGGATTTGCTCCCTTCTTGGAGAGGGCTACCAAGGGAGCTATCAAAGTTGAGAAATGAGGAATGAACTGGCGATAATAGTTAATGAACCCCATAAAGCACTGCACCGCTTTAAGAGAATGGGGTTCTTGCCAGTCCATCACAGCCTGTAGTTTGGCAGGATCCATAGCCAATCCCTGGGCGGAGATGATATAGCACAGGAATGGTAAGGACTCCTGCTCAAACACACATTTCTCCAACTTGGCGTAAAGGGAAATAGCTCGTAAGAGGTTGAAGACTTTGCAAACATTTCTCCAATGGGAGTCAATATCTGGAGAGTAGATGAGGATATCATCCAGATAGACTTTGACCGAGGTGGAAAGGATATCCCGGAACATATCATTTACAAAGTCTTGAAAAATGGCTGGGGCATTACAGAGCCCAAAGGGCATCACTAGATATTCATAGTGCCCATCCCTGGTGTTAAAACCCGTCTTCCATTTGTTCCCCTCATGGATGAGAATCAGGTTGTAAGCACCCCCGCAGATCTAGTTTAGTAAATACCCTTGCTCCCCGAAGCCTATCAAAGAGCTCAGATATCAGGGGCAGGGGATATTTATTCTTAATGGTGATGGCGTTAAGACCCCTGTAGTCTGCATGGACGTAGTTCCCCATTCTTCTTCTGCACGAAGAAGAACCCAACCCCTGCAGGTGACACTGACTTCCTAATGAATCTCCTTGCCAAATTTTCCTGGATGTACTGTGACATTGCCTCCGTCTCCGGGAGAGATAACGGATAGACTTGACCCCGGGGAGGCTCAGCACCAGGCAAGAGGTCTATAATACAGTCATAGGGGCGGTGAGGCAGAAGGGTCTCCGCCGCCCTTTTGGAGAACACGTCCACAAAGGGCCAATATTGCTTTGGGAGAGAGGATAGATCTGTGGGTACTTCGGTAGTAGCAACCTGAACGCATTCCATCTGACATCTACCCCCACAAGATTCACCCCATCCCAAAATTCTGCCTGGTGACCACTCAATATGAGGAGAGTGGAACCGTAGCCATGGTATCCCTAATAGGACCTCATCAATTCCCTCAGGAATGACGAACAGAGATATAATCTCCTGAAGAGATGGCAACATGGACAGAGTGAAAAGGGTGGTCTGGTGTGTTATGTTATCTGAGAGGGCAATGTCGACCCATTCACCATTCGTACGGTAACTCGTTGAGCTAGCATTACCAGGGGAATTGCGTGACGTTGGGCAAAGGCAGAAGACATAAAATTGCCCTCCATCCCAGAATCCATGCAGAGCTCTACTGAGTGGGAGAATGGGCCTATAGTAATGCCCCCTTAAAGGACAATTTGGAGGCAAACGTCGCCGTGTCTAGTGTACCTCGACCTACTACCACTAGACGCTGATGTTTCCTCGACCGCTGGGGACATCTGGTGGCAAGATGTCCTGACTGCTGAAAAACATGACAGACTGTGAGAGCACAAGCGGTCCGGGACTTAGATCCCACTCGTGACACTTCCATGGCCTCATGTGATTTAGGGACCAGGACCGGAGATTCCAAAGGTTTGGCGAAGGTGGGAGCCAGCCGAAACCTCTGCCTACACTGGGCTCGCTCTAACCTCCGCTCGTTAAAACGGAGGTCAATACGAGTGGACACAGTTATTAACTCCTCCATTGTGGCAGGAATCTCCCTAGTGGCCAGAGTGTCCTTCACGTGGTCAGCCAGCCCCCTCCAAAATATAGGGATAAGGGCTTTATCTGACCACTCCAGCTCAGATGCTAGGGTACGGAAGTGGATGGCAAAATGGCTGACCAAGGGCGAGCCCTGAGTCAATGCCAACAGTTGGAGCGCCATATCATGGGTGACTCGAGGTCCTAAAAAGACCTGTTTCAGAGTGCTCAGGAACAGTGGAGCACTCTGCACCACATGACCGCCACGCTCTCATAGCAGCGTAGCCCACTTCAACACCCTGTCTGACAGGAAAGACACTATAAAACCCACCTTTGCCCGCTCTGTGGGGAAACATGCGGCCAGAAGCTCGAGATGTATAGGGCACTGGCTTATGAAACCCTTAGAAGATTTACTATCTCCAGAAAATTTATCTGGCAGCTGGAGGCGAGAAAGAGTCGGAACAGGGGTGGCAGTGTACAAGGTTGCTGCAGCCATGCTAGCAGCCTGAACAGCAACTGTGGTAATATCCACTGCTGAGGTTGAGCACTCGAGAGCCGGCCACCTACCCTCCAGCTGCTGGATGCACCGCAAAGATTGCTGTTTATCCGCCGTTTACTAGCCAGACCCTGGCGCTAGTATTATGTTATGGTTTGGCGGAACGCACCAAATATATATTTATAAAGTAATAGGTGCGTTCGCAACCTGGGGTCCACTGTGCAGGAGTAAACCCGCTGCTAGAAACAGACGGTACTATATGGCGGTATAGGTGAACTCTGTTACTTCACAGAGTCACTTAAGACAAGAGAACACTGTGCCCTGTTAACCTCACAGAGGAACACAGCTACCAAATAGAGCGAACAGTGGTAATGCAGTCAGAATAGCACACGCAAAACTCCTCACCGGAGGTGCCATTAATCTAGGGGCTTATTTCAGCCGGGCCCTGAATCCACTCACATAAAACTCCTCACTGGAGGTGCCGCTATTCTAAGGGCTTATTTCAGCCGAACCCTGAAACCACATGCATATGACCACACTGGCGCTGAACACAAAACTTAGTTGATACTAGCGCATGGCCGTGCGGCCATGTGAACCTTTTATAGCTGCAGCAACATCAGGACCTTCCTAGAGGACCAATAGGAGCTGCTACAGTACCTGAGTCACTTCAGGACCTTCCTAGAGGACCAATGGGAGCTGCTGTAGTACCTGAGCATGTAACCCCCGACCTCCAATGAGAGGTCTTACCCTGGGCATGCTCAGAAGGGGAAAAGCAGGACTTAGTCCCAGAGACATCTGCTCGCCGCTGACCAGTACTGGCTACAATGGCTGAACCTGGAAAGGCAGCTGTAACTATCCTCACTGTACCAGACTGAGCCAGATGCTGGGACTGACATCTCCGCTGAGCAGGCTCCACTGCGGCTGGAAAAGAATGGGAGACTGCAGTAGAGATGGTTTGAGATTCCCCCTGTGCAGAGGTGGGAACTCGAGCTCTAACACTGACTAAAAGGCATTTCCACCATCTGTATGCTTCACTACCTCTGAATTTGGATCTGCTATACATGAAATTCCAAGTAAAAATCAGCACCTGGTGTAAATTACCATTATCTGTAGTGGGTCACACAAACTTGGTTAAAGTGATTCTCATGCCCCAGCTGCTCTATGCCATCCATAGAGCCCTGGGGTGGATTCCTTTGAAGCACTTTTACAAATTTCCAGCTTTGTTCAGAGAATTAATTTGGAGAAAAGGCACAGCTCGGATTAAATATGACACATTACAGAGGGGGAAGGAGGAGAGAGGACAGGCTACCCCTATCCCGTGGCTCTATTGTCCATTGCAACAGCTTAAACTGCTTCAGGGCACTATAGCTTCCTTTGTCCAATGGTTTTGGGGGGGGATCCAACTATCTCATTTTTGGAAGCAGGTTATTTGGGGGAAAATAAGATGAATCTCCCTTCTCTAGTCCTTATGATTAAAACCTGAGAGGAAACTAAGCAACTCCTTAATATTGATGGGTTAACTCCAGTTACTCCTATGTGGCACAACCCAAAGTGGCTGGAAATAGTCAGGTTAGCCCCTGGCGACACGCAGGGATCCTATTTATAGATCAACTTCAGTTAGATGGAGTCTTAAAAAGTTTTCAGCAGTTAAAGCAGTTAAAAGATGAATTACAGCTACCACATAAATGCTTTTTCAGTACCTTCAATTGAGACATGCATGGCATAAACAGGAGTCCCTTACTCAGCTTAGAACCCATAATCATTTATTGTTTTCTATGGTTGCGAACCAGGATTGTGTTGCTGCTGCAATTTCTAGGTTTTATCAACAACTCCTTGCCCAGGTTAAAAATAAGCATCCGTTGAAGCTGACAGAGAAATGGGAGCAGGGTGTTTGGGTGATTGACAATGAGCAGTGGGATGACATACAGGGGGGGGGAGTAATTATTTGATCCCTTGCTGATTTTGTAAGGTTGCCCACTGACAAAGACATGATCAGTCTATAATTTTAATGGTAGGTTAATTTTAACATTGAGAGATAGAATATCAAAAATAAAATCCAGAAATTCACATTGTATAAATTATATAAATTTATTTGCATTTTTGCAGTGAGAAATAAGTATTTGATTCCCTACCAACCATTAAGAGTTCTGGTTCCTGCAAACCAGTTAGACGCTCCTAATTAACTTGTTACCCGAATTAAAGACAGCTGTCTTACATAGTCACCTTTATAAAAGACTCCTATCCACAGACTCAATTCATCAGTCAAACTCTGACCTCTACCACATTGGCAAGACCAAAGAGCTTTATAAGGATGTCAGGGGCAAGATCATAGACCTGCTCCCAGCCTAGAACTGAACGGGGGGAAATGTTAATGATCTCAAGACAGCTTGGACCACAGTCACCAAGAAAACTATTGGTAACACATTATGCGGTAAAGGGTTAAAATCCTGCAGTGACCACAAGGTCCCCCTGCTCAATAAGGCACATGTGTAGGCCTATCTGAAGCTTGCCAATGAACACCTGGATGATTCTGTGAGTGATTGGAAAAGGTGCTATGGTCAGATTAGACAAAATTGACATTAACTCACCTTGCCATGTTGAGAGGAAGAGAAATGCTGCCTATGACTCAAAGAACATTGTCCCCACTATCAATCATCGAGATGGAAACTGTTAGGAGTCGAGTTTCCGCCGCTGCACAGGGTAAACTTGAACCTTGTCTGCTGCGGTCTCTCATTCTGCATCAGCTGCAGTGGAGCCTGCTCAGCAGAGACGTCAGTCCCAGCATCTCGCTCAGTCTGGTTCTGTGCAAAGCGTTACTGCTGCCTTTCCAGGCTCTGCCATTGTAGCCTGTACTGATCAGCGGTGAGCAGACGTCTCTGGGACTAAAGGTCCCATCACACTAAGCGACTTTTCAGCGAGAACGACGACGATCCGTGACGTTGCAGCGTCCGGGTTAGCGATCTCGTTGTGTTTGACATGCAGCAGCGATCTGGATCCCGCTGTGATATCGCTGGTCCGAGCTAGAAGTCCAGAACTTTATTTCGTCGTTGATCACCTGCTGTCATCGCTGGATCAGTGTGTGTGACACCAATCCAGCGATGTGTTCACTTGTAACCAGGGTAAATATCGGGTTACTAAGCGCAGGGCCGCGCTTAGTAACCCGATATTTACCCTGGTTACCATTGTAAAAGTAAAAAAAAAAAACACTACATACTCACCTTCTGATGTCTGTCACGTCCCCCGCCGGCGGCTTCCCTGCACTGAATGTGTCAGCGCCGGCCGGCCGTAAAGCAGAGCACAGCGGTGACGTCACCGCTGCTGCCGGCGCTGACACATTCAGTCAGTGCAGGAAGCTCTGAGCAGCAGCGTGTAACCCTGTGGACGCCGGGGGATGTGACAGACATCAGAAGGTGAGTATGTAGTGTTTTTATTTTTACTTTTACAATGGTAACCAGGGTAAATATCGGGTTACTAAGCGCGGCCCTGCGCTTAGTAACCCGATGTTTACCCTGGTTACCCGGGTGCTGCAGGGGGACTTCGGCATCATTGAAGACAGTTTCAACGATGCCGAAGTCATTCCCCTGATCGTTGGTCGCTGGAGAGAGCTGTCTGTGTGACAGCTCCCCAGTGACCACACAACGACTTACCAACGATCGCATCGCTGGTCGTGATCGGTGGTAAGTCGTTTAGTGTAACGGTACCTTAAGTCCTGCTTTTCCTCTTCTGAGCATGCCCAAAGGAAGACCTCAGTGGAGGTTTGAGACCCTTCCGCCTCACCGCCCCTATGACTGTCCTATTGACCTCTTGTCTGGTGCTGAGCCTCCCCAGGGTCGAGTCTATCCATTATCTCTACTGGAGATGGAGGCAATGTCCCAGTACATTCAAGAGAATCTGGCAAGAGGATTCATTAGGAAGTCAGTGTCACCTGCAGGGGCTGGGTTCTTCTTCATCCAGAAGAAGAATGGAGAACTACGTCCATGCATAGACTACAGGGGTCTTAAGGCCATCACCGTTAAGAATAAATACCCACTACCCCTGATATATGAGCTTTTTGATAGGCTTCGGGGAGCAAGGGTATTTACTAAACTATATCTGCGGGGTGCTTACAACCTGATTCACATCCATGAGGGAGACGAATGGAAGATGGATTTTAACACCAGGGATGGGCACTATGAATATCTGGTGATGCCCTCCAAGCTCCTTAATGCCCCAGCCATTTTCCAAGGCTTTGTGAATGACATCTTCCGAGAGATGCTCACCACCTCGGTCGTAGTCTATCTGGATGATATTCTCATCTACTCTCCAGATATTGACTCCCATAAGAGAGATGTTCGCAAAGTCTTCTACCTCTTACGGGCAAACTCCCTCTACGCAAAGTTGGAGAAGTGTGTGTTTGAGCAGGAGTCCTTGCCTTTCCTTGGCTATATTATCTCTGCCCAGGGATTGGCTATGGATCCTACCAAGCTACAGGCTGTGATGGACTGGCAAGGACCCCATTCTCTTAGAGCGGTGCAGCGCTTTATGGGGTTCATTAATTACTATCGCCAGTTCATTCCACACTTCTCAACATTGGTAGCTCCCTTGGTTGCCCTCACCAAGAAGAGAGCAAATCCCAAGTTGTGGTTGGAGGAGGTCTCCAAGGCCTTTCTCTTGATTTAGTTACACTTCGCTAGCACTCCCATCCTGCATCGCCCCGATGTAGATAAGCCATTTATTATGGAGGTGGATGCCTCATCCGTTGGTGCTGGAGCAGTCCTCTTCCAAAAGGATGCTCAAGGTCAGAAGTATCCTTGCTTATTCTTCTCCAAGACCTTTTCACCAGTGGAGAGGAATTATTCCATCAGGGACAGGGAGTTGCTAGCCAGGAAGTTGGCTTTCTCAGAGTGGAGATACCTCTTGGAGGAAGCTCGCTTTCCCTTCCACGTGTTCACAGACCACAAGAACTTGGTGTACTTACAGACGGCCCAGCGGTTGAATTCTCGCCAGGCTAGATGGTTCCTGTTCTTATCCCGGTTCCATTTTACTCTCCATTTTCTCTCCGGGGAGAAGAACATTCGTGCCGATGCTCTCTCTCGCTCCGTAGTGTCATCCCTTCTGAGAGCCTGAGAACTGTGGCTCCGGTTTCGCTAGAGTCTGTGCCCCCAGGCAAGACTTTCATTCCATCTATTTTGTGACCGGAGATTTTTCTTGGGCTCACTCGTCCAGGGTGGGTGGATATTTTGGGACCAAGAGGACATCTGAGCTGTTGGCAAGGACGTACTGGTGGCCGCATATGGCCCATGATGTCGGGGACTATATAATCGGGCGTGTGTCTCCTGCGCCAAGAATCAGTCTCCTCGGCAATGGCCTGCTGGGCAACTTTACCCCCTGCTGGTGGCAGACAGGCCCTGGGAGATGGTCGGGATGGACTTCGTGGTGGGCTTACCCAAGTCTCTCAACTGCACCATTATCTGGGTTGTCACCTATCATTTCTCTAAGATGGTGCACTTGGTGCCGCTTCCACGGTTACCTTCTGCACGGGTCTTGGCGGCGTTGTTCATTAAACATATTTTCCATTTACATGGCATGCCTGATAAGATTGTCAGTGACCGGGGTCACCAGTTCGTGTCTCGGTTTTGGAGAGAGCTCTGTCGTTTACTCAGCATAGAACTAAATCTCTCCTCTGCATATCATCCCGAGACGAATGGGTTGGTAGAGAGGGCCAACCAGACTCTGGTGACATATTTGTGACATTTTGTCTCTGCTAGACAGGATGACTAGGCATCTTTGCTACCTTGGGTAGAATTTGCTCTGAACAACGCCGTAGCCCATTCCACTGGGCAGACTCCTTTTCTCCTTAATTACGGCCAGCATCTGCGTGTCCCTGTGCCCATGCCCGTGTCATCCACTGATTCCAGGGTGGCAGACTGGGCAGTGGAGGCACGTGACATTTCGGACCGCACACAGGATGCCATTCAGGCTTCCAAGGAGAGAATGAGGGTTTCTGCCGATGCTCACCGGTGCCCCGCTCCAACCTTCGCTCCTGACGACTTAGTGTGGCTCTCCGCCCGTAACATCAGGCTGCGAGTTGAGCCCACTAAGTTTGCGCCTTGCTACATTGGTCCTTTCAAGGTTCTGGAACAGATTAATAACTAATAACAGATTAGTCAATATCTTTGTAACTCCGAACGTCTTAAACAAAAAAAAATATTCCTGCTATTCCATTTGATTGGGCTAAACCTCTTTGCCTTAAATGTCTCCTCCACCTCCCCCAATAAATTCTACATTATTCTTAGTTGTTTTCCTTCATATAGAATTAACCTACAAGGAAAGAAAGGGTTTATTTTAATTCCGATATTTGTGTCCCATTGACTTGCATTGGTTTCCGGTATCGGCGATATCCGATATTTTTTGGATATCGGCCGATCCAATCTGATCCGGATATTTCCCAATATCGGAAAGAATCGCTCAACACTAGTGACGTCACCAAACTATGTAGGATATTAAAATCTGACCCTGACATTACAATATTGCAAAACGATCTGAATAAGATTACTGAATGGGCAAACACTTGGCAAAGGAGATTTAATATAGATAAATGTAAATTAATGCACCTAGGACGGAGTAATCCTATTGCTGCATATACATTGAATGGGAGGATACTCGGGACTACAGATCAAGAGAAGGACTTGGGTATTCTCATTACAAATAAGCTGTGCAGCAGTGCTCAGTGTCAAGCAGCAGCTGCAAAAGCAAGCAAGATTTTTGGATTTATAAAAAGAGAGATAAAATCCCACAATCCCAACATATTATTACCCCTTTATAAATCACTGGTGAGGCCACATCTAGAATATGGGATCCCACTTTGGGCTCCACATTTTAAAAAGGATATTCAGAAGTTAGAATAAGTTCAATGACGGGCAACTAGATTATTACAAGGGATGGAAGACCTCTCATATGAAGAGAGGTTGGAAAAGTTGGGCTTCATTAGCTTAGAAAAAAGGTGCCTCAGAGGGGATCTAATTTACTTGTATAAATATATGTGTGGCCAGTACAAAACACTGTCACATGACTTGTTCCTTCCAAGGACTATCTTGAGGACTAGTGGGCACTTATTACAAGTGGAAGAAAGGAAATTCCGACAGATAAACAGGAAAGGTTTCTTTACAGTTAGAGCAGTCAGACTGTGGAATGCTCTACCACAGGAGGTAGTAATGGCAGACACTATAACAGCTTTTAAAAAAGGGCTGGATGATTTCCTTGATACACATAACATTGCAGGTTATAGCTAGATTAGTGAGGTGGTACATACAGTTGGTGGATAAAGGTTCAACTTGATGGACCTAGGTCTTTATTCAGCCTACATAACTATGTAACTGATGAGAAGAAAAACGGCTGCACTCACCAACCTTCTTATACAGGTCACTTTATTCAGTCCATTATAACACGGCACGGGGGTGTACACATAGGGTAATGCGGCAGCTGAACGACGATCGTTTCGCACCTGTCTGGTGCTTCAACGGGTTCAGTGTGTGTGCAGGAAATGACGCTTTAAGAAGGACACACTCACCGTGCGCCTCCCTCCAGCCTCAATCCGCCCACCACAAGTACACAAAACACTAAAAATAGTTAAAAACAATTAATTTAAAAACAAAACACTCACCATAGGCATGAATCATTACATTGCTACTATTGTCATTACATTACTACTATCTAAGCGCTCTCTTATCATTTATTAATGGTCTCATGGGGAGGCCACGATTGTATAGGTTAACCCTTCAGGTTCCTTCCCAATGAGTCCGACCTGATGTTACCAGAAAGAACTATACTTATTGTTAGTCCAAGATAGGGGTCCTGGTGAGGGGGTGGTTTTACGTTTGCAATAAAAATCTATACTATACTCTTATCTTACCATCTCGCTGTAACTTAACCCCACGGTCTCATGCTCACTTTCTCTGTTCTGGACCATTGATTTGTTTGAGGCGCAAGTCCTCAGGGACGTAGAAGCCCAGATTTATCCAACAGCTCCACCTAATCTCACACCCCAAGAGAATCAGGCTCTAAAAGACATAGCCAGTTGGGAGGATACTGTAGTCCGCCCTGCGGATAAAGGGGGAAAAACGGTGCTAATTCCAAAAGAACAGTATGTGAATGAGGCATATAGGCAGTTACAGGATGCCAATACGTATAAGAGATTAGCAGGAGACCCCACAAATAAATTTAAAGGGGAATTAAGATCCCTACTTAGGCAAGCAGTAGAGAAGGGGGTTCTTTCAAATAGCACCGCGGAGAAGCTGCTGCCGGAGTTCCCCATACGGCCGCATTGGTATCACGTCCCCAAAATTCACAAGGCCCTGGACAACCCACCAGGCCGACCCATTGTGTCGGGGGTGGGTTCCCTAACGGAACCACTTTCTAAATATATAGACTGGTTGCTTCGCCCATTGCTGGCACAAATCCCCTCTTACATTAAAGATACTGGGGTATTCTTAACACAGATTCAGCAGTTTTCGTGGCAACCTGGCTTCAGTTTGGCATCTATTGATGTTGTCAATTTGTATACACGGATCCCGCAACAACTAGGGGTAGATTCGATACGTCAAATCCTGCAAACCACACAGAAAGGGAACCATGTTATAGATTTCATTTGTAGTGGCCTTCTGTTTATTCTCACTCATAATGCTTTTACATTCATGGACCTCTGGTACCTCCAAATGGTTGGCACTGCTATGGGGACTCCGGCAGCGTGCACATTCGCAAATTTGTTTCTGGGGTATTTTGAGGAGCTTTATATGTATTCAGCAAGGAACAAATATTTCAAACACATAAGAATGTATTCACGTTATGTGGATGACATGTTCCTTGTATGGGACGGACCAAAGGATATATTTGAGGAATTTGTCACCTTGCTGAATGACAATACTATGGGCATGGCATTCACCGCTGTATTCGGGGGCACACATCTGGACTTCTTAGATGTGGCCATAGATATAGTGGATGGAGAGGTTAGCACCTCATTATACCGGAAAGAAGTAGCCACTAACGCACTAATGCACTTTGAAAGCTATCATCCCAGTCACACTAAGGCTGGTTTCACACTTGCGTTTTTGTCTGCAGCGTTTTTTGCACAAAAAACGCATGCGTTTTTTTTTCCTATATTTAACATTGAAAACGCATGCGTTTTTTTGCACATGCGTTTGGTCACGTTTTCAAACGCATGCGTTTTTTGTCTGCATGCGTTCATTTTCAAAAATGCTACCTGCAGTATTTTCTTGCGCGTTTTTTTGCCGCGAAAAAACGCATGCGTTTTTTCGCGGCAAAAAAATGCATTGCTGTCTATGTAAACGCATGCGTTTTTAAGCACATGCGTTTGTTTGCGCTAAAAACGCATGCGTTTTTATAGAAAAAAACCAGAAAACACACTGAAAAGCCACCCACACCACCATCAAGGTGATAAAGGGATCCAAACCCTAACCCTAACTCTACCCCTAACCTCACCCCTAACCGTTTAATGAACATTTTCTGACAGTCATATTGCCACGTATTTAAGTGCCACGTATCACGTATTTCAGTGCCACGTATGCCACGTGCCACGTATTTAAGTGCCACGTGCCACATATTTAAGTGCCACGTGCCACGTATTAAAGTGCCACGTGCCACGTGCCACGTATTTAAGTGCCACGTGGCACATATTTAAGTGCCACGTGCCACGTATTTAAGTGCCACGTGCCACGTATTTCAGTGCCACGTATGCCACGTGCCACGTATTTAAGTGCCACGTGCCACATATTTAAGTGCCACGTATCACGTATTTCAGTGCCACATATGCCACGTGCCACGTATTTAAGTGCCACGTGCCACATATTTAAGTGCCACGTGCCACGTATTAAAGTGCCACGTGCCACGTATTTAAGTGCCACGTGGCACATATTTAAGTGCCACATGCCACGTATTTAAGTGCCACGTGCCACGTATTTGAGTGCCACGTATTTAAGTACCACGTATTTCAGTTGCACGTATTTCAGTGCCACGTATTTCAGTCACGTTTAGGGTTAGGGTTAGGGGTAGGGGTAGGGTTAGGGTTTTCTTGTTTTTTCTTGTGTTTTCTTGTGTTTTCTTGTGTTTTCTTGTGTTTTTCTATAAAAACGCATGCGTCTAAAAAACGCATGCGTTTTACCGCGTTTACATGCGTTTTTCACACATGCGTTTTTTTTAAAAAAACGCATGCAGACAAAAACGCAAGTGTGAAACCAGCCTTAGTGCGCGTTACCTTATGGACAATTAGTAAGAGCCAAAAGAGCCAACAATACAACGGAGGGATTCTTAAGACAGACAGGAGAACTTGAACAACGGCTAAAACATAGGGGGTACCCTGATCACATTTGGCAAGGGGCCCGGAGAAAAATAGAAAGCCATAGCAACACAGTAGGAGATAGAGGTAATCCCATGGATAAAAGATTTACTTTTTGTTTCAAGTATGGTCCAATGGACCAACAAATCAGAGCCGCAATCAGGAACAACTGGCACTTACTTAATAATGAGAGAGAACTCACTGAAGTAGTAGCAAGGGGGCCTCTAATTTCCAACAGAAGAAGTACCCGGGTTAGAGACTTGATAGTGCGTAACCAGGTTATAAATGAGAGGGAAAGTAATTGGTTGGAGCGCAGTGCCCCAGTAGGAAACTATTGATGTGGGCATTGCTCATACTGTGACAAACATGTCACAGATAAGTTGTTAAACATCGGTCCCATCCAACATAAAGTAGCACAAATGATTACCTGCCAAACCAAGCATGTTGTTTATGTAGTTTGGTGTCCCTGCAGTAGATTTTATGTAGGCAAGACAATTAGATGTCTCTATGTACGTTTTAGAGAACATTGCAGGTCAGTAATAACTGGTAAAGGGGTGTCTAGACTAATTAAACACATGCGTGAAAACCATAATGGGAACCCAGCCTTAATGTCCTTTGCAGGTATAGAGAGAGTTAATGTGGCTAGGAGGGGAGGTGATTATCACAATGCCCTACTAAGACGTGAAGCCGTATGGATTATGCAGACGGGAGCTGTAGGCCCGGCAGGGCTTAATGATAAAATAGACATGTCTATATTTTTATAAATGATATTAACATCAAAGGGTGGAGATAGCCTGGTTAATGGTCCAGAACAGAGAAAGTGAGCATGAGACCGTGGGGTTAAGTTACAGCGAGATGGTAAGATAAGAGTATAGTATAGATTTTTATTGCAAACGTAAAACCACCCCTTCACCAGGACCCCTATCTTGGACTAACAATAAGTATAGTTCTTTCTGGTAACATCAGGTCGGACTCATTGGGAAGGAACCTGAAGGGTTAACCTATACAATCGTGGCCTCCCCATGAGACCATTAATAAATGATAAGAGAGCGCTTAGATAGTAGTAATGTAATGACAATAGTAGCAATGTAATGATTCATGCCTATGGTGAGTGTTTTGTTTTTAAATTAATTGTTTTTAACTATTTTTAGTGTTTTGTGTACTTGTGGTGGGCGGATTGAGGCTGGAGGGAGGCGCACGGTGAGTGTGTCCTTCTTAAAGCGTCATTTCCTGCACACACACTGAACCCGTTGAAGCACCAGACAGGTGCGAAACGATCGTCGTTCAGCTGCCGCATTACCCTATGTGTACACCCCCGTGCCGTGTTATAATGGACTGAATAAAGTGACCTGTATAAGAAGGTTGGTGAGTGCAGCCGTTTTTCTTCTCATCGTATATATTCATTTGGCTTCCTTGGCTACGGCACCCGACACCTAGCAGGACAGCAACATTCCATTAACTCACAGGCTCGCATACATACAGGATCTGTGGTGCGGGTCGCTGACTTCCTTATCTGCATAACTATGTAACTACCCAGTCATAGTTGTCATGGTTTGGACAGGGTTCATGCCCTGCCCTCTCAGGGTTAATTGTATGTGGCCTCCTTTTGGATCTGGGAGGGATATTTATATCCACTCTGAACCTTGATTCCCTGTCAGTTATACTTTCGTTTTGTCTGTGTGTCTGACCCCCCTGGTGTGCGTGTGCATACTGCATTTGTTTGACTGCTTTCCTTGGATCTGACCTCCTGGCCTGTCTGTTCTGACTTCTTCACCTCACGTCTCTTTTGAAACTTCATTGCTTGGTTCGGCTCCCTGATTTCCATCTTTCACCTGACTATCCTTCCGTCTCACCCCCGGTACCTCATTGACCACCCGGTTTTTACCTCGGCACCTTTGACTTCTCTCTCTGGTGCCTGTCTCTGACCTTGGCCACTCCCCCTCAGTCACGTGGTTCAGATTCTGCTCGCTGCCCAGTGAGTTCTCCGCCACTTTGCCTGTTTCTCCCTTACTGCGGCTAGCCACCCGCCTTGCGTCAGTTAGACCCTATGTTCGTGACAATAGTTACATAGTATTTTTGACAATGAAGGGAATGTTTTAAAAGATGATCAAGCAATACCTGGCCAACCACACCACCGTAATCCTCAATTCCTCTGCGTCCTTCAGCTATTGAATCTCAAAGCTGAACAACTAGCATGAGCTGTCCCTCTATGCCTTGGAAGTGTTGTGCTGCCCTGCCGCTAATGTCTTGTCTGAGCAGATTTGTAATACTACAGGGGGATCATAACAGACAAACACTTTCGCCTAACAACAGAGAGTGCTGACTCTGATAACAATGAACAAAGACCCAACTTTTACACACCATCGGATGGTAGCAGCACATAAACTGTTTTTATTGTTCTACAGTATATTTGAATGAGGCCCACCAGTTGTTGCCTATTAGGGTCTATGGATGACCTTAATTATAATTTTTTACTGGCTTCGCACTTTGTGCAAAGCCATTATGAGTGTGGGAGTACCACAACTACACTTTGTTCACAATATTTGAATGAGGCAATAGACTTAATATCCCTACTGATGCCCGCCAGCCAGCAGCCTCCAAGCTCCTGGCCCTTACTTCATCCTTTGGACTTACTCAGTTGTCCTCCACATCCACCCACACAGACGGACATACACTAGACCTCATCTTCACCCTCCTCTGTTCCTTATCTAATCTCACAACCGATCCCTTCCCCTTATCTGGCCACCATCTACTCACCTTCTCATCCTTGTCCTCCTCACCACCCCCATGTCCAGCCATTACAACATCTTCGCAGAAACCTTGCACACCTAGTCATTCACAGACTCTCAGACTCACTTCTACCACTGTCCTTCATATCTTCAGTCCATGACACAGACAGCGCCACCGCTTTCTATAGCTCCACCCCCACAACAGCCATGGACTCAGTCGCCCCTCATGCATGGCAAAGTGCGACAAATCAATAGGCAACCCTGGCATAACAATCTCACCAAAAAACTCCAAAAAGCATCCAGGGTCACGGAGCGGCTTTGGAAGAAAACACGCCTGCCAGATGACTTCACTGCTTTCAAACAAGCTACACTTGCCTTCAAACTAGCCCTCACTCCTGCTAAACAGACCTATTTCACAAACCTTGTATCTTCATTATCCTACAACCCAAAACAATTGTTCAGCCCATTTAACTCTCTCCTCTGCCCACCACTGCCACCTCCAACTCCTTTCATCTCTTCCGAGGACTTTGCTACCTACTTCAAAAACAAGAATCGACCAAAAAAGGCAAACCTTTACTGTTCCACCACCCCAACCACTCCATATACCAGATCTCTGCCCTTCCCTAATAACCTCCCTCTCCAACATCACTGAAGGAGAAGTTACTCACCTCCTTTCCAAATCACACCAGTGCACTTGACCCCATCCCTTCCCACCTGCTCCCCAACCTCACTAACATGCTCATTCCAGCCCTAACCCATCTCTTCAATCTATCGCTATCTTCTGGTACCTTCCCCTCTGCCTTCAAACATGCCACCATCACCCCCATCCTAAAAAAAAGATAACCTTGACCCAACTGCTATGTCCAGCTATTGCCCCATATCACTGCTCCCATTTTCTTCCAAACTCCTTGAGCAGCATGTCCATGCTCAACTTTCCTCCCATCTCTAAGGCTACTTTCACACTAGCGTCGGGCTCGGCCCGTCGCTGTGCGTTGGGGGCGACGTTCCCGACGCTAGCATTGTCTCCGCCGCACAACGGGGGCAGCGGATGCATTTTTCCAGCACATCCGCTGCCCCATTGTGAGGTGCGGGGAAGTGCGGGGAGGTGGGGGCGGAGTTCCGGCCGCGCATGCGCGGTCGGAAAAAGCAGACCGTCGTGAGCAAAAAAGTTACATGTAGCGTTTTTTGCTCCCGACGGTCCGCCACTGCACGACGCATCCGTCGCACGACGGGTGCGACGTGTGGCAATCCGTCACAATGCGTCGCTTAATGTAAATCAATGGTGAAAAAACGCATCCTGCAAACACTTTTGCAGGATGCGTTTTTTCGGCAAAATGACACATTGTGACGGAATGCAGTTAACACTAGTGTGAAAGTAGCCTTATCTAGCTCTCTCCTTGACAACCTCCAATCTGTCTTCCGCCCCCACCACTCCACCGAAAATGCTCTGACCAAAATTACTAATGACTTTCTCACAGCCAAAGCCACAGACAGTTCTCCATCCTCCTCCTTCTCGACCTGTCCTTTGCTTTCGACACAGTCGACCACTGCCTATTGCTACAGATTCTTTCTTTCCCTTGGCATCAAAGGCCTTGCAATGTCCTGGATTGCCTCATACCTTTCTGACCGCACATTTAGCATTTCCCACTCCCACACTACCTCCTCATCCAACCCTCTCTCTGTTGGAGTCCCTCAAGGCTCTGTCCTAGGGCCCCTACTTTTTTCCATCTATACCCTTCGCCTAGGACAACTCATAAAGTCCCATGGCTTCCAGTACCACCTATATGCAGACGACACTCAGATCTACCTCTCTGGCCCAGATGTCACCTCCCTGCTGTCCAGACTATCTATCAGCCATATCCTCCTTCACCTCTCACTTCCTAAAACTCAATGTAGACAAAATACTCATCATCTTTCCCCAATCTCACGTATCCCCCTACCTGATTTTTCTATTATGGTAAACGGCATCATGCTCTCTCCTGCACCTGAAGCCCACTGCCTCGGGGTAACTCTTGACTCTGCCCTGTCTTTCAAACTGCACGTCCAAACTCTTGTCGCCTCCAACTCAAAAATATTGTCAGAATCCATCCCTTCCTCAGCCCACCGTCTACTAAAACTCTTGTGCATGCCTTCATCATCTGCCACCTCGATTACTGCAATACTTTCCTCTGTGGCCTCCCCGCTAACTCTCTTGCACCACTCCAGTCTGCCCTCAACTCTGCTGCCCAGCTAATCCACCTCTCTCTCTGCTACTCCCCTCTGCAAATCTCTCCACTGGCTCCCAATTCCCCAACAAATCCCGTTCAAGCTACTAACACTGATCTACAAAGCCATCCACAATCTGTCCCCTCCTTATATCTCTGAACTAATCTCCCACTATCTTCCCTCACGTAATCTTCGATCCTACCAAGACCTCCTACTCTCCTCCACACTTATTCGTTCCTCACTCAACCGTCTCCAAGATTTCTCCCGAATATTCCCCATCCTCTGGAATTCCACGCCTCAACACATCCGATTATCCACCACCCTCGGATCCTTCAGACGAAACCTGAAAACCCATCTCTTCAGAAAAGCCTACAGCCTGCAATAACCATTCTGCTGCCTCACCACCACCTGACCTGCCACCTCACCAACCACCCAAGCTGCCGCCTAACCAATACCCGAGCTGCCACCTCATCACCACCAGAGTTGCCGCATCCCCCGACCTTCTGCCTCTTCCCCATTATCCCATAGAATGTAAGTCCACAAGGACAGGGTCCTCTCCCCTCTGTGCCAGTCTGTCATTGTAAAATTGTTTACTGTAAACGATATCTATAACTCTGTACGTAACCCCTTTTCTCATGTAGAGCACCATGGTGCTACATAAATAAATAATAATAATAAAAATAATAATAGTGCCTTAAAAGGTGTACTGATGACCCTGCTTGTAATTTTTGGCAGGATTTTCAGAATTTGTATGAAGCCCTCCTTTATGTCAAATACAGGGTGTATCTGAGTCTCTCTGAGTCCCTAATATTATTTTACAGTTCTTGCTTACTTCATAAACTAAGCTGAAATTTCATATTTTAATAAAAAAACAATTTTGGCTCCATTAAATTATAATTTTTAAAAATCCTTTTAACTTTTTGCCTTATATACGAGTCATTATACAGGAAAAAATGGTTCTCAACATTTTCCTACTTGTAAAATGTAATTTTTTTGTCGATTTGGAATGTTTTATTGTCATTTCTTAATCCCTTTACCCCCAAGGGTGGTTTGCATGTTAATGACCAAGCCAATTTTAACAATTCTGACCACTGTCCCTGTGACCAAGCCAATTTTAACAATTCTGACCACTGTCCCTGCACTTCAATGGATCCTGATGATTCTGACATTGTTTTTTGTGGCATATTGTAGTTCATGACAGTGGTAAAATTTCTTTGATAAGACTTGCGATTATTTGTGAAAACATTTTTTTTTTTTAAATGTTGCAATTTTTCAAATTTGAAATTTCATGCCTTTAAATCACAGGGATATGTCACACAAAATACTTAATAAGTAACATTTCCCACATGTCTACTTTATATCCGCACAATTTTGGAACCAAAATTTTACTTTGTTAGGAAGTTATAAGAGTTAAATTTAAACAGCGATTTCTCATTTTTATAACACCATTTTCTTTTAAGGACCACCTCACATTTGATGTTACTTTGAGGGGTCTACATGATAAAAAATACCCAAAAGTGACACCATTCTAAAAACTGCACCCCTCAAGGTGCTCAAAACCACATTCAAGACATTTATTAATACTTCAGGTGTTTCACAGGAATTTTTGTAATGTTTTTAAAAAATGAACATTTACCATATATACTCGAGTATAAGCCGACCCGAGTATAAGCCGAGACCCCTAATTTTGCCACAAAAAACTGGGAAAACTTAATGACTCGAGTATAAGCCTAGGGTGGAAAATGTAGCAGCTACCGGCAAATTTCAAAAATAAAAATAGGCACCAATAAAAGTAAAATTAATTGAGATATCAGTAGGTTAAGTGTTTTTGAATATCCATATTAAATCAGGAGCCCCATATAATGCTCCATATTGTTCACGATGGGCCCCATAAGATGCTCCATACAAAATACGCCCCATATAATGCTCCATAAAGTTTATGATGGGCCCCATATGATGCTCCATAATAAAATATGCCCCATATAATGCTGAATAAAGGTTAATAATGGCCCCATAAGATGCTCCATAGACTCATTTGCCCCATACAGTGCTGCATAAAGGTTAATAAGGGCCCCATAAGATGCTCCATAGAGACACTCGCCCTATATAATGCTGCACAAATGCTGATTATGGCCCTATAAGATTTTCCATAGAGATATTTGCCCATATAATGCTGCACAAATGCTGATTATGGCCCCATAAGATGCTCCATAGCATATTATGCCACAAATGATGCTGCTGCGATTAAAAAAAAAATTAATGACATACTCACCTCTTATCGCTCAGGCCCCCGTCACTTGCGATATTCACCTGTCCTCGTTCCACTGCTGCGCGTCTCTCCATCTTCCGCATCTTCTGCACTGACATTCAGGCAGAGGGCACGCACTAACCACGTCGTGCCCTATGACCTGAACATCACAGCCAGAGGATGCGGAAGATGGAGCGGTGCCCTGGCGGTGGAATGGGGACAGGTGAATATCGTGCAATGCTCACCCTCCCCATTATACTCACCTGCAGCTGTCCCTGGCAGCTTCCCTGATTGTCTTCTCTGGACGCTGACAGCTTCTTCCAGCATTGAGTGGTCACCGGTACCGTTCATTACACAAAATGAATATGCGGCTCCACCCCTATGGGAGTGGAGTCACATCCATATTCATTATTGTAATGAGTGGTACCTTGTGACCGCTCAACACTGGAAGAAGCTGTCAGAACATGGAGACCATCAGGGACCATGCCTGGAGCAGGTGAGTATGTCACAACCTCCGCTTCTCCTCCCCCGCCAACCTCCCTGGGACAAGGACAAGAGTATTAACCAAGAGGGGCACTTTCAGCCTAAAAAAATGGGCTGAAAATCTTAGCTTATACTCGAGTATATACGGTAACTTTTTTCACAGAAAATTTAATTCAGATCTAATTTTTTTCATTTTCCCAAGGGTAACAGGAGAAGTTGGATGCCATAAGTTGTTGGGCAATTTGTCCTGAGTATGCTGATACCCCATATATGCAGGTAAACCACTGTTTGGGCACATGGCAGAGCTCGGAAGGGAAGGAGCACCATTTGACCAATGCAAAAGTGGCTGGAATTGAGATCGGACACCATGTCACGTTTGGAGAGTCTCTGATGTGCCTATACAGTGGAAACCCCCAACAAAGTGACAAAATTTTGGAAAATAGACCCCCCCCATGGAACTTATCTAGATGTGTGTTGAGATCTTTGAACCCCCAAGTCCTTCACAGAAGTTTATAACGTAGAGCCGTTAAAATAAAAAAATCATATTTTTTCCACAAAAATGATCTTTTTGCCCCAATTTTTTTTCCCAAGGTTAAGAGGAGAAATTGGACCCCAAAAGTTATTGAGCAATTTGTCCTAAGTACGCTGATACCAAATATGTGGGGGAAAACCACTGTTGGGGTGCATGGCAGAGCTCAGAAGGGAAGGAGTGTTGTTTTACTATTTCAACGCATAAGTGGCTGGAATTAAGATCGGACACCATGTCGCATTTGGAGAGCCCCTGATGTGCCTAAACAGTGGAAACACCCTACAAGTGACACCATTTTGGAAAACAGACCCCCCAAGGAACTTTTCTAGATGAGTGGTGAGCACTTTGTTATAAACTTCTGAGAAGCACTTAGGGGTTCGAAGAGCCATAAAAATACAAAAATCATATTTTTTTCCACAAAAAAGATCATTTTGCCCTCAATTTTTTATTTTACTAAGGGTAACAGGATAAATTGGACCCCAAACGTTGTTGTGCAGTTTTTCTTCAGTGCGCTGATAATCCATGTAGGGGGATCCTACTTATAGGGGTATAGCTAATAGGACATTTTTATACAACAAACTGAGGTCCATTTTTTCCTGAGTGTGCCAATACCCTACATGCAATCGGGAAATATTTTTCAGGAACAGTACAAAGCTCACTGTTATAGTTTGCAGGTGCCATAACCAACTGGGAGAGCCCATGAGATGCTAGAACAGCAGAACCCCCATAAGTGACACCATTTTATGAGCTACACCTCTCAATGAATTCATCTAAGTGATAATATTAACACCATGGGTGTGTCACAGAATTTTATACCATTGGGAAGTGAAGACAAAATAACTAAATTTTTACCACCAACATTTTGTTTTAACCAAAGATTTTACATTTTCACACAAAAACTGCATAAAAATGGCACCAAAATTTGTCCCACAATTTCTACTGAATGTGGCAATACTACATATGTGGCTGATACAGTACTACTTAGACATATGGAGAGACTCGGAGGAACTAAGTGCTATTTGCCTATTCAAGTGAATGGGTCTGTGCACTTGTAAGTGTGTTTCCATGGACCGTGTGTCCATGGGCAAAAGACACTGACATGTCCATTGTTTATGTCAGCATGGGCCACAAAACACCCCGCACATGTGCATACTCATAACACACGGTTATCATCCGTGTGACATGCATTGGCGCTGGGCAAGAAGCGTCTCAGTAAGTGCTCTTCCCAGTCACCAGGTGCTGTACACAGCTCTCATCATTCTCCTCTTGCTCTGCCGGCGATCGGGAACACGCCGTTTTTTTCCATTTATATATTTATAGCGCAGGCAGTGGCTGATGAATACCCCATCATTCGCTCTTGCTGTCACTGTTATTAGCAGCAGCAGGGATGGGCTGATGGGAGTAATAGTCCCATCAGCTGCCACCTGCTCTTTTATCACTTAAATGTAACTCTCATCATTCTCCCCTGCTCGTGACAATCGCCGGCAGAGCAGGGGAGAATATTGAGTCGTGTTCAGCACCCGGCACCTGGGAACAGTGCTTACTGAAAAGCTTCTTTGCTGGCGACCTTCCGTGTGGTACTGATGCGGCACAAGCATGCCACATGTGTGCCACATGTATTACACACACGGACACTGACATGTCCTGTACCAGAAATATCAGGGCGTGTGAAAGAGACCTTATAGCGGGTTTTTATGTTTGGCTGCTGTCACACACTAAAAGATGCTTTCTATTGCAAAAAATAGTTTTTGCATCGCCACATTTTGAGAGCTATAATTTTTCCATATTTTGGCCCATAGAGTTATGTGAGGTCTTGTTTTTTGCGAGACGAGTTGACGCTTTATTGGTACTATTTTTGAGCACATGACATTTTTTGATTGCTTTCTATTCCGATTTTTGGGAGGCAGAATGAACAAAAACCAGCAATTCATTAATTTCTTTTGGGGGAGGGGAGTTTATACCGTTCCGTGTGTAGTAAAATTGATAAGGCAGTTTTATTCTTCGGGTCAGTATGATTACAGCAATACCTCATTTATATCATTTTTTATGTTTTGGCCTTTTATACAATTAAAATCTATTTTATAGAAAAAAGAATTCTTTTTGCATCGCTTTATTCTGAGAGCTATAACTTTTTATTTTTCTGCTGATGCAGCTGTATAGTGGCTTGTTTGTTGTGGAATAAGATGCCATTTTCAGCGGTACCATGATTATTTATATCGATCTTTTTGACCGCGTGTTATTCCACTTTTTGTTCGGTGGTATGATGATAAAGTGTTGTTTTTTGCCTTGTTTTTTATTTTTATTTTTTATAGTGTTCACTAAAGGGGTTAACTAGAAGAACAGTTTTATAGGTCAGGTCGTTATGGCCGCGGCAATACCAAATATGTGTACTTTTATTGTTTAGATTTTTTTTTCATTCAAATATTTATTTAGTGATAGAATATATATTGATTTTTTTTATAATTATTTTTGATTTTTTTAATATATTTTTACATTGATTTAAAAAAAAATGTTTTACTTTTTTACTTTGTCACACTACGGGACAATCATTTTTTGCAGTCTGAAAGCTTCTATAGCATGCAGATGAAGGAGCATCTGCAGGTCATAGTAGCTGTCAGCGCTGCACTGACAGGTAGACTTGCTGACCATGCACTGCGCATGACCAATAAGTTTTCTTGCTCTGGTGACCCAGATGTCATCATGATGACATCCACTCACCATGGCAATGATCGAGACCCTGCGTAATGCCAAAGGGTCTCGGATCCAAAAGCAGAGGGGCAGTCATCCCTGCGCCAGCCTTCGGAATGCTGCGATCATGTTTGATTGCAGAATTTTGGGGGTTAAAGTGTTGGGAGCAGTCTGTGACTGCTCCTGGCATCTAGTGCCGGGTGCCAGCTGTCAAAATTAGCTGACATCCAGTGGTGATCGCCCTCGCTCCCCCCCGTGAGCGCGGCCGATTGCTCAGATGTAATATTCCATCCATGGTCAAATTGGTCCAGGTCACATGGAAGAAATATTACATCTGATGTCAGAAAGGGGTTAAAGTAGAGCAAAAGTATCACATCATTGTTCTCAGAAGCAAGCGATCTGGGAGTCAGGGAAGCTTCCAGGGGTCGTTCCCATGCTGTTCTCCTTCTATTTAGCACTTTTCCCACTCATTTCAACATTTTCACTGCCACACAGACCTTTTTGTAGTGTCTGATGGAAAAATGTTTGGATTTCCCATTGACTCCCATTATACTCATTATTTGAAACAAGCATTTGAGCAATAGGATCTGAACATTTTAGTGCTCACTCATCTCTAGATATTTTCCTTGTTTGGTGCAAAATGAGAAAGAGAGAGATGGAGAGAGAGAATGAGAGAGATTTTTCCATGTGCAAAGTTCGGGTCCCTATTGAATTCAATGAGATTCGGTTCAAGTTCGGGTACATTTCTGGTAACTCGTATTCGACCTGTTAAAAATATGTATGCAATATTACTTTTTATTAAATAGAGATACAACTGTCATTCATAATATTCCTACCATGGTGAGACT
The DNA here is from genome assembly GCF_051348905.1 of Ranitomeya variabilis. NCBI lineage: Eukaryota > Metazoa > Chordata > Amphibia > Anura > Dendrobatidae > Ranitomeya > Ranitomeya variabilis. Next base: position 278,678,917 of record NC_135232.1, read on the forward strand.
TTATGGCATTTAAATTTAACTTTTAAATGATTGGGGCTATGCAGATTGTATCTGCAGTCTGCAACAATCCATGCTGTGTTTGCACGCAATGCATGACACATCTGCTCCAGGTCCTGTCTCTTCCCCTCATATTCCATTCATGTCTATTTCCACTTTTTAATCATTTGTGCTATACCTTACTGAGGTTTCTAAGACTGTTTCAGGACACACACTGTGGTGCACATTTGCATTGAGCTCTCTTCACAGGCATTCCGCTGCCAAGCTAACATAAGATCGCGCGTGGATTCCCCACCCTCCTGATCACCATGGTGACTCGGCTCGCTTGCACTTCTACTACATGATGTAGTGTGCCAATAGTGAATTGCGTGATCCTGTCCCGTAACTTACCTTCCAATCATGTGGTTTAAAAGAGAGGCAATCAGTGGCTAATTTAATGTTCACTGTCCCCCAGTCTCAGGGGAAGTAGGACAAAACACGGGTTGGGGTGGAGGGACACGGCACACAAACTGTGTCCCTTTTTTGAGGCAACTATGTTTTATACTTTATATGTAATTTAACTATTTACTAATAAAATTACATTTTAAGGATTTATTTAACTTCTGTTATATTGTGCATGTAGTAAGATATTTCAGTAAAAGGGTATTGTTATACAGTAATGTATATGTATATACGTATTGTTTTATTTATATTTTTTTACAAGTTTCTGAGCTTGGTTTTATAAATTTAACAATAAATTCCCTGCATAGAAATTCTAGCTACCTGAACCCACCACTAGGATGAGATAAGAAGTTTACTACATACAGTACTATTTATATTTTGAACTGATAATAAAAACATAAAATACTTAATCAAATTTTTAAATCCTCCTTTTAAGGGAAATTATATTTTTTTATTTTCATTTTAATTGTATGTAGGAATTGTTCTTAAACCAAACATCTTTAAGACCAATTGTAGCTCTCCTTAACATCAGATTGTATAGTTATTTTTTGTTTTTAAAGGTCACGTTAAATTGATGTAACACTACAGGCCCTCGAGGTAATTTTTGTCAGCCCCTGGTTTAAGTAATATAAACACTAAGTGCCTAAAGGATGATAAAGTTAAAGATAAATAAAAGTTCAGCATAAGTCAGATAGAAAAGTTGTTCAGACATTATTATTATTTTTACTTTTTATTTACTCCACTTAGCTCCTTGTATGTGTATATCAATTTTCTGGTAACTGGCCTGTGTCTACCTCAATTCATCCAATAGGTCATGCTTATTGTGAAAATAGAGAACAGAATGTATAATAATACAGTAGCGGCGCTCGTGAGATGGAAAAAGATGGCTGCGGGTACTGCTCCTTACCACACCAAGGAGAAAAAAGGAGGGGTAACTGCAAAAGAATGATATATAGTATACTTCAAAAACAATGTCTTTAGAGTTGCATATATATCTGTACCTGCGCTAAACTTATAGTGCACTGGAAAAAGATCACAATAAAATTAGTTTACCTGTGCGATGTGGAGTTTGTTTTAAGGAGAATTGCTTGTGAATATGAGTATCAGGTCATGAAATGATATGAAGAGGGACTAGGGAGGGAAAAATTGAAAATGAAGAGTATAAATAAATAGAAATAAAGTCACAAATATTTAGCATTCGGTATATATCTTATTTCCCATGGAGATACAAGTACTACTGTATTAGTATAGGAGCTATAGAGGATGTGTAGTGATCCGTAAGGCTGGATCACTAATGTGCAAGTTAAAAAACAAAAACTAAAAAACTGACACCCTGTGAGTGCGTTCCTTGGACTAAAAAGGGTGCGTGCAATATTGCTTGCAGAGTTCAATACCTGAGATGCAGGCGTTGGTTAGAAAGAGGGAAAAATAATCTCCATTAAAACTTGGTGGTAGGCTAGAAAGCAGTTTGTACTTAGCTGGGTCGGAGATTTTCTTTCTGTTAGTCAGGCGGCTTCTGCAGGCGCCGTCCCGGCCGGTGACGGGCGCTAGCGCGGCCTGGATTCTGTGAGTCCGGAGTTTTGCTTCGCAGGACCTGCAGTAAATTCAGGTCACGTGATCGCTGATCACGTGGTGCCCTTGGTACTAGTACGGAGCGCTGTGGGAGCCAAAAAACCAACGCGTTTCGGAAATACTACGGTTTCCTTCCTCAGGGTTGGCTCCCCCTGCGCTTTCTGGCCTTTTATATATGTGTGCTCAGCAATCTTGTTCTTTAAGGGCTCAGTTGAATGCAAATAGTTCTACTTCGTTGTTTAAGCCCCTTGGTTTTAGGGTATCCAATTCAAAGATATACCTAGTCTCTTCCCTGGACATCTGTTGTATAAAGTCCCCATTTCGCCAATCTTGTTGGACTATTTTTATTCCTATCACTTTGATTCCTTGCGTGGATCCTTTGTGGTAATATGCAAAATGCTTAGATAATGGATGCGCATCATACTTTTTACGTATATTACTCAGATGTTCATTGATTCTTTTATGTAAAGGGCGTTTGGTGCGCCCAACGTACTGTTTTCCACATGGGCACTCTAAAACATATAGACTAACAGAAAGAAAATCTCCGACCCAGCTAAGTACAAACTGCTTTCTAGCCTACCACCAAGTTTTAATGGAGATTATTTTTCCCTCTTTCTAACCAACGCCTGCATCTCAGGTATTGAACTCTGCAAGCAATATTGCACGCACCCTTTTTAGTCCAAGGAACGCACTCACAGGGTGTCAGTTTTTTAGTTTTTGTTTTTTAACTTGCACATTAGTGATCCAGCCTTACGGATCACTACACATCCTCTATAGCTCCTATACTAATATAGTAGTACTTGTATCTCCATGGGAAATAAGATATATACCGAATGCTAAATATTTGTGACTTTATTTCTATTTATTTATACTCTTCATTTTCAATTTTTCCCTCCCTAGTCCCTCTTCATATCATTTCATGACCTGATACTCATATTCACAAGCAATTCTCCTTAAAACAAACTCCACATCGCACAGGTAAACTAATTTTATTGTGATCTTTTTCCAGTGCACTATAAGTTTAGCGCAGGTACAGATATATATGCAACTCTAAAGACATTGTTTTTGAAGTATACTATATATCATTCTTTTGCAGTTATTGTGAAAATAGATAAAAACGTTACACACTGAAGTCATATCTGTATGCATACATTAATTTTCAATTGTCCTTATGTTATATATATATATATATATATATATATATATATATATATTCAATATATATATTTATATATATATTCAACTAATAAAATAACTAAGGAATGACCATTAAAATCTTAACATTTGTCAGTTGATTTAAATATTGTGAAATATAAAAGATAAAATTACACCAAGCAACATTTTTATTTTATCTGGAAAAGTTAGTTTTGCATTGTCTACAGAGTAAAGCAGTAATAAAATATACATTGCAATCCCAATAAACTCATTTAGCTATGCTAAAACACTATTCATCTCCCTATAAAAGGAAACAATGTGAAATGTAAAAGACTTTTCAAACTCTCACTTATCATTCAACATTTGAGGGGACACTTCTTCCCTGTGTGTACTATTGTAATGCAAGAAAATGTTAATTTCTATGGTATATATTCTTATTGTTAACAAACTGTTGGGGTCAACAGTATTGGCACTATTAACTATTTTTTATTGTAAAGAAGTTATAACTTCTGCTCCAGAGTGTGCAACAAGAAGATAAAGAAGCCACAGCTTATTTTAGCTGTGCCAACTACTGATGGGCGAGCACTAAAATTTAAGTATATGGGAAACTTGAGCATGTTTCCGGCAGCCCCCCACCCCCCCGGCGGTCTGCAGAGGAACTAGAAATTGTGGAAATTGGTGGGAACCATGCTCGTATGACATATGAACAGCATAAGGAAGACCCCTGGAAGCATTTCTGACTCCCAGGTCACTGCTGTGAACAATGTTGTCAGAGTCTTAGGCCACTTTTCCAGACTCACAATAAAACATACAAAAATGAAACTAAAATGGATTTTCCTGGAGAATATGCTAAGGAACATCCTTTCCGGGGTAATGACTTGTATATAAGGCAAAATAACCAAAAACTAAAATGCTCCTCCATACCTTGAGTTATGTTCACACGTAGTATTTTTTATGCATTTTTCAACTATAGTACTGCTTTCATCCAAGGCAAATACATTCTGGGAAATGTCTTTTTAACATTTTGAAACTTTATCTGGCCATGTGGTGTGTGACACATCATCAGACACATCCTGTTTCATTTATGAAGGAGGAACTCTGAAAGTCACACAGCCTATTTTTATAGGGCCATCAGGCGGCCTTTACTATTCTTAAAGTGCCAGCAGTCGGCCCTCAATATTCTTACAAAGCCATCAGCCAGCTATGCTTTGTTGTTCTCATTATTAAACAGTGGGTCTTCTATACTGTTATAGTATGCAGTGAGTGGCATGGCTGCCCAAAATTTGCACGCACCCCAATAAACCTTTAAGGAGATGTACAAGAGGTCCTCCTAAAAACAATGTTCCCATTATTAGGAAGTGAGTCAGTTTGCCTTGGCAGTGAATGCAAGTGCTGCCAAAAACTTGGAGGCACTACAATGCCCCTTTGAAGAGAGATAGAGGAGGGCCTCATGAAAAATTGTTCCCAATATTAGTAAGTGGGTCTCCCATAGTGTTTGCCTATGCAGTGAATGCAAGGTCTACCAAAAATTTGGAGGCACTTCAATGCAACTTGGAGGAGATGTGGAGGAGGGCCTCATAAAAAAATGTTTCCATTAGAAAGAGTGGGTCTCCTATACAAGGTACTCCCTCAGCATCTTCCCAAACTTTGAATTCCTTGTGAGAGAACCCTGCGCCTCAGGGCCTGTGCGATGGGAGGGTCTGAGAAAACTTTCCCAGAACTTTGACAGTATTGGCCTGCCTATGCTGGATTGGAGTTGTGTCTCTCACCTGCACTCCTTGGTTGTCCAACAAGCTGTGTCCTCTGTCGATAACGTTTTCAGATGGGAATTTTTTAAATAATTCTGCAACAAGGGCCTTCTGGTACTGCATCATTTTAGTAGACCTGTCAGCCTTGCGAATAAGAGATAGAAAGTTCTCCATGTAGCATGGGTCTAGAAGTGTCATCAACCAGAAGTGAGTGTCACTCAAAATTTTCAGAACTCGAGGGTCACAGGAAAGGCAGTGTAACATAAACTCAGCCATGAGTGCCAGACTGCTAATAGGCAAGACTTCTGTGTCCTCACCAAGAGGATGACTGACCATGTTCCCCTCCTCCTCCCTGTCCTCAAGCCATCCACGCTGAACAGACGATATGATAGTTGTGCAGATAGTACCATCTATATCGCATGAAACTAGCTTCTGTTCTTCCTCCTCCTCTACCTCTTTCTCTTCCTCATTGTCACCCAATCCATGTTGGGATGACATGAGGCTGGGCTGTGTGTAATCACCCTGTATGGTTCCTTGCTCCATTTCATCGTGCTCCGCCTGCAATGCATCCTCTTTGATTGTGAGAAGAGAGCGTTTCAGGACACAGAAAAGTGTCATAAGTGGGCATAAAGAGCAAGGATATCCCCTTGAGAAAGCAAGTACTAAAAGAAGCAAAAACGCACGTTGAGGGCTATTTTGGATCCAATCCATTGTCTGTCGACTGCTATACATACTGGTAAGCGCTGCTCTTTATACCCAATGGGCTTTTATGGTGATATTTATTGTTTGACTTGCACTAGCATTACATTGAGCAGCTCTCTGCCCTGATACGTATTAATTGAGCTGGCCATTCACAAGGGGGTTCCTTCCTTATTCCATCCTCATTCCATCCTTGTGCACTTTATTGCTTTTGTAATTTTGTATTTTACTGTATAATGTATTGTTAATAAAAAATACTGTTTTATTTCTTGTAGCGTGGCTAAAGGGTTGTATAGTCGACAGGAGGTATGTATCACAGAGAAGGCTTGTCGCTGTGATGTAACCCGGAGTGTTTTCTGTAATGCACATAAAGCAATAAGGAAGTGTTTAAGTATAATTGGGTCCGGGTTATGGGTAGCTATGAGAGATGGGAGGGTCTGGCTACCCATATACCTCACCCCTGGGTAAGGGGCATAACCATGCCTATCTATGTTTGTTTCAGGACCTGTGGTGATGTCAGAATCACATGTCTAATCATGTGACAGGTACCTGGGTGTGGTTTCAGGCTACATAATGGAGGTGTGTTTGGCACATGCTGGTGAGTGTTTGGGAATCTGTGAGTGTGGACAGATCCCTGTGTCCAGGCGGGACACTACAGACAGGAGTCTGTGTGTGTGGAGGAGAAAGCCTCCACAGTGTGTTAAGGCTCCAGGAATGGGCCTGCGTGCTGGACATAGCACAGTCTGTGTGCCTACAGACCTGAGGGAGAGCGGAGCTCTACTATGGACACTGAGGACTTATCCATCTGATGTAAGACTGTTTACCTTTGTTTTGCTGACTTAAATGGTTTATGGAGTGAATAAACCTACATGAACGCTGAAGAGAATGTGCCTCCTGTTTCCTCCTATGCACCTGAGCGAGTGAACCCCTACAATTGGTGTTTCGGATGCGGGCAAAGATCCGAAGAGCACATGTTGCAGCACTGGCTGGTCTGAGCCAGAAGAGTGGAAGGTCTTGAAAACCGTCACAAAGTTTGCTGTGGCTCGGTGGGGTCACGAAGGTGACTAGCGGCTTGCTGTGGATCGGCGGGTCCATGAAGGTGACAAGCGGCTTGCTGTGGATCGGCGGGTCCACGAAGTCTGTGGTTGAGCTGTGCAGCACGGTTGCAGCAAAGAGAGAAAAGAAGAAAAAAAAAATGACATTGCTGGTTTAGTGTGCAGACTCTTAAAGGGCCAGAGTCACATTGGTGTGCTGGGCGAACTGGGGCCTGAGAGTACTGTGGGAAGTCGACAGGGTGTACCCCAGAGTGGGGTGGTGTCCCTAAAAGTGGGTGGAGTCCAAAAAAAAAAACAGAGCAGTGCCCAAATAATTATGGTTGGTCAAAAAGGGGCTGCGTCTCAAAAGGGGGTAGTTGCCCAAAAGGGGGTGGAGTCCCTAAAAGGGGTGGTGGCCCTAAAGGAGAAAATGGTCCACAAGGGGGCAGTAACCCAAAAGGGGGTGGAGTCCAAAAAAGGGGCGGCGGCAAATTCGCTGATGAACTGTTGCCGGGTTCAGTGTTCGAACAGCGCATGTTCAGAATGTTGTACTGACTTTTCATCTGGCAAGATGACACAGAGCTGTTCTGTGGAAATCAATGGAGTGTGCGTGACTGGACTTCTGGACTCAGGGAGCCTGGTGACGCTGGTGAGCGCCACACTCCCTGTCTATCTGATTCCCGGAAGGAAGATGGAAGTCCACTGCGTTCATGGGGTCGCTAGGGATTATCCGGTGTCCAGGGTAATCATTGAGACGCCCACTATTATTACCAGCCATGATGTACCTGTAGTCTCAGATTTGCCATTCCCTGTTGAAAGGTTTTGGGACTTGTAGGAGGAAAGGGGAGTGTCTGATTGCTCAGAACGGACTCAGAATGACCCTAAGGGAGCCCCACCACAACAGGCGGCTGTAGTGATTCCGAGTGGTGTGAGGTGTGAAAAGGAGATAGCGACACCTAAGGTCGATAATCCAGAGTCCCGGGTGACTGGAAGAAAGTGTGAATTTGACACTTGTGTAAATGGGGAATTGCTGTTCCAGGATGACAGAGTGAGAGGAGGTGACTCCTATCCAGACTGTGACTTGAGCACAAAGGGAAAAGTGTGCAGTAAGGAGGAGCCGAGTAAAAATCACAGATCTTCCTCTCGTCGCGGGGGACGGAAAAAGGTGGGACAGGTTACACCCTCTGAGAAGAAAGATGATGAGGAAGAGACATTGTCAGGTGCAGATAACATTATTGTCCTTGATGAGGAGGTCACTTTATCTCTGACAAACCCTAGTACTGAGGTAGTTAGTGACGGGCTGGGGTTAGAACAGACCTGTGGTAGTCCCATATCTGCAATGCCCAGAAAGGGTGAAGTGGCTCAGTATGAAGGCTCCAGAGTACCTGATGCTAAAGAGATGGAGAACTCTGAAGTTACAAAGAGCCCAGGAGAGACCATGGAGGTGGATGCAGAAACAGGTGGAACTCTGAAGAGGCAGAGTCTGGCTGGGCAAGAGACCCTGTATGAAAGTTTAATTAAAGAACTGGTGGTGCAACATGTGCTAGCCAAAAGAGAGCAGGACCATGAGATAGAGCTGCTTAAAGAGACAGTCAAGCAAGAAAGGGTCCTGAGACTGGCGATTGGTCACAGAGTGGATGAGCTGGAGAAGGAAGTCTCTGAGCTCAGAGGTCACCTGTCAATGTGGCAAAGCGTGAATAAAGCCTTAAAGGAAGATGTGGATGTGCTCAGGGAAGCATTAAATGGTCTTCTGCAAGAGAAGAAGATGCTGGTCACAGACTCACACCGACGGTACCAGAGTGGTAACGAGGTGAAGTTGCCAGTGCCCATCCTGGCCAACGTTCTGGAAGAGTGTAAAGCGGAGGAAGAATTGGCACTAAAAGCGGAACAAGACAGTCACCCGGTCATGACAGATGTCTTGGTGGAAAGGTCAGAGGCAAAAAGGGAGCCGTCTGTCTATGAAGAGAGAGAGACCCCGCTCTTCAAGACCGTGATTGATGTACCCGAAGAGGTGCAAGAAGCCTGTACCGGTGAAGGTGTGCATGAGGCCTTCAGAAAAGCAGTGGAAGCATGTAGTGTGCACTGGGCACCAGAGACTAAACAGTTGGTGATACTGTCGACTATGGAAGTCACAGTGAAGCGGGTGGCTATCCTGAGGGATATGCACCTACACTGCCTCCATACAAAACAGAGGATCATTTTGAAGAATGATGAAGCCGTTCGACGTTTGGAGCATGAAAGGAAAGCTCTTAGTCGGCTGGGCTTAGTGGAAGACACAGTCCAAGTACCCAAAGTTCTGGTGGCGAAAGTCATTGGGAAACTTGGGAGAGTGATGCAGGAGATGGTGGATAAATCCGGTCTGAAGAGATTGAGGATACCGGCTGTGAAGAGCGGAACAAAAATGGTTATCTCAATAAACCAAAAATAATTTGTGATCAATATTGACCTGTCCATTCAAGGACATTTTAGCTATAGTGTGAAATCCTATTTTTTGTCTGTGAAACTGCCACTTAGGCGAAACTGTACTGTTTTGTTTGTTGTGAAACTATCACATAGCCGAAACTGTTTTTTTTTTGTCTTCTCTTTTCTCTCTTTGTTTAAACAAGCAAAACTTGTATAACCACTGAAACTACCTGTCCAACTATATAAAGAGGGAATAGCACCTTGAAGGCAGGCGTGCTTCAAGAGGCTTCCCAGTGATATACTATACGAGACGTGTCTTGTGTATTATTTCTGGTGATTCCCCACTTCCAAAGGCTGCTCCGACTGAGTGTGGTCCCGACATTTCCTGGCGCCTGAACAGGGACCCGAGGTCTGTGTACTCCTTCAAGAACACCGGCAGAATACGAACGAAAAGAGAATCTGGGATAATGGACGGCAGATGAATAAAAACCTGGCCAGGTAAGAGACACTGTTAGATCTCTTATATCTGCCCTGCACTGTCCGTAAGATTTTCTGTGTCGTGTCCTTTAGCGGGTAGTTCTAGTAGAGGAGGATACCTATAGCTCGGGTTCTTGAACTACTTAGGAATTGACCACCTCACGGAGTACGGCATTGAATGAGAGTGAATGTGAATAGAAGGTGTGTGGAAGTTGGGAATAGCCCTATAAGCCGCCCAGGGTGTTGAAACAGAAGGAGTGACTGTCCCACTGGGCAACGTGGTTGCGTCCTTTCGGGGAGACTTCCGCGCCTATGTTCAATCTCTGATCCTGTCTTTGACGAAAACCTGGTGACGGATAAGTGTATGATAGTATGAGCCCAGGACAGATAAATTAGCCTGGGACAAGATACGTTGTATTTTGATCCTCTGTCTGGTTGCATTTGTGTTGTTTGCTATAGGTGTAGGAATCAGGATTTTCTTACATCAACACGGTACGCAGAAGCCGTTAAACATCCTAGCTCCTTAGGAAGAAGGTAACGAGGTATTCTCATACCCAAACGCCACCTAGGGCAAGAAAGCTCAGGATAAGAAAATGGGGAATAAGCAAACAAAGTCGGAACCAGAAGAATTAGATATCTATACTATCATAAAGGAGAGAAGTGGTGAAGATGCCACTAAGGGGCTGAGAAAGATTTTTAGTAAGTTTGGAGTTACTAAGGCAGAAGCCTTTAGTAGAAAAAAATGGGAAGGAATTCAGGAAAAAAAAAAGGCATAATCAGAGACAAGAAATGGATAGATCAGATCCAAGCGTTGATTGATGTCTCTAGGGTAGCAGAAATGCTGTGGTCTGCCCTATTGGAACAAGCATGTGGGCATGACAGCATGTGCATACAGAAACGGTCGGTCTTGAATAAATCAAGCAAACGACTACAAATGTTAGCTAAACTGATCTGTGTGTATGAGGAATCCCTGTGTAATGCAGATTCCCCAAATTTCCACTGCCAGTGTTGTGTGAGTAATGTGCAGAGAGTGTGTGCCTTACAGACACAACTGGCAGAGAATGAACAGTATAATGTAGACAGAGAAAAGCAGATTGCTAGTCTTGAATCACAACTGCTGAAAATGAAAAATCATTGTGTTGATATGGAAGCCCAGCTGATTCAGTCTGGGGCTGAGGTCAGAGCTGTGAAGGAAATGGCAGCAGCCAGTGATGCCATTGTTAATCAGTGCAGTGTGGAGCTGGATACTAGTTCCCAACTGATTACTAGTCTGAAAAATATCATCAATGATTTTTCAAATGTGGTGCCGGCCTTCTCTTTGTCTCTGAACACAAGGTCAGATCCCCGACCAATTGTGCCCTGTGCAGGGCAAAAAGGGGGGAGTGATGGAAAAGGTGATATATCAAATATTTTATCAAATTTTGATCCAATAATAAAAAGTAATGACAGATATGTGCTGTCTAAATTACAAAGAAAGTTCAAACGTGACATTGTTAAGAGTGCATCCTTAGTAATGGAAGAGTTTAAAAGTTCCAGACAGAGGGAGGTATGTTCTGTCCGGGCCCATAAATCAGGCTTGGCATGTGTTACATGTTATGCCTGTGCTGGCTCCGGCCATATTGCCAGGTACTGCAAATGGCCGGGTACGATGAAGGAGAGGAAATATTATTCTGTGAAATGTTTTAAATGTGGTCACTTTGGACATATTGCAAGGAACTGTTACTGCACAAGTAATTGTGAGGGGCCTAGCAATATTGTCAGGGAGCACAGGCATTTTCACAGACATAATGGCATTTTCTCTCAGTCTGTCCCAAGCCACGGGCAAACTCCTCAAAATGGCCAATTACAACCAGGGAGGATAGTGAGGTCTTGATGTAAACTCAGATTATAGAGTTTCTATCTGGTCTCTGGTCTTTCATTGTTTCTTTTGTTTTAGCTCCTTTTATTCTTCTTCTATTTGTTAAGTTTGCTCTTTTGTTATTGAAATGAATTGTTAGACCAGTGTGGTTTAGACAGGAGGCAGAAGGGCCTTATCTGAGGTGCAATGTGATTGCAATGATAATAGGATTTGTTAGTTGTTGTTTTTTTTTTTTGTTTTTTTTTTGCTGTTTTCTATCAGACCCCCTGTGGTTTTTAACTCCAGGTTTCCATAGAATTCATAATGATAAGAGTAACACAGATCACAGGATAATAGAGTCACATCCATGGATGCTCTGATTTGTTGCTTGAACTAAGATAGGTAGGGAGGTGTGTGTTCACCTAAGCTTTGAAGTTCAGCTGTAAAACTGACTTTGTTTGTTTGTTTTCCTGTGCATCTTAGATTAGATAAAGGGTGTTGTTACGTGAGCTAAGATAGGCGAGTAAAGGCCCCGTCTCACTTAGCGATTTACCAACGATCACGACCAGCGATATGACCTGGCCGTGATCGTTGGTAAGTCGCTGTGTGGTCGCTGGGGAGCTGTCACACAGACAGCTCTCTCCAGCGACCAACGATCAGGGGAAGGACTTCGGCATCGTTGAAACTGTCTTCAACGATGCCGAAGTCCCCCTGCAGCACCCGGGTAACCAGGGTAAACATCGGGTTACTAAGCGCAGGGCCGCGCTTAGTAACCCGATGTTTACCCTGGTTACCAAAAAAAACAAACAGTACATACTCGCCTTTCGGTGTCCAGGTCCCTTGCCGTCTGCTTCCTGCTCTCTGACTGAGCCGCCGTACAGCGAGAGCAGAGCGCAGCGGTGACGTCACTGCTGTGCTCTCACTTCTCACTGTACGGCCGGCAGTCAGTGAGAGCAGGAAGCAGACGGCAAGGGACCTGGACACCGAAAGGCGAGTATGTAGTGTTTGGTTTTTTTGGTAACCAGGGTAAACATCGGGTTACTAAGCGCGGCCCTGTGCTTAGTAACCCGATGTTTACCCTGGTTACCAGTGAAGACATCGCTGGATCGGTGTCACACACACCGATTCAGCGATGTCAGCGGGGCCTCAACGACCAAAAAAAGGTCCAGGCCATTCCGACACGACCAGCGATCTCGCAGCAGGGGCCTGATCGCTGGTACGTGTCACACATAGCGAGATCGCTATGGAGGTCGCTGTTGCGTCACAAAACTAGTGACTCAGCAGCGATCTCGCTAGCGATCTCGCTATGTGAGACGGGGCCTTAAGCATGGACAGATAACGGATGTACACGATGGAGTGTCATGTTATACAGTGTGCTGACCTTGAAGTTTGGACGGACAACATGGTTTCGTTCACCTGATGCAGGATACAACTAGAGTCAGTGTACCTTAGCTAAAAGTTTAGTTTTCCTAGGGTGTTAAGTAGCCGCAATTTCACTGTTATTAGATAAAGCTTCTGAGATTGTTCTTGATCACCCACTTCTAGTTCAGACCACTCATGATGTACATGGCATTCTTAACCAGGTCCAACCTAAACATATTTCAATGGCCAGACACCTCCGTCTCCAATGTCCCCTACTACTGCCGCCCAACATTTCCTTTGCCAGGGTTCAGACTCTTAATCTCGCGTCTTTGCTCCCTTTAGAGTCTGAGGGGGGTACCATACCTGAGGAAACTGCACTCTCCAACTCCTTTGACCCATCAGAGTCAATGCATGATTGTGTACAATTAATGGAACAAGAGACTCAGGGCTTACGTAATGTACGTGACAAGCCACTCTGTAATGCTACATTTGAACTTTTCATAGATGGCAGTAGATATGCAGATATGAATGGACAATTTCATACAGGTTATGCGGTATTAACTCAGCATGAAGTGCTGAAAGCAGAACCTCACCCTGCTAATCAGTCTGCACAAGAAGCAGAACTTACGGCATTAGTTGAAGCTCTAAAAATAGCCAAAGATCAGACAGCAAACATATACACTGATTCTAGATATGCACATGGCATTATTTTCGATTTTGGCGTAATATGGAGAGCCAGAGGTTATATGACTGCTTCAGGCCAACCTGTTAAACATGCCTCCCTCATTAGACAGATTCTGGAGGCAGCACAAGAAACTAAAGAAATAGCGGTGATAAAGGTAGCTGCACATGTGAGACTCGACACCGAGGAAGCCAGGGGTAACGATAAAGCCGACAAAGCAGCAAAACAGGCAGCACGTAAACCCTTACATCATGCCCACACACTAGATAGCTCTGAAGATGATGAGGAGAGATTGAAGGAAGCTCAGAAACAGGTAGACGACGAAGAACGAGGGCAGTGGCAGAAAAAAGGGGCAGAAGATCAGCAAGGATTATGGAAAAAAGGAACTTTGTTGTGTTTACCCAGAGCCTGGTACCCCGCAGTGGCGAGTGACCTCCACCTACCTACGCAAGTATCGGCAAACGGTATGACGCTCAAGGTAAAAGAAAGGTGGTTGGCTCCAGGCTTTGGTAATTTCGCTCGGAACATGTGTGCTGCATGCGCTATATGCCTGGCACACAATCCAGGTCAGACCATTAAAACCCCAACCAAGCATCATGTAAGACCACTGTATCCCTTTCAAAGACTCCAGATCGACTACATCCAGCTTCCTAGGTACAATGGATACGAATATGTGCTTGTGTGTGTGGACATGTTCTCAGGGTGGCCAGAGGCTTATCCAGTTCGTAAAGCCTCAGCAAAAACTACTGCCATTAAAATAGCACATGAACTGATACCCCGTTACGGCATGCCTGAGGTGATCGAGTCAGATAGGGGTACCCATTTTACTGGAGAAATATTCCAGAATGTTATGAAAATGTTGGGAGTAGAAAACCAGTTTCACACTCCGTATCACCCACAGAGTTCAGGTAAAGTGGAAAGATTAAATGGAACAATAAAATTAAAAATCCAGAAGGCCATGGCAGAAACAGGAAAGCCTTGGACCGAGTGTCTACCACTTGCCCTGTATTCCATCCGAAACGCCCCAAGGGGGAAGGCTAAGCTGTCACCACATGAGATTCTTTTTGGTAGAACAGCAAATTTGGGTTGTTATTTTCCACAACAACTGATGTTGAATACTGAGACTTTAACTGCTTATGTACAAGAATTACAAAAACGTTTAACTAAAGTGCATTCGCAAGTTTTTGCTTCCCTTCCAGATCCAGAAAATCTCGAAGGAGGCCACAAGTTGGAACTTGGTGATCAAATCTACGTGAAAAGACACACCAGAAAGACTCTGGAACCGAGATTTGACGGACCTTTCCAAGTCCTGTTAACAACTCCAACAGCAGTCAAGCTTGAAGGAAAGGCATCATGGATACATGCAAGCCATTGCAAAAAAGCAGTATAAGACTCATGATATTGATAATAATGTTAACCTCAACGGAATGCATGTATGTGGGAATCCTGCAGCCGGGTACTGTAGCCCCTTGGGACAAAAACCCACTTGGTGTATGCTTCAGAATGTATCTAGTTTTGTGGATTTGGCTCACAGATTGGTATTGCAGCACTCAGCTTTGTGGGATCTGCCTGAGGGTACATTTTGGATATGCGGAGAAGGAGCATATAAATGGCTTCCCGTAGGTATAAAGGGTACTTGTACATTAGGACGCCTAACCCCGGCTACTTTCATAATTTCGAACAAACAAGTGAATATGCAAGCCGTGCCCAAGCACACACTGTATAAAAGAGCTGCAGATAACTCACCACGTCCCTCGGGGAGGCCACATATAGTACAAATGGGAATTCCCAACAAAATTGCTAGTACCATTTTTATTTATCCTATGTTAACACAGATGTGGGATAAATTAGTTAGAGCCACGGATTATCTAGATGACCAGATTTGGGATATATTGGACATATTAAATACTAGTATAGCTGTACAGAATCAGCTTATAATAGTCACTAACCAACATACCCTGGTATTGGATTACCTAACTGCCTCACAAGGGGGTATGTGTCAAATCATCGGACCCACCTGCTGTCATTATATAGACCCGAATAGTACTATGAGTATGAGATTTAAATTAGAAGACGTACAACGACTCAGGGATCAGTATGACAAAGACAATGACCAAAATAAGGATAGCTGGTGGTCAGATACCTTTTCTTTTCTTAACCCGGCCAATTGGTTCAGGGGGATCGGTGAGTGGGTTACCGGGATTATGCAAAGCCTAATACATACAGTTATAGTTATTGTAATTATATATGTATTATTCAAGGTTGTACTCAAAGGTATCTCGGTATGCACAAATAAATTTTGTGTAATGGATGCGAGAATATAAAGTTTTTTTTTTGTAATATCACAAAAAGAATGACTAAAATAATCGTCTATATGACAATGTTTTGAATGGAATATGTCAAAGGGGGGATTGTGAAGAGCGGAACAAAAATGGTTATCTCAATAAACCAAAAAGAATTTGTGATCAATATTGACCTGTCCATTCAAGGACATTTTAGCTATAGTGTGAAATCCTATTTTTTGTCTGTGAAACTGCCACTTAGGCGAAACTGTACTGTTTTGTTTGTTGTGAAACTATCACATAGCCGAAACTGTTTTTTTTTGTCTTCTCTTTTCTCTCTTTGTTTAAACAAGCAAAACTTGTATAACCACTGAAACTACCTGTCCAACTATATAAAGAGGGAATAGCACCTTGAAGGCAGGCGTGCTTCAAGAGGCTTCCCAGTGATATACTATACGAGACGTGTCTTGTGTATTATTTCTGGTGATTCCCCACTTCCAAAGGCTGCTCTGACTGAGTGTGGTCCCGACACGGCTGATGAAGAGGTCCAGGCCATGGGTGAAGATGGGATGGTTCCATTCCTTGTTGTCGGATCCAGAGAGAGTCTTAGGAATATCCGCATGCTCCTGGAATATCGCATGGCATACCTAAGGGAGGTAGAACAGCTGAGACTTGAGAGAATGCAAGTTAATAAACAGCTGCCAGAGAGGCGAAGAGGTGCTCTAAAGCCTGGAAGTCCTCAAGCTGAAGTTAACAGAGGATATAGACGTAAAGAGAAGAGCTGCTCTCCGAAGATAGACAATAGGAGAGATCAACGACTGAGAGAGAACCGAAGGTGGTCAGATGGAAGAGCTAGAAATAGTGACTCCTCAGTTTGCTCAGGGCTCAGTGACTTAAGCGGGAGATCCTGTAGCAGACGAGATGACAAGGGGTCATCGTTATCAAAGGATGTGACGGAAAGGGATGACGAATACTGACAAAAGGGTTCAATAACAGGACCTGACTTAGACAGATGGTTTGACTGTCAGGAACGACTGAGAGGGGTCTCTAGTTGGTTTAGGATAAGTGCCAAGCCCCACGGCTTTAGGCAGAGGGGGGAGGTATGTAGCGTGGCTAAAGGTTGTATAGTCGACGGGAGGTATGTATCACAGAGAAGGCTTGTCGCTGTGATGTAACCCGGAGTGTTTTCTGTAATGCACATAAAGCAATAAGGAAGTGTTTAAGTATATTTGGGTCCGGGTTACGGGTAGCTATGAGAGATGGGAGGGTCTGGCTACCCATATACCTCACCCCTGGGTAAGGGGCATAACCATGCCTATCTATGTTTGTTTCAGGACCTGTGGTGATATCAGAACCACATGTCTAATCATGTGACAGGTACCTGGGTGTGGTTTCAGGCTACATAATGGAGGTGTGTTTGGCACATGCTGGTGAGTGTTTGGGAATCTGTGAGTGTGGACAGAGATCCCTGTGTCCAGGCGGGACACTACAGACAGGAGTTTGTGTGTGTGGAGGAGAAAGCCTCCACAGTGTGTTAAGGCTCCAGGACTGGGCCTGCGTTCTGGACATAGCACAGTCTGTGTGCCTACAGACCTGAGGGAGAGCGGAGCTCTACTATGGACACTGAGGACTTATCCATCTGATGTAAGACTGTTTACCTTTGTTTTGCTGACTTAAAGGCTTTATGGAGTGAATAAACCTACATGAACGCTGAAGAGAATGTGCCTCCTGTTTCCTCCTATGCACCTGAGCGAGTGAACCCCTACAATCTATATACTCCTTCATTCTCCTTTCTTGGCATATGATATGGAGTTGTTTTTTCCGGTTTTGGGTTCTTTTGCATGATTTAGTGCAACTTTCCCTATTTGACCAATATGTTACCTGGTTCGGATGTTTTGCTGCCATGTGCCTGATCTTGCTGGTGGTGGTTAGGCTGGTAGTTTTGCTACCCCTACTGATACTGGCCTGGCAGGTGGTGCAAATGGCCTGTTTGGGGTTATCGGCAGAGTCTTTAAGAAACAACCAGACTTGGGAAGACCTAACAGTTGGACTGGCAACTTCCATTGTGTTGGGTGTTATGGGAAATGGTTTCCTGACTTCTGTCTGTGGCTACCAAACTGCTTCTTCTTGCCTGTTGGGGTGCTACGCCTACCTCCCCTGTGTGCTGCTGTCCTCACTCTGCTTTTCTTCCTGCCAGGTTGGGTCAGTTACTATATCATTCACCACCTCGTCTTCCACTTCCGCACCCTGGTCCTCCTCCTGATTTTTTCTGGCAATTGTGTCTCATCATTGTCCACCTCTTGTGACACTTTCCCACCATCACCTTCGTGTGACCATGGCTGCTCAAATATTTTGGCATTGCTACAGGCAATCTCACGGCCCCCGGAAGAAGCCTACGTGAAACGCGCGTAGGGGCTGGCGTTCCCACATACACACCACGACTGACATGGGTGAGGTCCAGTCTTAGACTTTTATATTTATGTACTTTTATTTGGTTCCCAGTGGGACTATGTAGTGTTTACTATTAGTAGACTTATCCCAGTGAACCTGTGACCTCAAGTCGCTTAATAGAGGTGTGTTGTGTGGGCTCTGTTACCTGTATCCGTGATTTATTTAGCAACCCTTATGATTGGATGTTTTAGATCATCAGTGTACTTGAATTTCTAACTTATGATGTTACTTAATAAATGTTATAATCTTTATACTTAATTGGCAGTTTGTTGACTCCTTCTTCCTGATTTGTGATATTGTTTGGGAGTTTCTGTCCGTGAGTGGATTTATATGTGGCTCTGTTCTAATTATTTATTTATAGGCCTGTTCTAATTATTTATTTATCTCCTCTTGCCCCACTTCAAGTGGACTGAATCTATAAATGGAAAAGTGAGCATCTCTTTGGATTGTCCAAGTGTGCTATCAGTTGTCTCAGGGCACTCGGCAGGGTGGGAAGAAGGAGGGTCAGGGTGATGAATATGCGGTCCAGACTCACAGCTACTGAGGCTTGACCGTGTGGAATACAGGGTGGTGGTGGTGGCAAAGTGACTTAAAGAATTATCCTCAATCCAACCAACAACCTTTTGACACTGCTCTGTGTTCAATAGTGGGGTGCTGCGGTCCCCTAGTAATTGGGACATGAAGTTTGAGCGAGAAGATGTGGGTGTTTATTGGGGCACAATTTCAGCTAGCCCATGGCCTCAGCCTCTTCATGCACCATCACCATCATATCACGTCCAGTGTTATGATCCTAGTGGCTTAGGATCACAAATCTAACCAGCTAAGTAGAAAATAGGACGAGCTCTGGGGATGTGGTAACTGGACTAACTGCAAACCTGATCCTAACCGCACACACTATAGGCAGCCGTGGAACGTTTCCTGAAATCCTAGACGTCTCTTCACGGCCTGAGAAACTGACTACCCCTAAAGAGAAAGTAAAGACCTCACTTGCCTCAGAGAAATCCCCCAGAGATATAGAAGCCCCCCACAAATAATAACGGTGAGTTAAGAGGAAAAGACAAACGCAGAGATGAAACAGGTTAAGCAAATGAGGCCCGCTAACGCTAGATAGCAGAAAATAGCATGGGATCTGTGCGGTCAGTAAAAAACCCTATGCAAAAATATCCACGCAGAGAATGCGAGAACCCCCACACCAACTAACGATGTGGGGGGAGCAACTCAGCACCCCAGAGCACCAGCAAGCAGGGAAATCACATATTAGCAAGCTGGACAAAAACTCATCATATACTAGGAAACATCTTGAACACAGATAAGCAAAAATAAGCAAACAGAACTTAGCTTCTCTTGGAGAGACTGATAACGGATGTAGACAGGAGCAATCAGAATAGCACTGAATACAACGGCAACAGGCAAGGAATGAAGGACCAGGTGGATTTAATAGGAAACCTAACTAGCAGATGACGAGACAGCTGATCCTGCCAGAAACCTGCAAAATAACAAAAAGAGCCACCAGGAGGAGCCCAAAGAGAACTCACACAGTACCACTCATGACCACAGGAGGGAGCCCGGAAACAGAGTTCACAACAGTACCCCCCCTTGAGGAGGGGTCACCGAACCCTCACCAGAACCCCCAGGGCGATCAGGGTGAGCCACATGGAAGGCACGAACCAAATCGGCCGCATGAACATCAGAGGCGACAACCCAGGAATTATCCTCCTGACCATAGCCCTTCCACTTAACCAAATACTGAAGCCTCCGTCTTGAAATACGAGAATCCAAGATCTTCTCCACCACGTATTCCAATTCTCCCTCAACCAGCACCGGAGCAGGAGGCTCAACAGAAGGAACCACAGGCACCACATACCTCCGCAACAAAGACCTATGGAACACATTATGGATGGTAAACGATGCCGGGAGGTCCAAGCGAAATGACACAGGGTTGAGGATTTCCAAAATATCATCCAGATACACAATCATAAATTTATCCAGATATTCTCAGAATATATCGTGCATGAAGGACTGAAACACAGAAGGGGCATTAGAAAGTCGAAAAAGGCATCACCAAGTACTCAAAATGGCCTTCCGGCGTATTAAATGCTGTTTTCCATTCATCGCCCTGTTTTATACGCACAAGATTATACGCACCGCGAAGATCTATCTTGGTGAACCAACTAGACCCCCTAATCCGAGCAAACAGATCAGACAACAATGGCAAGGGATACTGGAATTTGACCGTGATTTTATTTAGAAGGCGATAATCTATACAGGGTCTCAACGAACCATCCTTCTTGGCCACAAAAAAGAATCCCGCACCAAGAGGGGACGAGGAGGGGCGAATATGTCCCTTCTCCAAAGACTCCTATACATAGCTCCGCAGAGCGGCATGCTCTGGTACAGACAAATTAAACAGTCGTCCCTTAGGGAACTTACTACCAGGAATCAAATTTATAGCACAATCACAATCCCTATGAGGAGGTAGGGCACTGGATTTGGGCTCATCAAATACATCCTGGTAGTCCGACAAAAACTCAGGGACTTCAGAAGGAGTAGAGGAAGCAATTGATACCAAGGGAGCATCATCATGAATTCCCTGTCAACCCCAACTCAACACAGACATAGCTTTCCAATCCAGGACTGGATTATGAGCCTGCAACCATGGCAGACCCAACACGACAATGTCATGCACATTATGTAACACAAGAAAGCTAATCACCTCCTGATGTGCAGGAGTCATACACATGGTCACTTGAGTCCAGTATTGAGGTTTATTCTTGGCCAATGGTGTATCATCAATTCCCTTCAATGGAATAGGGAACTGTAATGGCTCAAGGATAAAACCACAGCACTTGGCAAATGACAAATCCATCAGATTCAGGGCGGCACCTGAATCTACAAAAGCCATAACTGAGTAGGATGACAGAGAGCAAATCAAAGTAACAGACAAAATGAATTTAGGCTGTACAGTACCAATGGTGACAGATCTAGCAAAGTTTTTTGTGCGCTTAGAGCATGCTGAGATAACATGAGCTGAATCACCACAGTAAAAGCACAACCCATTCTGACGTCTATGATTTTGCCGTTCCATTCTGGTCAGAATCCTATCACATTGCATAGACTCAGGTTTCTGTTCAGAAAACACCGCCAGATGGTGCGCAGGTTTGCGCTCCCGCAAACGCCGATCAATCTGAATGGCCAAAGCCATTGACTCATTCAGACTCGCAGGCGTGGGGAACCCCACCATAACATTCTTAATGGCTTCAGAAAGACCTTCTCTGAAATTTGCAGCCAGGGCACACTCATTCCATTGAGTAAGCACCGACCATTTCCGAAATTTTTGACAATACACCTCAGCTTCATCCTGACCCTGAGAGAGAGCCAGCAAGGCCTTTTCTGCCTGGTTCTCCAGATTAGGTTCCTCATAAAGCAATCCAAGTGCCAGAAAAAAGACATCCACATTCAGCAATGCAGGATCTCCAGGCGCCAGGGAGAAGGCCCAATATTGAGGGTCGCCGCGTAACAGAGAGATAACAATTCTAACTTGCTGAGCGGAATCACCAGAGGAACGAGGTCTCAAAGAAAGAAATAATTTACAATTATTCTTAAAATTCAGAAACCTAGATCTATCTCCAGAAAAAAACTCAGGAATAGGTACTTTTGGCTCAGACATAGGACTGTGAACAACAAAATCCTGAATGCTTTGCACCCTTGCAGCAAGATGATCCACACTAGAAGTCAGACTCTGAATATCCATGTCTGCAGCAGAACTCAAAGCCACCAAGAGATTAAGGGGAGGAGAGAAGCAGGACAGACTGCAGAGCAGAAAAAAAAAATTGAACTCAGGATTTCTCTTATCCCACTTTTGCGATGCATTTAACACTTTTGGCCTGTTGCACTGTTATGATCCTAGTGGCTTAGGATCACAAATCTAACCAGCTAAGTAGAAAATAATAGGACGAGCTCTGGGGATGTGGTAACTGGACTAACTGCAAACCTGATCCTAACCGCACACACTATAGGCAGCCGTGGAACGTTTCCTGAAATCCTAGACGTCTCTTCACGGCCTGAGAAACTGACTACCCCTAAAGAGAAAGTAAAGACCTCACTTGCCTCAGAGAAATCCCCCAGAGATATAGAAGCCCCCCACAAATAATAACGGTGAGTTAAGAGGAAAAGACAAACGCAGAGATGAAACAGGTTAAGCAAATGAGGCCCGCTAACGCTAGATAGCAGAAAATAGCATGGGATCTGTGCAGTCAGTAAAAAACCCTATGCAAAAATATCCACGCAGAGAATGCGAGAACCCCCACACCAACTAACGATGTGGGGGGAGCAACTCAGCACCCCAGAGCACCAGCAAGCAGGGAAATCACATATTAGCAAGCTGGACAAAAACTCATCATATACTAGGAAACATCTTGAACACAGATAAGCAAAAATAAGCAAACAGAACTTAGCTTCTCATGGAGAGACTGATAACGGATGTAGACAGGAGCAATCAGAATAGCACTGAATACAACGGCAACAGGCAAGGAATGAAGGACCAGGTGGATTAAATAGGAAACCTAACTAGCAGATGACGAGACAGCTGATCCTGCCAGAAACCTGCAAAATAACAAAAAGAGCCACCAGGAGGAGCCCAAAGAGAGAACTCACACAGTACCACTCATGACCACAGGAGGGAGCCCGGAAACAGAGTTCACAACAGTCCAGTTCCCAGTCCCGTGCCCATTTTAAATGGAGGACAATATTTTCCACATTCACTACAAATGGCTGAATTTGTAGCAAACTTATATGTGGCCTGTGTGACTGAAAACCACAGTTTCAAATAGCTGGCCTGTAGGTAACTACTATTTTAACAGCAAACTGGTGTCAATAACTTCGCTAACACACTGCAGCAAAATTTAAATGGAGGCTAGAAATGGCAGAATTTTGAGCGCACTTATATGAGATCCATGTGATGGACAAAACATAATTTTAAATAGCTGGCCAGTAGGTCACTATTTTTAACAGCAAATTAGTGTCAATAACTTTGCTAACACACTACAGCAAAATTTAAATGATGGCCAGAAATGGCAGAATTTTGAGTGCACTTATATGTGATCCATGTGGCGGACAAACCTTTTTTAAATAGCTGGCCTGTAGGTGACTATTTTTAACAGCAATCTGATGTCAATAACTGTCATTTATGATGTCATTCATCCTCATGTTTATAGTCTTTTCACTAGGCACTGCTCCTAATAGCCAGTTTCCTACTCCACACTGATGAGGGGCAAATACCCCAAAACAGCTGTCTGTGGATGGATACCATGTTTTGGCATAGGTGGTTTTCCTTTATTGGATGCTGCCCTTCCCGTTGTTGTTCCATACCGGTGAAAGACCTGGCTATTCATTGCTTGCGTTGAGAAACACGTGATGGTATCTTCGTGGCTTTTCTACATGCATTTGCATATTTCCCTTAAAGGATGGGGGCAGTATTCTGGATCACTGCGTTGAGAAACACGTGATGGTGTCTCCGCGGTGTTGGATGTTTTGATCTCCCCGAGGTCATTCATCCTCATGTTTATACCGAAGTTTTAAATACCTGGCCTGTAGGTATATATTTATAACAGCAAACTGGTGTCAATAACTTTGCTAACACACTGCAACAAAATTTAAATGGAGGCTAGAAATGGCAGAATTTTGAGCGCACTTATATGTGATCCATGAGATGGACAAACCAGTTTTAAATAGCTGGCCTATAGGTAACTATTTTTAACAGCAATCTGGTGTCAATAACTTTGCTAATGCACTGCAACAAAATTTAAATTGTGGCAAGAAATGGCAGAAATTTGAGTGCACTTACATGTGATCCATGTGACGGACAAACTACAGTTTTAAATAGATGGATTTTTTGCAATATGCAGTGCCAGCAAGCAAATGGATCAGAAAAACGGATTGTTCTCTGGATTGCTTTTTAAGCAAATAATCAGGATTAAGATCCCCAAAAAATTATTCTTTGCCCTTGATACCTGGGGCTATGTCTAGATCTATCTGTAAAAGCAGCAGCAGGAGACAGAACTGGAACTCTATTTTATTTGTAAAAGTAGAAAACATTACAATTAATATAACATAACTTCATAACAAGAGCCAGCAATAACAAAAGCAAAATAACTCAACTCTCAGTACAAATCAAACAAAATTACACCACTCACCTGGCTCCACTGCCATATATAACCTACTATTACCTTCACCAAGTCATCTAAGATGTTACTACAAACCTCATCCACTGGGAGAATTTTACTACCTGTCGAGACTAAGCACCGTGCATTCCACGTGAAGTATCTAACCACTATGCTAACTAGAAAAAGCGTGGTTCTGTCCTGTCCACCAACGTCCCTGAATACCCCATAGGCCCACTTACCATAGGAGAGGCCAGCCATCCTAGGCCAGCCGGTGGAAGCACCCACCCTGTTATAAACCTCTGTAATAAATAAAGGACAATGAAGCAGGAAGTGCTCCATACTTTCCAGCATGTCAGCACAACTCTCACGATGATATTTCCTGTCCTCAGAGTTCCTATACTTCAGATTATCCCTCACATACAGATTACCCTGGAAACCGCACCAAGTCAAGTCCAAATACTTTGAGGGGATACGTTTTGTTTTGAATTGAAAAGATGCATCCCATCCTCCAGATCTAAACTTTGGCAAACTCTGAGGGACAATGGTTTCTGAAAATGTGTAGACAAGATCCTCTTATTGGGGAGTTTCCTAGACAGAGTCCTCACCTCCCATATCGCCAGACACGACCGACGAATAGCTTTCAAAACTGGGGTAACATAAACCGGGAGATGCCCTTGCGGTTTGCAAAGATCCTTCACACACCCTCTTGCCTCCCATTCCTGGAAGAAAGGCTGTAACCATCCCCTGCAGGAGAATACCTGCAGAGGAGCCATCTCTTTTTAAGGTTTGCTATATTTACTTTCAAAAGCTATTTGAAAGAAACACCACGGGGTTGACCATATTGAAGAAAACAAAGCAAAAAAACAGCTCACCTGATGCGGCTTGTGGTGTGGGGAAGCACGGAGCAAGTGTAGTTGCACTGTGATGAGATCAAAGAAAAAAAAATAGATTGTTCCAGCTTCCAAGTAGTCAGAAATAAATTATTTATTGCTTGCATATAAAAACCAGACTTGTGGAGGCAAATTCACATGTCCAAATAGCGGCGTATAGCCGTTACGCGTTTCAAACACACTAGGTGTTCTTTGTCAAAGCTATACCATAGATAAAATGGCAAGTAATTAACTACACTATAGCCAATGAAAATCAGTCAAAAGGTCATGTGACAAACACTGATTAAGATCACAACCAAAATATGTGAGAACAACCACAATGTGAAAAAACGTAACAATTTCATGCAAAAATTATACATATATTAACAAATTATTAACAAATTATTAACAAATTTCATTAAATGACACCATTAACATAGGTTCTAATAATGGTACATAAGTGTAACGCTCGTGCCCAGACTTATTGGCGCGGGCAGACCAGACTTTCCTGGAAGGGGCATAACTAAGTAGCTTCCTAGGTGTTCGCTGGAGCCTCTGATGGTGAGGTCAGACTTGTGCAATAGGTAGCTACCAGGTACCACTACAGGGTGGAATCTGACTGTGGATGCTGATCCTACCGGGGGACAAGACACAGGCAGGCACGGCTGTGACACTGGCTGATGGACGTGTACGGCAGAGGCCCTGACGGGCAGACTGGCTTGACGGAGATACACACAGACAGGCGGGTATGGCTGGCACTCTGGCAGACAGGCGGGCATGGCTGGCACTCTGGCAGACAGGCGGGCACTCTGGCAGACAGGCGGCTGTATGGAGACTGGTGAGATCCTGTACGGCAAATTGCAGAACAGAGATAGAACAAGGCCACAAGAGTGGATGCTAAGCAGAACCACAGGAGGTGGAGTTAGGAGCAGGAGGCAGAGCCAAGAACAGAAACACAGGAAAGAGCAGAGAAGGAGAAGACTGAGCTAAGAGCAGAAAAGAGGAAGGCGGAGCTAAAAGTAAAGAGGGAGAAGGCAGAGAAGGAGAGGGAGGAGCTAAGGAAGGAGACACCAGAGGCAGAGCCAAGAGTGGAGATGCCGGAGGCGGAGCCAAGAGCGGAGATGCTGGAGGTGGAGCCAAGAGCAAAGACGCTGGAGGTGGAACCAAGAGCGGAGATGCTGGAGGCAGAGCCAAGAGCGGGGTGGCACAGAGCCACAGGTTGTGGTGAGAAAAGCAGAGAAGCACAGAGCACAGAGAGAGATAGCGCACAGATACACACAGCAGAGTGGGAATGGCAACAACCAAAGCAGGAACAGGAACAGACATAAAACAGAGTTCAAACAGGAACGGACATAGACCAGAGTTCAGACAAAGAAGTAACAGAACACAGATTCAGACGGGTACGACGCCCCACTGGAAGGATAACACAGACCAGGGTACTACACCCCACTGGGTGGCGGACACAGAGACCGAACCAGACACCACAGCAGCAAAGTACTGACTGAGGAGGTAAGTTTGCTCCGGCATCCTTCAATGGGTGAGGATGCCTTAAGAATCAGAGGCCTCTAGGCTATTGGTCAGAGACACCTTAGGGAGGTGCACACAGACTGAATAAGAAACAAGTGTTGCTGGTGCTGCCCAGAGTGTACACAGAGCAAGCAG
Source organism: Ranitomeya variabilis (assembly GCF_051348905.1). Classification (NCBI taxonomy): domain Eukaryota; kingdom Metazoa; phylum Chordata; class Amphibia; order Anura; family Dendrobatidae; genus Ranitomeya; species Ranitomeya variabilis. The sequence goes on from NC_135232.1 coordinate 278,705,749, forward strand.
CCATGAAGCACACGGCATGGAGCCGGCAGCAGACAGATCTCAGAGCATGGCACTGGGTGAGTGAGTTGATGTAACAGTCAGGTGGGGTAGGGCAGGGTTGTTACAATAAGTTCACGGTGCGCATTCAAGCCGGCCAGATGATAGGTTCCAAGACAAAACATCCAGAATGATGCGTGAAGCCTTCTGGATGTTTTGAACCTATCTATTCTAGACCTGCACTGACTACCTCTAATGAAAGTGAACCCCACGTGGCCTATGGTGTTCCAAATGTGGACATACACCAGGAGATCCTTACTGACTATACGATTCAAAGCGATGCTATTGTAAGCCAACCAGTCTCTGGAACCTCCTCTTTCCTGGAGTCTCAAGATGTTATTGAAATCCCCTCCAAAGACCACCTGTCGACTACAAAACAGAAATGGTTAAATACTCATAGAAAGACTTTTACGATCTCACTTAGACTGGAGATCATAGATAATCATGAGCTGAAGCTCCTGTCCCTTCATGAGTACATCCAAGATCAAGCACCTCCCCATTTCCAACTCAATAACCCATCAGCATACTACATCTGCGGTTTTAATAAGAACCGCCACTCCGCTATACATGTCGGCCGCAAGAGACCAGTAGGAGGGCCCATGCATCCACTCCCTCCATGCTTTCTGCAAGAACATGAGATCTATCAACCTGATCTACTGCAAAAATAAAATGTCGGTATCAAGGTGACCGAGAAAATCACAGGCCATGCACCTAGCAGCATCAGAATTTATGGTGGTGACACTAATGGATGCCAGCATCAATGGAGTGAGTAGCTCCATCATGTGTTCACTCTCCTCAGAAGAAGACATCCCATGCTCCAAACTCACAGACATATCCATCCCATCGCTCAGGTGCACTCACAGACATATACTCGCCCTTGACGGGCGGCCCCGGAGTGACCCCCCACTGATGATGCTTCTGCTGCCCCCAGCGAAGGAAGTCCAGCATCCTCCGGAGCCCCGGTGTCCTTGTCCACAGCATCTGGCACCACACTCTCCGCCTCCTCCAACTCTGAAGAAAGGGGGAACTAGCCAGAGCTTGGCAGCAGTTGGGTGAGGTCCAACGGAGGCACGGTGGTCTACCCTTCATTTACCATCTGGCCCAGCATAGGCTCCTCCAAGGGGTCCCATTCTAGAGACTGGCCCCTGGGCACCCTTACTTTATTTTTGTTCCTATTCTTTCTCATATTCCTTTTTTTCCTTTTGCTTTTGCCACTTCTCCACCTTGTCCAAACTCTCACCGGACAAGGACATGGAACCTGTGGCATCCTCTCTCTGCAACCTACTGACCTCTTTGTTTAGTTCACCTTCTGGGACCTCAGCCGCAAGCTCACCAGGGCTAGGATCCTGGGCCAGGGACATGACTCCTTGCTCCTTTCCCCTCTCCTCGTGGCATTTTTCCTGCCATCTTGCTCTGGAAGGTGGTATCCTGCTCCTCACTGGTCCCTTGCTGCCTCTTGTCTCTTCACCTAGCTGTGTGGCATGGCACATTGTCTTGTTGAAAAAATAAGTCCTCAGAGTTGGGGAACACTGCCTGAGCAGAAGGAATCAACTGATTTTCCAGGATAACCTTGTATACTGCTTGATTCATATGTCCTTCGCAAAGATTAACCTGCCCAATTCCAGCCTAGCTGAAGCATTCCCCACATCATCACTGATCCTCCACCAAATTTCACAGTGGGTGCAAGACTCTGTGGCTTGTACGCTTCTCCAGGTCTCTGTCTAACCATTAGACAACTAGGTGTTGGGCAAAGCTGAAAATTAGACTCATCAGAGAAGATTACCTTACTTCAGTCCTCTATGGTCCAATTCTTATGGTCTTTGGCAAACTTCAGCCTGGCTCTCCTTTGCTTCTCATTGATGAAAGGCTTTTCTCTTGCTTTACAAGACTTGAGTTCTGCCTCTAGGAGCCTGTTTTGAACTGTTTTTGCAATGCACTTCACCCCAGCTGCCATTTGCCATTCCTTTTGTAGGTCACTTAATGTAATCCTGCAGTTGCTGAGTGACATTTGAATAAGATGACGGTCATCCCGTCAGTGGACAGTCATTTTCCCCCCTCTGTCGGTCCGTAGCTTTTTTGTCCCCAATGTCTGTTGCTTGACTTTGTTGTAATGGACTATTGTCTTTGAAATTTTAAGGATGGAGGCAACATGACACTCACTGTGTCCCTCTGCTAGTACAGCCAGAATTGAGTTCTTATTTTCCTCACTCAAGACTTTTCTTTTCAACTCCTTTGACATGGTTAAAAGTTACTTTTTCATTCCTATTACTTTTGAGTTATTACTAGCACTTGTTTTGCCATCTAGCTTGTCCTATTGCAAGAGGATTGTGAATACCACAGCAGTGTTTTTTATACTTTCCTTTGTTAAATAAGATTTGATCACCTAAACAGAAGCTCATTAAGAAGAATGAGGTGTACTCTGGTTGGAATTCAACTGACACTGGAATGAAATGACTGTCAGACATGTAAAGAAGCAAATTTTTATAAAACTGTGCAGTAGTTAATTTTTGCCAGATACAGCTCGGGCAAAAATTAACAGACCACTGCAAAATGTTCAGTTTGTTTGATTTATCTATTTATTGGTATATTTTTGAGTAAAATGTAAATTGTTCTTTTAGTCTATAAACTTCTGACAACATGTCTCTGAATTTCCAAATAATATTTTTTTTTTTCTGAAAAGGAGAAATGGTCAAAATAAAAAAAACAGTGCTTTCAGACCTCAAAAAATACAAAGAAAACAAATTCATAATCATTTAGAAACAACAATGCTAATGTTTTAACTCATGAGGTGTCATGCTTTTGCAATGCTGGTAGGTGCAGGCTTCTCTAGATGGCAGTAGAGAGGAAGCATGTCTGCACCTAAACAGGGCTAACCTGCAGTGCAACAGTGAGGCTACCACATGTGGCATCAGAATAGTCAAAACCAGCCAGGTCAAATCCTAGACTGTAGCGCAGTACCAAAGGAATAAGCAAACTCACTGTCAGAGACAAGCCAGGGGTCAGTAACTGTCAGGAGCAGATAAGCCAAATGACAAAGGACGGAAACAGGTCAGGATACATGCCAAGTCAAACCAGGGAGTCTGCACACTAAAGGGAAACACTGAGTCAAGACGGGAGCAGGGGAAAACAGAGACACAGATTCAGACAGCAAATGGACCAGGACAAATCGGAGCAATCAGAGTCAGCTTCAGCAGCACTAAGCAGAAACTATAACTGACATGATCTGCAAGACACAGCGGGGCTAAATAGCTAACCTGAGACCAGACTGAGGCTGAGAAAAGTTAACCCCTGACATGATCAGACTGGGAAAAGGGATGACAGGACTAAAAACCTGGTCTGGCTCATGATAGTACCCTCCTCTCAAGGGGGGCCACCGGACCCACAGGTTTCCCAGGATAACGTAAATGAAATGCCCTAACCAATTGATCTTCATGGTCAGATCGTGCCGGGACTGAAGATCGATCCTCAGGACTGTAACCCCTCCAAAGGACCAAATACTGAAGTGAATTGCAGACAATGCGAGAATCCACAATCCATTCAACTTCATACTCAGTCTAGCCATCTATGAAGACAGGAGGAAGAGGGGATGGAGACCCAGCAGAGGAAGGTACAAATGTCTTAAGAAGTGACTTATGGTACACATTGGGGATCCGAAGCAATGGAGGTAGGCATAAGCAAAAGGCAACTGGATTGACAACCTCAATGATCTCGTAAGGACCAATAACTCTGGGCCATAGCTTAGTAGAAGTAACTTTCAGAGTAACTTTCAGACTAATGTTCTTGGTAGACAACCACACTTTATCTCCTATGAGAAATATAGGTCCTACCGACCGTCGCTTCTCAGCAAAATGTTTGTGTTTGTCCTGAGCCTCCCCAATGTTCTTCTGGACCTCCCTCCACACCTCCTCCAACTATTGAACTACCGTATCAGCCCCTGGACATCCTGAATCCAGCCTGGAAAATTTGCCAAAATGGGGGTGGAAGCCGTAATTATAAAAGAACAGAGAGGTGCCAGTGGACTGGTTAATCCAATTTTTAAATGCAAACTCAGTCACTAGCAACAAAGAACATCAATCATCCTGCCGAGAAGTAGCAAGACACCACAAAATCTGTTCAAGTGACTGATTGGTCCTCTCCGTCTGACCGTTGGTCTTGGGATGGTAGGCAGAGGAGAAGGTCAAGCAAATACCCATTTTTTTCCAAAATGCCCTCCAAAATTTGGACACAAATTGTACCCCTCTATCGGAAACCACACTCAAAGGAATTCCATGCAACCGCACAACGTGCTCAACAAACAACTTAGATAGTGTTTCTGCATTAGGCAATCCTGACAGAGGTACAAAATGCGCCTGTTTACTGAATCTGTCAACCACTACCCAGATTGCAGTTTTGCCATTGGAGGGAGGGAGATTATTGGTAAAATCCATGGACAAATGAGTCCAAGATCTATCTGGAATTGGCAATGGCACCAATTCCTCGGCCGGCCGGTTATGGAAGCTCTTAGTATGGGCACAGGTATCACAAGCATACACAAACAGTGACATCAGAGGTCATGGAGGACCACCAAAACAGCCTAGTAATGGCTTTCTGAGTGGCTGAGATCTCCGGGTTTCCACTGAATCGTGGAACTCCTGGAGTACCCTCAACCAGTACTGAAGCGGGACAAACAGCTTATTATCAGGCAAAGAGGGAGGAGCAAGAGACTGAGCCTCCCGAATTTCACGCTCTGATTCAGAGGATACCCCAGCAACAACCACCTCATGCTGAAGAATGGAGGAAGGAGGTTCAGGGGGTGATATCGGATCAAAACTGCAAGATAAGGCATCTGCCTTGACATTCTAGGAGCCAGACCAAAAGGTGATAGAAAAATGAAAATGAGAAAAAAAAAAGCGACCACCTCACCGCCTGCCTAGGAGTTAACCACTTGTCAGACTCAATGTAAAACAGGTTCTTGTGGTCCATAATCACCGTGATCCGATGAACTGCCCCTCTCCAAAAAGTGCCTCCATTCTTCAAAAGCCAATTTTATGGCCAATAACTCCCAGTTACCAACATCATAATTCCTCTTCGCAGAAGAAAACTTCCTGGAGAAAAAGGCACATGGTCTTAAATTGGTCAAAGTAATGGGTCCCTGAGACAACACCGCCACCACTCCCACCTCCGATGCGTCCACCTCTACAATGAATGGTTCTGACAGATCAAGCTGAACCAATACTGGAGCAGATATAAAACACTTCTTTAATTAAGAAAATGCTTCAACCGCCAAGGGTGACGAGTCTTGAGATCAGCCCCCTTGCGAGTGAGATCGGTGTGTGGCTTGACCACCTGAGAAAACCCCTTGATGAATTTCCAATAATAATTGGTGAAACCCAGAAAACGCTGCAGACCCTTGAGGTCTCTGTGTTGCACCCAATCAACAATGGTCTGTACCTTCCTGGGATCCATCCAAAACCCATTGGCAGAAAGGATGATCCCCAGAAAAGATATTTCCTGGACACAAAACAAACATTTCTCACGTTTAGCAAAAAGAGAATTTCCCCGTAACATATGAAGAACAGCACGTAAATGACCAGTGCGGGATTCCTTGTCAGATGAGAAAACAAGGATATCATCCAGGTATATGGAGCGCCCCCACAGTCGCAGGGCCGAGGGGTACCCGGTACCGGGCCTCTCTGTCTCGGTTCTGGGATTGTCACGGTGGCTAGACCCAGTCCGTGACCCTGCTGAGGGGCGTCCAGTGAAAGTTGAAAGTGGTAATGTGTGGTGCAGGGTGCGATGAATAATGAGGACACAGGGTTGCAGTCTCTTTACCTCTTTACTGAAGGCTTCAGGATCCTCAATCCCGAGTACGGTTAACAGGGCTGTCTGAGACCGGCCAGTCCGATGGCACCTCCAGAGTTCCCTTTGCAGGTGGAAATCTGTCCCTTCTTTCTAGCGCTTGTGTGTTGTAGTCCTTCCCTGCTGAGCACCACGGGATAGTCCTCACAACTGTTGGGTCTGTTTCTGAAGTTCCCTCACAACTGATTCTGATGTTCTTCTCTGTCCCCCCAGATGATATGGCTAGGACGCACCAGTATGACGGGTAGGCCTGGAGTTCTTCCAGGACCCTAGAGTCGCCCCTCTCCTACTGTTGCCCCCTATGTCTGCTTAGGTGATTTAGGTGAGACAGCCCACCTATAACTGACTGTCCTGCCGTAGGTTTGAAGTAAGGCCTGGAGCTCAATACTTGCTCGACGTTTCCGGCCACCGGCTACGCGCCTCAGTAGGATGTTGCCTCGATCTTACAGCACGACTCCTACTGGTGTTATCTCCTTGTTGCGTTGATCTCGTTTCTCACTCTTCACAATAAACCTCGCTTCTTGTCCTTTCTTGGGGTACCGCTGCAATGAAGTGCAGGCACGGTCCCGTAATGTTCTTTCTGTTCGCTAGGCCTCTGTCAGGATCCCACCCCTGACAGGGACCCCCCTGAATCTTCCCCTGCAACACCCTCTGCCACAGGATGTTGCCTGGTTCCAACCCAGTCAGCTTTCTATCTAACCCCCAGTTTTACCAGACTGTGAGGAGTGGCCTAATACATAGCACCCTTAGCTCCCCCTGGATGCCAGACTGTGAAGTGTATTGGTGTCTGTGATACCTGGTCAGGTGAACTCCTTCAGTGCCATCAGACGTACCAACACCCCCCTTAGCAGCAGAGCATCAGTACTGCAACGACTAGGACTCTGGGGCGCTGCAATCCCCCCCAGTTAAATCCAGTACTCCTGGACTGGGAAGAAAACAACAATACATGTCAGCAAAAAGACATACAATTTTTGGAAATGCAAAAACAAGTAAATTTTATCAGAGCTTCCCTTTATGGGAGGTGAGAACACTTGAACGTTACAAACATGGTTAAATATTTTAAATAACATACTATAAATAACTTCTATTACCCAACCGGGTATTCTACTTAGTGCAATCACTGAACAATAATTTAACTTTGCCTCTAAGGACGTATAAGCTGAATCCACTAAAGGCTTACTCATAAAACACTACAATGTTAATCAACTATTCTTCATTTTCTAACTTTACATTCGCAGGACCACCTGTCTATCTGCCCCAGGCCTACTGCCTCTCGCTCTCTTGCAGGACCACCCCATTCCTCATCTGGGCCTACTGCCTTTCTCTTTCTATACACAGTATAGGACTTATCAACCTTCTCTCAGCACAAGATCACTGAGCCATCTCTGTATGGCTCCTTGGAGGACTCACCAACTAACCCCGTACGGGTTCACTTCCTGTCCTCATTCTCTAACACATTATTAAACATTTCCTACAATCAACTAACTGACTATATATAACTTTTACATATAAATATTATCATTACTTCTTTTAAGGCATCATTATACTTTAAGTGCTATTGGTGAACATTCCCTTTAAGAGAGAACCAAGTCTCTTGGAGGTAGTGCAACTTCTCAAGCTGCAAGTTCGTGTAAGGCAAGGGCTCCTGTACTGTTTCCAGGAACAGTTTCTTCGCAAAGGGTCCGTTTCCTTGTAAAACCAGTAGGGGGCACCTTTAAGAAGGTGCAAACTATCTACAATAAGTTTGTAATCATGCAGTGTTCATGATCCAGCAGTTCTTTCAACAGTGATAAATAGGAAACAAAACAAAAAGGACAAAAATAGGGATCCCGGGTAAACTAAGGGATCCCTTTAAGAGTTAACCCTAGTCGGGTTGTAGCAGCAGAACAATACCAAAAGACGAACAGTTAGCTATATACATTTTGTAAAGCATTTATGCTTACTCAGGTTCTGGCTGATCCGGAGGTGGCCTCCTTCTGGGCCTCACCCGGCAAACGGCCCGTGATGGTATAGAAAGGCCTGATCCTCGTCCAGGCAGCGGCACCACTCCTCTCTGGGCCACCTTCCTCGACCGGGAGCGGGCGCGACCCATAGATGCACTGTGGGCCGGGATATCCTGGGGTTCCACGGTGGCGGGTTCCGCTGCCTCTTCTGCAGGGGATTCGTCCTCTGACGTTCCGGCAGCAGCCTGGAGAGTGACACACTGCTGAACGCCCCGAGCCATCCAGCCGACCTCCCTCCTCCACCGGGTATAGGTCACTGCGTCTCCAGGCTCTAAATCACGGTCTTTGTCATATCTTCCACTGCAGGGCTCCACTTCCCCCGGTCAACGTGGACCTGCAGCGGCTCTACAATTTCCTGGATGACTCCCCTGCCCTCTCGGGGATTAAAGAATACCACTACACCCCAGTGTGAAGGGGGAACCTCCTCAGCACCCGTCAGGTCGATCTGGACCGCAGGTTGGGGTCTATTCCTCCACGCTGTCATCAGGCGCCACAGATGTTCTGCCTCCGGCAGGATCCTCAGGCCCTGTGCCTGCAGCTCGCACTCTGCCGCGGCCGGGATGGAGGAAGCAGGGGACACCGGAGTTAGGCGGACCTCCGTAGGCTGGCCCAGCCGAGCGGTCACACGAGCGTCAGCCTCCCGGCGGCGTGCTATCTGCCGGGCCTCAGCTGCAGCCACACACTCCTCCGACGGCGACCAGTTAGGTCTGCCCGGTGGTAACTCCGTGAGGGCCAGTCCCTGTAACAATGGCTGGGGCTGTGACGGGTAGCGCAGCCTCATGCTGGGTCGGGTCGTCCCCATGCGGTGCTTCCGACGTCGCCATCTTTGCCTCCTCCTCGATATCTTCTTCCCGCGCTCTCTTTCGTGGGCGGTCCCGTCTCCATGGTCTCCACCCTCCAAAGAGAATAAGGAGGCGGACCTCAGCTGCTGACAGACACATCCTCAGGATACAGAAATACTTAGACTGGGCGGCCATTGTCTTTCGCGCTCTCCAGCTTGTCTATGCCCACTCAACGCCCTTCTTCTTCTCCTGCGCCCTCCTCAGCGCTGTAATGGCGGCAGTTTTGGCGGGAGCTTTTGCCGGCAAGTGGCAATACACCGTCTTTGCAATAAGTCACAGTCCAAGTACAATAAATCACAGTTCCAAGGCACATATGACCTGATTCTTCAGGCTTAAGTAGATCCTGTTCGTGATGCCAAATTGGGGCGCCCCCACAGTCGCAGGGCCGAGGGGTACCAGGTACCGGGCCTCTTTGTCTCGGTTCTGGGATTGTCACGGTGGCTAGACCCGGTCCATGACCCTGCTGAGGGGCGTCCAGTGAAAGTTGAAAGTGGTAATGTGTGGTGCAGGGTGCAATGAATAATGAGGACACAGGGTTGCAGTCTCTTTACCTCTTTACTGAAGGCTTCAGGATCCTCAATCCTGAGTACGGTTAACAGGGCTGTCTGAGACCGGCCGGTCCGATGGCACCTCCAGAGTTCCCTTTGCAGGTGGAAATCTGTGCCTTCCTTCTAGTGCTTGTGTGTTGTAGTCCTTCTCTGCTGAGCACCACGGGATAGTCCTCACAACTGTTGCGTCTGTTTCTGAAGTTCCCTCACAACTGATTCTGATGTTCTTCTCTGTCCCCCCAGATGATATGGCTAGGATGCACCCATATGACGGGTAGGCCTGGAGTTCTTCCGGGACCCTAGAGTTGCCCCTCTCCTACTGTTGCCCCCTATGTCTGCTTAGGTGATTTAGGTGAGACAGCCCGCCTATAACTGACTGTCCTGCCGTAGGTTTGAAGTAAGGCCTGGAGCTCAATACTTCCTCGACGTTTCCGGCCACCGGCTACGCGCCTCAGTAGGATGTTGCCTCGATCTTACAGCACGATTCCTACTGGTGTTATCTCCTTGTTGCGTTGATCTCGTTTCTCACTCTTCACAATAAACCTCGCTTCTTGTACTTTCTTGGGGTACAACCGCAATGAAGTGCAGGCACGGTCCCGTAACGTTCTTTCTGTTCGCTAGGCCTCTGTCAGGATCCCACCCCTGACAGGGACCCCCCTGAATCTTCCCCTGCAACACCCTCTGCCACAGGAGGTTGCCTGGTTCCATCCCAGTCAGCTAACCCCCAGTTTTACCAGACTGTGAGGAGTGGCCTAATACATAGCACCCTTAGCCCCCCCTGGATGCCAGACTGTGAAGTGTATTGGTGTCTGTGATACCTGGTCAGGTGAACTCCTTCAGTGCCATCAGACGTACCAACACTCCCCTTAGCGGCGGAGCATCAGTACTGCAACGACCAGGACTCTGGGGCGCTGCATATACATCCATAAAGCACCCGATAAAATCAGAAAAAACATCATTCATGAAGTCCTGAAACACTGCGGGTGCGTTCGTGGGTCCAATGGGCATGACCAAATATTCAAACAGACCCTCGGGGGTGAGAAATGCCGTTTTCCACTCATCCCCTTCCTGAATGCGGATAAGGTTATATGCTCCCCTGAGATTGAGTTTAGAAAACCACTTAGCCCCAGAAATTGGTTATACAGATCTGGAATGAGTGGGAGTGGGAAGGTATTTCTCACCGTAATATTACTTAGTTCCCAGAAATCGAGGCAGCGGCGTAAACCACCATCTTTTTTCTTAACAAAAAAGAATCCAGTGGCCACAGGTGAAACAGAAGGATGGATGTGACCTTGTGTAGACTATCAGAGTTATAGTTTTTCATAGTGGTACGTTCTGGGCCACAAAGATTGTACAAACAAAAGAATAAGATTAATTGTACAATCATACGGACGATGTGGCGGCAAGAACTCAGCCTCTTTTTTGGAGAACACGTCCCCAAATCCTTCAGGTACTCTGGAATACCATCCAAATTAATGGCAGACACAAAAACAGCTGAAAGACAACCATTGGAACAATTAGGACCCCATTTAACAATATCGCGAGACCCCCAGGATTATGCCTCTGTAACCAGGGGAACCCCACCACCAGTCCCACAGGAAGATTATTCATAACTAGTCATGAGCGAGCACTAAAATACTCGGGTGCTCGTTGCTCAGGTCGAATAATTTGTACTACTCTGATACTTGGACAGAACAATGAGCCCAATGTAAGTCTATGGGTGCCCGAGTGCCACGCCTTTCTGTCTGTATCTGGTTTTTGGCGTGACAATGCATGTCTTTGCTGTAACCCTTTGCTCCTTTCCCCCTAAATGAGCTGGCATACTATTGGCTATGACCTGTATGGACCCGGCTTAGATCCCTGTCATGAATCCCAATGGCTAGGGATAGCACAGGACAAGCAAAGTACAAATATATTACGGACGAGCTCTAGGGTGATGGAACCTGGGCTGACCGCTGCCCTACGCCTGACAAACGCAACTAGAGATAGCCAGGGAGCGTGCCTACGTTGGTTCTAGACGCCACGCACCAGCCTAAGAGCTAACTAGCACTGCAGAGAAAATAAAGACCTCACTTGCCTCCAGCGGAATGAACCCCAAAAGATATAGTTGCCACCCACATGTATTGACGGTGAAATGAGAGGAAGGCACACACATAGAGATGATGTTTATAGTTTTAGCAAATTGAGGCCCGCTGTAAACTAGAAAGCAGAATGATACAAAAGGGGACTGAGCGGTCAGCAAAAAACCCTAATCAAAAAAACCATCCTGAGATTACAAGAACCCATGTGCCAACTCATGGCACATGGGGAGAACCTCAGTCCACTAGAGCTACCAGCTAGCATAGAGACATAATAAGCAAGCTGGACAAAAAACCAAACAACTGAAAATCAGCACTTAGCTTATCCTGAAAGATCTGGGAGCAGGTAGGCAGGAACCAAACAGAGCACATCTGAATACATTGATAGCCGGCAAGGGAAATGACAGAAAGGCCAGGTAAAATAGGAAACACCCAGCCACTGATGGACAGGTGGAAACCAAAGGCCGCAACCCACCAAAGTCACCCAGTACCAGCAGTAACCACCAGAGGGAGCCCACAAACAGAATCCACAACAGTACCCCCCCCTTGAGGAGGAGTCACCGAACCCTCACGAGAACCCCCAGGGCGATCAGGGTGAGCTCTATGGAAGGCGCGGACCAAATCAGTCGCATGAACATCGGAGGCGACCACCCAGGAATTATCCTCCTGACCATAACCCTTCCACTTAACCAAATACTGGAGTTTGCGTCTGGAAACACGAGAATCCAAGATCTTCTCAACAACATACTCCAATTCTCCGTCCACCAGCACCGGAGCAGGAGGCTCAACCGAAGGAACAACGGGCACCTCATACCTCCGCAACAACGACCGATGGAACACATTATGAATAGCAAACGATGCTGGGAGATCCAAACGAAAAGATACAGGGTTAAGAATCTCCGAGATCCTATAAGGACCGATGAACCGAGGCTTGAACTTAGGAGAAGAGACCTTCATAGGGACAAAACGAGAAGACAACCACACCAAATCCCCAACAAGAAGTCGGGGACCCACGCGGCGACGGCGATTAGCAAACTGCTGAGTCTTCTCCTGAGATAACTTCAAATTGTCCACCACCTGATTCCAAATCTGATGCAGCCTGTCCACCACCACGTCCACTCCAGGACAATCCGAAGGCTCCACCTGACCAGAGGAAAAACGAGGATGAAACTCCGAATTACAAAAAAAAGGAGAGACCAACGTGGCCGAACTAGCCCGATTATTAAGAGCAAATTCGGCCAGTGGCAAAAAAGCAACCCAGTCATCTTGATCAGCAGAAACAAAACACCTCAAATAAGTTTCCAAGGTCTGATTAGTTCGCTCCGTCTGGCCATTCGTCTGAGGATGGAATGCAGACGAGAAAGACAAATCAATGCCCATCTTGGCACAAAACGTCCGCCAAAATCTAGACACAAACTGGGATCCCCTGTCAGAAACGATATTCTCCGGAATCCCATGCAAACGAACCATGTTCTGAAAAAATAAAGGGACCAGCTCAGAGGAAGAAGGCAACTTAGGCAAGGGTACCAAATGAACCATCTTAGAAAAGCGGTCACACACAACCCAGATAACGGACATTTTCTGTGAAACCGGGAGATCAGAAATAAAATCCATGGAAATGTGCGTCCAAGGCCTCTTCGGGATGGGCAAGGATAACAACAACCCACTGGCCCGAGAACAGCAAGGCTTAGCTCGAGCACACACTTCACAAGACTGCACAAAGGTACGCACATCCCTAGACAAGGAAGGCCACCAAAAAGACCTGGCCACCAAGTCTCTAGTACCAAATATTCCAGGATGACCAGCCAACATAGAAGAATGGACCTCGGAGATGACTCTACTGGTCCAATCATCCGGAACAAACAGTCTTTCTGGTGGACAACGATCCGGTTTATCCACCTGAAACTCCTGCAATGCACGTCGCAAGTCTGGGGATACGGCGGACAATATTACCCCATCCCTAAGGATACCAGTAGGCCCAGAGTCTCCAGGAGAGTCAGGCACAAAACTCCTGGAAAGAGCATCTGCCTTCACATTCTTTGAACCTGGCAGGTATGAAACCACGAAATTGAAACGAGAAAAAAACAACGACCAACAAGCCTGTCTAGGATTCAAACGCCTGGCAGACTCAAGGTAAATGAGATTCTTGTGATCAGTCAAGACCACCACACGATGTTTAGCACCCTCAAGCCAATGACGCCACTCCTCAAATGCCCACTTCATGGCCAAAAGCTCCCGATTACCCACATCATAATTGCGCTCGGCGGGCGAGAATTTTCTAGAGAAGAATGCACATGGCTTCATCACCGAGCCATTAGAACTTCTCTGTGACAAAACCGCCCCCGCTCCAATCTCGGAAGCATCAACCTCAACCTGAAAAGGAAGTGAAACATCTGGTTGACACAACACAGGAGCAGAAGAAAACCGGCGCTTAAGTTCCTGAAAGGCCTCCACGGCCGCAGGAGACCAATCAGCAACATCAGCACCCTTTTTAGTCAAATCAGTCAAAGGTTTAACAATACTGGAAAAATTAGCAATGAACCGATGATAAAAATTAGCAAACCCCAAGAACTTCTGAAGGCTCTTAACAGATGTAGGTTGTGTCCAGTCACAAATCGCCTGAACCTTGACGGGATCCATCTCAATAGTAGAAGGAGAAAAAATGTACCCCAAAAAAGAAATCTTCTGGACTCCGAAGAGACACTTTGAGCCCTTCACAAACAGAGAATTGGCCCGCAGAACCTGAAACACCTTCCTGACCTGTAGAACATGAGACTCCCAGTCATCAGAAAACACCAAAATATCATCCAAATACACAATCATAAACTTATCCAGATATTCACGGAAAATATTGTGCATAAAGGACTGAAAGACTGACGGAGCATTGGAGAGTCCAAAAGGCATTACCAAATACTCAAAATGGCCCTCAGGCGTATTAAATGCGGTTTTCCACTCATCACCCTGTTTTATCTGCACCAGATTATACGCACCGCGAAGATCTATCTTAGTGAACCACCTAGCCCCCTTAATGTGAGCAAACAAATCAGTCAATAATGGCAATGGATACTGATACTTGACTGTAATCTTATTCAGAAGGCGATAATCTATACAAGGCCTCAGGGAACCATCTTTTTTTGCCACAAAAAAAAAACCTGCTCCCAGAGGGGACGAAGATGGACGAATATGTCCCTTTTCCAAGGACTCCTTAATATAATTCCGCATAGCAGTATGCTCTGGCAGTGACAGATTAAATAAACGACCCTTAGGGAACTTACTGCCAGGAATCAATTCTATAGCACAGTCACAATCTCTATGCGGAGGGAGCGAATTGAGCTTAGGCTCCTCAAAAACATCCCTATAGTCAGACAAAAACGCAGGGATCTCAGAAGGAGTAGATGAAGCGATTGAAATCGGAGGTGCATCATCATGAACCCCCTGACATCCCCAGCTTAACACAGACATTGTTTTCCAGTCCAGGACAGGATTATGAGTTTGTAACCATGGCAGACCAAGCACTAGTACATCATGTAAATTATAAAGTACAAGGAAGCGAATCACCTCCTGATGAACGGGAGTCATGCGCATGGTCACTTGTGTCCAATACTGCGGTTTATTCATAGCCAATGGTGTAGAGTCAATTCCCTTCAGAGGAATAGGAACTTCCAGAGGTTCCAGACTAAAACCGCAGCGTTTAGCAAATGACCAATCCATAAGACTCAGGGCAGCGCCTGAATCCACATAGGCATCGACGGAAATGGAAGACAGTGAAAAAATCAGAGTCACAGACAAAATGAACTTAGGCTGCAGAGTACCAATGGCAAAAGATTTATCAACCCTTTTTGTGCGTTTAGAGCATGCTGATATAACATGAGCTGAATCACCACAATAGAAACACAATCCATTTTTCCGCCTATAATTTTGCCGTTCACTTCTGGACTGAATTCTATCACATTGCATAGTCTCAGGTGCCTGTTCAGAAGACACCGCCAACTGGTGCACGGGTTTGCACTCCCGTAAACGCCGATCAATCTGAATGGCCATAGCCATAGACTCATTCAGACCTGTAGGCGTAGGGAACCCCACCATAATATCCTTAATGGCCTCAGAAAGACCATTTCTGAAGTTTGCAGCCAGGGCGCACTCATTCCACTGAGTAAGCACCGACCATTTCCGAAACTTCTGACAATATATCTCCGCTTCATCATGCCCCTGAGAGAGGGCTAATAAAGCCTTTTCAGCCTGAATCTCCAGGTTAGGTTCCTCATAGAGCAATCCCAATGCCAGAAAAAACGCATCCACACTGAGCAATGCAGGATCCCCTGGTGCCAATGCAAATGTCCAATTCTGAGGGTCGCCCCGCAGGAAAGATATTACAATCCTGACCTGCTGAGCAGGGTCTCCAGAGGAGCGAGACTTCAAAGAAAGAAACAATTTACAACTGTTCCTGAAATTCAGGAAGGCAGATCTATCTCCAGAAAAGAACTCTGGAATAGGAATTCTAGGTTCAGACATGGGAGTGTGAACAACAAAATCCTGTATGATTTGAACTTTTGCCGCGAGATTACTCAGGCTGGAAGCCAAACTCTGGACATCCATGTTAAACAGCTAAGATCAGAGCCATTCAAGGGTTAAGAGGAGGTAAGAAGCAGCTAGACAACAATTAAGGGCTAGGCAGCAAAACTCTGAAGGGAAAAAAAAAAAAATAAATAAATTTCCCTTAAACACTTCTCTTTCTCCTGCTTCAGCCCAAACAATTAACACTTTGTGGGCCGGCTATACTGTCATGAATCCCAATGGCTAGGGATAGCACAGGACAAGCAAAGTACAAATATATTACGGACGAGCTCTAGGGTGATGGAACCTGGGCTGACCGCTGCCCTACGCCTGACAAACGCAACTAGAGATAGCCAGGGAGCGTGCCTACGTTGGTTCTAGACGCCACGCACCAGCCTAAGAGCTAACTAGCACTGCAGAGAAAATAAAGACCTCACTTGCCTCCAGCGGAATGAACCCCAAAAGATATAGTTGCCCCCCACATGTATTGACGGTGAAATGAGAGGAAGGCACACACATAGAGATGATATATATAGTTTTAGCAAATTGAGGCCCGCTGTAAACTAGAAAGCAGAACGATACAAAAGGGGACTGAGCGGTCAGCAAAAAACCCTAATCAAAAAAACCATCCTGAGATTACAAGAACCCATGTGCCAACTCATGGCACATGGGGAGAACCTCAGTCCACTAGAGCTACCAGCTAGCATAGAGACATAATAAGCAAGCTGGACAAAAAACCAAACAACTGAAAATCAGCACTTAGCTTATCCTGAAAGATCTGGGAGCAGGTAGGCAGGAACCAAACAGAGCACATCTGAATACATTGATAGCCGGCAAGGGAAATGACAGAAAGGCCAGGTAAAATAGGAAACACCCAGCCACTGATGGACAGGTGGAAACCAAAGGCCGCAACCCACCAAAGTCACCCAGTACCAGCAGTAACCACCAGAGGGAGCCCACAAACAGAATCCACAACAGTACCCCCCCCTTGAGGAGGGGTCACCGAACCCTCACGAGAACCCCCAGGGCGATCAGGGTGAGCTCTATGGAAGGCGCGGACCAAATCAGTCACATGAACATCGGAGGCGACCACCCAGGAATTATCCTCCTGACCATAACCCTTCCACTTAACCAAATACTGGAGTTTGCGTCTGGAAACACGAGAATCCAAGATCTTCTCAACAACATACTCCAATTCTCCGTCCACCAGCACCGGAGCAGGAGGCTCAACCGAAGGAACAACGGGCACCTCATACCTCCGCAACAACGACCGATGGAACACATTATGAATAGCAAACGATGCTGGGAGATCCAAACGAAAAGATACAGGGTTAAGAATCTCCGAGATCCTATAAGGACCGATGAACCGAGGCTTGAACTTAGGAGAAGAGACCTTCATAGGGACAAAACGAGAAGACAACCACACCAAATCCCCAACAAGAAGTCGGGGACCCACGCGGTGACGGCGATTAGCAAACTGCTGAGTCTTCTCCTGAGATAACTTCAAATTGTCCACCACCTGATTCCAAATCTGATGCAGCCTGTCCACCACCACGTCCACTCCAGGACAATCCGAAGGCTCCACCTGACCAGAGGAAAAACGAGAATGAAACTCCGAATTACAAAAAAAAGGAGAGACCAACGTGGCCGAACTAGCCCGATTATTAAGAGCAAATTCGGCCAGTGGCAAAAAAGCAACCCAGTCATCTTGATCAGCAGAAACAAAACACCTCAAATAAGTTTCCAAGGTCTGATTAGTTCGCTCCGTCTGGCCATTCGTCTGAGGATGGAATGCAGACGAGAAAGACAAATCAATGCCCATCTTGGCACAAAACGTCCGCCAAAATCTAGACACAAACTGGGATCCCCTGTCAGAAACGATATTCTCCGGAATCCCATGCAAACAAACCACGTTCTGAAAAAATAAAGGGACCAGCTCAGAGGAGGAAGGCAACTTAGGCAAGGGTACCAAATGAACCATCTTAGAAAAGCGGTCACACACAACCCAGATAACGGACATTTTCTGTGAAACCGGGAGATCAGAAATAAAATCCATGGAAATGTGCGTCCAAGGCCTCTTCGGGATGGGCAAGGATAACAACAACCCACTGGCCCGAGAACAGCAAGGCTTAGCTCGAGCACACACTTCACAAGACTGCACAAAGGTACGCACATCCCTAGACAAGGAAGGCCACCAAAAAGACCTGGCCACCAAGTCTCTAGTACCAAATATTCCAGGATGACCAGCCAACATAGAAGAATGGACCTCGGAGATGACTCTACTGGTCCAATCATCCGGAACAAACAGTCTTTCTGGTGGACAACGATCCGGTTTATCCACCTGAAACTCCTGCAATGCACGTCGCAAGTCTGGGGATACGGCGGACAATATTACCCCATCCCTAAGGATACCAGTAGGCCCAGAGTCTCCAGGAGAGTCAGGCACAAAACTCCTGGAAAGAGCATCTGCCTTCACATTCTTTGAACCTGGCAGGTATGAAACCACGAAATTGAGACGAGAAAAAAACAACGACCAACGAGCCTGTCTAGGATTCAAACGCCTGGCAGACTCAAGGTAAATGAGATTCTTGTGATCAGTCAAGACCACCACACGATGTTTAGCACCCTCAAGCCAATGACGCCACTCCTCAAATGCCCACTTCATGGCCAAAAGCTCCCGATTACCCACATCATAATTGCGCTCGGCGGGCGAGAATTTTCTAGAGAAGAATGCACATGGCTTCATCACCGAGCCATTAGAACTTCTCTGTGACAAAACCGCCCCCGCTCCAATCTCGGAAGCATCAACCTCAACCTGAAAAGGAAGTGAAACATCTGGTTGACACAACACAGGAGCAGAAGAAAACCGGCGCTTTAAGTTCCTGAAAGGCCTCCACGGCCGCAGGAGACCAATCAGCAACATCAGCACCCTTTTTAGTCAAATCAGTCAAAGGTTTAACAATACTGGAAAAATTAGCAATGAACCGACGATAAAAATTAGCAAACCCCAAGAACTTCTGAAGGCTCTTAACAGATGTAGGTTGTGTCCAGTCACAAATCGCCTGAACCTTGACGGGATCCATCTCAATAGTAGAAGGAGAAAAAATGTACCCCAAAAAAGAAATCTTCTGGACTCCGAAGAGACACTTTGAGCCCTTCACAAACAGAGAATTGGCCCGCAGAACCTGAAACACCTTCCTGACCTGTAGAACATGAGACTCCCAGTCATCAGAAAACACCAAAATATCATCCAAATACACAATCATAAACTTATCCAGATATTCACGGAAAATATTGTGCATAAAGGACTGAAAGACTGACGGAGCATTGGAGAGTCCAAAAGGCATTACCAAATACTCAAAATGGCCCTCAGGCGTATTAAATGCGGTTTTCCACTCATCACCCTGTTTTATCCGCACCAGATTATACGCACCGCGAAGATCTATCTTAGTGAACCACCTAGCCCCCTTAATGCGAGCAAACAAATCAGTCAATAATGGCAATGGATACTGATACTTGACTGTAATCTTATTCAGAAGGCGATAATCTATACAAGGCCTCAGGGAACCATCTTTTTTTGCCACAAAAAAAAAACCTGCTCCCAGAGGGGACGAAGATGGACGAATATGTCCCTTTTCCAAGGACTCCTTAATATAATTCCGCATAGCAGTATGCTCTGGCAGTGACATATTAAATAAACGACCCTTAGGGAACTTACTGCCAGGAATCAATTCTATAGCACAGTCACAATCTCTATGCGGAGGGAGCGAATTGAGCTTAGGCTCCTCAAAAACATCCCTATAGTCAGACAAAAATGCAGGGATCTCAGAAGGAGTAGATGAAGCGATTGAAATCGGAGGTGCATCATCATGAACCCCCTGACATCCCCAGCTTAACACAGACATTGTTTTCCAGTCCAGGACAGGATTATGAGTTTGTAACCATGGCAGACCAAGCACTAGTACATCATGTAAATTATAAAGTACAAGGAAGCGAATCACCTCCTGATGAACGGGAGTCATGCGCATGGTCACTTGTGTCCAATACTGCGGTTTATTCATAGCCAATGGTGTAGAGTCAATTCCCTTCAGAGGAATAGGAACTTCCAGAGGTTCCAGACTAAAACCGCAGCGTTTAGCAAATGACCAATCCATAAGACTCAGGGCAGCGCCTGAATCCACATAGGCATCGACGGAAATGGAAGACAGTGAAAAAATCAGAGTCACAGACAAAATGAACTTAGGCTGCAGAGTACCAATGGCAAAAGATTTATCAACCCTTTTTGTGCGTTTAGAGCATGCTGATATAACATGAGCTGAATCACCACAATAGAAACACAATCCATTTTTCCGCCTATAATTTTGCCGTTCACTTCTGGACTGAATTCTATCACATTGCATAGTCTCAGGTGCCTGTTCAGAAGACACCGCCAACTGGTGCACGGGTTTGCGCTCCCGTAAACGCCGATCAATCTGAATGGCCATAGCCATAGACTCATTCAGACCTGTAGGCGTAGGGAACCCCACCATAATATCCTTAATGGCCTCAGAAAGACCATTTCTGAAGTTTGCAGCCAGGGCGCACTCATTCCACTGAGTAAGCACCGACCATTTCCGAAACTTCTGACAATATATCTCCGCTTCATCATGCCCCTGAGAGAGGGCTAATAAAGCCTTTTCAGCCTGAATCTCCAGGTTAGGTTCCTCATAGAGCAATCCCAATGCCAGAAAAAACGCATCCACACTGAGCAATGCAGGATCCCCTGGTGCCAATGCAAATGCCCAATTCTGAGGGTCGCCCCGCAGGAAAGATATTACAATCCTGACCTGCTGAGCAGGGTCTCCAGAGGAGCGAGACTTCAAAGAAAGAAACAATTTACAACTGTTCCTGAAATTCAGGAAGGCAGATCTATCTCCAGAAAAGAACTCTGGAATAGGAATTCTAGGTTCAGACATGGGAGTGTGAACAACAAAATCCTGTATGATTTGAACTTTTGCCGCGAGATTACTCAGGCTGGAAGCCAAACTCTGGACATCCATGTTAAACAGCTAAGATCAGAGCCATTCAAGGGTTAAGAGGAGGTAAGAAGCAGCTAGACAACAATTAAGGGCTAGGCAGCAAAACTCTGAAGGGAAAAAAAAAAAAAAAAAAAATTTCCCTTAAACACTTCTCTTTCTCCTGCTTCAGCCCAAACAATTAACACTTTGTGGGCCGGCTATACTGTCATGAATCCCAATGGCTAGGGATACCACAGGACAAGCAAAGTACAAATATATTACGGACGAGCTCTAGGGTGATGGAACCTGGGCTGACCGCTGCCCTACGCCTGACAAACGCAACTAGAGATAGCCAGGGAGCGTGCCTACGTTGGTTCTAGACGCCACGCACCAGCCTAAGAGCTAACTAGCACTGCAGAGAAAATAAAGACCTCACTTGCCTCCAGCGGAATGAACCCCAAAAGATATAGTTGCCCCCCACATGTATTGACGGTGAAATGAGAGGAAGGCACACACATAGAGATGATATATATAGTTTTAGCAAATTGAGGCCCGCTGTAAACTAGAAAGCAGAACGATACAAAAGGGGACTGAGCGGTCAGCAAAAAACCCTAATCAAAAAAACCATCCTGAGATTACAAGAACCCATGTGCCAACTCATGGCACATGGGGAGAACCTCAGTCCACTAGAGCTACCAGCTAGCATAGAGACATAATAAGCAAGCTGGACAAAAAACCAAACAACTGAAAATCAGCACTTAGCTTATCCTGAAAGATCTGGGAGCAGGTAGGCAGGAACCAAACAGAGCACATCTGAATACATTGATAGCCGGCAAGGGAAATGACAGAAAGGCCAGGTAAAATAGGAAACACCCAGCCACTGATGGACAGGTGGAAACCAAAGGCCGCAACCCACCAAAGTCACCCAGTACCAGCAGTAACCACCAGAGGGAGCCCACAAACAGAATCCACAACAGTACCCCCCCTTGAGGAGGGGTCACCGAACCCTCACGAGAACCCCCAGGGCGATCAGGGTGAGCTCTATGGAA
Organism: Ranitomeya variabilis; assembly: GCF_051348905.1. Classification (NCBI taxonomy): domain Eukaryota; kingdom Metazoa; phylum Chordata; class Amphibia; order Anura; family Dendrobatidae; genus Ranitomeya; species Ranitomeya variabilis. Next base: position 278,727,694 of record NC_135232.1, read on the forward strand.
GGCGCGGACCAAATCAGTCGCATGAACATCGGAGGCGACCACCCAGGAATTATCCTCCTGACCATAACCCTTCCACTTAACCAAATACTGGAGTTTGCGTCTGGAAACACGCGAATCCAAGATCTTCTCAACAACATACTCCAATTCTCCGTCCACCAGCACCGGAGCAGGAGGCTCAACCGAAGGAACAACGGGCACCTCATACCTCCGCAACAACGACCGATGGAACACATTATGAATAGCAAACGATGCTGGGAGATCCAAACGAAAAGATACAGGGTTAAGAATCTCCGAGATCCTATAAGGACCGATGAACCGAGGCTTGAACTTAGGAGAAGAGACCTTCATAGGGACAAAACGAGAAGACAACCACACCAAATCCCCAACAAGAAGTCGGGGACCCACGCGGCGACGGCGATTAGCAAACTGCTGAGTCTTCTCCTGAGATAACTTCAAATTGTCCACCACCTGATTCCAAATCTGATGCAGCCTGTCCACCACCACGTCCACTCCAGGACAATCCGAAGGCTCCACCTGACCAGAGGAAAAACGAGAATGAAACTCCGAATTACAAAAAAAAGGAGAGACCAACGTGGCCGAACTAGCCCGATTATTAAGAGCAAATTCGGCCAGTGGCAAAAAAGCAACCCAGTCATCTTGATCAGCAGAAACAAAACACCTCAAATAAGTTTCCAAGGTCTGATTAGTTCGCTCCGTCTGGCCATTCGTCTGAGGATGGAATGCAGACGAGAAAGACAAATCAATGCCCATCTTGGCACAAAACGTCCGCCAAAATCTAGACACAAACTGGGATCCCCTGTCAGAAACGATATTCTCCGGAATCCCATGCAAACGAACCACGTTCTGAGAAAATAAAGGGACCAGCTCAGAGGAGGAAGGCAACTTAGGCAAGGGTACCAAATGAACCATCTTAGAAAAGCGGTCACACACAACCCAGATAACGGACATTTTCTGTGAAACCGGGAGATCAGAAATAAAATCCATGGAAATGTGCGTCCAAGGCCTCTTCGGGATGGGCAAGGATAACAACAACCCACTGGCCCGAGAACAGCAAGGCTTAGCTCGAGCACACACTTCACAAGACTGCACAAAGGTACGCACATCCCTAGACAAGGAAGGCCACCAAAAAGACCTGGCCACCAAGTCTCTAGTACCAAATATTCCAGGATGACCAGCCAACATAGAAGAATGGACCTCGGAGATGACTCTACTGGTCCAATCATCCGGAACAAACAGTCTTTCTGGTGGACAACGATCCGGTTTATCCACCTGAAACTCCTGCAATGCACGTCGCAAGTCTGGGGATACGGCGGACAATATTACCCCATCCCTAAGGATACCAGTAGGCCCAGAGTCTCCAGGAGAGTCAGGCACAAAACTCCTGGAAAGAGCATCTGCCTTCACATTCTTTGAACCTGGCAGGTATGAAACCACGAAATTGAAACGAGAAAAAAACAACGACCAACAAGCCTGTCTAGGATTCAAACGCCTGGCAGACTCAAGGTAAATGAGATTCTTGTGATCAGTCAAGACCACCACACGATGTTTAGCACCCTCAAGCCAATGACGCCACTCCTCAAATGCCCACTTCATGGCCAAAAGCTCCCGATTACCCACATCATAATTGCGCTCGGCGGGCGAGAATTTTCTAGAGAAGAATGCACATGGCTTCATCACCGAGCCATTAGAACTTCTCTGTGACAAAACCGCCCCCGCTCCAATCTCGGAAGCATCAACCTCAACCTGAAAAGGAAGTGAAACATCTGGTTGACACAACACAGGAGCAGAAGAAAACCAGCGCTTAAGTTCCTGAAAGGCCTCCACGGCCGCAGGAGACCAATCAGCAACATCAGCACCCTTTTTAGTCAAATCAGTCAAAGGTTTAACAATACTGGAAAAATTAGCAATGAACCGACGATAAAAATTAGCAAACCCCAAGAACTTCTGAAGGCTCTTAACAGATGTAGGTTGTGTCCAGTCACAAATCGCCTGAACCTTGACGGGATCCATCTCAATAGTAGAAGGAGAAAAAATGTACCCCAAAAAAGAAATCTTCTGGACTCCGAAGAGACACTTTGAGCCCTTCACAAACAGAGAATTGGCCCGCAGAACCTGAAACACCTTCCTGACCTGTAGAACATGAGACTCCCAGTCATCAGAAAACACCAAAATATCATCCAAATACACAATCATAAACTTATCCAGATATTCACGGAAAATATTGTGCATAAAGGACTGAAAGACTGACGGAGCATTGGAGAGTCCAAAAGGCATTACCAAATACTCAAAATGGCCCTCAGGCGTATTAAATGCGGTTTTCCACTCATCACCCTGTTTTATCCGCACCAGATTATACGCACCGCGAAGATCTATCTTAGTGAACCACCTAGCCCCCTTAATGCGAGCAAACAAATCAGTCAATAATGGCAATGGATACTGATACTTGACTGTAATCTTATTCAGAAGGCGATAATCTATACAAGGCCTCAGGGAACCATCTTTTTTTGCCACAAAAAAAAAACCTGCTCCCAGAGGGGACGAAGATGGACGAATATGTCCCTTTTCCAAGGACTCCTTAATATAATTCCGCATAGCAGTATGCTCTGGCAGTGACAGATTAAATAAACGACCCTTAGGGAACTTACTGCCAGGAATCAATTCTATAGCACAGTCACAATCTCTATGCGGAGGGAGCGAATTGAGCTTAGGCTCCTCAAAAACATCCCTATAGTCAGACAAAAACGCAGGGATCTCAGAAGGAGTAGATGAAGCGATTGAAATCGGAGGTGCATCATCATGAACCCCCTGACATCCCCAGCTTAACACAGACATTGTTTTCCAGTCCAGGACAGGATTATGAGTTTGTAACCATGGCAGACCAAGCACTAGTACATCATGTAAATTATAAAGTACAAGGAAGCAAATCACCTCCTGATGAACGGGAGTCATGCGCATGGTCACTTGTGTCCAATACTGCGGTTTATTCATAGCCAATGGTGTAGAGTCAATTCCCTTCAGAGGAATAGGAACTTCCAGAGGTTCCAGACTAAAACCGCAGCGTTTAGCAAATGACCAATCCATAAGACTCAGGGCAGCGCCTGAATCCACATAGGCATCGACGGAAATGGAAGACAGTGAAAAAATCAGAGTCACAGACAAAATGAACTTAGGCTGCAGAGTACCAATGGCAAAAGATTTATCAACCCTTTTTGTGCGTTTAGAGCATGCTGATATAACATGAGCTGAATCACCACAATAGAAACACAATCCATTTTTCCGCCTATAATTTTGCCGTTCACTTCTGGACTGAATTCTATCACATTGCATAGTCTCAGGTGCCTGTTCAGAAGACACCGCCAACTGGTGCACGGGTTTGCGCTCCCGTAAACGCCGATCAATCTGAATGGCCATAGCCATAGACTCATTCAGACCTGTAGGCGTAGGGAACCCCACCATAATATCCTTAATGGCCTCAGAAAGACCATTTCTGAAGTTTGCAGCCAGGGCGCACTCATTCCACTGAGTAAGCACCGACCATTTCCGAAACTTCTGACAATATATCTCCGCTTCATCATGCCCCTGAGAGAGGGCTAATAAAGCCTTTTCAGCCTGAATCTCCAGGTTAGGTTCCTCATAGAGCAATCCCAATGCCAGAAAAAACGCATCCACACTGAGCAATGCAGGATCCCCTGGTGCCAATGCAAATGCCCAATTCTGAGGGTCGCCCCGCAGGAAAGATATTACAATCCTGACCTGCTGAGCAGGGTCTCCAGAGGAGCGAGACTTCAAAGAAAGAAACAATTTACAACTGTTCCTGAAATTCAGGAAGGCAGATCTATCTCCAGAAAAGAACTCTGGAATAGGAATTCTAGGTTCAGACATGGGAGTGTGAACAACAAAATCCTGTATGATTTGAACTTTTGCCGCGAGATTACTCAGGCTGGAAGCCAAACTCTGGACATCCATGTTAAACAGCTAAGATCAGAGCCATTCAAGGGTTAAGAGGAGGTAAGAAGCAGCTAGACAACAATTAAGGGCTAGGCAGCAAAACTCTGAAGGGAAAAAAAAAAAATAAAAATTTCCCTTAAACACTTCTCTTTCTCCTGCTTCAGCCCAAACAATTAACACTTTGTGGGCCGGCTATACTGTCATGAATCCCAATGGCTAGGGATAGCACAGGACAAGCAAAGTACAAATATATTACGGACGAGCTCTAGGGTGATGGAACCTGGGCTGACCGCTGCCCTACGCCTGACAAACGCAACTAGAGATAGCCAGGGAGCGTGCCTACGTTGGTTCTAGACGCCACGCACCAGCCTAAGAGCTAACTAGCACTGCAGAGAAAATAAAGACCTCACTTGCCTCCAGCGGAATGATCCCCAAAAGATATAGTTGCCCCCCACATGTATTGACGGTGAAATGAGAGGAAGGCACACACATAGAGATGATATATATAGTTTTAGCAAATTGAGGCCCGCTGTAAACTAGAAAGCAGAACGATACAAAAGGGGACTGAGCGGTCAGCAAAAAACCCTAATCAAAAAAACCATCCTGAGATTACAAGAACCCATGTGCCAACTCATGGCACATGGGGAGAACCTCAGTCCACTAGAGCTACCAGCTAGCTTAGAGACATAATAAGCAAGCTGGACAAAAAACCAAACAACTGAAAATCAGCACTTAGCTTATCCTGAAAGATCTGGGAGCAGGTAGGCAGGAACCAAACAGAGCATATCTGAATACATTGATAGCCGGCAAGGGAAATGACAGAAAGGCCAGGTAAAATAGGAAACACCCAGCCACAGATGGACAGGTGGAAACCAAAGGCCGCAACCCACCAAAGTCACCCAGTACCAGCAGTAACTGTCATGGTTCTGAATGGCAAGAGAACGTAATTAAGCATACAAAAGGACTAGCTCTTGGAAGATGGGAACTCGAGCTGACCATGAGCTAAACCTACCGCACAACTAACAATGGCCGGGTAGCGTGCCTACGTTTTATCCCTAGACGCCCAGCGCCAGCCGGAGAACTGACTGACCCTAGCAGAGGAAAATACAGACCTGGCTTACCTCTAGAGAAATTTTCCCCAAAAGGCAGACAGTAGCCCCCACATATATTGGCGGTGATTTTAGAGGAAAATGACATACGAAGTATGAAGATAGGTTTAGCAAATTGAGGTCCGCTTACTAGATAGTAGGAAGACAGAAAAGGGAACTTCACGGTCAGCTGAAAAACCCTTTCAAAATACCATCCTGAAATTACTTTAAGACTCTAACATCAACTCATGACTAGTGTTGAGCATTCCGATGCTGCAAGTATCGGGTATCGGCCGATACTTGCTGTATCGGAATTTCCGATACCGAGATCCGATATTTTTGTAATATCGGATATCGGTATCGAAACAACATTAATGTAAAAAGGTGTAAAAGAAAGAATTAAAATAAAAAAAATCGCTATACTCACCTGTCCGACGCAGCCGGGACCTCGGCGATTGTAAGCGGCAGCGTTGTTTCTTTAAAATTCGCGCTTTTACTTGCTTACGTGAATTCCCGGCTTCTGATTGGTCAGGGCGGCCATGTTGCCGGGACTCGGACCAATCACAGCAAGCCGTGACGAAATTACGTCACGGCTTGCTGTGATTGGTCCGCGTCCCGGCAACATGGCCGCCATTAACCAATCACAAGCCGTGACGTCACGGGAGGCTGGACACGCGCTTATTTTGAAAAGCGCGCGTGTCCAGCCTCCCGTGACGTCACGGCTTGTGATTGGTCACGGCGCCATATTGCCGGGATGCGGACCAATCACAGCAAGCCGTGACGAAATTACGTCACGGCTTGCTGTGATTGGTCCGCGTCCCAGGAACATGGCCGCCATTAACCAATCACAAGCCGTGACGTCACGGGAGGCTGGACACGCGCTTATTTTGAAAAGCGCGCGTGTCCAGCCTCCCGTGACGTCACGGCTTGTGATTGGTCACGGCGCCATATTGCCGGGACGCGGACCAATCACAGCAAGCCGTGACGTAATTTCGTCACGGCTTGCTGTGATTGGTCCGAGTCCCGGCAACATGGCCGCCCTGACCAATCAGAAGCCGGGAATTCACGTAAGCAAGTAAAAGCGCGAATTTTAAAGAAACAACGCTGGCGCTTACAATCGCCGAGGTCCCGGCTGCGTCGGACAGGTGAGTATAGCGATATTTTTTATTTTAATTCTTTATTTTACACATTTATATGGTTCCCAGGGCCTGAAGGAGAGTTTCCTCTCCTTCAGACCCTGGGAACCATCAGGAATACCGTCCGATACCTGAGTCCCATTGACTTGTATTGGTATCGGGTATCGGTATCGGATTGGATCCGATATTTTGCCGGTATCGGCCGATACTTTCCGATACCGATACTTTCAAGTATCGGACGGTATCGCTCAACACTACTCATGACACCAGAGTGGCAATTTCAGCTCACAAGAGCTTCCAGCCTCAGAAATATTCAATCACAGAGAACTGGAACAAAAATGCAAAACAAACTTAGGACAACAAGTCCAACTTAGCTGATAGTAGTCTAGGAGCAGGAACATGCAACAGAAAGGCTTCTGGTAACATTGCTGGCCGGCATAGAAATGACTGAGGAGCAAGGCTAAATAGAAAACTCCCACATACTGATGGAAAACAGGTGAACAGAGGAGATGAAGCACACAAGTGCAGTACCACCAGAAACCACCGGGGGAGCCCAGAAACCAAATTCACAACAGTACCCCCCCTCAAGGAGGGGGCACTGAACCCTCACCAGAACCACCAGGGCGATCAGGACGAGCCCTATGAAAGGCACGGACCAAATCGGAGGCATGAACATCAGAGGCTGTCACCCAAGAGTTATCCTCCTGACCGTAGCCCTTCCACTTGACCAGATACTGAAGTCTCCGTCTGGAAACACGGGAGTCCAAGATCTTCTCGACAACGTACTCCAACTCACCCTCAACCAACACCGGAGCAGGAGGCTCAACGGAAGGCACAACCGGTACCTCATACCTGCGCAACAATGACCGATGGAAGACATTATGAATAGAAAAAGATGCAGGGAGGTCCAAACGAAAGGACACAGGGTTAAGAATCTCCAATATCTTGTACGGGCCGATGAACCGAGGCTTAAACTTAGGAGAAGAAACCTTCATAGGGACAAAACGAGAAGATAACCACACCAAGTCCCCAACACAAAGACGAGGACCAACACGACGACGGCGGTTGGCAAAATGCTGAGTCTTCTCCTGGGACAACTTCAAATTGTCCACCACATGCCCCCAAATCTGATGCAACCTCTCCACCACAGCATCCACTCCAGGACAATCCGAAGACTCCACCTGACCGGAAGAGAAACGAGGATGAAACCCCGAATTACAGAAGAAAGGAGAAACCAAGGTGGCAGAACTAGCCCGATTATTGAGGGCAAACTCCGCCAAGGGCAAAAAGGCAACCCAATCATCCTGATCCGCAGACACAAAACACCTCAAATAAGTCTCCAAGGTCTGATTAGTTCGCTCGGTCTGGCCATTAGTCTGAGGATGGAAAGCAGACGAAAAAGACAAATCAATGCCCATCCTAGCACAGAACGCTCGCCAAAATCTAGACACGAATTGGGTTCCCCTGTCAGAAACGATATTCTCCGGAATACCATGCAAGCGCACCACATTTTGAAAAAACAGAGGAACCAGCTCGGATGAGGAAGGCAATTTGGGCAAGGGAACCAAATGGACCATCTTAGAGAAACGGTCACACACCACCCAGATGACAGACATCTTCTGAGAAACAGGGAGATCAGAAATAAAATCCATGGAGATGTGAGTCCAAGGCCTCTTCGGAATAGGCAAAGATAACAACAATCCACTAGCCCGAGAACAACAAGCCTTGGCCCGAGCACAAACATCACAAGACTGCACAAAACCTCGCACATCTCGCGACAGGGAAGGCCACCAGAAGGACCTAGCCACCAAATCCCTGGTACCAAAGATTCCAGGATGACCTGCTAATGCAGAAGAATGGACCTCCGAGATGACTCTACTGGTCCAATCATCAGGAACAAACATTCTACCAGGCGGGCAACGATCAGGTCTATTCGCCTGAAACTCCTGCAAGACCCGTCGCAAGTCTGGGGAAACAGCAGATAATATCACTCCATCCTTAAGGATACCTGTAGGTTCAGAATTACCAGGGGAATCAGGCTCAAAACTCCTAGAAAGGGCATCCGCCTTCACATTTTTAGAACCTGGTAGGTAAGAAACCACAAAATTAAACCGAGAGAAAAATAACGACCACCGCGCCTGTCTAGGATTCAGGCGCCTGGCAGACTCAAGATAAATCAAATTCTTGTGGTCGGTCAATACCACCACCTGATGTCTAGCCCCCTCAAGCCAATGACGCCACTCCTCAAAAGCCCACTTCATAGCCAAGAGCTCCCGATTACCAATATCATAATTTCGCTCCGCGGGCGAAAATTTACGAGAAAAGAACGCACAAGGTCTCATCACGGAGCAGTCGGAACTTTTCTGCGACAAAACCGCCCCAGCTCCGATTTCTGAAGCGTCAACCTCAACCTGAAAAGGAAGAGTAACATCAGGCTGACGCAATACAGGGGCGGAAGAAAAGCGGCGCTTAAGCTCCCGAAAGGCCTCCACAGCAGCAGGGGACCAATCAGCAACATCAGCACCCTTCTTAGTCAAATCAGTCAACGGTTTAGCAACATCAGAAAAACCAGTTATAAAACGACGATAAAAATTAGCAAAGCCCAAAAACTTCTGAAGGCTCTTAAGAGAAGAGGGTTGCGTCCAATCACAAATAGCCTGAACCTTGACAGGGTCCATCTCAATGGAAGAGGTGGAAAAAATGTACCCCAAAAACGAAATCTTTTGAACCCCAAAAACGCACTTAGAACCCTTTACACACAAGGAATTAGAGCGCAAAACCTGAAAAACCCTCCTGACCTGTTGGACATGAGAGTCCCAGTCATCCGAAAAAATCAAAATATCATCAAGATACACAATCAAAAATTTATCCAAATAATCACGGAAAATGTCATGCATAAAGGACTGAAAGACTGAAGGGGCATTTGAAAGACCAAAAGGCATTACTAAATACTCAAAATGGCCCTCAGGCGTATTAAATGCGGTTTTCCACTCATCCCCCTGCTTAATTGGCACCAAATTATACGCCCCACGAAGATCAATCTTAGAGAACCACTTGGCCCCCTTTATTCGAGCAAACAAATCAGTAAGCAGTGGCAAAGGATACTGATATTTAACCGTGATTTTATTCAAAAGCCGATAATCAATACACGGCCTCAAAGAGCCATCTTTTTTAGATACAAAGAAAAAACCGGCTCCTAAGGGAGATGACGAAGGACGAATATGTCCCTTTTCCAAGGACTCCTTAATATATTCCCGCATAGCAGCATGTTCAGGCACAGATAGATTAAATAAACGACCCTTTGGAAACTTACTGCCCGGAATCAGATCTATAGTACAATCGCAATCTCTGTGCGGAGGTAGTGAACCAAGTTTAGGCTCCTCAAAAACGTCACGATAATCAGATAAAAATTCCGGAATCTCAGAGGGAATAGATGACGAAATGGAAACCAAAGGTACGTCCCCATGAGTCCCCTGACATCCCCAGCTTAACACAGACATTGCTTTCCAGTCGAGGACTGGGTTATGAGATTGCAGCCATGGCAATCCAAGCACCAACACATCATGTAGATTATATAACACAAGGAAGCGAATAATCTCCTGGTGATCCGGATTAATACGCATAGTTACTTGTGTCCAGTATTGTGGTTTGTTACTAGCCAATGGCGTGAAGTCAATACCCTTCAGAGGTATAGGAACTTCCAGAGGCTCTAAATCAAACCCACAGCGTTTGGCAAAGGACCAATCCATAAGACTCAAAGCGGCGCCAGAGTCGACATAGGCGTCCGCGGTAATAGACGATAAAGAGCAAATCAGGGTCACAGATAGAATAAACTTAGACTGTAAAGTGCCAATTGAAACAGACTTATCAACTTTCTTAGTACGTTTAGAGCATGCTGATATAACATGAGTTGAATCACCACAATAGAAGCATAACCCATTTTTTCGCCTAAAATTCTGTCGTTCGCTTCTGGACAGAATTCTATCACATTGCATAATCTCTGGCGCCTTCTCAGTAGACACCGCCAAATGGTGCACAGGTTTGCGCTCCCGCAAACGCCGATCAATCTGAATAGCCATTGTCATGGACTCATTCAGACCTGTAGGCACAGGGAACCCCACCATAACATCTTTAATGGCATCAGAGAGACCCTCTCTGAATTTCGCCGCCAGGGCGCACTCATTCCACTGAGTAAGCACAGACCACTTACGAAATTTTTGGCAGTATATTTCAGCCTCATCTTGCCCTTGAGACAGGGCCATTAAGGCTTTTTCAGCCTGAATCTCTAAATGAGGTTCCTCATAAAGCAACCCCAAAGCCAGGAAAAACGCATCCACATTGAGCAACGCAGGATCCCCTGGTGCCAAAGCAAATGCCCAATCCTGAGGGTCGCCCCGGAGCAAGGAAATTACAATCCTGACCTGCTGTGCAGGATCTCCAGCGGAGCGAGATCTCAGAGACAAAAATAATTTACAATTATGTTTGAAATTCTGGAAGCGAGATCTATCCCCAGAGAAAAATTCAGGTAAAGGAATTCTAGGTTCAGATGTAGGAGCATGAATAACGAAATCCTGTAAGCTTTGAACCTTCATAGCGAGATTATTCAAACCTGTAGCTAAACTCTGTGGATCCATATTAATCAGGTGAAATCAGAACCATTCAAGGATTAGAAGGAGAGAGAGACGAAGGCTGCAGTAAGCAGAGATGCTAGTGAATCAACTAATGAGCAAACTCAGGAAAAAAAAAAAATTCTCTGCAGACTTCTTTTCTCCTTTTTTCTGCCAATTATTTTAACCCTTGGCCGGCCAAACTGTCATGGTTCTGAATGGCAAGAGAACGTAATTAAGCATACAAAAGGACTAGCTCTTGGAAGATGGGAACTCGAGCTGACCATGAGCTAAACCTACCGCACAACTAACAGTGGCCGGGTAGCGTGCCTACGTTTTATCCCTAGACGCCCAGCGCCAGCCGGAGAACTGACTGACCCTAGCAGAGGAAAATACAGACCTGGCTTACCTCTAGAGAAATTTTTCCCAAAAGGCAGACAGTAGCCCCCACATATATTGGCGGTGATTTTAGAGGAAAATGACATACGAAGTATGAAGATAGGTTTAGCAAATTGAGGTCCGCTTACTAGATAGTAGGAAGACAGAAAAGGGAACTTCACGGTCAGCTGAAAAACCCTTTCAAAATACCATCCTGAAATTACTTTAAGACTCTAACATCAACTCATGACACCAGAGTGGCAATTTCAGCTCACAAGAGCTTCCAGCCTCAGAAATATTCAATCACAGAGAACTGGAACAAAAATGCAAAACAAACTTAGGACAACAAGTCCAACTTAGCTGATAGTAGTCTAGGAGCAGGAACATGCAACAGAAAGGCTTCTGGTAACATTGTTGGCCGGCATAGAAATGACTGAGGAGCAGGGCTAAATAGAAAACTCCCACATACTGATGGAAAACAGGTGAACAGAGGAGATGAAGCACACAAGTGCAGTACCACCAGAAACCACCGGGGGAGCCCAGAAACCAAATTCACAACAAGTAACCACCAGAGGGAGCCCACAAACAGAATCCACAACAGATCCCTGCTCTGCTGCGTAGCCGTACATGGGTGATTAGGTCTTTGCTCTTCTGCATGACCATCGGCATGTGCAGTCCCTGGTTGCCACTGTGGAAGCTGTCCATGGGCTGTGAGGTCAATTGCAGCTGGTGCATGACTTTCCATGTGTGTCTGGGCATGCAACCGCTGTCAGGTGCCCTGAGCCTCAGTTCTTGCACTGATTGTGCTGCAATGGTTTCTGTTTGTGCTAAGGGTGTGCACGTCCACACCTCCCCTGCTTTTATCACGGCTAGTGTGTGTACTTGAAATGCTGTCCCCAGCTAATTGCTGAGGGGCAGCTCCTATATAAAGTTCCCCTGCCCTACGGGTGGGGCCGGAGCTACTCAAAAAGTTCTTGAACTTTTTTATGTGTGTTTTGTGTTCCTTCACCTCTCCTGTCTATGTTTTGGTACCAAAGTCCTTGCCTTGATTCCTGTTATGTCCTGTTCTGGTGCCAGTTCTGGAGGCGGTATATCCAAGCCTGAATCCTTGATCCTGTACCTGTCCTGTACCTGACCCTGTCTGAACTGTGTCTGCTGTGTTATGTTCCAGGAATCCCTCTGCTTCTGGAGCCTAGCACCCAGTTACTTTGAGTCTCTTGTAACCGGTGTTTCTGCTGAGCATCTACTACTCTGTGCTCTGGGTACCATGCAGTGCTATCTCCTGGCAGGCCCAGCAATCCTGCGGTTCTAGCACTGTGAGGGTGATCCCTTAAAGTGAGATCTATATGATTGCTTGTACCTGACCAAATATAATCTGAGTGTGCGCTTAGCGGCCAAAGAATGTATCAGATACATACTACAGGTAGGAAATGGGGATTGCACAACTTCTGAACAGCTAGGCACTTTGTAATTGGCCCATTCCAACTTCATTTCCAAATATGGTGTCTTGGTGCATTCCAGTGCCTTCACTCCTGCATTCCAAAGATTCCTTCCAGGACAGTTTCAAGGACACAATCGCCATCTTGCTACACCATATCTGAACTGACTATATAAGGTTTAATAATTGATTTCATTAGCCATGCTTTCCTTCACATCACCATCCCACTTGAGTTCCATCCTAGGTCCAATGCACGGAGCCTGACGACCGCAGTCTGGAACCTGATGACCGCTGCCTGGAGCGAGGAGCCTGATGACTGTGGTGGTGCCTGTAGGTCGTGTTGGATGTACAGAATCGAACAACTCCTGTCTGATGTCTGCTGGTGGCCCTGTATCCAGATGTCCTGATGTCCTGTCTGTGTCCTGATGTCTTGCCTGCGTCTTGATGACCTCGTATACCCTGATGTCCTGCCTGTGTCCTAATGTCCCGCCTATGTGTGCCTGGGTGATGCGTTGGTGCCTTGGGGTCCACTGGGTGGTACCCTTCTGAGAGGTGTGGAATCGGGAGCCAGGCATACAGTAGTCATGTCTGATTTATGTACTGTGTGACTTAACTTTAGTAAACTTTACTTTCTCTATACCTGAAGTTGTGCGGTGTAAGCAAGTCCTACGTGTCTCTTTCCTTGTCCACATGCTCAGCTGCCACAGAACCCCGGTCTCTGCCCTCCCCTAGTTCGGGTAGGCCCGGTTCCCCCTATGCGGATAAAAGGTCCATATTGCTTCCCAGGGGACGCGTGCCCCACGCCGTCCTGGTCGGTCGGCGTGGGGTCGTCAACGGGCTTACACCGGGCCATGACACTGAGCAATTTTACAGCGATACCCCCGGGGGTCTTTTTAAAATATAAAAACATCTGAAAATGATGGAAAATGTGCTCAAATGACACGGGAGCATTATGGCAAATGTCCCTGGTAGCAGTTCTGACTCCTAGGTCACAGCTGTAAGCAATTTTGTCAGAGTTTCACGCCATTTTAACAGGTGCACCAAAAAACATACAAAAACAAAACCAAAATGGATTTTGCTGGGAAATATGTTAAGTAACATCCTTTCCAGAGTAAAGACTTGTATATAAGGCAAAATAACTAACCCCAAACAAAAATGTTCCTCCACCACTTGGGCTATGATCACATGCAGCATTTTTTATGCGCTTTTTAACTTTAGCATTGCTTTCAACCAATGCAAATGCATTCACTGGGTAATGTCATTGTAACATTTAACAAACCTAGCTGGCCATGTGTGTGACACATAAGCAGACATATCTTGTTTCATTTATGACGAAGGGACTCTTAAAGTCACAGAGCCTATTTTTAGAGGGGCATCAGGGGGCATTAATCTTCTTAAAGGGCCATTAAACAGTGGGTCTCTAACACTGTTATTGCCTATGCAGTTGGTGGCTGGGCTGCCAAAAAGTAGGACGCACCCCAATACCCCTTTCACGAGAAGTACAGGAGGGCCTCCTGAAAAAAATGTTGCACTGAATGCAAGGCCTAGCCTGCCCCAAAGTTACTTGCACCCCAATAACCGTTCCTGCAGACATACTTGAGGGCTAATTGTTACCATTAGAAGAAAGTGTGTTTCCCATACTGTTTGCTTATGCACTGAATTCAAGGCCTGCTTTGCACCAATGTTACATGCACCCCAATAACTGTTTCAGCAGACGTACTTGAGGGCCTCAGGACAAAATTGTTCCCATTAGAAGAAAGTGTGTGTTAGGTGTCGTGTTCCCGCCTCTGCACAGGGGGAATCTCGAACCATCTCCACTGCGGTCTCCCATTCTTCTCCAGCCGCAGTGGAGTCTGCTCAGCAGATATGTCGGTCCCAGTGTCTTGATCAGTCTCACTCTGTCTCACTTCTGCCATTGAAGCCAGTGCTGGGCAGCGGCGAGCAGACGATTTTGGGACTAAGTCCTGTTTTTTCCTATTCTGAGCATGCCCAGGGCAAGATCTCCCATTGGAGATCGAGGGTCACATGCTCAGATACTGCAGCAGATCCCATTGGTCCTCCAGGAAGGTCCTGAAGGTGCTCAACGTCTGTGGCAGCTTCCCATTGGTCCTTCTGGGAAGGTCCTGTACATGCTGCAGCTATAAAAGGTTCGCATGACCGCACGGCCATGCACTAGTGTACATTTGTATATGTGTGTGTGTGTTGATGAGTGCAAGTCGTCCTTAAATATCCCATCCCTATTGAATGACTGCTCACGTAAGGTGGATGATTGATATCTAGCGCCCGACTTAGTCATCAGCACGTAACACACAAAAGAGCGTCTATTGCTGTGACCGCCAGTGCGGCGCCATGCGCTTTCACAGCGCTTTCCTGACCCAAGCCTGGGTGGTTAGTGGCGTCCGCCAGTGCGGCACTGCATGCACTCTTGTGCATCTTTATTAATATTATTTCTTTCTCTCTGACACCCCAGTTGCGGTGTCGAGCACAAGAGGTCTATATGAAGTCAAATCCTGTGTCTTGGGATTGAGTTCTGGGACTCCTTGCTTGCGCTCTTGGTGCGGTACCGTGGCCCTGTGACGCAACAGGGTTCGCTTCCTCCACACAGGGTGAAGTTAACCCGTGTGTGTATCCACATTGTACCGCTATATAGTCCGTCATTAATTAGCAGCAGGTTCCATCTCTGCACGGTGGACCCCGGGCTGCGAATGCACCTTACTCTATCTATTCTAATTATTTGGTGCATTCCGCAAGCCCTAACAGTGTGTCTCGCACACTGTTTGCTTATGCACTGAATGCAAGGCCTGCTGTGCACTAATGTTAGATGCACCCCAATAACTGTTTCAGCAGAAGTACTTTAGGGCCTCAAGACAAAATTGCTCCCATTAGGAGAAAGTGTGTCTCCCATACTGTTTGCTTATGCACTGAAAGTTAGGCCTGGCCTGCCCCAAAGTTACATGCACCTCAATAATAATTTCAGCAGACATACTTGAGGGCCTCAGGACAAAATTGTTCCCATTAGAAGAAAGTGTGTCTCACATACTGTTTGCTTATGCACTGAATGCAAGGCCTGCCGTGCACCAATGTTAGATGCACCCCCAATAACTGTTTCAGCAAACATATTTGAGGACCTCAGGAAAAAATTCTTCCCATTAAAAGAAAGTATGTCTCCCATACTGTATGCTTATGCACTGAATGCAAGGCCTGCCCTGCACCAATGTTACATTCACCCCAATAAGCCTTTCAGCAGACATACTTGAGGGCCTCAGAACAAAATTGTTCACATTAGAAGAAAGTGTGTCTCCCATACTGCTTGTTTATTCACTGAATGCAAGGCCTGGCCTGCACCAATGTTACATGCACCCCAATAACCCTTTGAAACCAGGATGGCCACATGAAACTAAAGTTTCCATTGTTCTTTTTTTATTACCATACATTTTGACCATGAAGTGAATGCAAGGCTTGGCCCTAATTTGCAGGCACCACAACCCCCCTTGGAAGAAAGGAGGAGTGCTTCATGTGATGGTGTGAAATGCTATGTGGGTATCATTTTTGTATATTTCTATTTTACTTAATTTCATGCTGTTCTCTTGTAGAAGGAGTTATTTGCTAATTGATGAATGGCTGTTGCTGCCATCTGATATCAGACCCCACAGTACTGTATAGTTTGCTAATATGCTAATGACATGTTGACCTAGCTTGTTGAAACAATGAGCCCCTGCAACCTTCCCCTCCTGACCTGTAAATGAGGAGGGAGACTTTTAAAATATCAGTGAGGTTAGACACAGATCAGTCCTGTGTGGAATGATGATGTGTTCACAGCATCTCAGAGAGAAAGAAGAGTATATGGACTATGCTATCTTCTGTCTGCTGGATTGTTGGACTTTTATCCTGTTACTGAACTGCATTCAGGTTCTGGACTATTTTATCCTTTGTGTGGTGGATCGTATATGGACCTTTCATATTTTTGTCTAAATAAAGGTCTTGGGATATTCTCTTGCTCTGTTGATTGTGTGGTATCGGAGAAGGACCCCGTGACAACTGGTGGCAAGCAGTGGGATCAACAGAGCGTAACCTAATGGAGAACCACACACAGAGTGAGTACAGAAATTTGACTGTATCCAGTTTACAGGAGAGAGCCAGAGACCTGGGCCTGAACTACCAGGGACTGACTAAAGAGGCCTTAATTGACCAACTGGTGGGTGCCAGCCCAGCCACCTCCTCCCATATGTCTGAAGGACGAGCCCTGGAGGCGAGGACCCCCACCCCAAAAAGCCAGTGGGTGGTGTGGTACGAAGAAGAGATGGCAGTTCTGGGCCCAGGCATCTCTCAGGAGTACAAGGAGGAGGCTGCCCGCCGGGCACAGAGGAGACAAGAAGCAATGGAGCTTGAAAGAGGGAGTAACTCAATGTGGAATGTAAACCCAACGATCCGGGAGCCTGTACGGATCACCAGGACAGAGTTTAAGCCATTTGATGAGGCTTCCGGAGATGTGGAGGGGTTCTTCAAGGACTTTGAGCAGCAGTGTGCTGTGATGAAGGTGCCCCACTCTGGCTGGATGCGTTTGTTAATGGGACTCCTGAACGGTAGCCTGGCGGAGGCTTACCGAACCATTGACTCACAGCGGAATCGGGATTATAACATTGTAAAGCAGACTATCCTGGATTACCATGCTATCACCCCAGACTCATATAGGGCCAAGTTCCGAGACCTCCCATGCACTACGGGGGGATCGTTTAGGATGTATGAACATAAGATGTCCTAGGCATGTTGGAGATGGCTGGAAGCAGAAAACGCCTTTACTTTGGAAGATGTTATACAGGCGTTCCTTATAGAACAATTTCTTGCCAAGTGCCCCGCAGAGGTACGGGAATGGGTCCGGGAGCGCACGCCATGCACCATAGATAGAGCTGCAGCCCTAGCCGATGAAGCCCTTACTATCTGACTGCAATGGAGGAGGCTTCTGGACAATGAACCATGGCCTTCTCCCGCACCCCATCCCCCTCAGATTATATCTTCCCTTCCACCTAGTCGCAAGCCGATGACCATCCCGCCTCACAATCCTGGGCCACAACAGTTCTGACCATGACCTGGGGGTATTACAATGAGGAGATGTTATGGGTGTGGGCAATCTGGACATTTGCAGTCTGGCTGTCCCTCAAGGATTTGAAGGGAGCCCCACACAGCCCCACCTCGTCCAGTACATCTTGTGCACTCCATCCCGCCTGAGGAAGAGCTACCACCACCCCCACCAGAGTGGATCACTGACCATGGCACCATAGATACCCCTCCTGGAGTGTATGGACTCTGGCCTTTGTCCATCAGAAATACAGAGCAACAGCATTGCCACCTGCAGGATGTCTTAACCCCTTTCTGACATTAGACGTACTATCCCGTCGAGGTGGTATGGGACAGTATAACCACTGACAGGATAGTACGTCATATGCGATCGTGGCGCAGGTGTCAGTTGACTATCGCAGCTGACATCCGGCACTTTGTGCCAGGAGCGGTCACGGACCGCCCCCGGCACATTAACCCCCGGCACACTGCGATCAAACATGATCACAGTGTTCCGGCGGTATAGGGAAGCATCGCGCAGGGAGGGGGCTCCCTGCATGCTTACCTGAGACCCCCGGAGCAATGCGATGTGATCGCGTTGCTCAGAGGGTCTCTTACCTCCTCCTCCCTGCAGCAGGCCCAGATCCAAAATGGCCGCGGCATCCGGGTCCTGCAGGGCGGTGGATTCACAGCGCCTCCTCAGAGCAGGCGTCGGGAAGCCTCCAGGAGTGCACGTCACATCGCTGATCTGACACAGGGCACAGCAAAGTGTCAGATCAGCGATCTTACACTATAACATGATGTCCCCCCTGGGGCAATGTTATAGTGTAAAAAAATATATATTCACATGTGTAAAAAAAAATAAAAAAAATGTAAAAAAATATATATATATTGTTCCTATAAATACATTTCTTTATCTAAATTTAAAAAAAAAACAATAAAAGTACACATATTTAGTATCACCGCATCCGTAACGACCCAACCTATAAAACTGTCCCACGAGTTAACCCCTTCAGTGAACACCGTAAAAAAAAAGAGGCAAAAAACAACACTTTATTATCATACCGCCAAACAAAAAGTGGAATAACACGCGATCAAAAAGACAGATATAAATATCCATGGTACCGTTGAAAACGTCATCTTGTCCCGCAAAAAAACAGCCACCATACAGTGTCATCAAAGATAAAATAAAAAAGTTATAGTCCTCAGAATAAAGCGATGCAAAAATAATTATTTTTTCTATAAAATAGGTTTTATCGTATAAAAGCGCCAAAACATAAAAAAATGATATAAATGAGGTATCGCTGTAATCGTACTGACCCGAAGAATAAAACTGCTTTATCCATTTTACCAAACGTGGAATGGTATAAACGCCTCTCCCAAAAGAAATTCATGTATAGCTGGTTTTTGGTCATTCTGCCTCACAAAAATCGGAATAAAAAGCGATCAAAAAATGTCACGTGCCCAAAAATGTTACCAGTAAAAACTTCAACTCGTCCCGCAAAAAACAAGACCTCACATGACACTGTGTACCAAAATATGGAAAAATTATAGCTCTCAAAATGTGGTACTGCAAAAAATATTTTTTGCAATAAAAAGCATCTTTCAGTGTGTGACGGCTGACAATCATAAAAATCTGCTAAAAAACCCACTATAAAAGTAAATCAAATCCCCCCTTCATCACCCCGTTAGTTAGGGAAAAATTAAAAAATTTAAAAAATGTATTTATTTCCATTTTTCCATTAGGGCTAGGGTTAGGGCTAGAGTTAGGGCTAGGGTTAGGGCTAGGGTTAGGGCTACAGTTAGGGTTGGGGCTAAAGTTAGGGTCAGGGTTGGGGCTAAAGTTAGGTTAGGGTTTGAATTACATTTACGGTTGGGAATAGGGTTGGGATTAGGGTTAGGGGTGTGTCAAGGTTAGGGGTGTGGTTAGGGTTACCGTTGGGATTAGGGTTAGGGATGTGTTTGGATTAGGGTTTCAGTTATAATTGGGGGTTTCCACTGTATAGGCACATCAGGGGCTCTCCAAACGCGACATGGCATCCGATCTCAATTCCAGCCAATTCTGAGTTGAAAAAGTAAAACCGTGCTCCTTCTTTTCCGAGCTCTCCCGTGCGCCCAAACAGGGGTTTACCCCAACATATGGGGTATCAGCTTACTCAGGACACATTGGACAACAACCTTTGGGGTCCAATTTCTCCTGTTACCCTTGGGAAAATACAAAACTGGGGGCTAAAAATAATTTTTGTTGAAAAAAAAGGATTTTTTATTTTCACGGCTCTGCGTTATAAACTGTAGTGAAACACTTGGGGGTTCAAAGTTATCAAAACTCATCTAGATAAGTTCCTTGGGGGGTATAGTTTCCAATATGGGGTCACTTGTGGGGGGTTTCTACTGTTTAGGTACATTAGGGACTCTGCAAACGCAATGTGACGCCTGCAGACCAATCCATCTAAGTCAGCATTCCAAATGACACCCCTTCCATTCCGAGCTCTGCCATGCGCTCAAACGGTGGTTTCCCCCACATATGGGGTATCAGCGTACTCAGGACAAATTGGACAACAACTTTTGGGGTCCAATTTCAACTGTTACCCTTGGAAAAATACAAAACTGGGGGATAAAAAATTATTTTTGTGGAAAAAAAAAGATTTTTTATTTTCACAGCTCTGCGTTATAAACTGTAGTGCAACACTTGGGGGTTCAAAGCTCTCACAACACATCTAGATAAGTTCCGTAGGGGGTCTACTTTCCAAAATGGTGTCACTTGTGGGGGGTTTCAATGTTTAGGCACATCAGTGGCTCTCCAAACGCAACATGGCGTTCCATCTCAATTCCTGTCAATTTTGCATTGAAAAGTCAAACGGCGCTGCTTCCCTTCCGAGCTCTCCCATGCGCCCAAACAGTGGTTTACCCCCACATATGGGGTATCAACGGACTCAGGACAAATTGTACAACAACTTTTGGTTTCCAATTTCTTCTCTTACCCTAGGGAAAATCAAAAAAATTGGGGCAAAAAGATTATTTTTGTGAAAAAATATGATTTTTTATTTTTATGGCTCTGCATTATAAACTTCTGTGAGTCACTTAATGGGTCAAAGTGCTCACCACACATCTAGCTAAGTTCCTTAGGGGGTCTATTTTCCAAAATAGTGTCACATGTGGGGAGGTTTCAATGTTTAGGCACATCAGGGGCTCTCCAAACGCAACATGGCGTCTCATCTCAATTCCAGTCAATTTTGCATTGAAAAGTCAAATGGCGCTCCTTCGCTTCTGAGCTCTGCCATGCGCCAAACAGTGGTTTACCCCCACATATGTGGTATCGGCATACTCAGGACAAATTGTACAACAACGTTTGAGGTCCATTTTCTCCAGTTACCCTTGGTAAAATATAACAAATTGGAGCTGAAGTAAACTTTTGTGAAAAAAAGTTAAATGTTCATTTTTATTTAAACATTCCAAAAATTCCTGTGAAAAACCTGAAGGGTTAATAAACTTCTTGAATGTGGTTTTGAGCACCTTGAGGGGTGCAGTTTTTAGAATGGTGTCACACTTGGTTATTTTCTATCATATAGACCCCTCAAAATGACTTCAAATTAGATGTGGTCCCTGAAAAAAAAAGGTGTTGTAAAAATGAGAAATTGTTGGTCAAATTTTAACCCTTATAACTCCCTAACAAAAAAAAATTTGGGTTCCAAATTGTGCTGATGTAAAGTAGACATGTGGGAAATGTTATTTATTAAGTATTTTGTGTGATATATCTCTGTGATTTAATTGCATAAAAATTCAAAGTTGGAAAATTGCGAATTTTTTTTTTCACAAATAAACGCACGCAATATCAAAGAAATTTTACAACTATCATGAAGTACAATATGTCCCGAGAAGACAATATCCGAATCACCAGGATCCGTTGAAGCGTTCCAGAGTTATAACCTCATAAATGGACAGTGGTCAGAATTGTAAAAATTGGCCTGGTCATTAACGTGCAAACCACCCTTGGGGGTAAAGGGGTTAATTGATGGATACAAAGTGCTGGGATTTAGAGACACAGGGGAATTCCTGACTATCGCTGACCCCCGTGTGGTTCGACCTGAGGCAATTCACCAGGGCCCGGGAATTCCCATTGTCCGGGCGGGGGTGTCAGCAAATATATACAGCGAGCTTTGGATTATGGTTTTGGAGAAAAACTGTGTTGTATTGGAGTTATGGGAGGACTTCCTGCAGATATCTTCCTTGGAAATGATATTGGGGAGTTACAAAGTCATTTTGTGGGAGCAGAAGGTCCGTGGGTCTCTCTCACTCTTCTGAAAGAACAATTGGAGGGAGATAACGCAGATACCGGAATGCCAATCATTCCCTAAAATCTAGAATTCAGAGACTGTCTCACCCAGCTAGATACCTTGGCTAGTGAACATCAGTGAATGGCCCAGTCAAGTCAAAAAGCCTGGTATGACCATAAAGCCAGGACCTGGGAATTTATGGACAAGTGCTCATGATTATTGCAACCCCTGCCACTGTACAAGGAACTATAAACTATTGAGCAATGTGGACTAAAGTGAGCAGGCCAGAGGTCTGTGTAGACCTCATAGCGTGCTCACTTATTATGAGGGGGAGAAGTTGTGATGGTGTGATATGTTATGTGAGTATCACTTTTGTGTATATTTCTATGTTACTTATTTTCACTGTGTTCTCTTGTAGAAGGAGTTATTTGCTAATTGATGAATGGCTGTTGCAACCATCTGATATCAGCCCCCACAGTACTGTATTGTTTGCTAATATGCTAATGACATGTTGACCTAGCTTGTTGAAACAATGAGCCCCTGTAACCTTCCCCCTCCTGACCTGTAACTGAGGAGGGAGACTTTTAAAATATCAGTGAGGTGAGACACAGATCAGTCCTGTGTGGAATGATGATGTGTTCACAGCATCTCAGAGAGAAAGAAGAGTATATGGACTATGCTATCCTTTGTCTGCTGGATTGTTGGACTTTTATCCTGTTTTGTCCTGTTACTGAACTGCATTCAGGTTCTGGACTATTTTATCCTTTTTGTGGTGGATCATGGACCTTTCATATTTTTGCCTAAATAAAGGTCTTGGGATTGTTCACTCTTCTCTTGCTCTGTTGATTGAGTGGTATTGGAGTACAGCCCCATGACACTTCATTAAAAAAAAAATTCATATTGCAAAGGAGCGGTTCACCTATACTTGGAATGCCCATATACTAAGTGTATGGGCTGACAAGCATTTCCCCCTGGGGGGTACATATCAGCATAGTGTGTAAAAAATTTTTTAGGGGAATCATAAACACCTTTGAAAACAATAAAGTGGTTTCCTACACAGTTGCTGCTGGGAATTTGCATGTTTTTAGTAAAAATATGGCGGATGAATCATTGGATGAAGTGATCAAGAAAAGGGGCATGGTGACGACAGGAATAGTAATGTATAGAATTAATAACAGCTGTGGCTATGGGAGGTATGAGATCCAGGATCCAGCCTACAATGATTAGTCCTTTAGCAGTCCCATCACCAATTACCAGAATGTGTTTCATGCCCGTCAGAAGATCGGTGTATTAGATGCGGGTGTGAAGCTCGGTATAAAAAATGCCTGTAAAAAATATGTTGCCAAAAACGCACATGTCCGTATAAAAGACAAAATGCAACATGTTCATGAGATGCTGAATTACAGAAAGCAGATCAGAGGTGGAGGAAAGCGAAACAAACTGATGGATGCTCGTGAAAAGCTAAGTTTAAAGAGGAGTGCACCGTCCGTAACTATCAACCGACTTGTGGCACAAGGTTTTTCATCTTCACCCATACATATTACCAATAATATCCAAATGTCGCAGCCGAAAATTATTTGTTCAAGTGTAACGAACACTGTTAAGGAATGCCACCGAACATAGATAATTATGACCCTGGGAAACACCAGATTTCCTCTTTACAAGATATGGACGATGAAGGTATTGATGACGATGTTGAGCTTTACCACATCCCCACCAGAAGATGAAGATCACAGCTGCAAACACTGTTCAAAAAAGGCCATGAAGGTCTAGAAATTAATTTTCTCTTGTGAAAACTTTCCCTTTTACTAAAATGGTACTGAATGATGCATACACAGCTCTCATGTCTACTCAGCGTGAGATGGTTGAAACATGATGTATTCCATTTTATCCATGTCCACTTTTTGAAAGTGAGCAGAATAGAAGGATGAAATAGCGGGAAGAAGTGTGATTTGGATCAGTAAGGAGGTGATGTCATTGTTAAGGAGAGAATGTATGGCATATGAATATATACTAAAATCAAAATGGACGCTTTGCTGAATATTAGAATCATGTAACTTTAAGGGTTTCTGATTCACTGTCATAAGACTTAATTCTGTTTATTATTCTGTACTAGGATGTACCAAGATACTCCAATGTCCAGATGGACTTTAAAAGGCTGTGTAATTCACCTACCTTATCAAGAGTAAATGCACCTGCACATGGGGAAATTGATCCCCCATAAACCAAAGATCAGTAGAATACGTGCATAGACAGATGTCAGCCTGAAGTAAAGCAGGCCATTAGGGTGATAACTGTACAGAAATAATCTAGCAGAGGCAGTGGAACACTGGCAAAGTTCTGTGATAATTTGGTCAGACCCTCCCATTATGCTGGCCCTGAGGCACGGAGGACTCTCACAAGGAGTGCAAAGTTTGGGAAAATGCTTAAGGTGTACCTTGCTGAATATACCAACGTCCTCTCTCATTCCTCTGTGCCTTATAATTATTGTTTAGCAAAGCTGAACATGTAGCATGAACTGGTTCTCTCTACTAAACACGGTCATGGAGCACACGGCGCCTCACTCTCTGGTGGTCACTGGGCACATGGCGCCTTGCTCTCTGGCAGTACTGCTTTTAGTGGTGAGAGCCAATGGGAACAGTCCTTTGCGGAGCCAGTGCTATAATGACGGAGCACGCTGCTCAGCCTCCTATGCGCTGCTTGTCCACGCCAAAAATCTCTGCTGGGGTGCCCGCTTTCTCTTAAGCTTGCTCCCCTGCCTTTAGGTCACCAGTCTGTCTGCTTCAGTTCATCTCAGCACCGGCACTTTGGGTGCATAGTGCACTGCCCCCCTTGCTGCTGACACGCTGACAGCTGGGGACTCACTCCTGCTTTATGTGTTTTTTCCCTCAGCTTCCAGCCAGGTTCCATGTCTAAACATGCCCCTCTTCCTGGGTAATGTGGCCTGTCCATTCCCCCATTCCTTCCCCTGAGAAACAGGGACGCAGCCTTGACATTTCCAGACCCAGCGCAGCACATATACCCGCAGCCCGGTCATCCTGATTCTATACATATTTGGCCAACCAGTTCTTTAATGCAAGCATCATAGAAGGCATGTTCTAATTTTCAAGAGCAAATTGTACATCATATCCAGAACAGTTTCACTTTGAAGGACTTTGTGGCTTATATCAATCCACAAAATGACACTAGTCCCATACTTCAAAATTTTGGTGGTAAATCATTTCCCCACAGATAGGTTGTGCAATGTTCTGACTTCTGTAATATTATTTGGGTGATAATTATTCATACCTATTTGCTTCACATCATATTCATCTTCTTCTTTAAGGCTTTGGAATATAATGTTGTAACAGTGAAAGCAAGTTGGTGAAGTGTGTGTTAACTGAAATGTGAAAGTAATTGTCATCTTTACTATTTCTCCATTGCATGTGTGGCTAACCACCTCATTGATCTTGTTTTGTTTCTTTGGCAAGAAAACAACAGCTCCATCAATACCATGTGCTTTTCCTATTAATTCATATTGCTGGTAAAGTAGAGGAGAGATTAGGGATCCACATAACATATGTGGACTGTAGTCAACATGACACTGACAAGACCCACTGGGGTCTAGCTACAAATTTGACATAGTTTGTGCACAGCTGAACAGAGTTATGAGAAAAAAGGATTTTGATGCAATAACATGTTGGATTGATTGTCTAGTGGAAACACCCATGTAGTAGAAGTCACATCTACGACCACCACGATCTCCAATTGACACCTCTTGAAATACAGCCGAAATGTCAAAATCTCTAGCTTCTGTTCTGGAAACTGCAGGGGCTCCTTTTTTACGTCCTCGTCCAACAAGTTCAGAATTAGTAGGTGATGGATTGATCGAATCCGGCCCAGGAACACAAGGCTTCAGTAGTTGAGAGTCCTGGCCCCGTGCTCTTCCACGTGCGCTTGCTCTGGGTTTTCCAGTCATGATTTATTCTAGAATATTTCCCTTCATAATCCAGAGACAGAGTACAGCACCACCCAAGCATTCACCCTCTGCTCTTCAGACTTTCTATCTGCACACTGACTGTCTCTAGGCAGAAGATGATGATGGTGGTAGTAGTTGGTGCATTTAAGACACACTCCTGAAGCAGCCATAACAACTTGAAACAGAGGTATTTTTACCGAGATACCACACTGTAAAATATGTGGCCTGTGTTTTTATTTTTTCCCAAAAAAGTGTATAGAAGTAGGGTCACAGACAACAAATACAGTGGAATGTAGCCTTTAAATGACACAATTTGTAGGCCACAGATACATCTAGCATTTGACTGAGATACCAGACATTTCAATAAGTGCCCTATATTTTTTTACATTTGTACCCCAAAATTGTGTACAGAACTAGGGTAACAGACAGCAAATACAGTGGAATGCAAGTCTGAATTGCCGCAATTTGTAGGCCACAAATAGCTCAGCTGTCTGACAGCAATACCAGACTCTTCGATATGTGGCCTGTATTTTTTTATTTTTTACCCCAAAATAGTGTTTTGAGCTAGGGTAACACGCAGCAAAAAGAGCACACTTTGCAGCCCACAGATAGAAGAGGCGTGTCACAGAGATACGAGACTGTTCAATATGTGGCCTGTATCTTTTATTTTTTACCCCAAAATAGTGTATACTAAACCTAGGGTAGCAGACACCAAAAAAATTGGAATGTAGGCCTGAAAAGCAACTATTTGTAGAGCACAGATAAACAGGAGTCTGACGGAGATATCACACTCTTCAATATGTGGCCTGTATTTTTTTATTTTATACCAAAAAATAATGTACTGAACTAGGGTAACAGACAGCAAATACAGTGGAATGTAGGCTTGAATAGCCACAATTTGTAGGCCACAAATAGATCAGGCATTTGACATCAATACCAGACTGTTCAATACGTGGCCTGTATTTTTTTATTTTTTACCCCAAAATAGTGTATAGACCTTGGGTAGCAGACAGCAAAAAAAGTAGAATGTAGGCCTGAAAAGCAACTATTTGTAGAGCACAGATAGACAAGGAGTCTGACAGAGATATCACACTCTTCAATATGTGGCCTGTATTTTTTTATTTTATACCCCAAAATAGTGTACAGAACTAGGATAACAGACAGCAAATACAGTGGAATGTAGGCTTGAATAGCCACAATTTGTAGGCCACAAAGAGATTAGGCGTCTGACAGAGATACCAGACTGTTCAATACGTGGCCTGTATTTTTTTATTTTTTTACCCCAAAATAGTGTATAGACCTAGGATAGCAGACAGCTAAAAAAGTGGAATATAGGCCTGAATAGCAACTATTTGTAGAGCACAGATAGACCAGGAATCTGATGGAGATATCACACTCTTCAATATGTGGCCTGGTGTTTTTTTAAAAAATGTTACCCAAAAAATACTGTATAGATGTTGGGTAGAGGACAGCCAAACAAGTGGAATGTAGGCCTGAAAAGCAACTAATTGTAGAGCACAGATAGACCAGAAGTCTGACACAGATATCACACTCTTCAATATGTGGCCTGGATTTTTTGGGCCCACCAAAATTATGTCAATAAGTATGCTATGACACTAAAAAAAATGTTGGAGTACTAAAATCGTAAACTATTTAGTGCAATGATATGCGATGCGTGTCAATCACCCAGACTATGAAGCTTGTTAATCGATGGACAAGAGAGGCAGTCCTTCTTCCAATGTCCCGAATCTCCACAATAAAAACATAATTTCTCATCGTGTCATTGCTTCCTCTCCTTTTCCTTGGAGTTCGTGGCCCCACCTCCATAGGTTCAGACCATGGCAAAACAATAGGATTAGCAAAGAGCAATGCAACATCTCGCTGTGTAACACCTCTTTCCCGCAGCCTCCAATCCATATGGATAGCCTGAGTCATAGTCTTCTCCAATGAGCTGGGTGGTAGATGGAGAGCCAGAGCATCCTTCAGGTGATCCGACAGTCCTCTCCTGAACTGACATCTCAGTGCAGAGTCATCCCAGGACACCTCAGTGGACCTTCGATGGAACTAGGAGCTATACCATTCAGCCGATAACCTACCCTGAAAGAGACTCATGATTGTGTCCTCTACCACTCTGACCCGGTCAGGCTCATCAAAGATAAGTCCTAAGGCCTCAAAGAACTTATCAACAGACATACATTCAGGGGCAGTAGTAGGTAAAGAGAAAGCCCATGATTGAGGTCTCTCCCGAAGTAAAGAAATGATTACCCCATTCGCTGACTCTCATCTCCAGAAGATTGGGGTCTAAGAGAAAACAACAACTTGCAATTCTTCTTGAACATATGGAACTTCTCTTTTTTCCCTGGCAAGGTATCTGGGAGCCTGACCGTAGATTCAGGAGTGTGCAATGAGACATCAACAGTGTCAGAATGCTTACAGCCAGATTGGGAAGAAGATCCCTGAAAAGATCTTACTGTGTCAGAAAGCTCTCTTTACAGGTGGTTATGAGAGGTGGCCAAGGCCCTATGTTGCATCATTTGTGTCAAACTAGCCATTTGATCCACCAAGGTATGGAGCGGATCTGGTCAGTTGTAATGTCATGCTGCTGCAATGCAGGTAGGTGCAGGCTTCACTAGATGGATTAGAAAGGAAGCAGGTCTGCACCTAAACAGAGCTAAACTGCAGTGCAACAGTGAGGCTACTAAAGGTGGCAGCAGAATAGTCAAAACCAAGCCAGTTCAAATCCTAGATTGTAGCACATTACCAAAGGAATAAGCAAACCCACAGTCAAAGACAAGCCAGGGGGTCAGTAACAGTCAGGAGCATGCCCTCATCATCTCCCACCTTGACTACTGTAACATCCTTTTCTGTGGCCTCCTTGCTAACACCCTTGCACCTCTCCGGTCCATCCTTAACTCTGCTGCCCAACTAATTCATCTCTCTCCTTGCTACTCCCCGCTTCCCCCTCTGCAAATCTCTTCACTGTCTCCCATTCCCTCAGTGCATCCAGTTCAAATTACTAATACTGACCTACAAAGCTATCCATAACATGTCTCCGCCATATATCTCTGAACTAATCTCTCGATATCTTCCCTCACGTAATCTCCTTTCCTCCCAAGACCTCCTTCTCTCCTCCACACTTATTCGCTCCTCACCCAACCGCCTCAAGACTTCTCCCGAATTTCCCACATCCTCTGGAATTCTTTGCCCCAATACATCCAACTATCAACCTCATTCGTATCCTTCAGATGGAACATGAAAACCCACCTCTTCAGGAAAGCCTACAGCCTGCACTGACCCTGCTGCCTCCTCACCACTACCTAAGCTACCGCCTCACCAACACCGCCGGAGCTCATGCAACTCTCAACTTATTGTTTCCATCCCCACCATCCTCTACAATGTAAGCCCACAAGGGCAGGGTCCTCGCTCCTCTGTATCAGTCTGTAATTGTTAGTTTGCTTACTGTAAGTGATATCTGTAAGTTGAATGTAACACCTTCTCATGTACAGCACCATGGAATCAATGGCGCTAGATAAATAAATAAATAATAATAATAATAATAATAATAATAATAAACCAAAAGACAAAGGACAGAAACAGGTCAGGATACACGCCAAGTCAAACCAGGGAGTCTGCACACTAAAGGGAAACACTGAGTCAATACGGGAACAGGGGAAAACAGAGACACGGGTTCAGACAGCAAACGCAGCAGGAAAAATTGGAGCAATGAGAGTCAGCTACTGCTGCCCAAGACAGAAACTAGAACTGACAATAACTGCAGGACACACAGGGCTAAATAGCTAAACTGAGACCAGACTGAGGCTGAGAAAAGTTAATGCCTGACATGATCAGACCGGGAAAAGGGAAGACAGGACTCAAAACCCGGTCTGGATCATGACAGGAAGAGTTCAGAAATCAATATTTTGTGGAATAACCATGATTTTTAATCACAGCTTTCATGCATCTTGGCATGCTTTCCGCTAGTCAGAATACCGAAAACAAATGGACACGAGTTAATTAAAAGTAATATAAACGTTAATTGTAAATATTTTAGAAAAACATAATAAAAATTAGGTAGTAGATGCAACAAAAAAAGTGATAGAAAACCACCTAGTACCGCATCAGGAAAACAAGAAACACAAATAGCACTGTCAAAGGCCACAGGATACTAATAAACGGATTGTACAGAGAATCAAATAATACAATCAAGAAGAAGTCCAAATGGCCTACTGTAATTCATGAGGATAAAGGCCCCGTCTCACATAGCGATTTACCAACGATCACGACCAGCGATACGACCTGGCCGTGATCGTTGGTAAGTCGCTGTGTGGTCGCTGGGGAGCTGTCACACAGACAGCTCTCTCCAGCGACCAATGATCAGGGGAACGACTTCGGCATCGTTGAAACTGTCTTCAACGATGCCGAAGTCCCCCTGCAGCACCCGGGTAACCAGGGTAAACATCGGGTTACTAAGCGCAGGGCCGCGCTTAGTAACCTGATGTTTACCCTGGTTACCAAAAAAAACAAACAGTACATACTCGCCTTTCGGTGTCCCTTGCCGTCTGCTTCCTGCTCTGACTGAGCCGCCGTACAGTGAGAGCAGAGCGCAGCGGTGACGTCACTGCTGTGATCTGCTCTCACTTTCCGGCCGGCAGTCAGTCAGAGCAGGAAGCAGATGGCAAGGGACCTGACGGACATCAGATGGTGAGTATGTACTGTTTTTTTTTTTTTACATTTACGCTGGTAACCAGGGTAAACATCGGGTTACTAAGCGCGGCCCTGCGCTTAGTAACCCGATGTTTACCCTGGTTACCAGTGAAGACATCGCTGGATCGGTGTCACACACACCGATTCAGCAATGTCAGCGGGACCTCAACGACCAAAAAAAGGTCCAGGCCATTCCGACACGACCAGCGATCTCACAGCAGGGGCCTGATCGCTGGTACGTGTCACACATAGCGAGATCGCTACTGAGGTCGCTGTTGCGTCACAAAACTAGTGACTCAGCAGCGATCTCGCTAGCGATCTCGCTATGTGAGACGGGGCCTTTAGGTGATATATATATATATATATATATATATATATATATATATATATACAGACTTAATGTATTAAGCAAATAAATGAATCATAAAAAGTGTCAAGTGCCAAAGTGCAATGCAAATATAGCCTAGAAAAATGGCAGCCGACTCAAAGTATCCTATAAGTAATCTCATCAATATAAAGTGCATAGTGCTAAAGTGCAGTAAATAGTAGATATAGTCACCCCCCAAAAAAACCTACATGACTAGTATTCATCAGTAAACCCCTAAGTCTTTCACACTGCTTCTGGTGCTAAAATTTAAGCAGCTCTTCTTTGTTTGATGGCTTGTGATAATCCATCATCCTCTTGATTACATTCCAGAGGTTTTCAATGGGGTTCAGGTCTGGAGATTGGGCTGCCTATGACAGGTTTTTCATGTGGTGGTCTCTTAATTTCTGCCAGAGCTGTGTGTATATATATATATATACAGTACAGACCAAAAGTTTGGACACACCTTCTCATTTAAAGATTTTTCTCTATTTTCATGGCTATGAAAATTGTAAATTCACACTGAAGGCGTCAAAACTATGAATTAACACAAGTGGAATTATATACTTAACAAAAAAGTGTGAAACAACTGAAATTATGTCTTATATTCTCGGTTCTTCAAAGTAGCCACCTTTTGCTTTGATGACTGCTTTGCACACTCTTGGCATTCTCTTGATGAGCTTCAAGAGGTAGTCACCGGAAATGGTCTTCCAACAGTCGTGAAAGGAGTTCCCTGAGATGCTTAGCACTTGTTGGCCCTTTTTGCCTTCACTCTGTGGTCCAGCTCACCCCAAACCATCTCGATTTGTTTCAGGTCTGGTGACTGTGGAGGCCAGGTCATCTGGTGTAGCACCCCATCACTCTCCTTCTTGGTCAAATAGCCCTTACACAGCCTGGAGGTGTGTTTGGGGTCATTGTCCTGTTGAAAAATAAATGATGGTCCAACTAAACGCAAACCGGAAGGAATAGCATGCTGCTGCAAGATGCTGTGGTAGCCATGCTGATTCAGTAGGCCTTCAATTTTGAATAAAGTGTCACCAGCAAAGCACCCCAACACCATCACACCTCCTCCTCCATGCTTCATGGTGGGAACCAGGCATGTAGAGGCCATCCGTTCACCTTTTCTGCGTCAAACAGACACGCTGGTTGGAACCAAAGATCTCAAATTTGGACCCATCAGACCAAAGCACAGATTTCCACTGGTCTAATGTCCATTCCTTATGTTCTTTAGCCCAAACAAGTCTCTTCTTCTTGTTGCCTGTCCTTAGCAGTGGTTTCCTAGCATCTATTTTACCATGAAGGCCTGCTGTACAAAGTCTCCTCTTAACAGTTGTTGTAGAGATGTGTCTGCTGCTAGAACTCTGTGTGGCATTGACCTGGTCTCTGAGCTGCTGTTAACCTGTGATTTCTGAGGCTGGTGACTAGGATAAATTTATCCTCAGAAGGTGGTCCTCATGTGAGACAGTTTCTTTGAAGAGATTGATGGTTTTTGCAACTGCACTTGGGGACACTTTCAAAGTTTTCCCAATTATGTGCAATAAATGTCTAAATGTTTGCATATCCATTAAACAATATACAAACCACTCATTGCTGTATTTTAGTGCAAACTTTTCAGTTACTTGTGTTTTTTTTTTTTTTTTTAATCTATGGCCCTGACTGCCTATTCCAGTATCTTTATCATTTCCATTTATTTTAAATTTCTCTGGTTTCAGGAAAAACACACACACAACAAAAAGTCAAGAATAAGATCTAATACAATCTTTCACTTTTTTTTATTATTTTAACTTTCCCTGATACTCGTACTCTTTCACCTTATTCCTTTGTGCTCTGAGCAATATAGCTTTGTGTTACCAGCAGAACAGGGAAAAAGACGTGACTATATCCTGCCTGTCAGAAATATTTTAAGAAAAACCTAAAATCTTCTTGAAGGAGCAACTTTTTCAAGTTCCTCTTTCATCGTGAACCAAAAAAGACACTTTCTAAATGTTTTATCATTAGAATGAAAACATAGACTTTGTTCTTAGCATTGTTGTGAATTGGATTAAATATATTTGCTGGAAGACTCCATTCTTTCACCCATCCTAAAACTCAATAACTAGCAAGTCTGCAAAGAATATTATGTAAAAGATCTTGCTTGATATACTAATATATAAAAAGACTAATATTTTATATGCCAGATTAGAGGTTTCCATTAGTGATGAGCGAGCATGCTCACCACTATTCGGTACTCGCCCGAGTATCATGGTAGTAGGTGTACTCAGCAAGCACTGAGCATTTCCGGGATAATTTGGGGGGAGCTCGGGTCTCCTCATTTAAATTTTGGCGCTTTTTAGAGCACCAATAAACATGAAGGGATTGTCTGCCATGCACTGTAATGCCTCAGCAATCTGTTGTGGTATTACAGTGATTGGCTGGCCGTACAGCGTAATCAGGTCTAGAAGAGACCTGGCGCTGCCTTGCTCAGCGCATTCTGCTCCGGACTCAGATAGTGTAAGGAGAGCTTCTGTTGAGATAGGGTCAGATTTGTTCTTTTATTAATTAGTGTGGGTCTACTATTATTCAATCCACAAATCCTGATAAACCAACAGTCCTTTTTAGGTTAGGGCTAATTCGGGGGTATATAGATTGCAGTGCTAGGTAGGCAGAGGAGTCTATGTGCGCATATCCACCTCAGTGCAAGGCATGCAGACACTGTATGTGAGTACATAGATCTCACTGCATACATCAAAAGGCTCCATTACTGTCTGCTGCTGCGTATTTTAGATATACCTAGCTGCAGGTATCCGTGGCTAGGATTTTTTTTTTGCACCTTATACCTGCTAATTTTATTACTAAGCAATCCATAGCCCCCTTTTTTCTACAATTATTTGTTTGGTCACACTGCAGACTACAGCCAGGTCATTTTAAAAAGGGTTTTTTTGTCACAGACATCAGATGTGAGTGCGCAGAAAATTCTTGCCTTTTTTTTGGTACTATAGTATTTTTTGGAGTGTCTTACAACATTTTTGGACACCATTTTGCTGACCAAAAAAATCTTTAGCTGGCCCAAAAATATTTAGCTACAGTTCTTATATTTATCACTTTGATGCAACTTTTTTGTCTGCCTACTAACCTTGGTCTATGCAGTATTTTGGGGTTAAAAAAATAAAAAAAACTCCAGGCCACGTATTGAAACAGTCTGTTATCTCAGACAGACGCCCAGTCTATCTGTGGTCTCCAAATACTTGCTTTTCAGGCATACATTCCACTTTCTTGCTTGTCTGCTATCCTTGGTCTATACAGCATTTTGGGGTTAATTTTTTTTTTAATATCTCCAGGCCGCTTATTGAAACAGTCTGTTATCTCCGTCAGACACCTTGTCTATCTGTGGTCTTCAAATACATGCTTTTCAAGCATACATTCCACTTTTTGTCTGTCTGCTACCCTTGTTCTATACAGTATTTTGGGGTTAAAAAAAACTCTAGGCCACATATTGAAACAATCTGTTATTTATGTCAGACGCCTAGTCTATTTGTGGTTTCCAAATACTTGCTTTTCAGGCATACATTTCACGTTTTTGTCTGGTTGCTACCCTTGGTCAATACAGTATTTTGTGGTTAAAAAAATTAGTAAAAACTCCAGGCCACATGTTGAAACAGTCTGTTATCTTCTTCAGACGCCGGTCTATCTGTGGTCTCCAAATACTTGCTTTTCAGGCACACATTCCACTTTTTTGTCTGTCTGCTACCCTTGGTCTATACAATATTTTGCGGTTGAAAATGTTTTAAAAACTCCATGCCACATATTGAAACAGTCTGTTATCTCCATCAGATTACTGGTCTATGTGTGGTCTCCAAATACTTGCTTTTCAGGCATGCATTCCACTTTTTTGTCTGTCTGCTACTGTTGGTCTATACAGTATTTTGGGGATAAAAAAATTAAAAAAAACTTCAGGCCACATATTGAAACTGTCTGTTATCTCAGTCAGATGCCCGGTCTATCTGTAGTCTCCAAATACTTGCATTTCAGGAATACATTCCACTTTTTGTCAGTCTGCTACCCTTGGTCTATACAGTATTTTGGGGTTAAAAATTTGTAAAAACTCCAGGCCACATATTGAAACAGTCTGTTATCTCAGTCAGACGCCGGGTCTATGGCTGGGGTCACACTGGCGAATTAAACTTAAATTTTTTATCGCATTGCACTCGGACCAATGTTAAAATATGGTGCAGCTCCCAGCAGCCGACTTTCTGGCAGCCGTTTTCCTTGGTCCGAGACAATCGCAGCATGCTGCGATTGTCACCGATTATCAGATCGGACTCGCCAATGCAAGTCTATGGGTGCGATGAAAAATCAGATTACAAACGAACCACAAGTGTAACTTGCGATTAAAACGCAAGACTTCTCCAGGTGACAGGAAATTGCATCAGGCATTGTCAGGATGCTTTGGCATGCAAATTACCCAGGAACAGATAAAAAAACCAGGAACAACCCCTCCACGGATTTCTACCAGCATGTCGATGCTTATTAATGTCGAGATGCTCATAGTTCAGGTCCAAGAGAAGCCTGAACTATGGGACCAGAGAGATTCCCACTATGCCGACAGGGCATGCAAGGAGGCAGCGTGGAGAAAAATTTGTTGCCAAATGTTCCCAGGTTATGCAGACAGATCTCAGGAGGACCAGGAGAGAATTAGTGAGTAAAATACTGTCAAAATATTCACATTTAACTTTGAAAATGTTTCTGCAAACTTAAATGTACAATATTTATATGTAATATTGATTTAAAAAATGTGCCCTCCTATTCAGCTAAACCGTATAAAAAGTAAGACACCAGATTGTTATGTGGTAATCAGGGGCGGATTATAATAGGGTCAATCTGGGCGGTAGCCCAGGGCCCAGTGGTGTGGGGGGGGACCTGGGCTACCGCTCAGATTGCCTGCCACCATCAGGGTATTACTTGTTGTGAACTCTATTTTTAGGCTCCCTCTAGTGGTCACAAGCGGTACTGTGTAGTGTTGTCTTCTGCAGGTTGGCTGCATCAGCTGGTTCGTTATCCTTGGTTCGTTTCCTATTTAACTCACCTGGATACTCAGTTCCTTGCCTGCTATCAATGTATTCAGTGCTCTTCAGATTCCTTGTGATTACCTTGCTCCCAGCCTCTCCAAGACAAGCTAAGTTTTTGTCCGTTCATTTTTTGATTATCAGCATTCATCATGTTTCTTGTCCAGCTTGCTAAGATGTGATCTCCTCGCTTGCTGGTTGCTCTAGGGGACTGAGTTTCTCCCCCTACACCGTTAGTTGGTGCGGGGGTTCTTGAAATCTCAGTGTGGATATTTTGTTAGGGTTTTTTACTGACCGCACAGACCCCTTACTATTTTCTGCTATCTAGTATTAGTGGGCCTCATTTGCTGAATCTGTTTTCACCCCTGTGTATGTGCCTTCCTCTTACCTCACCGTTATTATTTGTTGGGGGCTTCTATATCTTTGGGGATTATTTCTCTGGAGGCAAGAGAGGTCTTTCTTTGTCTCTAGGGGTAGTTAGTTCCTCAGGCTGGCTCGAGATGTCTAGGATTTTTTAGGCACGTTCACCGGCTACTTCTAGTGTGTTTGGATAGGTTCAGATTTGCGGTCAGTCCAGTTTGCCACCTCCCTAGAGCTTGTCCTATGTTTGTTACTTAGCTGGAGTAATTTGTGATCCTCAACCACTAAGGATCATAACAGTATAGCAGGCCAAAAAAGTGTTTAAAGCATCGCAGAAGTGGGATAAAAAGAAGACCTGAGTACATTTTTTTTTTTCCCCGCTTTTCCTTTGCTGCAGTCTGTTTAGTTTCTTTCATCCCCTTGAACTCTGGGTGGTTTTGAGCTCAGCTGCAGACATGAATATTCAGACTCTGACTTCTAGTGTGGATCATCTTACTGCACGGGTGCAAAGTATTCAGGATTTTGTTATTCATAGCCCTATGTCAGAACCAAAGATACCCATTCCTGAGTTGTTTTCTGGAGATAGATCTAGGTTTCAGAATTTTAAGAATAATTGTAAGTTATTTCTGTCTCTGAGACCTCGTTCCTCTGGTGATTCCGCTCAGCAAGTTAAAATTGTTATCTCCTTGTTGCGCGGCGACCCTCAAGATTGGGCCTTCTCTCTGGCGCCAGGAGATCCTGCATTGCTTAATGTAGATGCATTTTTTCTGGCACTTGGACTGCTTTATGAGGAGCCTAATCTTCAGAATCAGGCAGAAAAAGCGTTGCTGGCTATCTCTCAAGGTCTGGATGAAGCAGAGGTGTATTGTCAAAAATTTCAGAAATGGTCGGTGCTTACTCAATGGAATGAGTGTGCCCTGGCTGCAAATTTCAGAGAAGGTCTTTCTGAGGCCGTTAAGAATTTTATGGTGGGGTTTCCCACCGCTACAAGTCTGAGTGATTCTATGGCTTTAGCCATTCAAGTTGATCGGCGTTTGCGGGAGCGCAAATCTGTTCATCCTTTGCCGGTATTTTCTGAACAGAGACCTGAGTCTATGCAATGTGACCGAACTCTGACCAGAATTGAGCGACAAAGTCATAGACGACAAAATGGGTTGTGCTTTTACTGTGGTGATTCTACTCATGTTATCTCAGCATGCTCTAAACGTTTAAAAAAATCGCTAAATCTGTCACCATTGGTACGATGGTACGATACAGCCTAAATTTATTTTGTCTGTTACTTTGATTTGTTCTTTGTCGTCCTACCCGGTTATGGCTTTTGTGGATTCGGGTGCTGCCCTGAATCTGATGGATTTGTCGTTTGCCAGGCGCTGTGGTTTTGTCCTGGAGCCTTTGGAATTTCCTATTCCTCTGAGGGGAATTGATGCTACGCCATTGGGTGAGAATAAGCCTCAGTATTGGACGCAAATGACCATGTGCATGACTCCCGTACATCAGGAGGTGATTCGCTTTCTCATTCTGCATAATTTGCATGATGTTGTCGTTTTGGGTCTGCCATGGCTGCAGGCTCATAATCCAGTTTTAGATTGGAAAGCTATGTCTGTGTCAAGTTGGGGTTGTCAGGGAATTCATGGCGATACTCCGTTGGTGTCTACTGCTTCTTCCACTCCTTCTGAGGTCCCTGAGTTTTTGTCTGACTACCAGGATGTATTTAATGAGCCCAGGTCCAGTGCCCTGCCCCCTCATAGGGATTGTGACTGTGCTATAAATTTAATTCCTGATGGTAAATTCCCTAAGGGACGACTTTTTAATTTGTCTATACCAGAGCATGCCGCGTCTCCCGGTACTTACCTACACGCAACCTCCGATCCTCACAAGATCTCCTTCTCTACTCCCCTCTTATCTCCTCTTCCCACAATCGTATACAAGATTTCTCTCGCGTATCACCCCTACTCTGGAACCCTCTACCACAACACATCAGACTCTCGCCCACCATCGAAACCTTCAAAAAGAATCTGAAGACCCACCTCTTCCGACAAGCCTACAACCTGCAGTAACCACCGATCAACCAACCGCTGCATGACCAGCTCTATCCTCACCTACTGTATTCTCACCCATCCCTTGTAGATTGTGAGCCTTCGCGGGCAGGGTCCTCTCTCCTCCTGTACCAGTTATGACTTGTATTGTTTAAGATTATTGTACTTGTTTTTATAATGTATACCCCTCCTCACTTGTAAAGCGCCATGGAATAAATGGCGCTATAACAATAAATAATAATAATAATATATAAAGGAGTCTTTGGAGAAGGGACATATTCGCCCATCCTCTTCCCCTCTTGGTGCAGGATTTTTTTTTTGTGGCCAAGAAGGACGGTTCTTTGAGACCTTGTATAGATTATCGTCTTCTGAATAAAATCACAGTCAAATTTCAGTATCCTTTGCCACTATTGTCTGATTTGTTTGCTCGGATTAAGGGGGCCAGTTGGTTCACTAAGATAGATCTCCGTGGTGCGTATAACCTTGTGCGCATTAAGCAGGGAGATGAATGGAAAACAGCATTTAATACGCCCGAAGGCCATTTTGAGTACTTAGTGATGCCTTTTGGACTCTCTAATGCTCCTTCTGTGTTTCAGTCCTTCATGCATGACATCTTCCGAGAATATCTGGATAAATTTATGATTGTTTATCTGGATGACATTTTGGTCTTTTCTGATGATTGGGAGTCCCATGTGAAGCAGGTCAGGATGGTGTTTCAGGTCCTGCGTGCTAATGCTTTATTTGTGAAGGGCTCAAAATGCCTCTTCGGAGTACAGAAGGTCTCCTTTTTGGGTTTTATTTTTTCTCCTTCTACTGTGGAGATGGACCCAGTCAAGGTCCAGGCTATTCATGACTGGACTCAGCCTACGTCTGTTAAGAGTCTTCAGAAGTTCTTGGGTTTTGCTAATTTTTACCGTCGTTTCATCGCTAATTTTTTTTAGCGTGGTTAAACCTTTGACGGATTTGACCAAGAAGGGTTCTGATGTGACTAATTGGTCTCCTGCGGCCGTGGAGGCCTTTCGGGAACTGAAGCACCGGTTTTCTTCAGCTCCAGTCTTATGTCAACCAGATGTCTCTCTCCCCTTCCAGGTCGAGGTTGATGCTTCTGAGATTGGAGCAGGGGCTGTTTTGTCGCAGAGAAGCTCTGATGGCTCTGTGATGAAGCCATGTGCTTTCTTTTCAAGAAAGTTTTCGCCTGCCGAGTGGAATTATGATGTTGGTAATCGGGAGTTGTTGGCTATGAAGTGGGCATTTGAGGAGTGGCGACATTGGCTCGAAGGAGCTAAACATCGTGTGGTGGTCTTGACTGATCACAAAAATCTGATTTACCTCGAATCTGCCAAGCGCCTGAATCCTAGACAGGCTCGTTGGTCGCTGTTTTTCTCCCGTTTCAACTCTGTGGTCTCATACCTGCCTGGTTCGAAGAACGTGAAGGCTGATGCACTTTCTAGGAGTTTTGTGCCTGACTCTCTGGGAGTTTCTGAGCCGGCTGGTATTCTCAGAGAGGGAGTGATTTTTTCTGCCATTTCCCCAGATTTGCGACGAGTGCTGCAGAAATTTCAGGCGGATAGACCTGACCGTTGTCCACCAGAGAGACTGTTTGTCCCGGATAGATGGACCAGCAGAGTTATTTCCGAGGTTCATTCTTCGGTGTTGGCGGGTCATCCTGGGATTTTTGGTACCAGAGATTTGGTGGCTAGGTCCTTCTGGTGGCCTTCCTTGTCGCGGGATGTGCGTTCCTTTGTGCAGTCTTGTGGGATTTGTGATCGGGCTAAGCCTTGCTGTTCTCGTGCCAGCGGTTTACTTTTGCCTTTGCCTGTCCCGAAAAGGCCTTGGACGCACATTTCCATGGATTTTATTTCGGATCTTCCAGTATCTCAGAAAATGTCTGTCATCTGGGTGGTGTGTGATCGTTTTTCCAAGATGGTCCATTTGGTGCCCTTGCCTAAGTTGCCTTCCTCCTCCGATTTGGTTCCTCTATTTTTTCAGAATGTGGTTCGCTTGCACGGCATTCCTGAAAATATTGTGTCTGATAGAGGATCCCAGTTTGTGTCCAGGTTTTGGCGGACTTTTTGTGCTAAGATGGGCATTGATTTATCTTTTTCGTCGGCCTTCCATCCTCAGACTAATGGCCAAACCGAGCGAACTAATCAGACGTTGGAAACTTATTTGAGATGTTTTGTTTCTGCTGATCAGGATGATTGGGTGACTTTTTTGCCATTGGCCGAGTTTGCCCTTAATAATCGGGCTAGTTCTACTACTTTGGTTTCGCCTTTTTTCTGCAATTCTGGTTTCCATCCTCGTTTTTCCTCGGGTCAGGTTTAGTGTTGAGCGATACCGTCCGATACTTGAAAGTATCGGTATCGGAAAGTATCGGCCGATACCGGCAAAGTATCGGATCTAATCCGATACCGATACCCGATACCAATACAAGTCAATGGGACTCAAGTATCGGACGGTATTCCTGATGGTTCCCAGGGTCTGAAGGAGAGGAAACTCTCCTTCAGGCCCTGGGATCCATATTAATGTGTAAAATAAAGAATTAAAATAAAAAATATTGCTATACTCACCTCTCCGACGCAGCCTGGACCTCACCGAGGGAACCGGCAGCGTTGTTTGCTTAAAATGCGCGCTTTTACTTCCTTCCGTGACGTCACGGCTTGTGATTGGTCGCGTGCCGCCCATGTGGCTGCGACGCGACCAATCACAGCAAGCCGTGACGTAATTTTCAGGTCCTCAATGCCTAATTCTAGGCATTCATGATTTTAAAATTACGTTCCGGCTTGTGATTGGTCGCGTCGCGGTCACATGGGTGACGCGACCAATCACAAGCCGTGACGTCACGGGAGGCAGGAGACGCGCGCATTTTTAAAATTATGTCACGGCTTGTGATTGGTTGCGTGCCGCCCATGTGACCGCGACGCGACCAATCACAGCAAGCCGTGACGTAATTTCAGGTCCTGATGCCTATTTTTTTTTTTTTTTTTTTTTTTTTTAAGTTTAGTGGAGGTTTTCCTCCAATGGTGTTTTTTTAGATTAGGACTGCCAAGATACAAGGACCCTTGACGTGGGTTGGCAGCTTTAATATTGTGGCCATAATATCAACCAATACCTTGCATACATTGTTATGTTTTTGGTGCACTGTACATTTTTCCAGGGTGCGCCTGGGCCCTAGATGGCTCTGTACACTGTGGCCTCTGTTCACACAGGATGCATCATGGTTAGCCCGCTATATTTATGGCGTCATTAATAGGCTTTTCACCATATACTTTGCAGTCCTGTGTGAACATGCCACATACAGACTATTTTTTTGCATGGGTGCTCCAAGCAGCCAATTCCTGATTGTAGGTTGGCTGCATCGGTATTATTTGCACCTGTGTTGTTTGCTATCTTTACTTGGGCCTGGTGCACCCTGGGTAGTGCAATTGTTGGAGGCCTTGAACAGGTAAGCATGCCTGTGTTCTGGTGTTTTTTTTTTTTTTTTTTTTTTTTGAGTTTAGTGGAGGTTTTCCTCCAATGGTGTTTTACTAGTCTGCTGATCAGCTAAGTGGACTTTGTCCTTTTGTTTTGTATCTTTTGTCCAGTTTGCAGTTTTTGTTATTCTCTGTAGCTGGAAGCTCTTGCGGGCTGAAATTGCCACTCCTGTGTCATGAGTTGACACAGGAGTCTTAAAGTAATTTCAGGATGGTTTTTTGAAAGGGTTTTCAGTTGACCGTGAAGTCCTCTTTTGTATCCTTCTGCTATCTAGTAAGTGGACCTCTCTTTGCTAAATCTACTTTCATACTGTGTATGTCTTTTCCTCTTAACTCACCGTTATTACATGTGGGGGGCTGCTATCATCTTTTGGGGTATTTCCCTAGAGGTAAGCCAGGTCTGTTCCTTCCTCTACCAGGCGTAGTTAGTCCTCCGGCTGGCGCGTGGCATCTAGGAAGTCGTAGGTATGCTCCCTGGCTACTATTAGTTGTGTGGTAGATTTAGCTCACGGTCAGCTCGAGATTCCATCACCCAGAGCTCGTCCGTTATTTTTGTGTTCTGATGTTTCCCTGCCATTGGGAATCAAGACAGTATGACCGGCCAATGTTAAAGTTATTGGCAGAAGAAAGGAGAGAAAAAAGAAGTCTGTAGATTTTTTTTTTTTTCCCCCTTTGCTTGCTCCATAGTTGGATCAGTTGTATTTCAGCTCTAATTACAGCCTTTGCCTTTCTCTCCTTCTAATCCTTGAATGGCTCTGATCTCACCTGTTTAAAGATGGACCCTCAGAGTTTGGCGGTAGGTTTAAATAATCTTGCTACCAAGGTTCAAAATTTACAAGATTTTGTTATACATACTCCGATGTCTGAACCTAAAATTCCTACACCAGAGGTGTTTTCCGGAGATAGATCTCGGTTCCTGAATTTCAAATATAATTGTAAATTGTTCCTTTCTCTCAGACCTCACTCCTCTGGAGATCCTGTCCAGCAGGTTAAGATTGTAATCTCTTTGCTGCGAGGTGACCCTCAAAATTGGGCATTTTCATTGACACCAGGGGATCCTGCGTTGCTCAATGTGGATGCGTTTTTTCTGGCTTTAGGGTTGCTTTATGAGGAACCTAATTTGGAGATTCAAGCTGAAAAAGCTTTGATAGCCCTATCTCAAGGGCAAGATGAAGCTGAGATATACTGCCAAAAATTTCGTAGATGGTCTGTGCTTACTCAGTGGAATGAGTGCGCCCTAGCGGCAAATTTCAGAGAGGGCCTTTCTGATGCCGTTAAAGATGTTATGGTCGGGTTCTCTGCGCCCACAGGTCTGAAT
This sequence comes from Ranitomeya variabilis, assembly GCF_051348905.1. Lineage (NCBI taxonomy): Eukaryota > Metazoa > Chordata > Amphibia > Anura > Dendrobatidae > Ranitomeya > Ranitomeya variabilis. The sequence continues at coordinate 278,770,894 of NC_135232.1, forward strand.
GAGTCCATGACAATGGCTATTCAGATTGATCGGCGTTTGCGGGAGCGCAAAACCGTGCACCATTTGGCGGTATCTTCTGAAGAGACGCCAGAGAAAATGCAATGTGACAGAATTCTGTCCAGAAGCGAGCGGCAGAATTATAGGCGTAAAAATGGGTTATGCTTCTATTGTGGTGATTCTGCTCATGTTATATCAGCATGCTCTAAACGTACAAGGAAGGTTGACAAGTCTATTTCAATTGGCACTTTACAGTCTAAATTTATTCTGTCTGTAACCTTGATTTGTTCATTATCAGTTATTACCGTGGATGCCTATGTGGACTCTGGCGCCGCTCTGAGTCTTATGGATTGGTCCTTTGCCAGGCGCTGTGGGTTTGATTTAGAGCCTCTGGAAGTCCCTATACCTCTGAAGGGTATTGATTCTGCGCCTTTGGCTTGTAATAAACCACAATTCTGGACGCAAGTGACTATGCGTATGACTCCAGACCATCAGGAGGTGATTCGCTTCCTTGTGTTGTACAATTTGCATGATGTTTTGGTGCTTGGATTACCATGGTTACAATTTCATAACCCAGTCCTTGACTGGAAAACAATGTCTGTGTTAAGCTGGGGATGTCAGGGGGCTCATGGGGACATACCTTTGGTTTCCATTTCGTCATCTATTCCCTCTGAGATTCCGGCATTTTTGTCTGATTATCGTGATATTTTTGAGGAGCCAAAAATTGGTTCACTCCCTCCCCACAGAGATTGTGATTGCGCCATAGATCTGATTCCTGGCAGTAGATTTCCAAAGGGTCGTTTGTTTAACTTATCTGTACCTGAACATGCTGCTATGCGAGAGTATATTAAGGAGTCCCTGGAAAAGGGACACATTCGTCCTTCTTCATCTCCTTTAGGAGCTGGTTTTTTCTTTGTATCTAAAAAGGATGGCTCTCTGAGGCCTTGTATAGATTATCGACTCCTGAATAAAATTACAGTCAAATATCAGTATCCGTTGCCTTTGCTGACTGATTTGTTTGCTCGCATAAGGGGGGCTAAGTGGTTCTCTAAGATTGATCTTCGTGGGGCGTATAATTTGGTGCGAATTAAGCAGGGGGATGAGTGGAAAACCGCATTTAATACGCCTGAGGGCCATTTTGAGTATTTAGTAATGCCTTTCGGCCTTTCTAATGCACCTTCAGTCTTTCAGTCCTTAATGCATGATATTTTCCGTGAATATTTGGATAAATTTATGATTGTGTATTTGGATGATATTTTGATTTTTTCTGATGACTGGGAGTCTCATGTTCAACAGGTCAGGAGGGTTTTTCAGGTTTTGCGGGAGAATTCTTTGTGTGTAAAGGGTTCAAAGTGTGTTTTTGGGGTTCAAAAGATTTCCTTTTTGGGGTACATTTTTTCCCCTTCTTCTATTGAGATGGACCCTGTCAAGGTTCGGGCTATTTGTGACTGGACGCAGCCTACTTCTCTTAAGAGTCTTCAGAAATTCTTGGGCTTTGCTAATTTTTATCGTCGATTTATAACTGGTTTTTCTGGCGTTGTTAAACCTCTGACGGATTTGACCAAAAAGGGTGCTGATGTTGCCAATTGGTCCCATGCTGCTGTGGAGGCCTTTCGGGAGCTTAAGCGCCGCTTTTTGTCTGCCTCTGTGTTGCGCCAGCCTGATGTTTCTCTTCCCTTTCAGGTTGAGGTCGATGCTTCCGAGATCGGAGCGGGGGCGGTTTTGTCGCAGAAAAGTTCCGACTGCTCAGTGATGAGACCTTGTGCGTTCTTTTCTCGAAAATTTTCGGCCGCCGAGCGAAACTATGATGTTGGTAATCGGGAGCTTTTGGCCATGAAGTGGGCATTTGAGGAGTGGCGTCATTGGCTTGAGGGTGCCAGACATCAGGTGGTAGTTTTGACGGATCACAAGAATCTGATTTATCTAGAGTCTGCCAGGCGCCTGAATCCTAGACAGGCACGATGGTCGTTGTTTTTTTCTCGGTTTAATTTTGTGGTTTCATACTTACCGGGTTCTAAAAATGTTAAGGCAGATGCTCTTTCTAGGAGTTTTGAGCCTGACTCTCCTGGGGATTCTGGACCTGCTGGTGTCCTTAAGGATGGGGTGGTTTTGTCTGCTGTCTCTCCAGATCTGCGACGTGCTTTGCAAGAATTTCAGGCGGATAGACCTGATCGTTGTCCGCCTGGTAGACTGTTTGTTCCTGATGATTGGACCAGTAGAGTCATCTCGGAAGTTCATTCTTCTTCGCTGGCAGGTCATCCTGGAATTTTTGGTACCAGAGATTTGGTGGCTAGATCCTTCTGGTGGCCTTCCCTGTCTCGGGATGTGCGTGTTTTTGTGCAGTCTTGTGATGTGTGTGCTCGGGCCAAGCCTTGTTGTTCTAGGGCTAGTGGGTTATTGTTGCCCTTGCCTGTTCCGAAGAGGCCTTGGACGCACATCTCTATGGACTTTATTTCTGATCTCCCTGTTTCTCAGAAGATGTCTGTCATCTGGGTGGTGTGTAACCGTTTTTCTAAAATGGTTCATTTGGTACCATTGCCTAAGTTGCCTTCCTCATCTGAGTTGGTCCCTCTATTTTTTCAAAATGTGGTTCGCTTGCATGGTATTCCGGAAAACATCGTTTCTGACAGGGGAACCCAGTTCGTGTCTAGATTTTGGCGGGCATTCTGTGCCAGGTTGGGCATTGATTTGTCTTTTTCGTCTGCATTCCATCCTCAGACTAATGGCCAGACGGAGCGAACTAATCAAACCTTGGAGACTTATTTGAGGTGTTTTGTGTCTGCGGATCAGGATGACTGGGTTGCCTTTTTGCCGTTGGCAGAATTTGCTCTTAATAATCGGGCTAGTTCTGCCACTTTGGTTTCTCCTTTCTTTTGCAATTCAGGGTTTCATCCTCGTTTTTCATCTGGTCAGGTGGAATCTTCGGATTGTCCTGGAGTGGATGCGGTGGTGGATCGGTTGCATCAGATTTGGGGACAAGTGGTGGACAATTTGAAGTTGTCCCAGGAGAGGACTCAGCAGTTTGCTAACCGCCGTCGTCGTGTTGGTCCTCGCCTTCGTGTTGGGGACTTGGTGTGGTTGTCTTCCCGTTTTGTCCCTATGAGGGTTTCTTCTCCTAAGTTTAAGCCTCGGTTCATCGGTCCTTATAGGATTTTGGAGATACTTAACCCTGTGTCCTTTCATTTGGACCTCCCGGCATCTTTCGCTATCCATAATGTATTCCATCGGTCGTTGTTGCGGAGATATGAGGTACCGGTGGTTCCTTCTAATGAACCTCCTGCTCCTGTGCTGGTGGAGGGTGAATTGGAGTACGTTGTAGAGAAGATCTTGGATTCCCGTATTTCCAGACGGAGACTTCAATATCTGGTTAAATGGAAGGGCTATGGTCAGGAAGATAATTCTTGGGTAACTGCCTCTGATGTTCATGCCTCGGATTTGGTTCTTGCCTTTCATAGGGCTCATCCAGATCGCCCTGGCGGTTCTCGTGAGGGTTCGGTGCCCCCTCCTTAAGGGGGGGTACTGTTGTGAATCCGCTTTTTGGACTCCCCTGGTGGTTGCTGGTGGTACTGGTGACTTGTGTGTGCTTTGCTGTCTCAGTTCACCTGCTCCCATCAGTGTTTGGGAGTTTCCTATTTAGCCTTGCTCTCCAGTCATTTCCTTGCCGGTCATCATTGTAACCAGAGCCTTCGGTTGCATGTTCCTGCTACTAGTCTGCTGATCAGCTAAGTGGACTTTGTCCTTTTGTTTTGTATCTTTTGTCCAGTTTGCAGTTTTTGTTATTCTCTGTAGCTGGAAGCTCTTGCGGGCTGAAATTGCCACTCCTGTGTCATGAGTTGACACAGGAGTCTTAAAGTAATTTCAGGATGGTTTTTTGAAAGGGTTTTCAGTTGACCGTGAAGTCCTCTTTTGTATCCTTCTGCTATCTAGTAAGTGGACCTCTCTTTGCTAAATCTACTTTCATACTGTGTATGTCTTTTCCTCTTAACTCACCGTTATTACATGTGGGGGGCTGCTATCATCTTTTGGGGTATTTCCCTAGAGGTAAGCCAGGTCTGTTCCTTCCTCTACCAGGCGTAGTTAGTCCTCCGGCTGGCGCGTGGCATCTAGGAAGTCGTAGGTATGCTCCCTGGCTACTATTAGTTGTGTGGTAGATTTAGCTCACGGTCAGCTCGAGATTCCATCACCCAGGGCTCGTCCGTTATTTTTGTGTTCTGATGTTTCCCTGCCATTGGGAATCATGACAGGGGGTACTGTTGTGAACTCTATTTTTAGGTTCCCTCAAGTGGTCACAAGCGGTACTGTGTAGTGTTGTCTTCTGCGGGTTGGCTGCATCAGCTGGTTCGTTATCCTTGGTTCGTTTCCTATTTAACTCACCTGGATACTCAGTTCCTTGCCTGCTATCAATGTATTCAGTGCTCTTCAGATTCCTTGTGATTACCTTGCTCCCAGCCTCTCCAAGACAAGCTAAGTTTTTGTCCGTTCATTTTTTGATTATCAGCATTCATCATGTTTCTTGTCCAGCTTGCTAAGATGTGATCTCCTCGCTTGCTGGTTGCTCTAGGGGACTGAGTTTCTCCCCCCACACCGTTAGTTGGTGCAGGGGTTCTTGAAATCTCAGTGTGGATATTTTGTTAGGGTTTTTTACTGACCGCACAGACCCCTTACTATTTTCTGCTATCTAGTATTAGTGGGCCTCATTTGCTGAATCTGTTTTCACCCCTGTGTATGTGCCTTCCTCTTACCTCACCGTTATTATTTGTTGGGGGCTTCTATATCTTTGGGGATTATTTCTCTGGAGGCAAGAGAGGTCTTTCTTTGTCTCTAGGGGTAGTTAGTTCCTCAGGCTGGCTCGAGATGTCTAGGATTTTTTAGGCACGTTCACCGGCTACTTCTAGTGTGTTTGGATAGGTTCAGATTTGCGGTCAGTCCAGTTTGCCACCTCCCTAGAGCTTGTCCTATGTTTGTTACTTAGCTGGAGTAATTCGTGATCCTCAACCACTAAGGATCATAACAATTACTGCTCTGACTGGCATATGGGCCCGGTGGGCAGAGAGGGGGCCCGCATCGGGCCCCGTCTCATCTGCTCACCGGGCCCCTACCGGCGCTGTGGCAGTTTCACCTATTGACGTGCGGGAGCACGCCCGCACGTCAATAGATAACAACAGCCGCCAGCCAATTGGAGGCTGGGAGCTGAAGTCAGCCGCAGGCACAGCGCACACGTCACCGGCATCTGACATCATTGTCAGTTGCCTGCGAGTGCGCGCTGCTGGAGGGAGCTCGCCGCTGGAGCGCACAGGTCAGGTGAGGAGAACTCATTTATTTTTGGGTTTTTTGCTAACAGCAATCCGGGGGGCCCGGGTGGGTCAGAATGCTGGACACTGTCTGTGGGCAATATGCTGGACACACTGGGGGCAATATGCTGGAGACACTGGGGCAGATTGCTGGACACACTGGGGGCAATATGCTGAACACACTGGGGGCAGGACTGGAGGCATGGGCAGAATGTTACTGTGCAGAGTGACACTATGTCACCTTTTTTCTTCATGTGGCGTAATGTAGAAGTTGGGAAAAATTAAGTAATGTGTTCTGCAAGCGAAGCTCTAGATAACTGTGTTATTTCCTGCAGAAGCAAGCCCTGGCTGGAAGAAATTATGGCGGTCTGTGCTGGATGAAAGATGAAGGACTTCACCTAGAGACGTCACTGGTGAGTCAGTGTTACCTATACACTGACACTGTACACTGTATACTATATACAGAGGTCCTGTGTATAATGTTACCAGTGATCACTGTATAACCTCTACACAGACACTGCATACTAAGTACAGATCTCCTGTGAATACTGGCACTGATGGCGATAGTATTGTTTTTTTTGTTAATTACTGATCAGTATTGTAGTATTCAGTCACTATGTGGTGGTAACATGTGGTCTGGAAATGGTGCTGCGGTATTTGTCCCTTGTATGTGCTATTTGGTCACCATGTGGTGGTAATATGTGGTCTTGACATGGTGTAGCGGTATTTGTTCCTTGTATGTGATATTATTCGATCACTGTAGTTGTAATATGTGGTCTGGTCATTGTGCGGTGGTATTTATTATTGGTCATTTTAAAAATTGAAAAATAAATCAAAATATACCTAAATTGTATTGCATATTTTAACAAATATTTAATAGGTTACAGTAGAGTAGGGCCCGGTCAAAAGTGTCTACCGTGTTATGGTGGCGACTTAAAAAATCTTTGTAACATGACACACATGACCCCATCACATGACCCTGTCACATGACCCCGTCACATGACCAGGGGGGCCCACAGTGTCTGAGCAGCCCGGGGCCCTGGCTACCCTTAATCCACCCCTGGTGGTAATCTTTACACAATATAATTTCTAGATCCATGTATGTTGTCCCCATTATTTTGTAAATGCAGTAATTCAAAAATGTAGTACACAACAAATGTGTTGCTTTTCTTGTTGATGTTTTGCCCATATCTTAGTCAGTATATAGGTGAATGCTTTGGGCTTAAGTAATAATAGATGTCCTAACCCATACCTGAAAACATCATCATTATAGTAATTTTCCTTTCAAGTATGTTCTGATGAAGGTCCTTTTTCGCCCTGATATAGTAACAGCTTTTTTTTTTTCTGGAGCCGTTTAAAAAAAAAACATAATTTCTGTACTGAATGGAAAGTAAATGTTTTTATGCTCAGAACATATCCATATTTGTGGTTAAAACACTTGTGTTTTGAGTTACATTTCAGTGAATGATGTGACAAGGCGTTGGCGCAGCTGTAGGGACTCATATAGGAGGGAGAGATAGCTGCGGGGCCGGAGTGGAGCGGATGCAACCACCAAGAGGAAATACCTCTACTTCAACCGCCTGAATTTCCTAGCTCCGGTGATGGCTCTGAGACTGTAAGTGCATGCCTTTATAAAGGTTAGATTCTATTTTGGTGTCAACTAGTAATGTTTTTTTTTAATTTGATTATAAATATTGCACCGAGTCAAACCTTACAGAGAGGGAGACAGCTTCCAACTCCGAGGTGCAAATAGATCCAGTGGATGATGTTGATGAACAGGCTGGTCCTTCTTCATCACTTTCAAGATGCACTCAAGCACCACCACCACCACCAAGATCACCACCACCACCGGAATCTGCAAGCCAGGCAGCACATCCAGAGGAACAGGGCATCAGTAGCAGTCCCACCATGCCTCTGGATGCCTCTCCACAGGCTTCAGCCATCCCACGGCAAGCCTGGAGAAGGAGAGAAGTAGCAGCTTCTGGCACAAGGAGGCAGTTGGACAGAGGTGTTTTAGACTATTTGTCCACAGCTGCTCATGATGATGTGGAGGAGGCTTATGGACGCAGTCTGGCACAGTATCTCAGGGCTATTCCCCATGAGTAGAGGCTGCGTACCAGAGGGGCAATACAAATAGTCCTGGATGCCGGCACCCCACCAAATAATCCCAGCAATGTATTTATTTTTTTAGAAAGGTGGCAACTTTCAAATGATAATCAAATACATATGCTGGGAAGCCAACAAGTGCAGGGTGAATCAGCCTCTCATCCACCTCCCGCTCCTCCTCCTCCTGCACGGATGCCAACACCTCTGCCTCAGCCATCAATACTAAAAAATGTGCCTCAACAGGTCCAATATATGGGCCATAGTGCACATGCACATTATGGCCACTTGAACATACCCAATGTTGTAGGCTGGCCACAACATGGGTATGGGCGACATGGCCATATTGGGGTATACAATCACATTGGGCAGCCCTACACTCAGGATAACCACAAAATTTCAAAATTATCCTTACCAAAACCCACAACTGGATCTTGGCAGGATCCAACAGAATACAGGTCTGTCTGCCACCACGCATGATGACACTGAGGTTGTGCAGCAACATAGCCAAATCACACAATCTGGACCACCGTCTTCCCCACCCCCGACCTACCATCAGTTGTAGGATTTCTTTTGTGACACAGTGATTGCCTTAAATTTGGACCAAGGATATTTTGATGTTATGTTTTCTATTTTTTAAGAACAATGTGATTGTAACATTATGCCATATGTTTTAAATATGGTTCTTTAAGTTTTTTACAAAAAAAACATGCATAAGAATTAAAAAATCTAATTCACAATGACTGATTGATGATGTTATAACATGTTATGTCATTTTTTAGATAAAGCTAACAATAGAGCAGTAGCAAAACAACAACTAAAAGGTCAAGTTGAAATATTTTATGATAGCAAAATCAAAAAACACTACATAGATAATGCATCCTCTTGCCAGGGAGTAGCACCCTGAGGTGAAACAAAATAAGTAGTGAAAACATCACGTACTTTAAGTCCAGAGAGGGGACGACGGGAAGGGATCACATGTGTCCTAGGCCTATACTCATTGCCAGACACAACATCAGCACCATCAGATGAGGAGCATTCATGTATTCTGGTGAAGTTGTGTAGAAACACACATGTTTGGATTACCACTAGTGTTGAGCATTCCGATACTGCAAATATCAGGTATCAGCCGATATTCACTGTATCGGAATTCCGATACCGAGTTCCGATATTTTTGCGATATCGGATACAGGAATCGGAAGTTCCCACAGTGCAAAAACGCAGTATAATTGAGTGTGGGCGGTGTGTGGGCAGAGACTGCGTGTCTCTGTGCGGGCGGGGTCTGTGCGGGACCGTGGGTGGTCTGTGCGTGCCTGCCGGGGGGTCTGTATGGCCTGCCAGGGGGTCTGTGCTACAAGTCCCATCGGGCTATGCCTGCTACAATGACAGTGATTGACACATTAGCCAATGATGGGACAGTAGTAGTCCCATCATCTGGAAAATGTGTTGAATGTAAAAAAAAAATACTCCATACATACTGCATACATGCTACATACATGCTACATACATGGTACACATATGCTACGTACATACATGCTACATACATGCTACATATATACATGCTACATACATACATGCTACATATATGCTACATACATACTACATACATGCTACATACATGCTATATACATGCTACATACTACATACATACATGCTACATACATGCTACATACTACATCCAAGCTGCATACATGCTACATACATGCTACATACATGCTACATACAGTACATGCTACATACTGTACATGCTACATACATACATACTACATACATGCTACATACTACTACATACATACTGTATACATACATACTACATATATACTGCATACATACTACATACATACATACTACATACATACTCCATGCAGTACATTCCTACATGACATACATATAGACATACAGTACATTAAACATAGATAACAGACTCACCATTACTTGTCATTTTGATCCCTGAAGCCAGTGTCATATGTAAAAAATATGAAAAAAACAAACAACCAATATACTCCCTGTCCGCAGAAATCCATGAGTGTCCCACGACGATCTCCCGTGGAGAACGGCAGCAACCGCTGTTGCGACCGCTCTCTAGGGGCCCCAGAAACACAATGACGGGAGGAAGGTATTCCTCCTCCGCTGTAAAAAAAAAGTCCCTAGTCTGACTTATGGCATTGCTGTATGAGAAATTTTCCCAATCAGCAATTGCCATAAAGTAAGACTTTGAACTTTGGTAACCTCAGTGATACACTGCAGGAGCCATTGTCTCCTGTCAGTGTGTCACTGAGGGTCCTATAGAGCAGTGACATCACCCGATGTCACTGTTCTATAGGGGAGATCGTCGTGGGACACTCGTTATTAATTGGACTACGGCGGACAGGTAGTATACGGTTTATTATTTTACGTTTTTTGCAGATGCTGAAGTATGGTAAGTATGGTGAAATGAAGAATATTAAAATACTTTTTCCTAATGTGTGCGTGTTTTATTAACCCTTTCTTACTATTGGATTAATCATGGATAGGCGTCATATTGACGCCTCTCCGTTATTAACCCGGCTTAATGTCACCTTACAAGAGCAAGGTGACATTAACCCCTTATTACCCCATATCCCACCACTACACGGGAGTGGGAAGAGAGGGGTTAAGTGCCAGAATTGGCGCATCTTACAGATGCGCCATTTCCGGGGCGGCTGCGGACTGGTATTTGTAGCCGGGGGGCAATATCCATGGCCCCTTTCTAGGCAATGAATATCAGCCTGCAGCTGTCTGCATAGCCTTTCTGGCTGTAAAATAGAGGGGGATCCCATGTCATTTTTTTTTGGGGGGGTCCCCCTATTTTCATAGCCAGTAAAGGCTGATATTCATAGCAGGCTACAAATATTGGCCCCCGGCCATCTGCTTTCCCCCTCTGGCGCAGAAAATTGTGCGGGAGCACACGCCATTTTTTCCCATTTTTTTTGTTTTTTTATTAAATTCAACACTCACAAAGGCCTCTTTCACACTTGCGTCGGTACGGGTTCGTCGCTATGCTTCGGGACGACGTACCGACGCACGTTGTGAAATTTGTGCACGACATGGGCAGCGGATGCAGTTTTTCAACGCATCCGCTACCCATTCTGAAGTCCGGGGAGGAGGTGGTGAAGTTTCTGCCGCGCATGCGCGGTAGAAAATGGCGGACGCGACGGACAAAAAAAGTTCACTTGAACGTTTTTTCGTGCCGACGGTCTGCCAAAACACGACATGTAGTTTTTGGTGCAGGTTTTGGTTGCGGTTTTGATGCTGGTTTTGATGCGGTTTTTGATGCTGTTTTTGATGCAGTTTTCATTCCGTTTTTTGATCGGTTTTGCTGCAGTTTTTGTAAATAAATAAATAAACGGAAAATGTGCATGATTTGAATGGAAACATGCATGACAAAATGGATTCGGAGGCCGGATTCATCATTTCACATCTCAGTTTCATCCGTTTTTTGCTGGATCCGTCACTGTGCGTTTTTTCGCCGGATGGAAAAACGGCGGGAACAGCTTTTTTGATGGATCCTGAAAAAAACGGATGAAACGTGTGGCCATCAGGTGCAATCCGGTGCTAATACAACTCTATGAGAAAAAAATGGATCTGGCGGAAAAAACAGATCCGGCGGAAAAAAACAGATCCGGTGGAAAAATCGTATCAGGCGGAAAAAAACGGATTCGGTGGAAAAAATGGATCCAGCGGAAAAAAAGGAACCGTTTTTTCCAAAACTCGCCGGATTGTGCCTGACGGCAAAAGCCTGATGTGTGAAAGCAGCGAGATATATGGATAGATACATCTATGTATCTATAGATATATTTATCTATAAATATATCTATAGATAGATATATCCATAGATATATAATAGAAAGACCAATGTTTCTAAGGCTACTTTCACACTTGCATTTTTAGCGATCATTCGCAATCCGTCGTTTTGGGAAAAAAACGGATCCTGCAAATGTGCTCCCAGGATGCGTTTTTTCCCATAGACTTGTATTAGCGACGGATCGCGACAGATGGCCACACGTCGCATCCGTCATGCAACGGATCCATTGTGTTTTGGCGGACCGTCAGCACGAAAAAACGTTCAAGTGAATGTTTTTTTGTCCGTCGCGTCCGCCATTTTCTACCGCGCATGCGCAGAAGAAACTCCGCCCCCTCCTCCCCGGACTTCAGAATGGGCAGCGGATGCTTTGAAAAACTGCATCCGCTGCCCACGTCGTGCACAAATTTCACAACGTGCGTCGGTACGTCGGCCCGACGCATAGCGACGGACCCATACCGACACAAGTGTGAAAGAGGCCTTGATGAGCGTTGAATTAAAAAAAAAAAAAAAACTGGAAAAAAACGGAGTGGGCTCCCACCAATTTTCTGCGCCAGAGGGGGAAAGCAGACGGCCGGGGGCCAATATTTGTAGCCTGCTATGAATATCAGCCCGCAGCTGTCTGCGTAGCCTTTACTGGCTATGAAAATAGGGGGACCCCCCAAAAAAAAATGACGTGGGGTCCCCCTATATTTTATAGCCAGAAAGACAGCTGCGGGCTGATATTCATAGCCTAAAGTGGGGCCATGGATATTGGCCCCCCGGCTACAAATACCAGTCCGCAGCCGCCCCAGAAATGGCGCATCTGTAAGATGCTCCAATTCCGGCACTTAGCCCCTCTCTTCCCACTCCCATGTAGGGGTGGGATATGGGGTAATAAGGGGTTAATGTCACCTTGCTATTGTAAGGTGACATTAAGCCGGGTTAATAACGGAGAGGCGTCAATATGACGCCTATCCATTATTAATCCAATAGTAAGAAAGGGTTAATAAAACACGCACACATTAGGAAAAAGTATTTTAATATTATTCATTTCACCATACTTACCATACTTCAGCACCTGCAAAAAATGTAAAATAATAAACCCTATACTACCTGTCCGCCGTAGTCCAATTAATAACAAGTGTCCCACGACGATCTCCCCTATAGAACAGTGATTTCGGGTGATGTCACTGCTCTATAGGTCCCTCAGTGACACACTTACAGGAGACAATGGCTCTTGCATTGCATCACTGAGGTTACTATAGTTCAAAGTCTCACTTTATGGCAATTGCTGCCTGGTAGGGTTGAGTGAAACGGGTCGGCCATTTTCAGAAGTCGCCGACTTTTGCCAAAGTCGGGTTTCATGAAACCCGACCCCTGTGTGGGGTCTGCCATGAGGTCAGCGATCTTCTGAATCTGGTATCGGAATTCCGATACCGAGTTCCGATATGTTTGCGATATCGGAAATCGGTATCGGAATCCATATTTAAGTGTAAAATATAGAATCAAAATAAAAAATATTGATATACTCACCCTCGGACGCGCCCTGGTACTAACTGGCAGCCTTCCTTCCTAAGAATGAGCGCGTGAATGACCTGCGGTGACGTCGCGGCTTGTGATTGGTCGCCTGAGCGGTCACATGGGCGGCCGCGACCAATCACAAGCCGTGACGTCATCTAAAGCCCTTCACGCGCTCATTCTTAGGAAGGAAGGCTGCCGGAAAGAAGCCGAGGGTGAGTATATTCCTATTAGGTATATACTCACCCTCGGACGCGCCCTGCTTCTTTCTGGCAGCCTTCCTTCTTAAGAATGAGCGCGTGAAGGGCCTTAGATGACGTCACGGCTTGTGATTGGTCGCGGCCACCCATGTGACTGCTCACGCGACAAATCACAAGCCGTGACGTCATCTAAGGCCCTTCACGCGCTCATTCTTAAGAAGGAAGGCTGCCGGAAAGAAGCAGGGCGCGTCCGAGGGTGAGTATATACCTAATAGGAATATACTCACCCTCGGCTTCTTTCCGGCAGCCTTCCTTCCTAAGAATGAGCGCGTGAAGGGCCTTAGATGACGTCATGGCTTGTGATTGGTCGCGGCCGCCCATGTGACCGCTCACGCGACCAATCACAAGCCGTGACGTCACCGCAGGTCATTCACGCACTCATTCTTAGGAAGGAAGGCTGCCAGTTAGTACCAGGGCGCGTCCGAGGGTGAGTATATCAATATTTTTTATTTTGATTCTTTATTTTACACTTAAATATGGATCCCAGGGCCTGAAGGAGAGTTTCCTCTCCTTCAGACCCTGGGAACCATAGTATCCCATTGCACTGCATTGGGTTTCGTGTTTCGGCCGACCCCGACTTTTTCATAGGATCGGCCGACTTCACTCGACCCGACTTTTGAGAAAGTCGGGTTTCGTGAAACCCGACCCGATCCTATAAAAATAAAAGTCGCTCAACCCTACTGCCTGGGAAAATTTCTCATACAACAATGCCATAAGTCAGACTAGGGACTTTTTTTTACAGCGGCGGAGGAGTACCTTCCTCCCGTCATTGTGTTTCTGGAGCCCCTAGAGAGCGGTCGCAACAGCTGTTGCTGCCATTCTCCATGGGAGATCGTCGTGGGACACTCGTGGATTTCTGCGGACAGGGAGTATATTGGTTGTTTGTTTTTTTCATATTTTTTACAGGTTGACACTGGCTTCGGGAATCAAAATGACAAGTAATGGTGAGTCTGTAATCTATGCTTAATGTACTGTATGTCTATATGTATATATGTATGTCATGTATGAATGTACTGTATGGAGTATGTATGTATGTAGTATGTATGGATGTAGTATGTATGGAGTATGTATGGAGTATGTATGTAGTATGTATGGATGTATTATGTATGGAGTATGTATGAATGTAGTATGTATGGAGTATGTATGTAGTATGTATGCATGTAGTATGTATGTAGTATGTATGGATGTAGTATGTATGGAGAATGTATGGAGTATGTTTGGAGTATGTATGGATGTAGTATGTATGGAGTAAGTATGTAGTATGTATGTATGTAGTATGGATGTAGTATGTATGGATGTAGTATGTATGGATGTAGTATGTATGGATGTAGTATGTATGGAGCATGTATGGAGCATGTATGGAGCATGTATGGAGCATGTATGTAGCATGTATGTAGCACGTATGGAGTATGTATGTAGCATGTATGGAGCATGTATAGAGTATTTTTTTTTCATTCAACACATTAGCCGGATGATGGGACTACTACTGTCCCATCATTGGCTAATGTGTCAATCCATGTCAGTGTAGCAGGCATCGTCCAATGGGACTTGTAGTCCCATCGGACGATGCCTGCACACACGCACAGAGCCCCAGCACGCCGCACAGAGCCCCGACTCGCCACACAGAGACCCCCCCAACGCAGCACAGAGACCCCCCCACGCCACATAGAGACCTCCCACGCCACACAGAGACCCCCCCACGCCACACAGAGACCCCCCACGCCACACAGAGACCCCCCACGCCGCATAGAGCTCAGGCAGCCCGCATAGAGCCCCAGGTAGGCACGTACAGATCCCTGGCAGGCCCACACAGACCCCGCCCATACACCAGACACTCACAGTGTCCGCCCACGCACCACCCACGCACCGCCCACACTCTTCCCCCCTCCAGAACAGCATATAGAAGGACAGAAAGGGCTTATTTACATTCCGATATTTGTGTCCCATTGACTTGCATTGGTATCGGGTATCGGTATCGGCGATATCCGATATTTTTTGGATATCGGCCGATCCAATCCGATACCGATACTTTTGAATATCGGAAGGTATCGCCCAACACTAATTACCACATTTAGATTAGCTTCACTCAGCTGAATGGCTGACTGGAGTACCCTCCACTAGGCACAAAAAATCCCAAAGGCGCACTCCACCAGTCGCCGAGCACGTGATAGGCGCAAATTAAATACTGTATTCGGCGCTGGTGATCAAGGTTTCTACGGGGATATGGCCTCATGACATGACGGGTCAATTGAAAAGCCTCATCTGCTACAAGTATATAAGGCACCGGTTCAAGATTGGAGTCTGAAAGCTGACATGGTGGTGGTAGGTCCAACTCATTATTGCATAGCTGCCGACCCATAATGGAAGAATTGAAGACCCTGGAATCTCCAATTCTTCTATAGCCCCCAATATCTACAATTATAAACTTGTAATGACTATCAACCAGGGCCCTTAACACTGCATAAAAATATTGTTTATAATTATAGAATTGGGACCCTGAGTTCGTCAACTTACGCACACGGATGTGCTTTCCATCCAGGGCACCAATACATTGGGAAAACTGGCACGTGTCCTGAAAACCACGAGAAATGCGCAACCAGTCAGCCATTTTTGGCTCAGGCATGACCTCTTGATGAAGGCGGGACCACATTTCTGAACATGTTGAGCAGACAATGCCTGATATTGTTGACTTGCCTATTAAAAATCCTAAATGCAGAGCTGCATATGAAAGGCCAGTGGAAAGGAAGCTAAAATTAAAAAGAAAAAAAAATTAGAAGACATGCCAACAAATAACAGACAAATCATTGGTTAAACTTTTACAGTGGCTAAGTTGTAAAGCATGCATGCACAACATATAATTAGATGCCATGGCTTGTTTTCATAATACGAAGCATATAATGTGCTACTTGTTATTAAAAAAATATATTCAGAAAATTATACAATAAGTAAGATACAAGGGCAGGAAAGTTACTAGGGTTGAGCGACTTTTACTTTTTTAGGATCGAGTCGGGTTTCGCGAAACCCGACTTTGTCAAAAGTCGAGTGGAGTGAAATCGGCCGATTATCGCGCAAAGTCGGGGATCGACCGAAACACGAAACCCAATGTAAGTCAATGGGGAAGCAAAGTCGGCAGTGAGTGGAGGACAGGAAAACACCTACATTGCCCATTTTAATGCCAAAAACATCAATTCTTGTTACTGAAGCTTGTCAATCTTAATTTACCTTATAACAATAGTTAGGGATTGGAAATTGGGGGTCATTTGGCTAAGTTTTTCATGGGCCCAGGAAACGCGGACTACGTCACGGCGGTGGAGCAGGGAGAGGTAAGTATTTCAACTTTGCAAGTGCTGTGATCCTGATCAAGCAGGGGGGGGGCCACTCGTTCGCATTGGCACTGGCACAGGGCCCCTCAAAGTACGGCGGTGTGTTTGCACGGCGGGGGCGCCTCCCACCGGCAGTGACACTTTTGCGTACTCTGAGGGGCCCTGTGCCAGTGACGTCGCCAACGAGTATGCCCCCCCACCTGATGAAGGAACCTGCACTTTCATCTGCACCTTCCTCTTTGTCCCCGTGTAAGGTGGTAAAGAATGCGGGAAGGGGAACCTGACTTTCAGCAGGGTCAGATTCTGGCTGTGTAGCGTGCAAGGGGAATGTAGTGGTCTGGGTCAACGCACCAGCAGACTCATCTAGCACTGGCTGGGCAATGGGCAGGATGAGGAGGAAACACAGATATAGGCCCAAATAATAAAGTGGGCTAAATGCAGTTCAAAATTGGTAACAGGACTAACCAGGCGGCATTGCTTTGTTCAGTGGAGTAGAAAACCCAGGAGCGGCAGACACCGTTAGTAGGGCCCAACCACACTAGTAGGCCAAATGTAGTTTAATATTAAAAATATAGGCCGAAAGCCTGAAGATTGAAGCTCAGGAAAATAACACACGACAACACCAAGGTGCGGCAGACACCGTTACTAGGCCCAACCAAAGTAGTAGGCCAAATGCAGTTTAATGTTTAAAATGTAGGCCGAAAGCCTGAAGATTGAAGCTCAGGAAAACAAAACAGGAGAAAACCCAGGAGTGGCAGACACCATTTTAAGGGCCCAACCACCCTAGTAGGCCCAATGCAGTTTAATATTAAAAATATAGGCCGAAAGCCTTAAGATTGAAGCTCAGGAAAATAACACAGGACAACACCAAGGTGCGGCAGACACCGTTACTAGGCCCAACCAAAGTAGTAGGGCAAATGCAGTTTAACATTTAAAATGTAGGCCGAAAGTCTGAAGATTGAAGCTCAGGAAAACAAAACAGGAGAAAACCCAGGAGCGGCAGACACCGTTTTAAGGGCCCAACCACACTAGTAGGCCCAATGCAGTTTAATATTAAAGATATAGGCCGAAAGCCCGAAGATTGAAGCTCAAGAAAAAAAAACTGTAGAACACCAAGGAGCGGCAGACACCGTTAGTAGGCCCAACCCAAGTAGTAGCCCCAATGCAGTTTTCAAGTTCCTATAGGCTAAAAACCTGACAATTGAAGCTCAGCTTTTTTCTGAGGAGGACAGCTGTATTGAGTGGTGCAGACAGACACAGGTAGTAGGCCTTAAACCAAAAAGTTGGCTCAATGCAGTTTAAAAAAGGTTACAGGGGTACACAGGCAGCATTGGTGTGGTCAGCGGAGGACAATTGGAAGGAGTGGCGCAGACTTACTAGGCCTAAAATAAAAAAAGTAGGCTCTATGCAGTTTTAAATAGGTTACAGGGGTACACAGGCAGCATTGGTGTGGTCAGCGGAGGACGATTGGAAGGAGTGGCGCAGACTTACTAGGCCTAAAATAAAAAAGCAGGCTCTATGCAGGTTTAAATAGGTTACAGGGGTACACAGGCAGCATTGGTGTGGTCAGCGGAGGACGATTGCAAGGAGGGACCGCAGACAGACTTACTAGGCCTAAAATAAAAAAGCAGGCTCTATGCAGTTTTAAATAGGTTACAGGGGTACACAGGCAGCATTGTTGTGGTCAGCGGAGGACGATTGGAAAGAGTGGCGCAGACTTACTAGGCCTAAAATAAAAAAGCAGTCTCTATGCAGGTTTAAATAGGTTACAGGGGTACACAGGCAGCATTGGTGTGGTCAGCGGAGGACGATTGGAAGGAGTGGTGCAGATTTACTAGGCCTAAAATAAAAAAGCAGGCTCTATGCAGGTTTAAATAGGTTACAGGGGTACACAGGCAGCATTGGTGTGGTCAGCGGAGGAAGATTTTTAAGGAGGGACCGCAGACAAACTTCCTAGCCCTAAAATAAAAAAGTAGGCTCTTTGCAGGTTTAAATAGGTTACAGGGGTACACAGGCAGCATTGGTGTGGTCAGCGGAGGACGATTGCACCGAGGGGCAGACACAGTTAGTAGGGCCAAAAAAGTAATAGGCAAAATGCAGTTAAAAATAGGGTAGAGGAGTACGCAGGCGGCCTAGCTTTGTTCAGTGGAGGACAACTGTAAGGAGTGTCTGACAGTTAGTAGGCCAAAATAATAAAGTGAGGTTAATGTCTTGCAAAAAAAAAAATTCACAAATAAACAGGTGGCATACCTAGGTACAGGGTGGGCTCCTCTGCTGACTTGCAGACAGTGGTAGTTGGCGCAAAGTATTAACTGGTGTAAATGTAGGATAGGGCCCCTGAATATTTTTACTAGCAACAATCATGTCAACAAATTGGTATTGGCAGTGCCATTGAAGGATTTAACAGCACAGACTAAACAGTGGTGGAGCAGTGAGAGATAATTTTGCAAGTGGTAGAGCACTGTTTGAGCTGGGGGGGGAACACTCTCTCGTGGGCGGCAGTACTGGCCCAGGGCCCCTCATGTTACGACGGTGTGTCTGACATTGGGTGTGCACCACCACCGCCAAAGACACTTCATTGTACTATGAGGGACCCTGTGTCAGTGCCGTAGCCCAAAAGTGGGCACACCCACCTGTTCAGCCAAACGGCACTCGCACGGGTGCTTGCGCCAAGTGGTGACCACGGCCCCGTGGGGGGAGTCAGCCCATTTAGGGAGGTGTAAAATTGGCCTATGGTGGACATACAGCAGCTGCAAATGGAGAAATTGGAGCAGTCAGTAAGACGAGTCCAAAAGCAAGACCTTTTTACAGGAAAGCTAGGTGTCAGCAGGGTTAAGGTGGGGCAAAATAATTAGAAATCCATGATTGGTTCATTTTAATGAAGGTTAGATCATCAACATTTTGGGTAGCCAGACGAGTCCTTTTTTCGGTCAGTATTGAACCAGCAGCACTGAATACTCTTTCTGATAGCACACTAGCAGCTGGGCAAGCAAGCTCCTGTAAAGCATATTCTGCCAATTCAGGCCAGGTGTCTATTTTGGATGCCCAGTATTCAAATGGGAATGACGTGTGAGGGAGAACATCGATAAGGGAGGAAAAATAGTTAGTAACCTTACTGGACAAATGTTGTCTCCTGTCACTTTGAATTGATACTGCAGTACCTGTCGTGTCTGCGGTCATTGCGAAATCACTCCACAACCTGGTCATAAAACCCCTCTGTCCAACGCCACTTCTGATTTGTGCACCTCTAACACCTCTGCCATGTTGCCCCCTGCAGCTCGTG
Organism: Ranitomeya variabilis; assembly: GCF_051348905.1. Lineage (NCBI taxonomy): Eukaryota > Metazoa > Chordata > Amphibia > Anura > Dendrobatidae > Ranitomeya > Ranitomeya variabilis. The sequence goes on from NC_135232.1 coordinate 278,790,471, forward strand.
TGAGAACCATCACCGCCGCTGTGTGCTGGGAATGCCTGAACCAAGCGGTCTACAAGAGTGGCTTGTTTGGTAGCCAATATTTGCTCAAGGTTCTCATGTGGCATGATATTTTGCAATTTCCCTTTATAGCATGGATCCAGGAGGCAGGCCAACCAGTAATCATCATCAGTCATCATTTTGAGAATGCGGGGGTCCCTTTTTAGGATACGCAAGGCATACTCCGCCATGTGGGCCAATGTTCCAGGTGTCAATTCACTGCTTGTGCTGGGTTGAGGAGCATTTTCTGGCAAATCAACATCACTTGTCTCCTGCAAAAACCCTGTACCTGACCTTGCAACGTCACCAGTTTCTATTTCCCCCTGAGAAGCTTCCTCCTCCCATAAATATTCATCCCCATCATCCTCCTCGTCCTCCTCCTCTTCGTCCGCCACCTTGTCCAGGAGACTTCCCTGAGCAGACAATGGCTGACTGTCATCAAGGCTTCCCTCGTCCTTGGCTGCAGACACCTGCTCCTTTATGTGCATCAAACTTTGCATAAGCAGACGCATTAGGGGGATGCTCATGCTTATGATGGCGTCGTCTGCACTAGCCAGGCATGTGCATTCCTCAAAACACTGAAGGACTTGACACAGGTTTTGTAGCTTCGACCACTGCACACCTTACAACTCCATATCTGCCATCCAACTGCCTGCCCGTGTATGTGTATCCTCCCACAAATACATAACAGCACGCCTCTGTTCGCAGAGCCTCTGAAGCATGTGCAGTGTGGAGTTCCACCTTGTTGCAACGTCGATTATTAGGCGGTGCTGGGGAAGCTTCAAAGATCGCTGATGGTTCTGCATATGGCTGGAGTGTACGGGCGAACGGCGGATGTGCAAGCAAAGTCTTCGCACCTTCAGGAGCAGGGCGGGTAATCCCGGATAACTTTTCAGGAAGCACTGCACCACGAGGTTCAATGTGTGAGCCAGACAAGGAATGTGTTTCAGTTGTGAAAGGGCTATGGCAGCCATAAAATTCCTTCCGTTATCACTGACTACCTTGCCTGCCTCAAGATGTACACTCCCCAGCCATGACTGAGTTTCTTGCTGCAAGAACTCGGCCAGAACTTCCACGGTGTGTCAGTTGTCGCCCAAACACTTCATTTCCAACACAGCCTGCTGACGCTTACCACTAGCTGTTCCATAATGGGACACCTCATGTGCAACACTGGCAGCTGCAGATGGAGTGGTCGTGCGACTGCGGTCTGTGGACAAGCTCTCGCTTCTGCTGGAGGAGGAGGAGGGGTGGCAAATGCCTACAGCCAACTGTTTCCTAGACCGTGGGCTAGGCAGAACTGTCCCACTATAGCTGTCCCCTGTGGACCCTGCATCCAGCACATTCACCCAGTGTGCCGTGATGGACATATAACGTCCCTGGCCATGCCTACTGGTCCATGCATCTGTTGTGAGGTGCACCTTTCTACTGACTGATTGCCTGAGTGCATGGACAATGCGGTTTTTGACATGCTGCTGGAGGGCTGGGATGGCTTTTCTCGCAAAGAAGTGTTGACTGGGTAGGTCACAGCATGGCACTGCGTAGGCCATCAGGGCTTTGAAAGCTTCGCTTTCAACTAACCGGTAGGGCATCATCTCTAACAAGATTAGTCTAGCAATGTGGGCGTTCAAACCCTGTGTATGCGGATGAGAGGATGAGTACTTCCTTTTCCTAACGAGAGTCTCTTGTAGGGTGAGCTGGACTGGAGAGATGCATATGGTAGAACTAGCGGGGGTGGTGGTGGACATGGCAGACTGAGAGAAGGTTGGTGATGGTATTCTTGCTGTTGGCCTACATACAGTGTTTCCTCCCGAGAACCTGGTGATTCCCTGACTGCTTTGGCCTTGCGACGATACCTCCACATTTACATAGTTACATAGTTATTAAGGTTGAAGACAGACTATAAGTCCATCTAGTTCAACCCATAGCCTAACCTAACATGCCCTAACATGTTGATCCAGAGGAAGGCAAAAAAAAACCCATGTGGCAAAGAGTAACTCCACCATGGGGAAAAAAATTCCTTCCCGACTCCACATACGGCAATCAGACTAGTTCCCTGGATCAACGCCTTATCAAGGAATCTAGTGTATATACCCTGTAACATTATACTTTTCCAGAAAGGCATCCAGTCCCCTCTTAAATTTAATTAATGAATCACTCATTACAACATCATACGGCAGAGAGTTCCATAGTCTCACTGCTCTTACAGTAAAGAATCCGCGTCTGTTATTATGCTTAAACCTTCTTTCCTCCAGACGTAGAGGATGCCCCCTTGTCCCTGTCTCAGGTCTATGATTAAAAAGATCATCAGAAAGGTCTTTGTACTGTCCCCTCATATATTTATACATTAAAATAAGATCACCCCTTAGTCTTCGTTTTTCCAAACTAAATAGCCCCAAGTGTAATAACCTATCTTGGTATTGCAGACCCCCCAGTCCTCTAATAACCTTGGTCGCTCTTCTCTGCACCCGCTCCAGTTCAGCTATGTCTTTCTTATACACCGGAGACCAGAACTGTGCACAGTATTCTAAGTGTGGTCGAACTAGTGACTTGTATAGAGGTAAAATTATGTTCTCCTCATGAGCATCTATGCCTCTTTTAATACATCCCATTATTTTATTTGCCTTTGTAGCAGCTGCCTGACACTGGCCACTGAATATGAGTTTGTCATCCACCCATATACCCAGGTCTTTTTCATTGACGGTTTTGCCCAGAGTTTTAGAATTAAGCACATAGTTATACATCATATTACTTCTACCCAAGTGCATGACCTTACATTTATCCCCATTAAAGCTCATTTGCCATTTATCAGCCCAAGCTTCTAGTTTACATAAATCATCCTGTAATATAAAATTGTCCTCCCCTGTATTGATTACCCTGCAGAGTTTAGTGTCATCTGCAAATATTGAAATTCTACTCTGAAGTTGGTGTCGTAAACGGTGGGCTTACTGTGAGGGAAGGATTGTAGCGTTGCTGACTAGCTTCATTGTGAGCGGGTGCAACAATGTTACGGGACGTTTGGTAGTTAGTCCAGGCTTGCAAGTGCATGGTGGTTAAATGTCTACGCAGGCAAGTTGTATTTAAATTTTTGACATTCTGACCTCTGCCAAAGGTCCTTGAGCATTTCTTACAGATCACTTTGCACTGATCATTCGGATCTTGGTTAAAAAAATGCCAGACTGCACTCTTCCTACTATGCAATACCTTTTCAGGCATTGCACACTGTGCTACTTTAACCGGATGGCCATGCTGTCCTACAACTGTTTTTTGTTTTGACACACGTTTTTTGCCAGATACGGGTCTGCCAGATGAAAGCTGTTGCTATGTTGATGCCTGCTGCGGCTCCTCCTCCTCCACTTCAGAGCTACTGCCAGCGGCACCCTGTTCCCCCAATGGCTGCCAATCGGGGTCAACAAATGGGTCATCTATCACCTCCTCTTATATGTCCTGTGCACCTTCCTCTGTGTCACCGTGTAAGCCGGTGCTATAGCGTTCGGGACGGAGCACCATAGTCTCATCACGGTCAGATTCTGGCTCAGTACACTGCGAGGGCAATGTTGTGATCTGAGTAAATGGAACAGCATGACAATCTAGCTGTGCCTGTGCATCAGTGCACTCCATGTACGAATCATCTTCTAGTGGGCTGTTAACTATTTCCCTTTCTAACCCAGGCATGGTATGTGTAAAGAGCTCCATGGAGTAACCTGTTGTGTCGCCTGACGCATCCTTCACTGTTGTTTTGGGGGAAGGACACAAGGAATCAACATGTTCCTGACCGGGAGCATCCACCGACGACTGGCTACTTTTCAATTTTGAACTATCCGAAGAGGAGGCGAAAGAGCTAGAGGCAGAGTCAGCAAGAAAAGCCAAAACTTTTTCCTGCTGCTCCGGTTTTAACAGCGGATTTCCTACTCCCAGAAAAGGTAGCGTTCGAGTCGTTGTGTAGCCGGACGATGACGCTGGCTCAACAACTCGAGACTTAGGTGCTATTTTGATTTTCCCTCTACCACCCGATGCTCCACCAGCACCACCACCACCACCATCAGCATTACCAGATGGCAATGACTGCCCAAGGCCACGACCTCTTCCACCAGCCTTCCTCATTCTTGGAAAAATGTAACCAAACTAACAACCATTATATGGTACTGAAAAACAAGGTAGAAGGTGTATGTTAACTTGTTGTGAATATAAATCTCCCTTTTTATGTGTGGGTGAGTGCTGAATAAATCTGGCCCACTGTATTACAGTATAGTTTCTGTGGCAGAAAATGACTGACAGAGATACCACAGACAGGACTGGCACAGATGCACAGATTTGGCAATATTAAACTCCCTTTTTTTTGTTTCTGGGAGACTAGTGAATAAATCAGGCCCACTGTATTACAGTATAGTTTCTGTAGCAGAAAATGACTAACAGAGATACCACAGACAGGACTGGCGCAGATGCACTGATTGGCAATATAAATCTCCCTTTTTTTTTTGGGGGGGGGAGACTAGTGAATAAATCAGGCCAACTGTATTACACCACAGTTTCTATGTCAGAAAATGACTGACAGAGATACCACAGACAGGTCTGGCGCAGATGCACTGATTGGCAATATTAATCTCCCTTTTTTTTGTTTTTGGGAGACTAGTGAATAAATCAGGCCCACTGTATTACAGTATAGTTTCTGTGGCAGAAAATGACTGACAGAGATACCACAGACAGGACTAGCGCAGATGCACTGATTGGCAATATAAATCTCCCTTTTTTGGGGGGGGGGGGGAGACTAGTGAATAAATCAGGCCAACTGTATTACACCACAGTTTCTATGTCAGAAAATGACTGACAGAGATACCACAGACAGGACTGGCGCAGATGCACTGATTGGTAGGGTTGAGCGACTTTCATTTTTTTAAGATCGAGTAGGGTTTTGGGAAACCCGATTTTGTCCAGAGTCGAGTCGAGTGCAGTCGGCCGATTATCGCTAAAAGTCGGGGATCGACCGAAACACGAAACCCAATGCAAGTCAATGGGGAAGCATAGTCGGCAGTGAGTGGAGGCCAGGAAAACACCTACAGTGCCCATTTTAATGCCAAAAACATCCATTCTTGTTTCTGAAGCTTGCCAATCTTAATTAACTGTATAATAATAGTTGGGCATAGGGAATTGGGGGAAAGTTGTGGGGGGAGTAGGGCTGGCTCAAGTTTTTCGTGGGCCCAGGAAATGCGGACTACGTCACGGCGGTGTTGCAGGGAAAGGTAAGTATTTAAACGTTGCAAGTGCTGTGATCCTGAGCAAGCAGGGGGGGGCCCACTCGTTCGCATTGCCACTGGCACAGGGCCCCTCAAAGTACGGCGGTGTGTTTGCATGGCGGGGGCGCCTCCCACCAGCAGCGACACTTTTGCGTACTCTGAGGGGCCCTGTGCCAGTGACGTCGCCAACGAGTATGCCCCCCCACCTGATGAAGGAACCTGCACTTTCATCTGCACCTTCCTCTTTGTCCCTGTGTAAGGTGGTATAACATGCGGGAAGGGGAACCTTACTTTCAGCAGGGACAGATTCTGGCTGTGTAGAGTACAAGGGGAATGTAGTGGTCTAGGTCAATGTACCAGCAGACTCATTTAGCAGTGGCTGGGCAATGGGCAGGATGAGGAGGAAACAGATATAGGGCCAAAGAATAAAGTAGGCTACATGCAGTTCAAAATTGGTAACAGGACTAAACAGGCGGCATTGCTTTGTTCAGTGGAGTAGCAAACCCAAGAGCAGCAGACACTGTTTCAAGGGCCTAACCACACTAGTAGGCCAAATGCAGTTTAATATCTGATAGTATAGGGCGAAAGCCAGAATGTGGAAGCTCAGCTTTGTTCAGTTGAGGACAACACCAGGGAGGGGCAGACACCTTTAGTAGGCCGGAAAAGCCTATTGCATTTTTTAAAATGGTAATTTGGAGCAGAAGGTTGAAGCTCAGCTTTATTTAGTTGAGGGCAACACCAGGGAGGGGCAGAAGCCGTTAGTAGGCCCTAACCACCATTTTTTTTTTTAAAACCACTTAATGAGAGCCGGAAGGTTGAAGCTCAGCTTTATTTAGTTGAGGACAACACCAGGCAGGGGCACACAGACAGACACCTTTAGTAGGCCGGAAAAGCCTATTGCATTTTTCAAAATGGTAATTTGGAGCAGAAGGTTGAAGCTCAGCTTTATTTAGTTGAGGGCAACACCAGGGAGGGGCAGAAGCCGTTAGTAGGCCCTAACCACCATTTTTTTTTTTAAAACCACTTAATGAGAGCCGGAAGGTTGAAGCTCAGCTTTATTTAGTTGAGGACAACACCAGGCAGGGGCACACAGACAGACACCTTTAGTAGGCCGGAAAAGCCTATTGCATTTTTCAAAATGGTAATTTGGAGCAGAAGGTTGAAGCTCAGCTTTATTTAGTTGAGGGCAACACCAGGCAGGGGCACACAGACAGACACCTTTAGTAGGCCGGAAAAGCCTATTGCATTTTTCAAAATGGTAATTTGGAGCAGAAGGTTGAAGCTCAGCTTTATTTAGTTGAGGGCAACACCAGGCAGGGGCACACAGACAGACACCTTTAGTAGGCCGGAAAAGCCTATTGCATTTTTCAAAATGGTAATTTGGAGCAGAAGGTTGAAGCTCAGCTTTATTTAGTTGAGGGCAACACCAGGCAGGGGCACACAGACAGACACCTTTAGTAGGCCGGAAAAGCCTATTGCATTTTTTAAAATGGTAATTTGGAGCAGAAGGTTGAAGCTCAGCTTTATTTAGTTGAGGACAACACCAGGCAGGGGCACACAGACAGACACCTTTAGTAGGCCGGAAAAGCCTATTGCATTTTTCAAAATGGTAATTTGGAGCAGAAGGTTGAAGCTCAGCTTTATTTAGTAGAGGGCAACACCAGGGAGGGGCAGAAGCCGTTAGTAGGCCCTAACCACCATTTTTTTTTTTTAAAACCACTTAATGAGAGCCGGAAGGTTGAAGCTCAGCTTTATTTAGTTGAGGACAACACCAGGCAGGGGCACACAGACAGACACCTTTAGTAGGCCGGAAAAGCCTATTGCATTTTTCAAAATGGTAATTTGGAGCAGAAGGTTGAAGCTCAGCTTTATTTAGTTGAGGGCAACACCAGGCAGGGGCACACAGACAGACACCTTTAGTAGGCCGGAAAAGCCTATTGCATTTTTCAAAATGGTAATTTGGAGCAGAAGGTTGAAGCTCAGCTTTATTTAGTTGAGGGCAACACCAGGCAGGGGCACACAGACAGACACCTTTAGTAGGCCGGAAAAGCCTATTGCATTTTTCAAAATGGTAATTTGGAGCAGAAGGTTGAAGCTCAGCTTTATTTAGTTGAGGGCAACACCAGGCAGGGGCACACAGACAGACACCTTTAGTAGGCCGGAAAAGCCTATTGCATTTTTTAAAATGGTAATTTGGAGCAGAAGGTTGAAGCTCAGCTTTATTTAGTTGAGGACAACACCAGGCAGGGGCACACAGACAGACACCTTTAGTAGGCCGGAAAAGCCTATTGCATTTTTCAAAATGGTAATTTGGAGCAGAAGGTTGAAGCTCAGCTTTATTTAGTTGAGGGCAACACCAGGGAGGGGCAGAAGCCGTTAGTAGGCCCTAACCACCATTTTTTTTTTTTAAAACCACTTAATGAGAGCCGGAAGGTTGAAGCTCAGCTTTATTTAGTTGAGGACAACACCAGGCAGGGGCACACAGACAGACACCTTTAGTAGGCCGGAAAAGCCTATTGCATTTTTCAAAATGGTAATTTGGAGCAGAAGGTTGAAGCTCAGCTTTATTTAGTTGAGGGCAACACCAGGCAGGGGCACACAGACAGACACCTTTAGTAGGCCGGAAAAGCCTATTGCATTTTTTAAAATGGTAATTTGGAGCAGAAGGTTGAAGCTCAGCTTTATTTAGTTGAGGGCAACACCAGGGAGGGGCAGAAGCCGTTAGTAGGCCCTAACCAAAGTTGAAGGCCAAATGCAGTTTAATTTCTGATACTATAGGCCGAAAGCCAGAAGGTGGAAGCTCCGATTTAGACAGTGGAGGACAATTTGAATTAGGGACTGCAGACAGACTTAGTAGGCTGTCCCCTGTGGACCATGCATCCACCACATTAACCCATTGCGCCGTAATGGACACGTAATCTTCCGTGGCCATGCCTACAGGTCCATGCGTCTGTTGTCAGGTGCACCTTTGTACTCACAGATTGCCAGAGTGCATGGACAATGCGGTCTTCTACATGCTGGTGGAGGGTTGGGATGGCTTTTCTCGCAAAAGAAGTGTCGACTGGTTAGCTTGTAGCGTGGTACAGCGTAGTCCATCATGGCCTTATTAATAGTAAGTAAAATATATAACTAGGCTCTATGAACTTTTAAATAGGTTCCAGGGGTACACGGGCAGCATTGGTGTGGTCAGTGGAGGAGTATTGCAAGTAGGGGCTGCAGACAGGCTATCAAAGGCCTAAAATAATAAACAGTAGGCAGTCATGGCAGTTTTACATCGGTTACATGGATACACAGGCAGGCACTCCAGGCAGCATTGTGGTCAGTGGAGGAGTATTGCAAGTAGGGGCCGCAGACAGGCTATCAAAGGCCTAAAATAACAAACAGTAGGCAGTCATGGCAGTTTTACATCGGTTACATGGATACACAGGCAGGCACTCCAGGCAGCATTGTGGTCAGTGGAGGAGTATTGCAAGTAGGGGCCGCAGACAGGCTATCAAAGGCCTAAAATAACAAACAGTAGGCAGTCATGGCAGTTTTACATCGGTTACATGGATACACAGGCAGGCACTCCAGGCAGCATTGTGGTCAGTGGAGGAGTATTGCAAGTAGGGGCCGCAGACAGGCTATCAAAGGCCTAAAATAACAAACAATAGGCTCATTGCAGTTTTACAGCGGTTACATGGGTAGACGGGCAGGCAGCTTGGTGGTGAGTGGAGGAGTATTTAAAGTAGGGACCGCAGACAGGCTATCAAAGGCCTAACATAACAAACAATAGGCTCATGGCAGTTTTACAGCGGTTACATGGATACATGGGCAGGCAGCTTGGTGGTCAGTGGAGGAGTATTTAAAGTAGGGACTAGTGTTGAGCATTCCGATACCGCAAGTATCGGGTATCGGCCGATACTTGCGGTATCGGAATTCCGATACCGGGATTCCGATACTTGCCGCGTATCGGATACCGGAATCGGAAGTTCTAAGATTCAAAAAGCAGAAATTCAGCCAATGAGATTGATTCCAAGTGTGGGCACATCCTGTTTAGCATGGAGGGCATGAAACTACTGGCAAGGCTGTGATTGGCTGGTGTAATGATGTCATGATGCAGTTTAAAAGTCGCTGGCGCCATTTTGCGATCACTCTGCTGTGAATTCAGTTAGTGACAGGACGCTGTTTGCTGACTGAGGGACAGTTTAGAGATAGCGATTTGCTTCTTTGTGCTTTCCAAAGGCTAATTTAGCAACCGCTGTGTTCACCTACTATTCACCTTGCTTTTGCCTTGTAGCGCTGTTTTCACAGCGATCTGCAGGGTCTGTGTGTGTGTGTGTGTGAGTGCAGCCCAGTCTCCAGTCTGAGTGCAGCCACATAGGCCATCCATAGTTGGTTGTATTCAGTTCAGGGAGGGTGGTTCATTGCCTCATACTGTTCCTTTTTTTTTTTTTTTTCCCAAGTAGTGTAGTCTGCTGCTAATTTATTCAAAAAAATCCTATTAGTGTCTTTCCACCCGTCTCCAGCTAATTTGTGGAAAAACACTACATAGGATAAAGTAGAGGAGGGTTTTTGGGCCTTGCAGCGCCGTTTACGGCTGTCTGCACGGTCTCCGTGTGACTGCAGCTCGCCCTGTAATCTGTGAGCAGCTGTAGCCTGGTTGTCTCCAGCTCAGGGTTTTTCACTGCGTCATACCGCCAAATCAATTTTCTTTTTTTTCAAAGTAGTGTAGTCTGCTGCTAATTAATTTAAAAAAATCCTATTAGTGTCTTTCCACCCGTCTCCAGCTAATTTGTGGAAAAACACTACATAGGATAAAGTAGAGGAGGGTTTTTGGGCCTTGCAGCGCCGTTTACGGCTGTCTGCACGGTCTCCGTGTGACTGCAGCTCGCCCTGTAATCTGTGAGCAGCTGTAGCCTGGTTGTCTCCAGCTCAGGGTTTTTCACTGCGTCATACCGCCAAATCAATTTTCTTTTTTTTCAAAGTAGTGTAGTCTGCTGCTAATTAATTTAAAAAAATCCTATTAGTGTCTTTCCACCCGTCTCCAGCTAATTTGTGGAAAAACACTACATAGGATAAAGTAGAGGAGGGTTTTTGGGCCTTGCAGCGCCGTTTACGGCTGTCTGCACGGTCTCCGTGTGACTGCAGCTCGCCCTGTAATCTGTGAGCAGCTATAGCCTGGTTGTCTCCAGCTCAGGGTTTTTCACTGCGTCATACCGCCAAATCAATTTTCTTTTTTTTCAAAGTAGTGTAGTCTGCTGCTAATTAATTTAAAAAAATCCTATTAGTGTCTTTCCACCCGTCTCCAGCTAATTTGTGGAAAAACACTACATAGGATAAAGTAGAGGAGGGTTTTTGGGCCTTGCAGCGCCGTTTACGGCTGTCTGCACGGTCTCCGTGTGACTGCAGCTCGCCCTGTAATCTGTGAGCAGCTATAGCCTGGTTGTCTCCAGCTCAGGGTTTTTCACTGCGTCATACCGCCAAATCAATTTTCTTTTTTTTCAAAATAGTGTAGTCTGCTGCTAATTTATTCAAAAAAATCCTATTAGTGTCTTTCCACCCGTCTCCAGCTAATTTGTGGAAAAACACTACATAGGATAAAGTAGAGGAGGGTTTTTGGGCCTTGTAGCGCCGTTTACGTCTGTCTGCACGGTCTCCGTGTGACTGCAGCTCTATCTGTTGTCAGTTCAGCCCCCAAAAAATAAATAAATAATAAAGTTCACCAAACACACCAGTTACACCACTTTACATTTCTGTAGGCCACATTAGCTCATATTTGTGTCTAGTCCACACTTTAGATAATTAGTGCTTCTTATACCTGTTAGGAGGAGTTGCTCAGGAATAAGCACACAAATCCGTTAGTACTTTTCTGCTTATCTTTATCAGTCAACCAAGATGAAGAAGGCAGTGAGTAAGGCACGGCGGCGTGGGAGCCGTCGCGGAGCAGGGAGGGGACGTGGGGATTCTGTGCCTGCTGCGGGCACCGGTGACTCATCAGCACCCACTTTCACCAGGCAACAGTCGTTCATGCGAAGCTTTGTGTCCGAGCGCCGTACACCGCTGCTGCGTGAAGAACAAATTGAAGCTGTTGTCGGATGGATGGCAGCTAATGCATCAACTTCCATTAGTGCCACATCCTCTCAGACACAGAGCACTGGAGAGCAGCCATCTGTCTCTTCACCACCTGCCAAATTGCCCAGGCAGACAGAGAGCCCAGGACAGGAGCCGTCTCTACTTCTGTTCTCTGAATCTCTTGGCTTGGAAACAGGGGGCCAGCCAAGCAGCATTGGAGAAATGGAAGAAGAGGCAGGGTGCAGTGATGCCCAACAGCTTTTTCTGTCTTCCTCTGAAGAGGCGGGTGGGCCAGTGGCTCCGGTCACCACATCGCAGGCCGCATCAGCTGATGATGACACTCAGGTGCCACTTACTGGTGCGTGCTCTGCTGCTGAGACTACCCAGGAGGAGCAGTTGGGGGCAGAGGGTAGTGTAGATGATGAGGTCCTCGACCCATCTTGGCGTGAGGGACAGGAAGGTGGTGGGAGCAGCTCTGAGGAAGAGATTCCCCGTACGGCCCAAAGAGGGAGAGGGAGGGGGAAGACTGCGGATCCTGCAGCCTCCGCTTTGGCACCCGTTAGGAGCATGTCTCTTCCAAAAGCCAAAAAGGGCGCTCCCAAGACTTGCAGTGCCTGGTCCTTTTTTGACACAGTTGCAGATGACATTTGCTATGTCAGATGCAACGTGTGTCATCAAAAAGTCAAAAGAGGTCGAAATGTCAGCAACCTCAATACCTCCAACATGTGGAAACATGTGCGCAACAGGCACCCGGCGGAGTTAGAAAAACACACTGAAGAGGTAGGCCAACCAACAGCGGCAGCTACCACCTCTTCAGCTCGTGTTGCCTCTTCCTCTACCTCACACGCAGCTGGTTCGGCGTCCTCCCAGGATCGCCGTGGAAGAACCTCTGCCCCTGTTGTCCAGAGACCCGCTGTAATTCCACCCGCAGCGCCACTTTCCCAGTCATCCACACACTCCCAGCCCAGTCTACAGCCATCGGTAGTACAGGCATGGGAGAAAAGGCGGCCTTTCTCGTCAAACCACCCACGAGCACAGGCTCTGACTGCAGGCATTGCCAAACTTCTGTCACTGGAAATGCTGTCATTCAGGCTGGTGGAGACTGACAGCTTCCGTGACTTCATGTCATTGGCAGTCCCACAGTACAAAGTGCCCAGCCGCTTTTACTTCAGCAGGCAAGCCGTCCCTGCCCTGCAGAAGCATGTGGAGGGACACATAAAACACGCGCTACTGAACGCCGTCAGTAGCAAGGTCCACCTCACCACCGATGCGTGGACCAGTCAACATGGACAGGGGCGATACCTTTCCCTCACTGCCCATTGGGTTAATGTCGTTGAGCCGGGTACAGACCGTGCGAGTGGCGCAGGACGTGTCCTGCCCACTCCAAGGATTGCAGGAATCCATTCTGTACGCATTGACTCCTCCTCTTACACCAGTTCCTCAGAATCATCGCTGCAGGAGCCGTCACAGTCCACCTCCACATGGACCCGTGATGAACGTGTACCTGTTACGACCGACATGAGCACAGCCGTGGCCAAACGTCAACAGGCCGTCTTGAAATTAATTTTCTTGGGGAATCGTAGCCACACAGCGCAGGAGCTCTGGAATGCCATCAAGCAGGAGAGCGATGTGTGGTTTGTGCCAGCGAATCTCCAGCCAGGCATGGTAGTGTGTGATAATGGCCGAAATCTGGTGGCAGCTCTGGGCCTCGGCAACCTCACTCACATCCCATGTCTGGCACATGTGCTCAATTTGGTCGTGCAGAGCTTTTTGAGGGACTATCCGGATCTTGATGCACTGCTGCACAAGGTCCGCCTAGAGTGTGCTCACTTGCGGCGTTCCAGCACGGCAAAAGCGCGCATTGCGGCTCTGCAGCGCCGACACCGCCTGCCGGAACATCGCATCATATGTGACCTACCTACCAGGTGGAATTCCACGTTACATATGTTGGAGCGGTTGTGTGAGCAGCAGCAAGCTGTAATGGAGTACCAGCTGCTTCAGGCGCAAAAAAGTCGCAGTCAGCGCCGTACAGACTTCACAACCACAGAGTGGGCCACTATGAATGACGTCTGCCAGGTTTTGCGTCCCTTTGATTATTCCACGCGGATGGCGAGTGCAGATGATGCACTAGTCAGCATGACTGTCCCCCTTATCTGCCTGCTTGAAAAATCACTGCAAGCGCTAAGGGATGATGTTGTGGAAGAGGTGGAGGATGAGGATTCACCATTTCCATCATCTTCTGGACAGTCAGCGCCACGTGGTTCCTCACAAACGCGTAGGCAGGGGACCGTTTGTGAGGAGGATGAGGAGGAGTCAATGGAGGAGGAAGACATCCGTCCAGAGGAGGGAGTTACACAATTGTCCAGTACTCAGTGTGTACAGCGAGGGTGGGGTGATGACGAGCGGGCAGAGATCACGCCTCCAGCAGGGGACAGCGTTTCTTGGGCAGTTGGCAGTCTGCAGCACATGGTGGATTACATGCTGCAGTGCCTGAGAAACGACCGCCGCATCGCCCACATTCTCAACATGTCTGATTATTGGGTGTTCACCCTCCTCGATCCTCGCTACCGGGACAACGTAGAAAGCCTCATCACACCGTTGAACCGGGAGCGAAAAATGCGGGAGTACCAAGACACACTGGTCAATTCCATCATCTTCTCCATTCCAACTGAGAGAAGTGCTGCTAGTGCATTCCAAAGCAGCTCAGTGCGTCCAGGCCGTGGTGGAGGCTCTGCACAAAGAGGGAGCAGAAGCAGTGCCTCTGCCCAAGGCAAGACCAGTATGGCCGAACTGTGGCACAGTTTTCTGTGCCCGCCACAAAAGTCTACACCATCACAGACGGCTCCAGTCAGCAGGAGGCAACGGTTCCGTCAGATGGTGACAGACTACATGTCTTGCCCTCTTGCTGTACTCCCAGACGGCTCTTCCCCTTTCAAGTTTTGGGTCTCAAAGCTGGATACATGGCCAGAGCTAAGCCAGTATGCATTGGAGGTGCTGTCTTGCCCTGCGGCCAGTGTATTATCGGAACGTGTCTTTAGTGCTGCAGGTGGTGTACTAACTGACCGTCGCATGCGACTATCCTCCGATAACGTTGACCGGCTTACTTTCCTGAAAATGAACAAGGCCTGGATCTCGCCGGAATTTGCCACTCCTCCTCCTGATTGAATAATTAGGTCACTGTATACGTTATCCAGGTCTCCTGTTGTGTTCATCTTTCTACCACCTGAACTTAAATTCCTGGGCTCCAACACCGCCAGTTGAGGCTCAGACGTGCCGTCTGCACAGTCAAAACATACGACCCAGTGTTATTGGGTTTCAGTAACGTCAGCTGATCCCCAGCTGTGTAGCCGGCAATGTGTCATGCGACCGCCACGCTGACACAACAACTGAAATGTAAGGGAATCTGTCCCCCCCCCCCCAAGGCGTTTGTTACTGAAAGAGCCACCTTGTGCAGCAGTAATGCTGCCCAAGGAAAAGGTAGCTATTTTTGTTTAGCTCCTTGCACACGCAGAACTTAACACTTATAAAATGTGTCCACTGATACCGTAAAACCGTCCCGGAGGTGGGACTTTACTTCGTAATGTGACGCAGCCCAGCCGTCATTCCTACCCCCCCGGCGCCGCGCACCGGCTCCTCAGCGTTGTTTTATTCCGTCCTGGAGCCTGCGCTGTTATGTTATCCCGTGGCCAGGCACACTTAGCGCTGCCCGTCTTCTGGCATCATTTGGTGTCTGGATGGCTGCGCCTGTGCGGCCGCGCTGGCAGAGAGCCCGCCTCGCAGTGTCTTCTGATTTAATCCCACTGGGGGCCTGGGATCCATGGACATGCGCAGTGCATATCTGAACCTCCACCTCTCACTCATTTCCCTATGGCTTCTTCAGACTGTTCGGTGTCAGCTGGTCCCTAACAGCATGCCACGGCCGTGACACCGCACAGTCTGAAGAAGCCATAGGGAGATGAGTGAGAGGTGGAGGTTCAGATATGCACTGCGCATGTCCATGGATCCCAGGCCCCCAGTGGGATTAAATCAGAAGACACTGCGAGGCGGGCTCTCTGCCAGCGCGGCCGCACAGGCGCAGCCATCCAGACACCAAATGATGCCAGAAGACGGGCAGCGCTAAGTGTGCCTGGCCACGGGATAACATAACAGCGCAGGCTCCTTGACGGAATAAAACAACGCTGAGGAGCCGGTGCGCGGCGCCGGGGGGGTAGGAATGACGGCTGGGCTGCGTCACATTACGAAGGAAAGTCCCACCTCCGGGACGGTTTTACGGTTGCAGGGGACACATTTTATAAGTGTTTAGTTCTGTGTTTGCAAGGAGCATGATGAAAAGAGCCACCTTTTCCTTTTGCATCTTTTGTGCTGCACAAGCTGGCTCTTTCAGCTACAAACGCCTTGGGGGGGGGTTAAAGGTTCCCTTTCGACTTTCTCAGGCTTCGGCCTACATTGTGTTCCTCTGCTTTTCCACCTGTCCCTGGGCTCCAACACCGCCAGTTGCCGTCCAGAAGTGCTGTACGCACAGTCAACAGTCCCTCCTCTGTTATTGGGGTTCAGTAACGTCAGCTGTTCCCCTGCTGTGTGTGTGGCAATCCCTCCTACCTCCTCCAACCTCCTCCTCCTCCACCCGTCCCTGGGCTCCAACACCGCCAGTTGCCGTCCAGAAGTGCTGTACGCACAGTCAACAGTCCCTCCTCTGTTATTGGGGTTCAGTAACGTCAGCTGTTCCCCTGCTGTGTGTGTGGCAATCCCTCCTACCTCCTCCTACCTCCTCCAACCTCCTCCTCCTCCACCTGCCCCTGGGCTCCAACACCGCCAGTTGCCGTCCAGAAGTGCTGTACGCACAGTCAACAGTCCCTCCTCTGTTATTGGGGTTCAGTAACGTCAGCTGTTCCCCTGCTGTGTGTGTGGCAATCCCTCCTACCTCCTCCAACCTCCTCCTCCTCCACCCGTCCCTGGGCTCCAACACCGCCAGTTGCCGTCCAGAAGTGCTGTACGCACAGTCAACAGTCCCTCCTCTGTTATTGGGGTTCAGTAACGTCAGCTGTTCCCCTGCTGTGTGTGTGGCAATCCCTCCTACCTCCTCCAACCTCCTCCTCCTCCACCCGTCCCTGGGCTCCAACACCGCCAGTTGCCGTCCAGAAGTGCTGTACGCACAGTCAACAGTCCCTCCTCTGTTATTGGGGTTCAGTAACGTCAGCTGTTCCCCTGCTGTGTGTGTGGCAATCCCTCCTACCTCCTCCAACCTCCTCCTCCTCCACCCGTCCCTGGGCTCCAACACCGCCAGTTGCCGTCCAGAAGTGCTGTACGCACAGTCAACAGTCCCTCCTCTGTTATTGGGGTTCAGTAACGTCAGCTGTTCCCCTGCTGTGTGTGTGGCAATCCCTCCTACCTCCTCCAACCTCCTCCTCCTCCACCCGTCCCTGGGCTCCAACACCGCCAGTTGCCGTCCAGAAGTGCTGTACGCACAGTCAACAGTCCCTCCTCTGTTATTGGGGTTCAGTAACGTCAGCTGTTCCCCTGCTGTGTGTGTGGCAATCCCTCCTACCTCCTCCTACCTCCTCCAACCTCCTCCTCCTCCACCTGCCCCTGGGCTCCAACACCGCCAGTTGCCGTCCAGAAGTGCTGTACGCACAGTCAACAGTCCCTCCTCTGTTATTGGGGTTCAGTAACGTCAGCTGTTCCCCTGCTGTGTGTGTGGCAATCCCTCCTACCTCCTCCTACCTCCTCCAACCTCCTCCTCCTCCACCTGCCCCTGGGCTCCAACACCGCCAGTTGCCGTCCAGAAGTGCTGTACGCACAGTCAACAGTCCCTCCTCTGTTATTGGGGTTCAGTAACGTCAGCTGTTCCCCTGCTGTGTGTGTGGCAATCCCTCCTACCTCCTCCTACCTCCTCCAACCTCCTCCTCCTCCACCCGTCCCTGGGCTCCAACACCGCCAGTTGCCGTCCAGAAGTGCTGTACGCACAGTCAACAGTCCCTCCTCTGTTATTGGGGTTCAGTAACGTCAGCTGTTCCCCTGCTGTGTGTGTGGCAATCCCTCCTACCTCCTCCAACCTCCTCCTCCTCCACCCGTCCCTGGGCTCCAACACCGCCAGTTGCCGTCCAGAAGTGCTGTACGCACAGTCAACAGTCCCTCCTCTGTTATTGGGGTTCAGTAACGTCAGCTGTTCCCCTGCTGTGTGTGTGGCAATCCCTCCTACCTCCTCCAACCTCCTCCTCCTCCACCCGTCCCTGGGCTCCAACACCGCCAGTTGCCGTCCAGAAGTGCTGTACGCACAGTCAACAGTCCCTCCTCTGTTATTGGGGTTCAGTAACGTCAGCTGTTCCCCTGCTGTGTGTGTGGCAATCCCTCCTACCTCCTCCTACCTCCTCCAACCTCCTCCTCCTCCACCTGCCCCTGGGCTCCAACACCGCCAGTTGCCGTCCAGAAGTGCTGTACGCACAGTCAACAGTCCCTCCTCTGTTATTGGGGTTCAGTAACGTCAGCTGTTCCCCTGCTGTGTGTGTGGCAATCCCTCCTACCTCCTCCAACCTCCTCCTCCTCCACCCGTCCCTGGGCTCCAACACCGCCAGTTGCCGTCCAGAAGTGCTGTACGCACAGTCAACAGTCCCTCCTCTGTTATTGGGGTTCAGTAACGTCAGCTGTTCCCCTGCTGTGTGTGTGGCAATCCCTCCTACCTCCTCCAACCTCCTCCTCCTCCACCCGTCCCTGGGCTCCAACACCGCCAGTTGCCGTCCAGAAGTGCTGTACGCACAGTCAACAGTCCCTCCTCTGTTATTGGGGTTCAGTAACGTCAGCTGTTCCCCTGCTGTGTGTGTGGCAATCCCTCCTACCTCCTCCAACCTCCTCCTCCTCCACCCGTCCCTGGGCTCCAACACCGCCAGTTGCCGTCCAGAAGTGCTGTACGCACAGTCAACAGTCCCTCCTCTGTTATTGGGGTTCAGTAACGTCAGCTGTTCCCCTGCTGTGTGTGTGGCAATCCCTCCTACCTCCTCCAACCTCCTCCTCCTCCACCTGCCCCTGGGCTCCAACACCGCCAGTTGCCGTCCAGAAGTGCTGTACGCACAGTCAACAGTCCCTCCTCTGTTATTGGGGTTCAGTAACGTCAGCTGTTCCCCTGCTGTGTGTGTGGCAATCCCTCCTACCTCCTCCTACCTCCTCCAACCTCCTCCTCCTCCACCTGCCCCTGGGCTCCAACACCGCCAGTTGCCGTCCAGAAGTGCTGTACGCACAGTCAACAGTCCCTCCTCTGTTATTGGGGTTCAGTAACGTCAGCTGTTCCCCTGCTGTGTGTGTGGCAATCCCTCCTACCTCCTCCTACCTCCTCCAACCTCCTCCTCCTCCACCCGTCCCTGGGCTCCAACACCGCCAGTTGCCGTCCAGAAGTGCTGTACGCACAGTCAACAGTCCCTCCTCTGTTATTGGGGTTCAGTAACGTCAGCTGTTCCCCTGCTGTGTGTGTGGCAATCCCTCCTACCTCCTCCAACCTCCTCCTCCTCCACCCGTCCCTGGGCTCCAACACCGCCAGTTGCCGTCCAGAAGTGCTGTACGCACAGAGCCAAACACCTCGCCAATGTGTTAGTGGGGTTCAGCACCGCCAGCTGTTCCCCTGCTGTGTATACGGCAACGTGTACTGCGACCGCCACGCAGGCACAACAAGTTAAATGTAAGGGAACCTGACCCCCCCCCCCCCCAGGCGTTTGTTACTGAAGGAGCCACCTTGTGCAGCAGTAATGATGCAAAGGGAAAAAGTGCCTCTTTTCGTGATGCTCCTTGCACATGCTGAACCAAACACTTATGAAATGTGTCCCCACACAGCGTTAAACCGTCCGGTAGGTGGAACTTTCCTTTGTCGTGTGACGCAGCACAGCCATCATTTTTACCCCCTTGGCGCCGTGCGCCGCCTCCTCAGCGTTGTTTTAATCTGTCCCGGAGCCTGCGCTGTTAGGTTAGCCCTTGGCCATGCACACATTTTGCGCTGCCCGTCTTCTGACATCATTTGGTGTCAGGCTGGCTGCGCCTGTGCGGGTGCGCTGGCCGAGATCCCGCCTCGCAGTGTCGTCTAATGTAATCCCACCGCGGGCCTGTGATCCGTGCCCGTGCGCAGTGCATATCCTCTCCTCTCACTCCCCTCCCTACGGCTTCTTCAGACTGTGCGATGTCAGCTGGTCCCTAATAGCATGCCACGGCCGTGACACCGCACAGTCTGAAAAAGCCGTAGGGAGGGGAGTGAGAGGAGAGGATATGCACTGCGCACGGGCACGGATCACAGGCCCGCGGTGGGATTACATTAGACGACACTGCGAGGCGGGATCTCGGCCAGCGCACCCGCACAGGCGCAGCCAGCCTGACACCAAATGATGTCAGAAGACGGGCAGCGCAAAATGTGTGCATGGCCAAGGGCTAACCTAACAGCGCAGGCTCCGGGACAGATTAAAACAACGCTGAGGAGGCGGCGCACGGCGCCAAGGGGGTAAAAATGATGGCTGTGCTGCGTCACACGACAAAGGAAAGTTCCACCTACCGGACGGTTTAACGCTGTGAGGGGACACATTTCATAACTGTTAGGTTCCGCATGTGCAAGGACCATAATTAAAAGAGCTAAGTTTACCTTTTCCAGCATTAGTGCTGTACACAATGGCTCTTTCAGCTACAAACGCCTGGGGGGGGGGGGTGAAAGGTTTCCTTTCAACTTGCTCGAGTGCAGGCTTCGGCCTACACTCCGCTCCCCCTGCTCCTCCTGCTGACCCTGGGCTCCAACACCGCCAGTTGGGGCCCGGTACTGCTAGCTGCACAGAGAAAAACACCTCGCCAATGTGTCAGTGGGGTCCAGCACCGCCAGCTGTTCCCCTGCTGTGTAGCCGGCAACGTGTCCTGCAAAAGTCACGCAGACACAAGAACTGAAATTGAAGGGAACCTGTCCCCCCTCCCCCAGGCGTTTTTACGTTATCCAGCCACCTTGTACAGCGGTAATGCTGCATGTGTGCAAGGTGGCTCAGAAACGTATTCTCCTCGCACATGTGGAACTGAAAACACGTCTGCAATGTGTCCTCTGTGTGACCATTTAACCGTCCCGGTGGTGTGACTTTCCTTTGTAATGACACGCTGCAACCCCCTTGGTAGCGCTGCCCGTCTTCTGGCATCATGGTTTGGCTGCCTGCGCCTCTGCGGCCGCCCTGACCCACACAACGCCCCTCGGTGTCTTATTTATTGGGACTGCGAGGGTGTGATTGATGGGCAGGATCAGTGCATCAGTTCGCCTGTCCCTCCTCTCCTTCCGCCTTCTTCGGACTGTGCGGCTTCATGGCCGTGGCATGCGATAAGGGATCAGATGACGCCGCACAGTCTGAAGCGGGTGTAAGGACCCGAGTGTGAGAGGCGAACATATGTGCTGCGCCAGGCCCTGAATCCCAGCCCCGCAGTGTTTTAACAATGTTAAGACACTGCGGGGCTGTGATTCATGGGCATCGCGAACCGCACCGGCCGACATTACATGATGCCAGAAGATGGGCAGCGCTAACGGCGCTAGGCCAGGGGATAACACGACAGCGCAGACTCCTGTACAGCAAATAACAACGCTCGGGAGGCTGCACCCAGCACCAAGGTGGGATTCTTGACACCTGTGCTGCGTCTCATTACAAAGGGAACTCTCGCCTCCATTACACAGTTTGACTGTCTAAAGGGCTGAATGTTATACGTGTTCCATTCAGCGTGTGCAAGGAGAAAAATTACAAGAGCAACCTTTGACTTGCGCAGCACTGCTGCTGCATAAGCTGTGGCTCTTCTACTTTGTAACCCCTGAGGGGGGGTTAAAGGTGACTTTTGAAATCGGTTCAATTAGGCTTCGGCCTACACTCTGCTCCACCTGCAGAGCCCGGGCTCCAACAACGCTAGTTGCTGTCCGGAAGTGCTGGCTGCACAGAGCCAAACACCTCGCCAATGTGTCAGTGGGGTCCAGCACCGCCAGCTGTTCCCCTGCTGTGTAGCCGGCAACGTGTCCTGCAAAAGTCACGCAGACACAACACACCCAAAGCTGCCGCCTGTGCAGGCTTCGGCCTACACTCCCCTCCCCCTGCTCCTCCTCCTCCTGCTCCTCCTCCTGCTGTCCCTGGGCTCTAACACACCGCCAGTTTTTGCCCAGATGTGCTAGCTGCACAGAGAAAAACACCAGCCAATGTGTCAGTGGGGTCCAGCACCGCCAGCTGTTCCCCTGCTGTGCAGCCGGCAACGTGTCCTGCAAAAGCCACGCAGACACAAGAACTGAAATTGAAGGGAACCTGTCCCCCCTCCCCCAGGCGTTTTTACGTTATCCAGCCACCTTGTACAGCGGTAATGCTGCATGTGTGCAAGGTGGCTCAGAAACGTATTCTCCTCGCACATGTGGAACTGAAAACACGTCTGCAATGTGTCCTCTGTGTGACCATTTAACCGTCCCGGTGGTGTGACTTTCCTTTGTAATGACACGCTGCAACCCCCTTGGTAGCGCTGCCCGTCTTCTGGCATCATGGTTTGGCTGCCTGCGCCTCTGCGGCCGCCCTGACCCACACAACGCCCCTCGGTGTCTTATTTATTGGGACTGCGAGGGTGTGATTGATGGGCAGGATCAGTGCATCAGTTCGCCTGTCCCTCCTCTCCTTCCGCCTTCTTCGGACTGTGCGGCTTCATGGCCGTGGCATGCGATAAGGGATCAGATGACGCCGCATAGTCTGAAGCGGGTGTAAGAACCCAAGCGAGAGGCGAACATATGTGCTGCGCCAGGCCATGAATCCCAGCCCCGCAGTGTTTAAACTATGTCAATACACTGCGGGGCTGTGATTCATGGGCATCGCGAACCGCACCGGCCGACATTACATGATGCCAGAAGATGGGCAGCGCTAACGGCGCTAGGCCAGGGGATAACACGACAGCGCAGACTCCTGTACAGCAAATAACAACGCTCGGGAGGCTGCACCCAGCACCAAGGTGGGATTCTTGACACCTGTGCTGCGTCTCATTACAAAGGGAACTCTCGCCTCCATTACACAGTTTGACTGTCTAAAGGGCTGAATGTTATACGTGTTCCATTCAGCGTGTGCAAGGAGAAAAATTACAAGAGCAACCTTTGACTTGCGCAGCACTGCTGCTGCATAAGCTGTGGCTCTTCTACTTTGTAACCCCTGAGGGGGGGTTAAAGGTGACTTTTGAAATCGGTTCAATTAGGCTTCGGCCTACACTCTGCTCCACCTGCAGAGCCCGGGCTCCAACAACGCTAGTTGCTGTCCGGAAGTGCTGGCTGCACAGAGCCAAACACCTCGCCAATGTGTCAGTGGGGTCCAGCACCGCCAGCTGTTCCCCTGCTGTGTAGCCGGCAACGTGTCCTGCAAAAGTCACGCAGACACAACACACCCAAAGCTGCCGCCTGTGCAGGCTTCGGCCTACACTCCCCTCCCCCTGCTCCTCCTCCTCCTGCTCCTCCTCCTGCTGTCCCTGGGCTCTAACACACCGCCAGTTTTTGCCCAGATGTGCTAGCTGCACAGAGAAAAACACCAGCCAATGTGTCAGTGGGGTCCAGCACCGCCAGCTGTTCCCCTGCTGTGCAGCCGGCAACGTGTCCTGCAAAAGCCACGCAGACACAAGAACTGAAATTGAAGGGAACCTGTCCCCCCTCCCCCAGGCGTTTTTACGTTATCCAGCCACCTTGTACAGCGGTAATGCTGCATGTGTGCAAGGTGGCTCAGAAACGTATTCTCCTCGCACATGTGGAACTGAAAACACGTCTGCAATGTGTCCTCTGTGTGACCATTTAACCGTCCCGGTGGTGTGACTTTCCTTTGTAATGACACGCTGCAACCCCCTTGGTAGCGCTGCCCGTCTTCTGGCATCATGGTTTGGCTGCCTGCGCCTCTGCGGCCGCCCTGACCCACACAACGCCCCTCGGTGTCTTATTTATTGGGACTGCGAGGGTGTGATTGATGGGCAGGATCAGTGCATCAGTTCGCCTGTCCCTCCTCTCCTTCCGCCTTCTTCGGACTGTGCGGCTTCATGGCCGTGGCATGCGATAAGGGATCAGATGACGCCGCATAGTCTGAAGCGGGTGTAAGAACCCAAGCGAGAGGCGAACATATGTACTGCGCCAGGCCATGAATCCCAGCCCCGCAGTGTTTAAACTATGTCAATACACTGCGGGGCTGTGATTCATGGGCATCGCGAACCGCACCGGCCGACATTACATGATGCCAGAAGATGGGCAGCGCTAACGGCGCTAGGCCAGGGGATAACACGACAGCGCAGACTCCTGTACAGCAAATAACAACGCTCGGGAGGCTGCACCCAGCACCAAGGTGGGATTCTTGACACCTGTGCTGCGTCTCATTACAAAGGGAACTCTCGCCTCCATTACACAGTTTGACTGTCTAAAGGGCTGAATGTTATACGTGTTCCATTCAGCGTGTGCAAGGAGAAAAATTACAAGAGCAACCTTTGACTTGCGCAGCACTGCTGCTGCATAAGCTGTGGCTCTTCTACTTTGTAACCCCTGAGGGGGGGTTAAAGGTGACTTTTGAAATCGGTTCAATTAGGCTTCGGCCTACACTCTGCTCCACCTGCAGAGCCCGGGCTCCAACAACGCTAGTTGCTGTCCGGAAGTGCTGGCTGCACAGAGCCAAACACCTCGCCAATGTGTCAGTGGGGTCCAGCACCGCCAGCTGTTCCCCTGCTGTGTAGCCGGCAACGTGTCCTGCAAAAGTCACGCAGACACAACACACCCAAAGCTGCCGCCTGTGCAGGCTTCGGCCTACACTCCCCTCCCCCTGCTCCTCCTCCTCCTGCTCCTCCTCCTGCTGTCCCTGGGCTCTAACACACCGCCAGTTTTTGCCCAGATGTGCTAGCTGCACAGAGAAAAACACCAGCCAATGTGTCAGTGGGGTCCAGCACCGCCAGCTGTTCCCCTGCTGTGCAGCCGGCAACGTGTCCTGCAAAAGCCACGCAGACACAAGAACTGAAATTGAAGGGAACCTGTCCCCCCTCCCCCAGGCGTTTTTACGTTATCCAGCCACCTTGTACAGCGGTAATGCTGCATGTGTGCAAGGTGGCTCAGAAACGTATTCTCCTCGCACATGTGGAACTGAAAACACGTCTGCAATGTGTCCTCTGTGTGACCATTTAACCGTCCCGGTGGTGTGACTTTCCTTTGTAATGACACGCTGCAACCCCCTTGGTAGCGCTGCCCGTCTTCTGGCATCATGGTTTGGCTGCCTGCGCCTCTGCGGCCGCCCTGACCCACACAACGCCCCTCGGTGTCTTATTTATTGGGACTGCGAGGGTGTGATTGATGGGCAGGATCAGTGCATCAGTTCGCCTGTCCCTCCTCTCCTTCCGCCTTCTTCGGACTGTGCGGCTTCATGGCCGTGGCATGCGATAAGGGATCAGATGACGCCGCATAGTCTGAAGCGGGTGTAAGAACCCAAGCGAGAGGCGAACATATGTACTGCGCCAGGCCATGAATCCCAGCCCCGCAGTGTTTAAACTATGTCAATACACTGCGGGGCTGTGATTCATGGGCATCGCGAACCGCACCGGCCGACATTACATGATGCCAGAAGATGGGCAGCGCTAACGGCGCTAGGCCAGGGGATAACACGACAGCGCAGACTCCTGTACAGCAAATAACAACGCTCGGGAGGCTGCACCCAGCACCAAGGTGGGATTCTTGACACCTGTGCTGCGTCTCATTACAAAGGGAACTCTCGCCTCCATTACACAGTTTGACTGTCTAAAGGGCTGAATGTTATACGTGTTCCATTCAGCGTGTGCAAGGAGAAAAATTACAAGAGCAACCTTTGACTTGCGCAGCACTGCTGCTGCATAAGCTGTGGCTCTTCTACTTTGTAACCCCTGAGGGGGGGTTAAAGGTGACTTTTGAAATCGGTTCAATTAGGCTTCGGCCTACACTCTGCTCCACCTGCAGAGCCCGGGCTCCAACAACGCTAGTTGCTGTCCGGAAGTGCTGGCTGCACAGAGCCAAACACCTCGCCAATGTGTCAGTGGGGTCCAGCACCGCCAGCTGTTCCCCTGCTGTGTAGCCGGCAACGTGTCCTGCAAAAGTCACGCAGACACAACACACCCAAAGCTGCCGCCTGTGCAGGCTTCGGCCTACACTCCCCTCCCCCTGCTCCTCCTCCTCCTGCTCCTCCTCCTGCTGTCCCTGGGCTCTAACACACCGCCAGTTTTTGCCCAGATGTGCTAGCTGCACAGAGAAAAACACCAGCCAATGTGTCAGTGGGGTCCAGCACCGCCAGCTGTTCCCCTGCTGTGCAGCCGGCAACGTGTCCTGCAAAAGCCACGCAGACACAAGAACTGAAATTGAAGGGAACCTGTCCCCCCTCCCCCAGGCGTTTTTACGTTATCCAGCCACCTTGTACAGCGGTAATGCTGCATGTGTGCAAGGTGGCTCAGAAACGTATTCTCCTCGCACATGTGGAACTGAAAACACGTCTGCAATGTGTCCTCTGTGTGACCATTTAACCGTCCCGGTGGTGTGACTTTCCTTTGTAATGACACGCTGCAACCCCCTTGGTAGCGCTGCCCGTCTTCTGGCATCATGGTTTGGCTGCCTGCGCCTCTGCGGCCGCCCTGACCCACACAACGCCCCTCGGTGTCTTATTTATTGGGACTGCGAGGGTGTGATTGATGGGCAGGATCAGTGCATCAGTTCGCCTGTCCCTCCTCTCCTTCCGCCTTCTTCGGACTGTGCGGCTTCATGGCCGTGGCATGCGATAAGGGATCAGATGACGCCGCACAGTCTGAAGCGGGTGTAAGGACCCGAGTGTGAGAGGCGAACATATGTGCTGCGCCAGGCCCTGAATCCCAGCCCCGCAGTGTTTTAACAATGTTAAGACACTGCGGGGCTGTGATTCATGGGCATCGCGAACCGCACCGGCCGACATTACATGATGCCAGAAGATGGGCAGCGCTAACGGCGCTAGGCCAGGGGATAACACGACAGCGCAGACTCCTGTACAGCAAATAACAACGCTCGGGAGGCTGCACCCAGCACCAAGGTGGGATTCTTGACACCTGTGCTGCGTCTCATTACAAAGGGAACTCTCGCCTCCATTACACAGTTTGACTGTCTAAAGGGCTGAATGTTATACGTGTTCCATTCAGCGTGTGCAAGGAGAAAAATTACAAGAGCAACCTTTGACTTGCGCAGCACTGCTGCTGCATAAGCTGTGGCTCTTCTACTTTGTAACCCCTGAGGGGGGGTTAAAGGTGACTTTTGAAATCGGTTCAATTAGGCTTCGGCCTACACTCTGCTCCACCTGCAGAGCCCGGGCTCCAACAACGCTAGTTGCTGTCCGGAAGTGCTGGCTGCACAGAGCCAAACACCTCGCCAATGTGTCAGTGGGGTCCAGCACCGCCAGCTGTTCCCCTGCTGTGTAGCCGGCAACGTGTCCTGCAAAAGTCACGCAGACACAACACACCCAAAGCTGCCGCCTGTGCAGGCTTCGGCCTACACTCCCCTCCCCCTGCTCCTCCTCCTCCTGCTCCTCCTCCTGCTGTCCCTGGGCTCTAACACACCGCCAGTTTTTGCCCAGATGTGCTAGCTGCACAGAGAAAAACACCAGCCAATGTGTCAGTGGGGTCCAGCACCGCCAGCTGTTCCCCTGCTGTGCAGCCGGCAACGTGTCCTGCAAAAGCCACGCAGACACAAGAACTGAAATTGAAGGGAACCTGTCCCCCCTCCCCCAGGCGTTTTTACGTTATCCAGCCACCTTGTACAGCGGTAATGCTGCATGTGTGCAAGGTGGCTCAGAAACGTATTCTCCTCGCACATGTGGAACTGAAAACACGTCTGCAATGTGTCCTCTGTGTGACCATTTAACCGTCCCGGTGGTGTGACTTTCCTTTGTAATGACACGCTGCAACCCCCTTGGTAGCGCTGCCCGTCTTCTGGCATCATGGTTTGGCTGCCTGCGCCTCTGCGGCCGCCCTGACCCACACAACGCCCCTCGGTGTCTTATTTATTGGGACTGCGAGGGTGTGATTGATGGGCAGGATCAGTGCATCAGTTCGCCTGTCCCTCCTCTCCTTCCGCCTTCTTCGGACTGTGCGGCTTCATGGCCGTGGCATGCGATAAGGGATCAGATGACGCCGCATAGTCTGAAGCGGGTGTAAGAACCCAAGCGAGAGGCGAACATATGTACTGCGCCAGGCCATGAATCCCAGCCCCGCAGTGTTTAAACTATGTCAATACACTGCGGGGCTGTGATTCATGGGCATCGCGAACCGCACCGGCCAACATTAAATGAGGTCAGAAGATGGGCAGCGCTAACGGCGCTAGGCCAGGGGATAACACGACAGCGCAGACTCCTGTACAGCAAATAACAACGCTCAGGAGGCTGCACCCAGCACCAAGGTGGGATTCTTGACATCTGTGCTGCGTCTCATTACAAAGGGAACTCGCGCCTCCAACACAGTTTGACTGTATAAAGGGCTAAATGTTATACGTGTTTCATTCAGCGTGTGCAAGGAGCGAAATTAAAAGAGCAACCTTTGACTTGTGCAGCACTACTGCTGCATAAGCTGTGGCTCTTCTACTTTCTAACCCCTGAGGGGGGGTTAAAGGTTACCTTTGAAATTGGTTCAAGTAGGCTTCGGCCTACACTCTGCTCCCCCTGCAGAGCCCGGGCTACAACACCGCTCGTTGCTGTCCGGAAGTGCTGGCTGCACAGAGCCAAACACCTCGCCAATGTGTCAGTGGGGTCCAGCACCGCCAGCTGTTCCCCTGCTGTGCAGCCGGCAACGTGTCCTGCAAAAGCCACGCAGACACTTGCTCTTGTACCTTCTGCTCCACATCCTGGTTCCAGTACCGTCAGCTGGTTCCGGGCAGAGCCTTTGGCTTAGGTGCCTCCCTCTGGGTATCC
The DNA here is from genome assembly GCF_051348905.1 of Ranitomeya variabilis. Taxonomy (NCBI): domain Eukaryota; kingdom Metazoa; phylum Chordata; class Amphibia; order Anura; family Dendrobatidae; genus Ranitomeya; species Ranitomeya variabilis. The sequence goes on from NC_135232.1 coordinate 278,818,696, forward strand.
GAGTTCCACCAACGTCAGGTGGTCCTTGGTAGTGCTTTCAGGCACGGGTACCTCCTGCTTAGTAACCGGGTTCCAGTAACGTCAGCTGGTCCTCGGTAGTTCCATTGGCTCTTGGACCTTCGGCTACCCATCCGGGTTCCAGCACCGTCAGCTGGTTCTCGGCAGTGTCTTTTGCTCTTGTACCTTCTGCTCCCCATCCTGGTTCCAGTACCGTCAGCTGGTTCCGGGCAGAGCCTTTGGCTTAGGTGCCTCCCTCTGGGTATCCGAGTTCCACCAACGTCAGGTGGTCCTTGGTAGTGCTTTCAGGCACGGGTACCTCCTGCTTAGTAACCGGGTTCCAGTAACGTCAGCTGGTCCTCGGTAGTTCCATTGGCTCTTGGACCTTCGGGTAGCCATCCGAGTTCCAGTTCCATCAGCTGGTTCTCGGCATTTTCTCAGCCTTCTTGTACCTTCTGCTACATTTCCAAGTTCAAGAGACTAAACACGATGACCCGGAAGAACACCCCTAAGATGACGACGACACCAGAGACGACAACCACCGTGATGACGACGACCCTGGAGACGATGACCCTGAAGACCACCCCGATGACGACGACCCCGGAGACCACCCCGATGACGACGACCCCGGAGACGACGACCCTGGAGACGACGACGACCTGGAAGACCGAGAAGCAGAAGAACAAGAGGCTGCAGAACAAAGAGCAGAAGGACATTAAGCATAACACAAAATATCAGAGCAAAAAAATATTATGTAAATTATAAGCAGAAGAAGACTAAGCAGTGTATGGGGGTGAGTCCGTTCCTCCTCGTGGTGCCCCTGGATAAAGCCTGATGCTGCAGGCCAAACTGAACGCGGACAAATGTAACTGGTTTGTGACAGGCAGAACGGAAGGTGTAATCTTCAAACTTTTATAGATAACAACTACGGGAATGCCTGTCACAAATAAGAATATGATGAAGAAGTTGAATATGATGAAGATAATAGTAAAATAAAAAGAATATGAACAATGTAACCCAAAAAATAATAGGTAGAAGATGAAGAAGAAGATGAATAAGGTGAAGAAGTTGATGTCAAAGAAGCTGATGATGAGGATAATTAAGAAGAAAGCGTGGGAGAAGTAAAAAAGAAGGTGAAGGGCGTGGAAGTAGTGAAACATCAATATCTGACATAAAAAAAAATAAAAATAACATAGTCAAATTCTTTCTAACGCCGAACTTCATAAAAAAAAATTAAAAATCCTGCTATTCTATTACATTGGGCTAAACCTCTGTCCCTTTAATATCTCCGCCACGTCCCCCAATACATCCTACATTATTCTTAGTTGTTTTCCTTCATGTAGAATGAACCTACAAGTTTATAAAGGGTTTATTTTAATTCCGATATTTTCGTCCCATTGACTTGCATTGGGATCGGGTATCGGTATCGGATTGGATCCGATATTTTGACGGTATCGGCCGATACTTTCCGATACCGATACTTTCCGATATCGGAAAGTATCGCTCAACACTAGTAGGGACCGCAGACAGGCTTCAAAGGCCTAACATAAGAAAATGGGCTGGCTGTAGGCACTTTATAATTGGTTCCAGGGGTACACGGGCAGCAGTGGTCTGGCCAGTGGAGGACTAGTGGAAGGAGGGACCGCAGACAGGCTTCAAAGGCCTAACATAAAAAAACGGGCTGGCTGTAGGCACTTTATAATTGGTTCCAGGGGTACACGGGCAGCAGTGGTCTGGTCAGTGGAGGACTAGTGGAAGGAGGGACCGCAGACAGGCTTCAAAGGCCTAACATAAAAAAATGGGCTGGCTGTAGGCACTTTATAATTGGTTCCAGGGGTACACGGGCAGCAGTGGTCTGGTCAGTGGAGGACTAGTGGAAGGAGGGACCGCAGACAGGCTTCAAAGGCCTAACATAAAAAAATGGGCTGGCTGTAGGCACTTTATAATTGGTTCCAGGGGTACACGGGCAGCAGTGGTCTGGCCAGTGGAGGACTAGTGGAAGGAGGGACCGCAGACAGGCTTCAAAGGCCTAACATAAAAAAATGGGCTGGCTGTAGGCACTTTATAATTGGTTCCAGGGGTACACGGGCAGCAGTGGTCTGGCCAGTGGAGGACTAGTGGAAGGAGGGACCGCAGACAGGCTTCAAAGGCCTAACATAAAAAAATGGGCTGGCTGTAGGCACTTTATAATTGGTTCCAGGGGTACACGGGCAGCAGTGGTCTGGTCAGTGGAGGACTAGTGGAAGGAGGGACCGCAGACAGGCTTCAAAGGCCTAACATAAAAAAATGGGCTGGCTGTAGGCACTTTATAATTGGTTCCAGGGGTACACGGGCAGCAGTGGTCTGGCCAGTGGAGGACTAGTGGAAGGAGGGACCGCAGACAGGCTTCAAAGGCCTAACATAAAAAAATTGGCTGGCTGTAGGCACTTTATAATTGGTTCCAGGGGTACACGGGCAGCAGTGGTCTGGTCAGTGGAGGACTAGTGGAAGGAGGGACCGCAGACAGGCTTCAAAGGCCTAACATAAAAAAATGGGCTGGCTGTAGGCACTTTATAATTGGTTCCAGGGGTACACGGGCAGCAGTGGTCTGGTCAGTGGAGGACTAGTGGAAGGAGGGACCGCAGACAGGCTTCAAAGGCCTAAAATAACAAACAATAGGCTCATGGCAGTTTTACAGCGGTTACATGGATACACGGGCAGGCAGCTGGTGATGAGTGGAGGAGTATTTAAAGTAGGGACCGCAGACAGGCTATCAAAGGCCTAAAATAACAAACAATAGGCTCATGGCAGTTTTACAGCGGTTACATGGATACACGGGCAGGCAGCTTGGTGGTCAGTGGAGGAGTATTTAAAGTAGGGACCGCAGCCAGACTATCAAAGGCCTAAAATAACAAACAATAGGCTCATGGCAGTTTTACATCGGTTACATGGATACACAGGCAGCTTGGTGGTGAGTGGAGGAGTATTTAAAGTAGGGACCGCAGACAGGCTATCAAAGGCCTAAAATAACAAACAATAGGCTCATGGCAGTTTTACAGCGGTTACATGGATACACGGGCAGGCAGCTTGGTGGTCAGTGGAGGAGTATTTAAAGTAGGGACCGCAGACAGGCTATCAAAGGCCTAAAATAACAAACAATAGACTCATGGCAGTTTTACAGCGGTTACATGGATACACGGGCAGGCAGCTTGGTGGTCAGTGGAGGAGTATTTAAAGTAGGGACCGCAGACAGGCTATCAAAGGCCCAAAATAACAAACAATAGGCTCATGGCAGTTTTACAGCGGTTACATGGATACACGGGCAGGCAGCTTGGTGGTGAGTGGAGGAGTATTTAAAGTAGGGACCGCAGACAGGCTATCAAAGGCCTAAAATAACAAACAATAGGCTCATGGCAGCTTTACAGCGGTTACATGGATACACAGGCAGCTTGGTGGTGAGTGGAGGAGTATTTAAAGTAGGGACCGCAGACAGGCTATCAAAGGCCTAAAATAACAAACAATAGGCTCATGGCAGCTTTACAGCGGTTACATGGATACACAGGCAGCTTGGTGGTGAGTGGAGGAGTAGTGCAAGGAGTGTCTGTCCCAGTACTCCCAAAATATAAATAGATGTTAATGTCTCGCAAAACAACCAAAACAAAAAAAAAGGTGGCATACTTAGGTACAGGGGTGGGCTCATCTACTGAGTTTCTGACATAGTAATTTGGCAGTAACTATTTAATGGTGCCAATATAGGACACAGACACAGACTACTTTAAGTTGCATCATAGATGTCTACAAATTTGTATTGTCAGTGCCAGACATTGAATGATGTCAGCGAATAGACTAAAGATTGGTGGAGCTGTGCGACATAATTTTGCACGTGGTAGAGCACATTTTGAGCTGGGGTAGGGGGGAACTCTCTTGAGGCCGGCGGGACCGCCCCAGGGCCCCTCATGTTACAACGGTGTGTCTGACGTTGGGTGCGCACCACCACCGCCAGAGACACTACATTGTACTATGAGGGACCCAGTAGCAATGCCGTCAACCAAAAGCGAGCACACCCACCTCTTCAGACAAACAGCAGTCTCACGGGTGCTTGCGCCAAGTCGCGATACCACGGCCCCGTGTGGGGAGTTTTGCCATTTAGGGACGTGTAAACATGTCGTATGCTGTACAATCAGCTGCAGCAAATTAGACATTAGAAAAGTAATTCACAGGCAAGAGCTTTTCATAGGAAAGCTAGGTGTCGGCCGGGCAAGGTGGGGCAAAAGATTTCGAAATCCAGTTGTGGTTCATTTTAATGAATGTTAGATCGTCAACATTTTGGGTAGCCAGACGAGTCCTTTTTTCGGTTAATATTGAACCTGCAGCACTGAATACTCTTTCTGATAGGACACTTGCTGCCGGGCAAGCAAGCTCCTGCAATGCATATTCTGCCAATTCTGGCCAGGTGTCTAATTTGGAGGCCCAGTAATCAAATGGGAATGACGGTTGAGGGAGAACATCGATAAGGGATGAAAAATAGTTAGTAACCATACTGGACAAATGTTGTCTCCTGTCACTTTCAATTGATGCAGCAGTACCTGTCCTGTCTGCGGTCATAGCAAAATCACTCCACAACCTGGTCAGAAAACCCCTCTGTCCAACGCCACTTCTGATGTGTGCACCCCTAACACTCCTAGTCTGCTGCCCCCTGGAGCTCGTGTGAGAACGATCACGTGCGCTGTGTGCTGGGAATGCCTGAAGCAAACGGTCAACAAGAGTTGATTGTTTGGTTGCTAATATTAGTTCCAAGTTCTCATGTGGCATAATATTTTGCAATTTGCCTTTATAGCGTGGATCAAGGAGGCAGGCCAACCAGTAATCGTCATCGTTCATCATTTTCGTAATGCGTGTGTCCCTTTTTAGGATACGTAAGGCATAATCCGCCATGTGGGCCAAAGTTCCAGTTGTCAAATCTCCGGTTGTGATTGGTTGAGGGGCAGTTGCAGGCAAATCTACGTCACTTGTGTCCCTCAAAAAACCAGAACCCGGCCGTGACACGCAACCAATTTCCTGTGCCCCCGGGAAAGGTTCGGCATTAAAAATATACTCATCCCCATCATCCTCCTCGTCCTCCACCTCCTCTTCGCCCGCTACCTCGTCCTGTACACTGCCCTGACCAGACAATGGCTGACTGTCATCAAGGCTTTCCTCTTCCTCTGGTGCAGACGCCTGCTCCTTTATGTGCGTCAAACTTTGCATCAGCAGACGCATTAGGGGGATGCTCATGCTTATTACGGCGTTGTCTGCACTAACCAGCCGTGTGCATTCCTCAAAACACTGAAGGACTTGACACATGTCTTGTATCTTAGACCACTGCACACCTGACAACTCCATGTCTGCCATCCTACTGCCTGCCCGTGTATCCTCCCACAAATAAATAACAGCACGCCTCTGTTCGCACAGTCTCTGAAGCATGTGCAGTGTTGAGTTCCACCTTGTTGCAACGTCTATGATTAGGCGATGCTGGGGAAGGTTCAAAGACCGCTGATAGGTCTGCATACGGCTGGCGTGTACAGGCGAACGTCGGATATGTGAGCAAAGTGCACGCACTTTGAGGAGCAGGTCGGAGAACCCAGGATAAGTTTTCAATAAGCACTGCACCACCAGGTTTAAGGTGTGAGCCAGGCAAGGAATGTGTTTCAGTTGGGAAAGGGAGATGGCAGCCATGAAATTCCTTCCGTTATCACTCACTACCTTGCCTGCCTCAAGATCTACTGTGCCCAGCCACGACTGCGTTTCTTGTTGCAAGAACTCGGACAGAACTTCCGCGGTGTGTCTGTTGTCGCCCAAGCACTTCATAGCCAATACAGCCTGCTGACGCTTGGCAGTAGCTGGCCCATAATGGGACAACTGGTGTGCAACAGTGTCATCTGCCGATGGAGTGGTTGGCAGACTGCGTTCTGTGGAAGAGCTGTAGCTTCTGCAGGAGGACGAGGAGGAGGAGGAGGAGGGGGTGCGAACGCCTACAGCCAACTGTTTCCTAGACCGTGGGCTAGGCACAACTGTCCCTAAATTGATGTCGCCTGTGGACCCTGCATCCACCACATTCACCCAGTGTGCCGTGATGGACACATAACGTCCCTGGCCATGCCTACTGGTCCATGCATCTGTAGTCAGGTGCACCTTTGTACTCACAGATTGCCTGAGTGCATGGACGATGCGCTGTTTAACATGCTGGTGCAGGGCTGGGATGGCTTTTCTGGAAAATAAGTGTCGACTGGGTAGCTCGTATCGTGGTTCAGCGTACTCCATCAGGGCTTTGAAAGCTTCGCTTTCAACTAACCGGTAGGGCATCATCTCTAACGAGATTAGTCTAGCTATGTGGGCGTTAAAACCCTGTGTACGCGGATGCGAGGATAAGTACTTCCTTTTTCTAACCAGAGTCTCATGTAGGGTGAGCTGGACTGGAGAGCTGGAGATCGTGGAACTTTCGGGTGTGCCGGTGTACATGGCAGACTGAGAGACGGTTGGAGACGGTATTGTTTCCGCCGGTGCCCTAGATGCAATATTTCCTCCTACAAAACTGGTGATTCCCTGACCCTGACTGCTTTTGGCTGGCAAAGAAACCTGCACAGATACTGCCGGTGGTGCGGAAAATGGTGGCCTTACAGTGACGGAAGGGATGTTGCGTTGCTGACTAGCTTCATTGGCCGAGGGTGCTACAACCTTGAGGGACGTTTGGTAGTTAGTCCAGGCTTGAAAATGCATGGTGGTTAAGTGTCTATGCATGCAACTAGTATTTAGACTTTTCAGATTCTGACCTCTGCTTAAGCTAGTTGAACATTTTTGACAGATGACTTTGCGCTGATCAGTTGGATGTTGTTTAAAAAAATGCCAGACTGCACTCTTCCTAGACTCGGATCCCTTTTCAGGGATTGCAGACTGAGCTTTAACCGGATGGCAACGCTGTGCTCCAACAGGTTTTGGCTTTGACACGCGTTTTGGGCCAGATACGGGCCCGGCAGATGGAACCTGTTGCGATGTTGATGCCTGCTGCGGCCCCTCCTCCACCTCCGCTTCTGAACTACTGCCGCCTGCACCCTGTTCCCCCAATGGCTGCCAATCGGGGTCAATAACTGGGTCATCTATTACCTCCTCTTCGAGCTCGTGTGCAACTTCGTCTGTGTCACTGTGTCGGTCGGTGGTATAGCGTTCGTGGCGGGGCAACATAGTCTCATCAGGGTCTGATTGTGGATCTGTACCCTGAGAGGGCAATGTGGTGGTCTGAGTCAAAGGAGCAGCATAGTACTCTGGCTGTGGCTGTGCATCAGTGCACTCCATGTCAGAATATACTTGTAATGGGCATGGCCTGTTAAATGTTTCACTTTCTAAGCCAGGGACGGTATGTGTAAAGAGCTCCATGGAGTGACCCGTTGTGTCGCCTGCTGCATCCTTCTCTCTTGTTGTAGTTTTTGCTGAGGAGGACAAGGAAGCGACTTGTCCCTGACCGTGAACATCCACAAGCGACGCGCTGCTTTTACATTTACCAGTTTCGGAAGAGGAGGCAAAAGAGCTAGAGGCTGAGTCTGCAATGTAAGCCAAAACTTGCTGTTGCTGCTCCGCCTTTAAAAGCGGTTTTCCTACTCCCAGAAAAGAGAGCGTTCGAGGCCTTGTGTAGCCTGACGACGAAACTGGCTCCACAGCTCCAGACTTAGGTGGAATATTTTTATCCCCACGACCACCTGATGCTCCACTACCACTACCATCATTACCAGCTGACAATGAACGCCCACGACGACCTCTTGCACCAGACTTCCTCATTGTTTTAAAATCTTAACCAAAGTAACTTTATTTGTTGCTGTCAAACAACTTACACGGTGAGCTATAACTTCAGTATGATTTCAATATCCCTTAACAGGTTGGTGAGACCACAAGGAAAATCAGGCACAATGTTACACACTCTGTTTTCTGTGGCACAAAATCACAGAGATGACACACACGCAGGACTGTCACTCAAGCACTAATGTCAATATTAATCTCCCACCTAATTTATGTTTTTTTTTTTTTCAGGGAGACTTTAGAAACCAAATAATAAGAAAATAAATAAATAAATAAATAGGCTTTCTATAGCCCACTGAATGAGAGATAGCACACACAGCAGTGGCACACAAGCCCTGACTGAGGCCAATATTTTTCTCCCACTGATTGATGTAGTGTTTTTGTGTTGAGGTAGAATTTAGAACACAAATCACGGGAAAAATAAATAGGCTTTCTATGGCCCACTGAATGAAAGGGAGAGAGGTGGCACACCCAGGAGTCAAGACTGGCACACAAGCTGAAAGGGCAATATTACTCTCCCACTGTTTTTTTATGTATTTTTTGTTTTTTAAGGGAGACTTTAGAAACCCAATAATATTTTTTTAAAAAAATAAATAGGCTTTCTATGGCCCACTGAATGAAAGGGAGAGAGGTGGCACACCCAGGAGTCAAGACTGGCACACAAGCTGAAAGGGCAATATTACTCTCCCACTGTTTTTTGTATGTTTTTTTTTTTTTTTCAGGGAGACTTTAGAAACCAAATAATATTAAAAAAACCAAAAAAAAATAGCCTTTCTATGGCCCACTGAATGAGAGAGAGAGGTGGCACACCCAGGAGTCAAGACTGGCACACAAGCTGAAAGGGCAATATTACTCTCCCACTGTTTTTTTATGTATTTTTTGTTTTTTAAGGGAGACTTTAGAAACCCAATAATATTTAAAAAAAAAAAAAATAGGCTTTCTATGGCCCACTGAATGAGAGGGAGAGAGGTGGCACACCCAGGAGTCAAGACTGGCACACAAGCTGAAAGGGCAATATTACTCTCCCACTGTTTTTTTATGTATTTTTTGTTTTTTAAGGGAGACTTTAGAAACCCAATAATATTTAAAAAAATAAATAAATAGGCTTTCTATGGCCCACTGAATGAAAGGGAGAGAGGTGGCACACCCAGGAGTCAAGACTGGCACACAAGCTGAAAGGGCAATATTACTCTCCCACTGTTTTTTTAGGTTTTTTTTTTTTTTTCAGGGAGACTTTAGAAACCAAATAATATAAAAAAAAAAAAAAAAAAAAAAAAAAAAAATAGGCTTGCTATAGCCCACTGAATGAGAGATAGCACACACAGCAGTGGCACACAAGCCCTGACTGAGGCCAATATTTTTCTCCCACTGATTGATGTAGTGTTTTTGTGTTGAGGTAGAATTTAGAACACAAATCACGGAAAAAATAAATAGGCTTTCTATGGCCCACTGAATGAAAGGGAGAGAGGTGGCACACCCAGGAGTCAAGACTGGCACACAAGCTGAAAGGGCAATATTACTCTCCCACTGTTTTTTTATGTATTTTTTGTTTTTTAAGGGAGACTTTAGAAACCCAATAATATTTTAAAAAAAAAATAAATAGGCTTTCTATGGCCCACTGAATGAGAGGGAGAGAGGTGGCACACCCTGGAGTCAAGACTGGCACACAAGCTGAAAGGGCAATATTACTCTCCCACTGTTTTTTTATGTATTTTTTGTTTTTTAAGGGAGACTTTAGAAACCCAATAATATTTTAAAAAAAAATAAATAGGCTTTCTATGGCCCACTGAATGAGAGGGAGAGAGGTGGCACACCCAGGAGTCAAGACTGGCACACAAGCTGAAAGGGCAATATTACTCTCCCACTGTTTTTTTATGTATTTTTTGTTTTTTAAGGGAGACTTTAGAAACCCAATAATATTTAAAAAAAAAAAAATAGGCTTTCTATGGCCCACTGAATGAGAGGGAGAGAGGTGGCACACCCAGGAGTCAAGACTGGCACACAAGCTGAAAGGGCAATATTACTCTCCCACTGTTTTTTTATGTATTTTTTTGTTTTTTAAGAGAGACTTTAGAAACCCAATAATATTTAAAAAAATAAATAAATAGGCTTTCTATGGCCCACTGAATGAAAGGGAGAGAGGTGGCACACCCAGGAGTCAAGACTGGCACACAAGCTGAAAGGGCAATATTACTCTCCCACTGTTTTTTTAGGTTTTTTTTTTTTTTTCAGGGAGACTTTAGAAACCAAATAATATTAAAAAAAAAAAAAAAAAATAGGCTTGCTATAGCCCACTGAATGAGAGATAGCACACACAGCAGTGGCACACAAGCCCTGACTGAGGCCAATATTTTTCTCCCACTGATTGATGTAGTGTTTTTGTGTTGAGGTAGAATTTAGAACACAAATCACGGAAAAAATAAATAGGCTTTCTATGGCCCACTGAATGAAAGGGAGAGAGGTGGCACACCCAGGAGTCAAGACTGGCACACAAGCTGAAAGGGCAATATTACTCTCCCACTGTTTTTTTATGTATTTTTTGTTTTTTAAGGGAGACTTTAGAAACCCAATAATATTTAAAAAAAAAAATAAATAGGCTTTCTATGGCCCACTGAATGAGAGGGAGAGAGGTGGCACACCCAGGAGTCAAGACTGGCACACAAGCTGAAAGGGCAATATTACTCTCCCACTGTTTTTTTAGGTTTTTTTTTTTTTCCAGGGAGACTTTAGAAACCAAATAATATTAAAAAAAAAAAAAAAAAAATAGGCTTGCTATAGCCCACTGAATGAGAGATAGCACACACAGCAGTGGCACACAAGCCCTGACTGAGGCCAATATTTTTCTCCCACTGATTGATGTAGTGTTTTTGTGTTGAGGTAGATTTTAGAACACAAATCACGGAAAAAATAAATAGGCTTTCTATGGCCCACTCAGTGAGAGATGGCACACACAGGGATGGCACTGTAGCAGAAATGCCAATCTTAATCTCCCACAAAAAAAAAAAAAAAAAAAAAAACTGTCCTACAATTACTATCTCCCTGCAGTAATGTAAGCCAGGTATGGCAGGCAGCAATAGGAGTGGACTGATGCACAAATTAAATAAAAAGTGTGGACAAACAAAAAAGATAGCTGTGCAGAAAGGAAGGAACAAGAGGATATGTGCTTTGAAAAAAGCAGTTGGTTTCCACAGTGGCGTACACACAGCAATACAGCTATCACGGAGCCTTCTAGGGCAGCCCAATGAGCTACAGCGCTGAGGGGAAAAAAAAAAAAATATAGCTTCCACAGTCCCTGCACACCGAAGGTGGTGTTGGACAGTGGAAATCGCTGCAGCACAAGCGGTTTGGTGGTTAGTGGACCCTGCCTAACGCTCTCCCTGCTTCTGACGAAGCGGCAGCAACCTGTCCCTAAGCTCAGATCAGCAGCAGTAAGATGGCGGTCGGCGGGAACGCCCCTTTATAGCCCCTGTGACGCCGCAGACAGCAAGCCAATCACTGCAATGCCCTTCTCTAAGATGGTGGGGACCAGGATCTATGTCATCACGCTGCCCACACTCTGCGTTCACCTTCATTGGCTGAGAAATGGCGCTTTTCGCGTCATTGAAACGCGACTTTGGCGCGAAAGTCGCGTACCGCATGGCCGACAAGCACAGGGGTCGGATCGGGTTTCATGAGACGCCGACTTAGCCAAAAGTCGGCGACTTTTGAAAATGATCGACCCGTTTCGCTCAACCCTACTGATTGGCAATATAAATCTCCCTTTTTAGGTGTGGGACAGTGCAGAAAAATACAGGCCCACTGTTTTACACTACACAGTTTCAGGGGCAGAAAGTGGCTGGAAGATATATATATATAAAAAAAAGGAACTGTACTACAATTACTATCTCCCTACAATAATCTCAGAAAAGTATGGCAGGCAGCAATAAAAGGGACTGCTGCACACAAAAGCGTGGACAAACAAACAAGATAGCTGTGCAGAAAGGAAGGAGCAACAGGATTTGTGCTTTTAAAAAAGCAGTTGGTTTGCACAGCGGCGTACAAACAGCAATGCAGCTATCAGGGAGCCTTCTAGGGCAGCCCAATAAGCTACAGAGCTGATGAAGAAAAATCTAGCCTCCACTGTCCCTGAAAAGAAAAGGTGGTGTTGGACAGTGGGAATCGCTACAGCACAAGCAGTTTGGGGGTTAATGTACCCTGCCTAACGCTATCCCTGCTTCTGACGAAGCGGCAGCAACCCCACGCTATGCTCAGATCGGCAGCAGTAAGATGGCGGTCAGCGTGCACGCCCCTTTATAGCCCCTGTGATGCCGCAGAGGGCAAGCCAATCACTGCCATGCCCTTCTCTAAGATGGTGGGGACCGAGACCTATGTCATCGCGCTGCCCACACTCTGCGTCCACCTTCATTGGCTGAGAAAAGGCGCTGAAGGCGTCATATGAAACGCGACTTTGGCGCGAAGATCGCAGACCGCGTGGCCGACCCCACACTAGGATCGGGTCGGGTTTCACGAAACCCGACTTTGCCAAAAGTCGGCGATTTATGAAAATGACCGATCCGTTTCGCTCAACCCTAAAAGTTACTATGCTGATTGAAACATCATCAACATATCGTTGTCAGACATACCGTAAAGTAAGGATAAGCCGCTCCTCAGCAGAAATAGCTTTGTGCATCCTGGTGTCCTGAAACGTCATCCCAGGGTGCACAATCTCCAACAAAATATCAAACGTAAGAATGTTCATCCGACAATATTGAAAAATCTTGTCCGGATGGCTCCTCAGAGACCAGTATAGGCGAAGAAAATGGCCTTTTGTTATCCTTCGCCTCAAAAGTGGATGGACCCACATCTTCTCCACCTTCTCGGTTCCACAATAACAGGGTATTGCTGCCCAAAATGTCAAGATAAAACCCAATTGTAAAGCACCCGCTCAGTGGTGTTAAATGTCAGTCTGTCTGTCATGTTTGGCACAAAGCAGAACTAACACAAACCAAGCAAGGACTCTTCTGCAAAGTTTGGAGGCTCACACCTGTTGCAGAGGCAATAAGTAGGGGCCTGGCTGATTATTTAAATTACTTTCAGGCCTAAAAAACGTTATTTGTCCATTTTTGATGGCGCCGACAAAATATCGCAAGACGGATGTCAAACGGATGTCAAACGGACATTCAGATGCGATAAAATCGCGTCCTCGCATTAAAATCGGATGACAAACGGATCACTGTTCAGGGAACATTTGTGTGATTCTCGTCCGTCTAAAACGGACTGATTTTTTCGACGTTGTGTGTGACTCCAGCCTATCTGTCAAGTAAATAAGGCAGCACACTGCAGCGCTGAAACTGTTATGGTTCTCAATGGCAAGAGAACATAGCCCAGCAAACATACGAACTAGCTCTTGGAAGGATGGAAACTAAACTGACCATGAACTAAACCTGCCGCACAACTAACAGTAGCCGGGTAGCGTAGCCTGCGTTTTATCCCTAGACGCCCAGCGCCGGCCGGAGGACTAACTAATCCTGGCAGAGGAAAATATAGTCCTGGCTCACCTCTAGAGAAATTTCCCCGAAAGGCAGACAGAGGCCCCCACAAATATTGGCGGTGATTTTAGATGAAATGACAAATGTAGTATGAAAATAGGTTTAGCAAAATTGAGGTCCGCTTACTAGATAGCAGGAAGACAGAAAGGGCACTTTCATGGTCAGCTGAAAACCCTATCAAAATACCATCCTGAAATTACTTTAAGACTCTAGTATTAACTCATAACATCAGAGTGGCAATTTCAGATCACAAGAGCTTTCCAAACACAGAAACAAAACTACAGCTGTGAACTGGAACAAAATGCAAAAACAAACAAGGACTAAGTCCAACTTAGCTGGGAGTTGTCTAGCAGCAGGAACATGCACAGAAAGGCTTCTGATTACAATGTTGACCGGCATGGAAGTGACAGAGGAGCAAGGCTAAATAGCGACTCCCACATCCTGATGGAAACAGGTGAACAGAGAGGATGATGCACACCAGTTCAATTCCACCAGTGGCCACCGGGGGAGCCCAAAATCCAATTTCACAACAGTACCCCCCCCTCAAGGAGGGGGCACTGAACCCTCACCAGAACCACCAGGGCGATCAGGATGAGCCCTATGAAAGGCACGGACCAAATCGGAGGCATGAACATCAGAGGCAGTCACCCAAGAATTATCCTCCTGACCGTATCCCTTCCATTTGACCAGATACTGGAGTTTCCGTCTGGAAACACGGGAGTCCAAGATTTTTTCCACAACATACTCCAACTCGCCCTCAACCAACACCGGAGCAGGAGGCTCAACGGAAGGCACAACCGGTACCTCATACCTGCGCAATAATGACCGATGAAAAACATTATGAATAGAAAAAGATGCAGGGAGGTCCAAACGGAAGGACACAGGGTTAAGAATCTCCAATATCTTGTACGGGCCGATGAACCGAGGCTTAAACTTGGGAGAAGAAACCCTCATAGGGACAAAATGAGAAGACAACCACACCAAGTCCCCAACACAAAGCCGAGGACCAACCCGACGCCGGCGGTTGGCAAAAAGCTGAGTCTTCTCCTGGGACAACTTCAAATTGTCCACTACCTGCCCCCAAATCTGATGCAACCTCTCCACCACAGCATCCACTCCAGGACAATCCGAAGATTCCACGTGACCAGAAGAAAATTGAGGATGAAACCCCGAATTACAGAAAAAGGGAGACACCAAGGTGGCAGAACTGGCCCGATTATTGAGGGCAAACTCCGCTAAAGGCAAAAAAGCAACCCAATCATCCTGATCTGCAGACACAAAACACCTCAAATATGTCTCCAAGGTCTGATTCGTCCGCTCGGTCTGGCCATTAGTCTGAGGATGGAAAGCAGACGAGAAAGACAAATCTATGCCCATCCTAGCACAGAATGCTCGCCAAAATCTAGACACGAATTGGGTACCTCTGTCAGAAACGATATTCTCCGGAATACCATGCAAACGGACCACATTTTGAAAAAACAGAGGAACCAACTCGGAAGAAGAAGGCAACTTAGGCAGGGGAACCAAATGGACCATCTTAGAGAAACGATCACACACCACCCAGATGACAGACATCTTCTGAGAAACAGGAAGATCCGAAATAAAATCCATCGAGATGTGCATCCAGGGCCTCTTCGGGATAGGCAAGGGCAACAACAATCCACTAGCCCGAGAACAACAAGGCTTGGCCCGAGCACAAACGTCACAAGACTGCACGAAGCCTCGCACATCTCGAGACAGGGAAGGCCACCAGAAGGACCTTGCCACCAAATCCCTGGTACCAAAGATTCCAGGATGACCTGCCAACGCAGAAGAATGAACCTCAGAAATGACTTTACTGGTCCAATCATCAGGAACAAACAGTCTACCAGGTGGGCAACGATCAGGTCTATCCGCCTGAAACTCCTGCAAGGCCCGCCGCAGGTCTGGAGAAACGGCAGACAATATCACTCCATCCTTAAGGATACCTGTAGGTTCAGAATTACCAGGGGAGTCAGGCTCAAAACTCCTAGAAAGGGCATCCGCCTTAACATTCTTAGAACCCGGCAGGTAGGACACCACAAAATTAAACCGAGAGAAAAACAACGACCAGCGCGCCTGTCTAGGATTCAGGCGTCTGGCGGACTCAAGATAAATTAGATTTTTGTGGTCAGTCAATACCACCACCTGATGTCTAGCCCCCTCAAGCCAATGACGCCACTCCTCAAAAGCCCACTTCATGGCCAAAAGCTCCCGATTCCCAACATCATAATTCCGCTCGGCGGGCGAAAATTTACGCGAGAAAAAAGCACAAGGTCTCATCACGGAGCAATCGGAACTTCTCTGCGACAAAACCGCCCCAGCTCCGATTTCAGAAGCGTCGACCTCAACCTGAAAAGGAAGAGCAACATCAGGCTGACGCAACACAGGGGCGGAAGAAAAGCGGCGCTTAAGCTCCCGAAAGGCCTCCACAGCAGCAGGGGACCAATCAGCAACATCAGCACCCTTCTTAGTCAAATCAGTCAATGGTTTAACAACATCAGAAAAACCAGCAATAAATCGACGATAAAAGTTAGCAAAGCCCAAAAATTTCTGAAGACTCTTAAGAGAAGAGGGTTGCGTCCAATCACAAATAGCCTGAACCTTGACAGGATCCATCTCGATGGAAGAGGGGGAAAAAATATATCCCAAAAAGGAAATCTTTTGAACCCCAAAAACGCACTTAGAACCCTTCACACACAAGGAATTAGACCGCAAAACCTGAAAAACCCTCCTGACCTGCTGGACATGAGAGTCCCAGTCATCCGAAAAAATCAAAATATCATCCAGATACACAATCATAAATTTATCCAAATAATCACGGAAAATGTCATGCATAAAGGACTGAAAGACTGAAGGGGCATTTGAAAGACCAAAAGGCATCACCAAATACTCAAAGTGGCCCTCGGGCGTATTAAATGCGGTTTTCCACTCATCCCCCTGCTTAATTCGCACCAAATTATACGCCCCACGAAGATCTATCTTAGAGAACCACTTGGCCCCCTTTATGCGAGCAAACAAATCAGTCAGCAGTGGCAACGGATATTGATATTTAACCGTGATTTTATTCAAAAGCCGATAATCAATGCACGGCCTCAAAGAGCCATCTTTCTTAGCCACAAAGAAAAAACCGGCTCCTAAGGGAGATGACGAAGGACGAATATGTCCCTTTTCCAAGGACTCCTTTATATATTCTCGCATAGCAGCATGTTCAGGCACAGACAGATTAAATAAACGACCCTTAGGGTATTTACTACCCGGAATCAAATCTATGGCACAATCGCACTCCCGGTGCGGAGGTAATGAACCAAGCTTAGGTTCTTCAAAAACGTCACGATATTCAGTCAAGAATTCAGGAATCTCAGAGGGAATAGATGATGAAATGGAAACCACAGGTACGTCCCCATGCGTCCCCTTACATCCCCAGCTTAACACAGACATAGCTTTCCAGTCAAGGACTGGGTTATGAGATTGCAGCCATGGCAATCCAAGCACCAACACATCATGTAGGTTATATAGCACAAGAAAGCGAATAATCTCCTGGTGATCCAGATTAATCCGCATAGTTACTTGTGTCCAGTATTGTGGTTTATTGCTAGCCAATGGGGTGGAGTCAATCCCCTTCAGGGGTATAGGAGTTTCAAGAGGCTCCAAATCATACCCACAGCGTTTGGCAAAGGACCAATCCATAAGACTCAAAGCGGCGTCAGAGTCGACATAGGCATCCGCGGTAATAGATGATAAAGAACAAATCAGGGTCACAGATAGAATAAACTTAGACTGTAAAGTGCCAATTGAAACAGACTTATCAAGCTTCTTAGTACGCTTAGAGCATGCTGATATAACATGAGTTGAATCACCGCAATAGAAGCACAACCCATTTTTTTGTCTAAAATTCTGCCGTTCACTTCTGGACAGAATTCTATCACATTGCATATTCTCTGGCGTCTTCTCAGTAGACACCGCCAAATGGTGCACAGGTTTGCGCTCCCGCAGACGCCTATCGATCTGGATAGCCATTGTCATGGACTCATTCAGACCCGCAGGCACAGGGAACCCCACCATAACATCCTTAATGGCATCAGAGAGACCCTCTCTGAAATTCGCCGCCAGGGCGCACTCATTCCACTGAGTAAGCACAGCCCATTTACGGAATTTCTGGCAGTATATTTCAGCTTCGTCTTGCCCCTGAGATAGGGACATCAAGGCCTTTTCCGCCTGAAGTTCTAACTGAGGTTCCTCATAAAGCAACCCCAAGGCCAGAAAAAACGCATCCACATTGAGCAACGCAGGATCCCCTGGAGCCAATGCAAAAGCCCAATCCTGAGGGTCGCCCCGGAGCAAAGAAATCACAATCCTGACCTGCTGAGCAGGATCTCCAGCAGAGCGAGATTTCAGGGACAAAAACAACTTGCAATTATTTTTGAAATTTTGAAAGCAAGATCTATTCCCCGAGAAAAATTCAGGCAAAGGAATTCTAGGTTCAGATATAGGAACATGAACAACAAAATCTTGTAAGTTTTGAACTTTCGTGGTGAGATTATTCAAACCTGCAGCTAAACTCTGAATATCCATTTTAAGCAGGTGAACACAGAGCCATTCCAGGATTAGAAGGAGAGAGAGAGAGAAAGGCTGCAATATAGGCAGACTTGCAAGAGATTCAATTACAAGCACACTCAGAACTGAGAGAAAAAAAAAAAAAAAAAATATCTTCAGCAGACTTCTCTTTTCTCTCCTTTCTCTGTCAATTAATTTAACCCTTTGGGCCGGTCAAACTGTTATGGTTCTCAATGGCAAGAGAACATAGCCCAGCAAACATACGAACTAGCTCTTGGAAGGATGGAAACTAAACTGACCATGAACTAAACCTGCCGCACAACTAACAGTAGCCGGGTAGCGTAGCCTGCGTTTTATCCCTAGACGCCCAGCGCCGGCCGGAGGACTAACTAATCCTGGCAGAGGAAAATATAGTCCTGGCTCACCTCTAGAGAAATTTCCCCGAAAGGCAGACAGAGGCCCCCACAAATATTGGCGGTGATTTTAGATGAAATGACAAACGTAGTATGAAAATAGGTTTAGCAAAATTGAGGTCCGCTTACTAGATAGCAGGAAGACAGAAAGGGCACTTTCATGGTCAGCTGAAAACCCTATCAAAATACCATCCTGAAATTACTTTAAGACTCTAGTATTAACTCATAACATCAGAGTGGCAATTTCAGATCACAAGAGCTTTCCAAACACAGAAACAAAACTACAGCTGTGAACTGGAACAAAATGCAAAAACAAACAAGGACTAAGTCCAACTTAGCTGGGAGTTGTCTAGCAGCAGGAACATGCACAGAAAGGCTTCTGATTACAATGTTGACCGGCATGGAAGTGACAGAGGAGCAAGGCTAAATAGCGACTCCCACATCCTGATGGAAACAGGTGAACAGAGAGGATGATGCACACCAGTTCAATTCCACCAGTGGCCACCGGGGGAGCCCAAAATCCAATTTCACAACATGAAACATGCAAACATGAAACATGAAAACTGAACTGCATTACTGCACTAGAAATATGAAAAATTAGAGTATTTAGCACATAAAAATGGCCAATTTTATGTGTACCTGGTAGCCACTTTAGGGCATCTCTCGTATACCAGGTCCTACGCTTTCCTTTCCTCGCTGAGAATAAACGTCTCCATCTGAATGGGTACCTGTGAAACCTCTTCTTAGACTAACATTCTCTCTCTCTGTGGAGGGGTAATGGACCTGTTGCGATTAAAACACCTGTGGCTAAGAGGCAGAGTGCTCAGTCAGAAGGCTAAAGAATGCATTTAAAAAAACTGACCGTCACATCCAAACATAGACTAAGTGTGAACAGGTGCTGAACCTAGAGTCACCAACTCATATACAGACAAGTAAATAAGGCAGCATACTGCAGCGCTGAAACATGCAAACATGAAACATGAAAACTGAACTGCATTACTGCTCTAGAAATATGAAAAATGAGAGCGTTTAACGCATAAAAATGGCCAATTTTATGTGTACCTGGTAGCCACCTTAGGGCATCTCTCGTATACTAGCTTATCTGTGGTCTCCAAATACTTGCTTTTCAGGCATACAGTCCACTTTTTGTCAGTCTGCTACACTTGGTCTATACAGTATTTTGGGGTTAAAAATTTGTAAAAACTCCAGGCCACATATTGAAACAGTCTGTTATCTCTGTCAGACGCCCGGTCTATTTGTGGTCTCCAAATACTTGCTTTTCAGGCATACATTCCAATTTTTTGTCTGTCTGCTACCCTTATTCTATACAATATTTTGTGGTTGAAAATTTTTTAAAAACTCCAGGCCACATATTGAAATAGTCTGTTATCTCTATCAGATGACCGGTCTATCTGTGGTCTCCAAATACTTGCTTTTTAGACACACATTCCGCTTTTTAGTCTGTCTGCTGCCATTGTTCTATACAGCATTTTGGGGTTAATGTTTTTTAAAACTCCAGACATACATTCCAGTTTTCTAGCATTGCGTTAATGCTTCCAGTCACTTTGCTGCCACCACCACCATGTCTTCCACATGGTCAAGTCTGAGTAGCCATGAGTCTGGAACACATATTACTCACCCTGATCCTCCTTCTTCCCACCATGCTGAGTTCCCTGAAACAACTGATCCCACAGTTGGACACTCCAAAGAACTGTTCACTTTTCCCTTTAAAGATTTTGGACTCTCGGCCAGTAAACTTGAAGTGGGGCAAGATGTGATCGCATGTAGCGATGCCCAAAGATTTTCACTGCCACAGTCACACAAAGTCGAAGGTGGGAAAGGGTCACAAGAAGTGGACGATGATGAGACACTATTGCCAGAAAGTCAGGAGGATAATCAGGGTGCAGATGTGGAAGACAATTTGGGGGATGACATAGCAACTGACCCAACCTGGCAGGAGGACACGAAGAGTGAGGACATCAGCATACATGGGTAAGGAGGCTGTTATGATCTGGTGACCTTGGAGCCGCATGAAAACTTTCTCTGGAGTCAGTGGAACCTGTACTGACCGCAAATCCTGAACTAACACCGCAACTAGAAGTAGCCGTGGGGTGTGCCTAACAAACCCTAGACACCTCGACACAGCCGGAGGACTAAATACCCCTATAGATGGAAATAGGAATGCTATCTTGCCTCAGAGCAGACCCCCAAAGGATAGGCAGCCCCCCACGAATAATGACTGTGAGTAGGAGAAGAATAGACACACGCAGGTAGAAAACATTATTTAGCAAAAGAGGCCACTCTAGCTAAATAGGAAAGGATAGGACAGATTACTAAGCAGTCGGTATTAAATCCCTTCCAAAAATATCCACAACAGATAATACAAAAAGTTCCACAATCTAACTAAAGACATGGAATGTATATCTGCCACTCCAGAGAATCCAACAAGACTGAGAAAATACTGACACAATCTAAGCTGGACAAGAAAACACAAAGAATAGCACTGAATTGTGAAGCACACAGCATGTGTGCCAAAGGAAAAAAACCCAGACACTTATCTTTGCTGATTTGGCAGAAAGGCAGGAGGAACCAGGCAGAGGTCCTACACCTCCCAACAACAATTGACAACTGGCAAGGACTAATGAATCCTGCACACCTAAATACCCCAGTCAGAACTGCAATCAGCAGACACACCTGACCAGGACTGCAACCCAGGGACAACTGCATTACCACCTACTACCACCGGAGGGAACCCAAAAGCAGAATTCACAACAGGAGGCATAGCACCACAACAGGTAGGAAGAAGCAGTGTGGTGGCTACAGACAGAAGGCATGCATTCGTTCCCCGTAACACAAACATGACGGAAGTTGCCATTCCAACTGTTTTTAAAGACTCTGCCGATAATCCCAAAGAGGCCATTTGCAACACCTGCCATGCCTGCATCAGCAGTGGTAGCAAAACTACCAGCCTTATCACCACCAGCATGATCAGGCACATGGCAGCAAAGAACCCTACTTTGTGGCCTGAACCCCAGGCTCCAGGAACGCTGTCTGCAGGTGACAACACTGCTTCTTCCACTGGTTTGCATACAAGGCAACAAATCCTCCCGACGCCAAAAATTGCAGGCCCTACGTCAATCAGGATTGCCCCCACAGTCTACAGCTCCTGCACGTGCTCCTCCTCTTCAGCCTCCATCTCTGAAATGAGCACATCAGTCAGAAGCTGGAAGCACTGCAGCACTGCCTCAGCCAAGCGGCATAAGCTATGCGGAAGCTAATCTGCTTAGGTGACAAACCACACAATGCTGAAAAGTTGTGGACAGGGCAGAAAGAGTAGAATTTTTGGATGTCGCCGCTAAACCTACAGCCAGGCATGGTCGCGTGTGGTGGTGGCTCTGAGGCAAGCTGAGCTCACACACGTACCTTGCCTGTCCCATGTGCTTAACCTCGTCGTTCAACATTTTCTCAAAAGCAACCCGGAGCTGCTGGATCTGCTAGTGAAAGTACGCTGCCTGTCTGCCCATTTTAGAAAGTCAGCTACAGCTTCAGCCATCCTTGCCGTGCTTCAGCAGCGTTTGCAGCTTCTGTCTTACTGACTGGTGTGTGCTGTCTCCACGCATTGGAACACTACACTGCATATGTTGGAAAGGATTTGTGAGCAGAAGAGGGCAGTTGTTGACTACCAGCATCAACAAGACCGTTGTTATTCAGTTCAGAGTCCACACATAAGACCTCAGGAGGGGATATGGATGTCAGACAAATGTACAATCCTCCAAAACTTTGAGGACTGCACCAAGATGGTGAGCAAAGATGACACCATAATTAGCATCACCATCCTGCTTTTCTGCATTCTGAAAACTTCTCTGCTCACAATTAAAGAGGATGCATTGCAGGAGGAGCACAAGGACATGGAGCAAGGAACCATACAGGGTGATTACACACAGCCTCATGTCGTCCCAATGTGGATTGGTAGACAATGAGTAAGAGGAGGAAGGAAAGGAGCTACTTTCATGTGCAATAGACAGTACTACAAGCACAATTGTAATACCGTCTGTTCAGCATGGATGGCCTGAGGACAGGGAGGAGGAGGACAGCATGGTCTGTCGTCCTGTTGGTGAGGACACGGAAGTCTTGCCTGTTAGCAGTCTGGCATGCATGGCTTACAGTCTGGCATGCATGTTGCGCTGCATTTCTCATTACCCTTGCATTATTACAATTTTCAGTGACACTCGTTACTGGCTGGTGACACTTCTAGACCCACGCTACAAGGAGAACTTTCAATCTCTTCTCCAGAGGCAGACAGGTGTTCTAAAATGTTGCAGTACCAGAGGGCCCTTGTGGTGGAATTACTAAAAAAATTCCCATGTGAGAACGCTGGCAGCAGATGTCAGAGTTTGTTGTACAACCAAGGAGTACAGGCAAGAGAGACAGAAGTACAATCCAGCACAAGCAGGGGAACAATCACAAAGTTCTGGGACAGTTTTCTCAGACCTTCCTATCACGCTGGCACTGAGGCAAGGGGTGCTGTCACAAGAAGTGCAATGTTTGGGTAGATGCTGAGGGAGTACCTTGCTGATCGTATAAATATCCTCCCTGATTCCTCTGTGCCTATTATTTATTGGGTATCCAAGCAGGACAAACGGCATGAACTGGCTCTCTGCACCCTGGAGGTCCTGGCCTGCTCTGCTGCTAGCGTTCTGTCAGAGCAGGTTTTTAGTGGCACCGTCAGAATTATAACTGATATGCGCATCCGCCTGTCAACTTTAAATGCTGACAGGATGACTCTTCTAAAAATGAACAAGTGCTTGATTGGGCAAGACTTCTGTACACCACCGAATGAAAACAGTGAAACATAGCCTCAAAAATATTGTCTTTTTTGGGGAGGTGTATTCTTGTGCACCTCTACACCACCACACATGGGTATACGCATACTGATTTGGTCTATTTTATGTTATCCTCCTCCTTATCCTCATCATCCACAACCACTATAACACCAGGGTGACCGTTGTTAGTGCTGGCGGAATACACCAAATAATATGATAAGTGATAAGAGGTGCGTTCGCAGCCCGGGGTCCAAGTGCAGAGATGGAACCTGCTGCTAAGTAATGGCGGACACAATATGGCGGTATAACGTGTTCACACACCAGTTAGCTTCACCCGATATGAAAAGGGAGATGAACCTTGTTGCTTCACAGGGCCGCCGAACCGCAGAGTGGGGAAAGAGTCTCTCTAGACCACTAGTGCTAAGCGCCGCTACCGCGGTGTCAGGGAAAAACTAACAAACATTTACCGCATGAGAGTGTGTACAGCGCAGCACTGGCAGATGCCACTTGCCACCCTGCCTAGGGCCAAGAAAGCGCACTGATTGTGCATGGCACCGCACTGGCAGTCACTGCTGGATAGACACTGTAAGGATCGTGCTCTTGTGTTTGGATAGCACTGTCTGGCACTAGATTACTTCATCATCATTCGCGAGCACTCAAAAACTCTAGGGATGGGAATGATTCGGAGCTTTCATCCATCGACAGGCATACATCCACACACACGTTAGTAAGTCTATACTAGCGCAGGGTTGTGCGCCCATGCAAACCTTTTATAGTGGAAGCTCTCCGGGACCTTCCCATTGGTTCAATAGGAGCCACTACAGGACCTGAGCATGTGACCCCCAACCTCCAATGAGAGGTCATCTCTTGGGCATGCTCAGAAGAAGAAAAGCAAGACTTAGTCCCAGGGATGCCTGCTCGCCGCTGATCAGTACTGGTTAAAATGGCTGAACCTGGAAGGATAGCAGTAAACAGCCTCACAGTATCAGCTTGAGCCAGATGCTGGGACCAATGTCTCTGCTGAGCAGGCTCCACTGCAGCTGGAGGAGAATGGGAGACCGCAGTGGAGATGGTTCAAGATTCCCCCTGTGCAGTGGTGGGAACTTGACACCTAACAAACGTATTATGTGATGCAAAAGTCACTCAATTTTTGTGCAAGGGTGTTTTTATGATGCCCATTACTAATTTGCAACCTAAAAAAATGTTACTCCCTCAGGGGGAAATGTTTGTCAGCCCATACACTTAGTGTATGGGCATTCAAAATGTAGGTGACCCGCTCCTTTAAATTGAGCCTATTTTTAATGAGGCCTTCCTCCACATCTCATCATCCACCGCGACTAGAACACCAGAGTGAATGTGTTCTATGCTGCTATGGCCAGTCAATTTTTTTGGCAAGGGTGTCTATGATCCCCATAAAAAATGTTTACAAAATATACCCCCCATGGGGAAATGTTTGCTAGCCCATGCACTTAGTGTATGGGCATTACAAGTCTAGGAGATCCGCTCCTTAAAATTGGGCCTATTTTTAATGAGGCATTCCTCCACGTCTCATCATCCACTGCCACTAGAACACCAGGGTGAACGTGATCTATGCTGCTACAGCCACTCTAGTTTTTGCAAGGGTGTTTATGATGTTGTAAACAATTTAAAAAAAAAATTACCCCCATGAGGAAATGTTTATTAACCCATATAATTATTGTATGGACATTACAAGTCTAGGAGACCCACTCCTTTAAATTGGGCCTATTTTTTAATGAGGCCTTCCTCCACGTCTCATCATTAACCACTACTAGAACACTAGGGTGAACGTGTTCTATGCTGCTACAGCCAGTCAATTTTTCGTCAAGAGTGTCTATGATCCCCATTAAATTTTTTAAAAATGTACCCCCCATGGGGAAATGTTTGTCAGCCCATACACTTTGTGTATGGGCATTACGAGTCTAGGAGACCTGCTCCTTTGTAATGGGACAGTTTTTTATGAGGCCCTCCTCCATATGTTTTTCAAGGGAGATTGGGGTGCATGCAAATTTGGGTCAAGGCGACCCTTGCATTCAATGAATAAAGAAACAGTATGGCAGGACCAAGTGAAGAATGTGAAGTTTGTTTTCCTGTGGCCATCCAGTACATGTGTTCAAAGGCTTATTCGGGTGCATATGACTTGGTAGCAGGGCAGGCCTTGCAGTCAATGCAGAAGAAAACAGTATGGGAGTACAAAATGAATAATGTGAAGTGGGTTTTCCTGTGGCCATCCAGTACCTGGGTTCAAAGGATTCTTGGGATACATATGACTTGATAGCAGGGCAGGCCTTGCATTCAATGCAACATTTTTTCTGGAGGCCCTCCTGTACCTCTCATGAAAGGGGTATTGGGGTGTGTCATAATTCTTGGCAGCCCAGCCACTCACTGCATAGGCAATAAAAACATAGGAGACGCACTGTTTAATAATGGCCCTTTAAGAATATTAGTGCCACCTAATGGCCCTCTAAAAATAAGCTTTGTGACTTTATGAGTCCCTCCTTCATAAATGAAACAAGATGTATCTGCTTATGTTTCACACAACACATGGCCAGCAAGGGTTGTTAAATGCTACAATGACATTACCCAGTGAATGCATTTGTATTGGTTGAAAGCAATGTTAAAGTTAAAAAACGCATCAAAAACGCTGCGTTTGAACATAGCCCAAGTGGTGGAGGAACATTTTTAGTTGGGGTTAGTTATTTTGCTTTATATAATTAATTACTCTGGAAAATATGTTCCTTAACATATTTCCCAACAAAATCCATTTTGCTTTCATTTTTGTATGTTTTTTGGTGTGCCTGTAAAAATGGCGTGAAACTCTGACAGCATTGTTTACAGCTGTAACCTATGAGTTAGAAATGCTTCCAGGGGTGATCCCCATGAAGTTCCCATGTCATTTGAGCAGTGTTTCCATCATTTTCAGACCTTAAAAGGACCCCTGGGGGGATCAAGGTAAAAATGCTTTGGTTTTCCATAGAAAAATGTTTAGAATTGAGAGTCCTCAGTAGTTGATACCTTTTAATGGCTAACTTTTTCTGGATTTTTATAACTGAAAAGATGGTAAGAAATTGCAAGCTTTCGAGACTACACAGGTCTCTTCATAAGTCATAGACTAAAAGAAATTCTGGAAAATCACATATTTATGCACAACACATCACAGAAAAAAAACAGAAAAAAACATGGATAAGACAGTTGACATGAAGTAGAATTACCATGAGTGATAAACAGTTATGTCCATAAATATTGGACCTGTTCTTAGACATTAAAAGGTATCAACTACTGAGGACTCAATTCTAAATATTTTTCTATCCACTGGCTAACACGGTACCAAGATATACTGTATATCTTTCGGGTTTCCCATAGACATACATTGGGCTCAGTGCTCGGGTCGAGTACCCGAGTATTCCAATTTGCTCGACTCGAGCAATGAGCACCCGAGCATTTTAGTGCTCGCCCATCACTAGTGTCCATCTCTCAGCTGTTATGTCAGAAATGTATTGACTGGACAATATTTTTGCTATAATTTAAACCAGTTCTCGTAGATGGTTAAGAGGTTTTTACTTTGCTAAGAGGCAGGGTTTAGTATGTTTAGTCTCATACAGGTGATAAAGAAGGGGGGAATCTCTTAATGCCACTATATCTCATAGAGTTCTTAACATGTTTTTGCAATATTAATACTTTCACTCCTGGGCAAATTTTAATTTTTGCTCCTTTGTTTTTCATTCCCTTCTTCAAAAAGTAATAACTCTGTTATTTTTCCATCAACATTGGTGTATGAGGGTTTGTTTTTTTGCAGCACAAATAGTTGTTTTCAATTACACCATTTATTTTACCATACAGTGTAATGAATAAATAGTAAAAAAAACAAAAACTACAAGTGATGTGAAATGGTGAAAACAATGCAGTTCCACCATTGTTTTTGAGGTTTTGATTTTGCATTCATTTTGTGGAAAAAATTACCTGATAACTTCATTATCCAGGTCAGGTCAATTATAGCAATACATTTTGTTAGTTTATGTAGTGAAAACAATTTTGGAAGTTTGTTAAAAAAAATGTTTTGGATTCTGTTACCATTTTCCAAGACCTGTAACATTTTTACTTTTCCATCAAAGCTGTATGAGGGCTTATTTTTTGCATAGCAAGTTGATGTTTTAAATAATATGATTATGGGGTCCTTAAAACATTTTGATTTTTTTTTTACTTTTAAGGAGGTGTGATGACAGTAAAAATTTCAGTTCTAGCATTTTGATTTCTTTTTTTGTTATGGTATTTTCCAATCAGGTTATTTATTTATTTTTTTATAAATAGGACTTTGAGAAAGAACATGAATAGTGTGCAGAAATGAGATAGATCATAAATAGTGTTGAGCATTCCGATACTGCAAATATCGGGTATCGGATGATATTCGCTGTATCGGAATTCCGATACCAAGTTCCGATATTTTTGGGATATCGGAAATCGGAATCGGGATCCATATTCATGTAAAAAATAAAGAATAAAAATAAAAAATATGGATATACTCACCCACCGACGGCCCCTGGCTCTCAGCGGTGCAACCGGCAGCCTCCGTTCCTAAGAATGCAGTGAGTGTTGGACCTGCGATGATGTCGCGGTCTTGTGATTGGTCGCGTGACCGCTCATGTGACCGCGACGTCATCGAAGGTCCTTCATTCACTGCATTCTTAGGAATGGAGGCTGCCGGTTGCACCACTGAGAGCCAGGAGCCGCCGAGGTTGAGTATATCCATATTTTTTATTTTTATTCTTTATTTTTTACATGAATATGGATCCCAGGGCCTGAAGGAGAGTTTCCTCTCCTTCAGACCCTGGGAACCATCCAGGATCGCTCCCTATTACGTTCCGATATTCGTGTCCCATTGACTTGTATTGGTATCGGGTATCGGTATCGGCGATATCCAATATTTTTTGGATATCGGCCGATCCAATCCGATACCGATACTTTCAAATATCGGAAGGTATTGCTCAACACTAATCATAAAACTTCATAACCATCACTTCAGCAGTGAGGCAGTGATGTTACATACATTGAGAAATTCAGTGATGTGTGGGCTGTCTGTGGAATGTGACCATAGTGACATCATAGTCCACATGACTTGCATATGGCATTTATTACATCTATTTGAAGATATAAAGAAATCTCTTAGGCTTTGTTCCCAGAATGATTTCCTGGTGAGTTTTTGATTTTGCAGATTTTCTGCTCCATTTCTGCACCCATTAAATTAAATAAGTTGCTTGCGATATTTCGAAAATAGCAGCATAAAATTCACCACAAACATGTCGTTGTAATGTAGGCTTGCATCTTTGAAAGCAGAGATCCTGGAAACTGATAAAGAAAATATTCCATACAACTAATATAATAAATAATATAACATATTGGCAAATTATATGTCGGCTATATATCAAGTTTATAAAATCATGATTTAGTTCTGCTAGAGAAACAAAGTCCAGGTGAACCAATAGCCTTAGAATGTTCTGTGAGAAAATGTTCTATAAGTAAAATATATGTATCAATTATAGTGGTACACTCAAGAATATCTTGACTTGAGATAAATAAGGCAGCTGAATCAGAGTGCAGTGTATAGTCTGTATTATTTAAAACAAACACAGGTGCAATGCATGATCAAGTTCAAAAACAGCAATAAGGTGAGAGCAGAGTAAGGCCGGTTTCACACATCAGTGGCTGTGGTACGTGTGGTGACAGTTTTCTCACGTACCGGAGACACTGACTCACGTAGACACATTAAAATCAATGTGTCTCTGCACATGTCAGCGTGTTTTCATGGACCATGTGTCCGTTTGAAAAACATGGAGACATGTCAGTGTTCGTGGGAGCGCACGGATCACACGGACCCATTAAAGTCAATGGGTCCGTGTAAAACACGTACCGCACACGGATGCTGTCCGTGTGCCGTCCGTGTGCCGTGCAGGAGACAACGCTACAGTAAGCGCTGTCCCCCCAGCTTGTGGTGCTGAAGCCGCCATTCATTTCTTCTCTCCAGCAGTGTTCGCTGGAGAGAAGGAATGAAAAATCATTGTTTTGTTTTTTTGTGGTTGAAATAAAGTTCCCGGTAACCAACCCCCTCCCATAGGGGTGGAGCCGCATATTCATCACTGTAATGAGCGGCACCATGTGACCGCTCATACATGACAAGCTGCGAAACTGAGAGGAAGTATCGAGGGAGCTGGGTGAGTATTTTATTTCCAGCGGGCGGGCGCACAGGGGGTGGGAGGGGATGGGAGGGGGTTGGTTACCAGGAACTTTATTTCAACCGCAAAAAAATAAAAACAATGATTTTTCATTCCTTCTCTCCAGCGAACGCTGCTGGAGAGAAGGAATGAATGGCGGCTTCAGCACCCAAAGCAGGGGACAGCGCTTACTGTAGCGCTGTCTTCTGCACGGTCCGTGTGGTACCCAGTCGGCACACGGGCGGCACACGGCTGCCATACGTGTGCCACACTGATGTGCCACGTGAGCACATGGACACGGATAACTCCGGTACCGATTTTTCCGGTACCGGAATTATCTGGACGTGTGAGACTGGCCTAACACAGGCAAAACAGCTTGTAGCATGAGAACCACTGCAAGCTGGGAAGGTTTCTCTTGCAGCACAAGCCAGGAATTCTAGCAGAATACACAAGCAAGCACTGATAGGGAAACCAGGGTTATAAAGACATGGAAGGCGGCAGATACGGACTGGGGCTGAAATTCAGCCCTGGCATTTGAAATCACACAGGCCCATGCTGTCCCGTCCCAAGCACCAGATGGGATATATTACCCTGGATGGAGGAAAGCAAGATTTACTAAAAGATCAATATTTCTAATGATACCTGTGGGCTACTGGAGTAAGTGATGGAGTCAGTGACTTTGTGCTCCAACACAACTCTTAACATTATGGGTGCCTTGAGAACACCGATTCTGTCAACAACGTGGCAGACAAGGCAGCCCATGACCAGACAGGCCCTTCTGGCATTTGCCAGAATTGCCAGATGGCCAGTCCGGCCCTGGAAGGCGGATCACATGAGCTGAAGCGAGACAGCACATGCCATCTTGGAAAAGGACAAAAAGGACCAGAGATGAAACAGGGAATCCAGAGTCCTGACATTACTCCCTCCTTAACAGAGGCCTCAGGATGATCCCAGACCAGGTTTCTCTAGGTATCTTTGATGGAACTGAGCAATCTACTGTGGGGTACACAGATGTTAGCCACAGGTTCCCAAGACTCCTCCTCTGGCAGATACCCCTGCTATCTTATAAGATACTGTAGTCGATTTCTGCGGATCATGGAATCAATGATCTCTGCCACCAAAAATTGCTCCTTCCCATCTACCAGTATGGGTTGTGGATGGGGCACACTGCATCCCTGGAATTTATTAGAAGACACAGGCTTCAATAGAGAGACATGAAATACTGGGTGTACCTTCATAGTCCTTGGCAGCTTTAGATGGTAGGCCACAGAACTCAAGATACCCCTGATCTTGAAAGGACTGATGAAATTCTGTCCCAGTTTCTGTGAAGGAATCTTCAATCTGAGATTTTTAGTGGATAACCACCCTGAGTCTCCTACCTTAAACATGGGTGCTGGCTTCCAGAATCTATCAGCCGACTTCCTGTAACGTTCCTGAGCTGACTTTAAAGATTCCTTAGGACTTCTAGATTCTCCTTCATAGTAATCAACCTCTCCTCCACTGCCGGAACTTGAACATCCATCAGAGATCTAGGAAAGATGCTTGGATGATAACCTAGATTAGCGAAGACAGCCATTACCATAGTGGAGGTATTCTGAGAATTATTGTAAGAGAATTCTGCTTAAGGAAGTAGTTCCAACCAATCATCCTGAAGATAGCAGATGTAGCACCATAGATGTTGCTCCAAAGTTTGATTGGTTCGCTTGGTCTTACCATTCATCTGAGTGCTACGTGGAAGAAAGGTGAACATTAATATTAAGCTCAGCACAAAACCCTGTTACGGATAGCGGAACGCACTGAGTAAATATATGAATTGTTATAGGTGCGTTCACAGCCCGGGGTCCACCGTGCAGGAGTGAAGCCTGCTGCTAAAGAAATGGCTTTACAATGTCAGATTAGACGCGAGTTCCGTCACTCGGCCAGTATCAGCATGAACACTGTTGCTTCACAGAGTCGTGAAATAATTAGTGGGACTAAAACCCTAACTAGGGTTATGCTTGCTTTGGAACTCGTCTGTGCTAACTGCACACATGAAGGAACCAGATGCTAAGCCAAGTGACTAATTGCCCCCACTGATGCTAGCTGTCTGCCTATGTAAATTCCCAAGGCTAACGGACACTCTCCACGTGTAATAGTAATAAGTCACTTGGCACTCAAATGGTTTCTTTCAGATGAAAAAAGTGAACATCCCATTTATTTGTGCATCCAGTTCAAAGATTATTTAAACGTTTTCGGTCAAATCACAAGACCTTCATCAGAAATATCTTTAACAAAACTGAAATACAGACAAAAATCAAATACAGATTAGCGACAATCCTTCATACGATGCACAAAAGAGAATAACGGATTCATGGTGTATGTGATGACGAATACATCCATCATGTGATGCAGAGAAAGTGAACAACCGTGGCGGTCAGAGTAAATCCAGGATGGTGTTCCGTGAGTCGTGAAGGTATCTGAATCAAAGGCTGACGCTGTGAACAATTGGTAAGGAAAAAACGGCTAGAGTTTTTTCCTTACCAATTGTTCACAGCGTCAGCCTTTGATTCAGATACCTTCACGACTCACGGAACACCATCCTGGATTTACTCTGACCGCCACGGTTGTTCACTTTCTCTGCATCACGTGATGGATGTATTCGTCATCACATACACCATGAATCCGTTATTCTCTTTTGTGCATCGTATGAAGGATTGTCGCTAATCTGTATTTGATTTTTGTCTGTATTTCAGTTTTGTTAAAGATATTTCTGATGAAGGTCTTGTGATTTGACCGAAAACGTTTAAATAATCTTTGAACTGGATGCACAAATAAATGGGATGTTCACTTTTTTCATCTGAAAGAAACCATTTGAGTGCCAAGTGACTTATTACTATTGGATTGACGGGCTGGAAACCTGACTTGGGCACCACACAGGATCCTTGAGTGCCGTGTGTTTTGTCTTTATCTGTACTCTCCACGTGTAGCCTGAGTGGCAGCAAATTTTGGCGACAAGCACAAAACACAAATAGTTCTAGCGAATGGCCGTGCGGCCATGCAAACATTTTATAGCTGCAGCAACTTCAGGAACTTCCTAGAGGACCAATGGGAGCTGCTACAGTTCCTGAGCGTATGACCCCCGACCTCTAATGAGAGGTCCTCCCTTGGACATGCTCAGAAGGGGAAAAGCAAGACATAGTCCCAGAGACGTCTGCTCGCCGCTGACCAGTACATACTGGCTACAATGGCTGAGCCTGGAAGAGCAGCAGTAACCAAGCGCAGAGTATCTGCCTGAGTCAGACGCTGGGACCGACGTGTCCGCTAAGCAGACTCCACTGTGACTGCAGTGGAGGTGGTTCGAGATTCCCCCTGTGCAGTGGCAGGAACTCGACACCTAACATTACCCCCCTCCTAGGGCCCCATCCTCATTGGACCTCGCTACGCTTGAAGGCAGCAATGAGCAGTGGAGCTTGAATGTGCTTAGCAGGCTCCCAGGACCTGTCTTCTGGGCAATAACCCTTCCAGACCACCAAATAAATTTTTTTGCCACGTACCACCTTGCACCCCAAGATAGCATTCACCTCGTAATCGTCCGTAGACGAACCCCGGCAGATGACTCGGAAAACAGGGACATGTGTACGGGCTTTAAGCTGGACACATGAAAGGTGTCGATGATACCTTGGCGTTGAGGAAGGGCCAGACTGTAGACCACAGGGTTAACCTGTTCGAGGACCTTGAAGGAACCCAAGTATAGAGGTGAAAACTTAGAGGACTCAACTCACAGTCTGATGTTATGGGGGGAGAGCCACACTAAATTGCCAGAAGCAAAGGTCCGAGCGGGGAGCTGATGTGCATCGGCAGAGGACCCTCTTCTCTCCTTTGAGGCCCAGAAGGCATCCTGAGTGCAGTCCCAAATATCCTGTGCCTCCACAGCCCAGTCTGCCACCCTGGAGTTGGCGGAAGACACGGGCATAGGCACAGGAACCCACGGATGCTGACCGTAATTAAGGAGGAATGGGGTCTGCCCAGTGAAGTCGGCTATGGCGTTGTTTAACACAAACTCCACCCACGGTAGCAAGGATGACGAGTCATCCTGTCTGGCTGAAACAAAATGTCGCTTATATGTGACCAAGGTCTGGTTGGCCCTCTCTACCAACCCATTCGTCTCAGGATGGTATGCTGAAAAGAGAATCAACTCAATGCTGAGCAGACGACAAAGCTCTCTCCAAAACTGAGACACAAGCTGGTTTTTTTGTCCGGCATACCGTGTAGGTGGAAAATGTGTTTCATAAACAATGCTGCCAAGGCCCGTGCAGAAGATAGCCGTGGAAGAGGCACCAAGTGCACCATTTTAGAGAAATGGTCGGTGATTACCCAGATGATGGTGCAGCCACGGGACTTGGGTAAGCCCACCACAAAGTCCATCCCGACCATCTCCCGGGGCCTGTCTGTCACCGGCAGGCGAAAATTCAATGCTGCTGGCCATTGTCGAGGAGACTTACTCTTGGCACAGGAGACACATGCCCCAATATAGTCCCGATGTCATGGGCCATATGCGGCCACCAGTATGTCCTTGCCAGCAGCTCAGATGTCCTCTTGTTTCCAAAATGTCCACCCACCCTGGACAAATGAGCCCAAAAGAGCATGTCCGGTCGCAAATGTGATGGTACAAAAGTCTTGCCTGGGGGCACAGACTCTAGCGCAACCGGAGCCACGGTTCTCAGTCTCTCATAAAGGACAATCAGCCGAGGCTCCTCTTCTTCCTCAGAAGAGGACACAACGGAGTGAGAGAGAGCGTCGGCACAAATGTTCTTCTCCCTGGAGCAAAAATGGAGGGTGAAATGGAACCGGGAGAAGAACAGGGACCATCTGGCCTGGCGAGAATTTAGCTGCTGGGCTGTCTGTAAGTACACCAAATTTTTGTGGTCTGTGAAAACTTGGAAGTGAAAGTGAGTCCGCTCTGGGAGGTGTTTCCACTCTGAGAAAGCCAATTTCATGGATAACAACTCCCTATCCCCGATGGAATAATTCCTCTCCGCTGGTGTGAAGGTCTTGGAAAAGAAGAAGCAAGGATGCTTCCGACCTTGAGCATCCTTTTGGAAGAGGACTGCTCCTGCACCAATGGATGAGGCATGCACCTCCATTATAAATGGCGTATCTACATCGGGGTGATGTAGAATGGGAGCGCTAGCAAAATGAGACTTAATAGAGAGGAAGGCCTTGGAGACCTCCTACGACCACAATTTGGGATTTGCTCCCTTCTTGGTGAGGGCTACCAAGGGAGATACCAAAGTTGAGAAATGTGTAATGAACTGGCGATAATAGGTAATGAACCCCATAAAGCGCTGCAAAAAGGAAAGGCAAGGAATCCTGCTCAAACACACATTTCTCCAACTTGGTGTAGAGGAAGTTTGCCCGTAAGAGGTCGAAGACTTTGCAAACATCTCTCTGGTGAGAGTCAGTATCTGGAGAGTAGATGAGTATATCATCTAGATAGACTACCACCGAGGTGGAGAGCATATCCTGGAAGATATCATTTACAAAATCTTGGAAAACGGCTGGGGCATTTGTTATGATCCGGTGACCTTGGAGCCGCATGAGACTTTCTCAGGAGTAGGTGGAACCTGTACTGACCGCAAACTCTAAACTGTCACCGCAACTAGAAGTAGCCGTGGGGTGTACCTAACACATCTTAGGCACCTCGACACAGCCGGAGAACTAAATACCCCTATAGATGGAAATGGGAATTCTATCTTGCCTCAGAGCAGAACCCCAAAGGATAGGCAGCCCCCCACAAATATTGACTGTGAGTATTAGAGGAAAGACACACGCAGGCAGAAATCAGGCAAAAGAGGCCACGCTAGCTAAATAGGAAAGGATAGGACAGAATAAAAAGCGGTCAGTATAAAGCCCTAAAAATATCCACAGCAGATAATACAAAAATTCCACATCTAACTAAAGACATGGAATGTATATCTGCATCTCCTGAGAATCCAACTTGACTGAAATATCCAAACACAGTCTAAGCTGGACAAGAAAAAACATTGAATAGTACTGAATTGTAAAGCACACAG
Organism: Ranitomeya variabilis; assembly: GCF_051348905.1. Taxonomy (NCBI): domain Eukaryota; kingdom Metazoa; phylum Chordata; class Amphibia; order Anura; family Dendrobatidae; genus Ranitomeya; species Ranitomeya variabilis. The sequence goes on from NC_135232.1 coordinate 278,854,115, forward strand.
CATGTGTGCTGCAGAAACAAACCAGACACTTATCTTTGCTGATTTGGCAGCAGGGCAGGAGGAACCAGACAGAGATGCAAAACCTCCAAGAACAATGGACAACTGGCAAGGGCTAATGAATCCTGCACACCTAAATATCCCAGTCAGAGCTGCAATCAGCAAGGACACCTGCCCAGGATTGCAACCCAGGGACAACTGCATTACTACCAACAACCACCGGAGGGAACCCAAGAGCAGAATTCACAACAGTACCCTTCCTTGAGGAGGGGTCACCGAACCATCACCAGAGCCCCCAGGCCGATCAGGATGAGCCAGATGAAAGGCACGGACCAAATCAGCAGCATGGACATCAGAGGCAAAAACCCAAGAATTATCCTCCTGGCCATAACCCTTCCATTTGACAAGGTACTGAAGCCTCCACCTCAAAAAGCGAGAATCCAAAATCTTCTCAACCACATACTCCAACTCCCCATCAACCAACACAGGGGCTGGAGGATCAACAGAGGGAACAACGGGCACCACATATTTCCGCAATAAAGATCTATGGAAGACATTATGGATAGCAAAAGAAGTCGGAAGGGCCAATCGAAAAGACACCAGATTAATAATCTCAGAAATCCTATAAGGACCAATAAAGCGAGGCTTAAAGTTAGGGGAAGAAACCTTCATAGGAACATGACGGGAAGACAACCAGACCAGATCCCCAACCCGAAGCCGGGAACCAACACACAGACGACGGTTAGCAAAACGTTGAGCCTCCTCCTGAGACAATACCAAATTGTCCACCACATGAGCCCAAATCTGCTGCAACCTGTCAACCACAGAATCCACACCAGGACAGTCAGAAGGCTCAACCTGCCCCGAAGAAAAAGAGGATGAAAACCAAAATTACAAAAGAAGGGCGAAACCAAGGTAGCCGAACTAGCCCGATTATTAAGGGCAAACTCGGCCAATGGCAAGAAAGCCACCCAATCATCCTGATCAGTAGACACAAAGCATCTCAGATAAGTTTCTAAAGTCTGATTAGTTCGCTCGGTCTGGCCATTTGTCTGAGGATGAAATGCGGAAGAAAAAGACAAATCAATGCCCAGCTTAGCACAAAAGGCCCGCCAAAACCGAGAAACAAACTGGGAACCTCTGTCGGACACAATATTCTCCGGAATACCATGCAAATGAACCACATGCTGAAAAAACAACGGAACCAAATCAGAAGAGGAAGGCAATTTAGGCAAAGGCACCAAATGGACCATCTTAGAGAACCGGTCACAAACAACCCAGATGACAGACATCTTCTGGGAAACCGGAAGATCAGAAATATAATCCATAGAAATATGCGTCCAGGGCCTCTCAGGGACTGGCAAAGGCAAAAGCAACCCACTAGCATGGGAACAACAAGGCTTGGCCCGCGCACAAGTCCCACAGGACTGCACAAAAGAACGCACATCACGTGACAAAGAAGGCCACCAAAAGGACCTACCAACCAAATCTCTGGTACCAAAAATACCAGGATGGCCAGCCAACACAGAACAATGAACCTCAGAAATCACTCTACTATTCCATCTATCAGGAACAAACAGTTTCCCCACTGGACAGCGGTCAGGTTTGTCAGCCTGAAATTCCTGAAGAACCCGTCGTAAATCAGGGGAGATGGCAGAAAGGATCACCCCTTCTTTCAGAATGCCGACCGGTTCAAGGACATCAGGAGAATCAGGCAAAAAACTCCTAGAGAGGGCATCAGCCTTAATATTCTTAGAACCCGGAAGATACAAGACCACGAAATCAAAACGGAAAAAAAACAAGGACCATCGAGCCTGTCTAGGATTCAGCCGCCTGGCAGACTCGAGGTAAATCAGATTTTTATGATCGGTCAAGACCACAATACGGTGCTTAGCTCCCTCGAGCCAATGTCGCCACTCCTCAAACGCCCACTTCATAGCCAACAACTCCCGATTGCCGACATCATAATTGCGTTCAGTGGGCGAAAACTTACGGGAAAAGAAGGCACATGGTTTCATCAAGGAACCAACAGGATCCCTCTGAGACAAAACGGCCCCTGCCCCAATCTCAGAAGCGTCAACCTCAACCTGAAACGGAAGAGAAACATCCGGTTGACGCAACACCGGGGCAGAAGTAAATCGGCGTTTAAGCTCCTGAAAGGCAGAGACAGCCGCAGAGGACCAATTTGTCACATCAGCGCTTTTCTTCGTCAAATCGGTCAAGGGTTTAACCACACTGGAGAAGTTAGCAATGAAACGGCGATAAAAATTAGCAAAGCCCAAAAATTTCTGAAGGCTCTTCACAGATGTGGGTTGAATCCAATCATGAATGGCCTGAACCTTAACCGGATCCATCTCTATAGATGAGGGAGAAAAAATGAAGCCCAAAAAAGAAACCTTCTGCACTCCAAAGAGACACTTAGACCCCTTCACAAACAAAGCATTATCACGAAGGATCTGAAATACCATCCTGACCTGTTTCACATGAGACTCCCAATCATCAGAAAAAATTAAAATGTCATCCAAATATACAATCATGAATTTATCAAGATAAGTCCGGAAGATATCGTGCATGAAGGACTGAAAAACAGATGGAGCATTAGAGAGCCCGAATGGCATCACAAGGTATTCAAAATGGCCTTCGGGCGTATTAAACGCAGTTTTCCATTCATCACCCTGCTTAATACGAACAAGATTATATGCCCCCCGAAGGTCAATCTTAGTAAACCAACTAGCCCCCTTAATCCTAGCAAACAAATCGGAAAGCAGAGGTAAAGGGTATTGAAACATGACCGTGATCTTATTCAAGAGGCGATAATCAATACAGGGTCTCAAGGAGCCATCCTTCTTAGCAACAAAAAAAATCCCGCTCCCAACGGTGAAGAAGATGGCCGAATATGTCCTTTCTCCAAAGACTCCTTAACATAACTCCGCATGGCGGTATGTTCAGGCACAGACAGGTTGAAAATTCGGCCCTTAGGAAACTTACAGCCTGGAATCAAGTTAATCGCACAATCACAGTCCCTATGCGGTGGAAGGGAACTGGACTTGGGCTCATCGAATACATCCTGAAAATCAGGCAAAAACTCTGGAATTTCAGAAGTGGAAGAAGAGGAGATTGACATCAAAGGAACGTCATTATGAACCCCCTGACATCCCCAACTAGTCACAGACATAGACTTCCAATCCAACACAGGATTATGTGCCTGCAACCATGGAAAACCCAGCACGATAGCATCATGTAAATTATGCAACACCAGAAATCGACAATCTTCCTGATGGGCAGGCGCTATGCACATGGTCACCTGTGTCCAGAACTGGGGCTTATTTTTAGCCAAAGGTGTAGCATCAATGCCCCTTAAAGGAATAGGGTTCTGCAAAAACTGCAAGGGGAAACCACAAGGCCTGGCAAACTCAAAGTCCATTAAGTTCAAGGCGGCGCCTGAATCCACAAACGCCATGACAGAAAATGATGACAATGAGCAGATCAAGGACACAGATAATAAAAATTTAGGTTGTACAGTACTGATGGTAAATGAACTAGCGATCCTCTTTGTACTCTTAGGGCAGACTGAAATGACATGAGAAGCATCGCCACAATAAAAACACAACCTATTCTGATGTCTGAATCCCTGTTGTTCCGTTCTAGACAGAATCCTATCACACTGCATTGACTCAGGCATCTGCTCTGAGGACAACGCCACAGCGCGCACAGTTCTGCGCTCCCGCAAACGTCGATCAATCTGAATGGCCAGAAACATAGAATCACTCAGACCGAAAGGTGTGGGAAACTCCACCATAACATCTTTAATGGATTCAGAAAGACCCTTTCTGAAAATTGCCGCCAAAGCATCATCATTCCATTTAGTCAACACAGACCATTTTCTAAATTTCTGACAATACAATTCTGCAGCTTCTTGACCCTGAGACAGGACCAACAAGGTCTTCTCCGCTTGATCCACAGAATTTGGTTCATCATATTATAATCCTAAAGCCTGAAAAAAGGCGTCTACATGAAGCAAGGCCGGATTCCCAGATTCCAGGGAAAATGCCCAATCCTGAGGATCACCATGCAGCAGGGAGATGACAATTTTAACCTGCTGAATGGAATCACCAGAGGATCGAGGTCTCAGAGCAAAAAACAGTTTACAGTTGTTTTTAAAACTCAAAAATTTGGACCTGTCCCCAAAAAACAAATCAGGAGTAGGAATCTTAGGCTCTAAAACTGGAGTCTGAACTATATAATCAGAAATACCCTGTACCCTAGCAGCAAGCTGGTCTACACGAGAAGCTAATCCCTGAACATCCATGCTAACACCAGACTCCTCAGCCACCCAGAGAAAAAGAGGGAAGAAAAGACAAAGCAGGCTACGGAAAAAAAAAAAGGCTCTTTCTTCCCTTCTTCTGAGATGCATTTAACTCATTGTTGGCCAGTTGTACTGTTATGATCCGGTGACCTTGGAGCTGCATGAGACTTTCTCAGGAGTAGGTGGAACCTGTACTGACCGCAAACCCTAAACTGTCACCGCAACTAGAATTAGCCGTGGGGTGTACCTAACACATCCTAGACACCTCGACACAGCCGGAGGACTAAATACCCCTATAGATGGAAATGGGAATTCTATCTTGCCTCAGAGCAGAACCCCAAAGGATAGGCAGCCCCCAACAAATATTGACTGTGAGTATTAGAGGAAAGACACACGCAGGCAGAAATCAGGATTTAGCAAAAGAGGCCACGCTAGCTAAATAGGAAAGGATAGGAAAGAATACTAAGCGGTCAGTATAAAACCCTAAAAATATCCACAGCAGATAATACAAAAATTCCACATCTAACTAAAGACATGGAATGTATATCTGCGTCTCCTGAGAATCCAACTTGACTGAAATATCCAAACACAGTCTAAGCTGGACAAGAAAAAACATTGAATAGTACTGAATTGTAAACCACACAGCAGGTGTGCTGCAGAAACAAACCAGACACTTATCTTTGCTGATTTGGCAGCAGGGCAGGAGGAACCAGACAGAGATGCAAAACCTCCAAGAACAATGGACAACTGGCAAGGGCTAATGAATCCTGCACACCTAAATATCCCAGTCAGAGCTGCAATCAGCAGGGACACCTGCCCAGGATTGCAACCCAGGGACAACTGCATTACTACCAACAACCACCGGAGGGAACCCAAGAGCAGAATTCACAACAGGCATTACAGAGCCCAAAGGGCATCACCAGATATTCATAGTGCCCATCCCTGGTGTTAAAAGCCATCTTCCATTCGTCCCCCTCACTTATGCAAATCAGGTTGTAAGCACCCAGCAGATCTAATTTGGTGAATACCCTTGCTCCCCATAGCCTATCGAAGAGCTTAGATATCAGGGGCAAAGTGTACTTATTCTTACTGGTGATGGCGTTAAGACCCCTCTAATCTATGCATGGACGTAGTTCTCCATTTTTCTTCTGCACAAAGAAGAACCCCGCCCCTGCAGGTGACACAGACTTCCTACTGAACCCTCTTGCCAATTTCTCCTGGATGTAATGAGTCATAGCCTCCATCTCCGGGAGAGAGGGGATAGAACTGACCCCGGGGAGGCTCTGCTCCAGGCATGAGATCAATAGGACAGTCATAGGGATGGTGAGGTGGAAGGGTCTCCGCAGCCCTCTTGGAGAACACGTCCACATAGGACAAATAGCACTTGGGAAGAGAAGTTAGATCTGCGGGTATCTCTTTAGTGGCAACCTGAATGCACTCCCTCAGGCTACGTTCACATTTGCGGTCAGCGCCGCAGCGTCGGGCGCCGCAGCAGCGCCGCATGCGTCATGCGCCCCTATATTTAACATGGGGGCGCATGGACATGCGTTGTGCTGCGTTTTGCGCCACATGGCCGCAAGCGTTGGACGCAAGAAACGCATCAAGTTGCATTTTTTTTGCGTCCAACTTTCGGCCAAAAACGACGCATGCGGCGCAAAACGCAGCGTTTTAGCGTGCATTTTGCCACGTTTTTGTTTGCGTTGTGCGCTGCGGCGCACAACGCAAATGTGAACGTAGCCTTTTACATCTGCAAGATTCACTCCAACCCAAAATTCTCCCTGAGGACCACTCTATATGAGGGGAGTGGAAATGTAACCAGGGTATCCCTAGTAGGATCTCGTCTATTCCATTGGGAATTACAGGAAGGGAAATAATCTCCTGATGGGAAGGAGACATAGATAACGTGAAATGAATGGTCTGGTGTGTTATTTGTGAGGGCAGTGTCAACCCATTCACCACTCGAGCAGTCACTGGCTTGCCGAGCATCACCAGGGATATTGCGTGGCTTTGGGCGAAGGCAGAGGACATAAAATTCCCCTCCACTCCAGAGTCCACACAAAGCTCGACTGCAATAGTGGAAGAGCCTAAAGTGATTGTCCCCTTAAAGGACAGCTTGGAGGAAAATGCCGCTGTGTCTAGTGAACCTCCTTCTATGGTTACTAGACACGATAGTTTCCTGACCGCTGAGGACATTTATTGGCAAAATGTCCTAACTGCAGGCAGATATTACAGACCACGGGTACTTGAGCGTCCCGGGACTTAGGTCCCGCTCGAGAAACCTCCATGGCCTCATGGGAGTCGGACGCCTGAACAGGAGATTCCAGAGGACTGGCAAAGGTAGGAGCCAACCGGAACCTCTGCCTACACTGGGTCCGCTCCAACCTCCGCTCGTTAAAACGGAGGTTGATGCGGGTGGATATAGTTATGAGCTCCTCCAGTGTGGTGGGAATCTCCCTGGTGGCCAAGGCATCCTTCACATGGTCAGCCAGTCCCTTCCAGAACACCAGGATAAGGACTTTATCCGGCCACTCCAGCTCTGATGCCAAAGTCCAGAAGTGGACGGCGAATTGGCTGACCATGGACAAGCCCTGTGTTATTGCCAGCAGTTGGAGCGCTGTATCATGGGTGACACGAGGCCCCGAAAAGACCTGTTTCAGAGAGCCCAGGAAGCGAGAAGCAATTCTGCACCACATGATCATCACGCTCCCACAGCGGCGTTGCCCAATGATCATCATGCTCCCACAGCGGCGTTGCCCACTTCAACGCCCTGCCCAACAGAAGGGATATAATAAATCCCACTTTAGCCCGTTCCGTAGGAAAACGTGCTGCCAGGAGTTCTAGATGAATGGTGCACTGGATTACGAATCCCCGACATAGCTTACTGTCACCAGCAAACTTGTCTGGTAGCAGGAGTTGGGATAAAGTTGGAGCAGGGTGGCAGAGGACAAACTGGCTGCAGCCATGCTAACAGCCTGTACAGAGACTGCGGTGACATTCACAGCTGAGGTTTTGCATTCAAGAGCCGCAAACCTACCCTCCAGCTGTTGGATGTACCGCTGCAGACGCTGATCGTCTGCCATTTAACAGCCAGACCCTGGGGCTAGAATTCGGTTACGGCTGGCGGAATGCTCTGAGTAAATATATGAGTTGTTATAGGTGCGTTCGCAGCCCGGGGTCCAATGTGCCGGAGTGAAGCCTTCTGCTAGAGAAATGGCGGCCCTGTATGGTGGTACAATGTTAGATTAGACGTGAGTTCCGTCACTCGGTCAGTATCAGCATGAACCCTGTTGCTTCACAGAGTCATGAAATAATTAGTGGGACTAAAACCCTAACTAGGGTTGTGCTTGCTCTGGAACTCTTCTGTGCTAACCGCACACATGAAGGAACCAGATGCTAAGCCAAGCGATTAATTGCCCCCACTGATGCTAGCTGCCTGTCTATGCAATTTCCCTCGGCTAACGGACACTCTCCACATGTAGCCTGAGTGACATAGTATTACCAGCGACAAGCACAAAACACAAATGATACTAGCGCATGGCCGTGCGGTCATGCAAACCTTTTATAGCTGCAGCAACTTCAGGACCTTCCTAGAGGACCAATGGGAGCTGCTACAGGACCTGAGCGTGTGAGCCCCGACCTCCAATGAGAGGTCCTCCCTTGGGCATGCTAAGAAGGGGAAAAGCAGGACTTAGTTCCAGAGACGTCTGCTCGCCTCTGACCAGTACTGGCTACAATGGCTGAGCCTGGAAGAGCAGCAGTAACCAAGTGCAGAGTATCTGCCTGAGCCAGACGCTGGGAGTGACGTCTCCACTGAGCAGACTCCACTGCAGCTGGAGAAGAATGGGGGACTGCAGCGGAGGTGGTTCAAGATTCCCCCTGTGCAGTGGCGGGAACTCGACACCTAACAAACCCCCTTCCAGAATCTTGAGGTGAATTTTACTCCACGGTCAGAGATAACTTCATCTGGGACCCCATGCAGCTGAAAATATTCTGAATCACTAAGTTTGCAGTCTCTATAGCCGAGGGGTGGCAGGCACAAGGAACAAAATAAGCAGCCTTAGTCAAACAATCATCCACCACTAGAATCATATTCATACCACCAGAAGTAGGAAGATCCACAATGAAGTCCATAGAAATTGAACCCCACGGACTAGATGGAACTGGTAGTGGTTGAAATAGACCCATAGGATAAGCTCGAAGAGTCTTATAATGAGCACATTCCTCACAAGTGAGAACATAGTCCTTAGTATCCTTCAGGCCAGTTCGCCACCAGAAAAATCAGCTCAGGAATTCTTTTGTCTTCTGTACCCCGCTATGACCATCCAACTTGGAGTCATTACCATCTTGATGATCTGCAGATGTACGGACTCAGGAATGCAGATACATCGGTCACGGAACCATAAGCCTTCCTTAAGGACAAGATTGAGATCCACAGGTGGGTTAGCAAGAAATACATCACCATCATAGTTCTCCTTGATCTCTGTCCACAGGTCTGGATCATGGATTACTCCGATGAAGCTGGCATCTGATAAAATGGTCTTGGGGGGGATCCAGGTATGGAACCTGCAGAATGGATTCTGGACAAAGCTTCAGCCTTCCCATTAAGTGAAGGAAAACTGATGATGTCCTAAGACAGCGATACACGTGGGCTCTCCAACCCACCCCCCTTTCTTCAGGTACTGCCCACCATGGCAGTTTTTTTGTACTTCCTGTGTGTCTTTGGGTATAAATACCTATGGACTTTTTCTTCAGCTCACAGGCTCATTCCTATTGATATCCTTGGCCTCTCCTCCTGTCGGCATTGAAAAGCACTCACATTAAATAAACATTTCTGGCTCTTTTTTTGTGTGTGTTTTGTGCAATTCTAAACTCAGTTTACTGGCATCTAACCCACTAATGCAGGGGATGACTGGGTCACATTCTGGAAATGAATAGGTCAGGTTTGATGTTCGGTCACGGTTGCTATGAATTATTAGTCATGAATCATTCCCACAAGCTATTGTAATTTATTGAATTCTGATTCTGTCATAGCGTATTATTAATTGCCAGTTTTGTAATGTTGATTCAACACACGGTTATGAAAACTGACAGGTTGTCACCGTTTTAATATGGAGGGGTGCGGGTTGACCGCCATGATGTATATTTGTTTTTAATTGTTTTTATTGTTTGTGGATTTGTGTCCTGACATCCAAATAAAGCTATATATTGTATTATTATCTTGATCTGAGTTTTGAAACAGGTGTGCATGCCCATTTGTATCTGGTCTTTTTTGCTTTGATTCATGTTGTATTTTCAGGCACGGCGTGGCACCCTGCTACACATATTTACATGCAGACTATCTAATGGAGGTGCACCCTATTTTCTCCCCTGTTACGCTGCTAAAGAGAAGTGAATTTTCACTGCACTGGCAGTGAATATAAATTTCTCATATACCGCGCACAGTGTCAGGAGCAGTTGCCAGCTTCCAGCAGCTGCTGGGCTATCATGGGTGCCCACTCATTAAGGTAAAAAATAGTCACCTGTCTCCACTCCCATAGGCATGGAAAGAGGTGAATATTCATTACATTAATGAGCGGGGACACATGATCACTTGGCCGCAGATGCTGCTGGCACAGGAATAAGATGCTGCGAGGGCGCGCAGGGAAGGTAAGTAGGATGTTGTTTTTTTAATGCTTTTCTCATGGGGGCCATAAATACAAGGATAGGGATGAGCTTTCATCAAAGATGAGTTCCCGTCATAGGATGTAATAGTATGTTATATGTCAGGAAAAGGTTAATCTTACACTTAGCAGTGGCAAAAAATCAAAACAATTAAATTTCATGAGTTAAATCTAACAATATAGCCAAAGTAAAATAGGAGCATATTATGGCTCATGCACCCTGGCACTTAGAGCACACAGTCTGTATCACTCTTTTGGAAAGATGTAGTCTTTGAGGATTGATATACAGCCTCCATAGCAATGTATGTCTATTGTGTGCTTCTGGGGAGGAGAACCACAATAAGTATGTCACAATTTTTTTCAAACAGAATGTAACAGGAACAACTTGTATTGCCTTAGCATTAAATCAAAGGTATTCAGATGTACAATAGAGGTCTCATGTGCCTCTTGAAAAGCCTTCATATGGCTCCAAACAGGTGAGTAGTAATAATGGCATGTTAATTTTAGATTAAAGAAAAATCTTTTATGAGAAAGTATTCTCATTATTTTAAAAAAAGGCAGTCATATCAGCTAAATGATTTCTGAGATTTTAATGATGCAGAAAACTCAAATTTAGATTATTTTATTAAGAACACATGATTTATTTATTTGTTTTTTTTTTTTAATTCTGTGGATGAATAGAAGGCACTGCTGGATGCCAACAGAAGAACTAGTGTTAATAAGACAAGTTAAGACTAATAAGATAAAATAACTCCAAGAGGAGTTATTTTCAAGTTACTGTACAGATAACTGATCATTTTGTATAACAGTCAATGACTGTGAAATTAAATAATATAACAATGAATAATAAGTTCATGTAAAGATTGCTAAAAAACAGTGCAGCTGATTATTTTTTCACATCCCTGCAGCCTCCACATGATTGCTTATCAAACTCTTCACTTCTTTTATTCCTCTATGCTCTGCTATCAATCCCATAATGCAAAGGTACAGCATCATATGGGAAGCCAGAGACAGTTAGGCCATGTTCACAAGTTGTGTTTTTTACCACGGATCCACAGTGTTTTTGATGCTGTGGATCTGCAGCAGTTTCCCATGCGGTTTACAATACCATGTAAACCTATGGAAAACCAAATCCGCAGTGCACATGCTGCGGAAAAAAACGCGCGGAAACGCAGTGTTGTTTTTTCCGCAGCATGTCAATTCTTTGTGCGGATCTGCAGCGTTTCTGCACCTATTGACTTGTATTGAGTCATGCACTTCTGCAGCAAAACCGCAGATGTAAAAAAGATCTGTGGGTCAAAACGTTGCAGATCGGGAGGGGGGAAGAGTGTGGGTGGCATGTGGGCGGAGTGTGGGCGAAGATGGGGTGTGTCTGTGTGTGGGCGGGGTCTGTGAGGGACTGTCGGGGGTCTGTACGGGCCTGCCGGCGGTCTGTGCAAGCTGCCGGGGGTCTGTGCGGGCCTCTTGGGGGTCTGTACGGGTCAGTGCGGGCCTGTCGGGGGTCTGTGTGGGCCTGTCGGGGGTCTGTGCGGGCTGCCAGGGGTCTTTGTGTGTGTGTGTGCAGGCATCGTCCGATGGGACTACAAGTCCCATCGGGCTATGCCTGCTACAATGATAGTGACTCATTAGACAATGATGGGACGGTAGTAGTCCCATCATCCGGCTAATGTGTTAAATGTAAAAAAAAAAACACAAACATACAACATATAGCATACAGCATACAACATATAACATAACATACAACATATAACATACAATACAGTACATTCATACATTACATGCAATACATACATATAACATACAGTACATATAACATAGATTACATACTCACCACCACTTGTCACTTTGATCCCCGAAGCCAGTGTCACCTGTAAAAAATATTAAAATAATAAACAAACACTATATTCCCTGTGTCCGCAGAAATCCAATTAAAACGAGTGTCCCATGACAATCTCCTGTGGAGAGCATCCACATCAGCTGATGCGACAGGGGCTCCAGGAATACAATGACGGAAGGTATCCTTCCGCACTGTGTTCCTCCACCCCTGTAAAAAATAGTCCCTAGTCTCACTTGTGGCACTGCTGTGTGAGAAAGTTCCCATGCAGCAATGCCATAAAGTGAGACCAATGAACTCAGGTAACCTCTTCAGTGATGCACTGCAGGAGCCATTGTCTCCTGTCAGTGTGTCACTGGAGGTCTATAGAGCAGTGACATCGCCCGATGTCACTGTTCTATAGGGGAGATCGTCGTGGGACACTCGTTATTAATTGGACTACGGCAGACAGGGAGTATACGGTTGGTTTATTATTTTTAATTTTTTCAGGCGATCGAGTATGGTAAGTATGATGAAATTAAGAATATTAAAATACTTTTTTCTGGCTGTGTCTTTATTTTTTTAACTCTTTCACTGCTATAGGATTAATAATGGATAGGCGTCTTATTGATGCCTCTCCATTATTAACCCGGATTAATGTCACCTTACAATAGCAAGGTGACATTAACCCCTTATTACCCCATATCCCACAGCTACTCAGAGTGGGAAGAGAGGGGCTAAGTGCCGGAATTGGCACATGTCACAGATGCGCCATTTCTGGGGTGGCTGGGGGCTGGTATTTGTAGCCGGGGGGCCAATATCCATGGCCTCTCTCTAGGCTATGAATATCAGCCCACAGCTGTCTGTGTAGCCTTTCTGGCTATAAAATATAGGGGGACCCCACGTCATTTTTTGGGGGTCCCCCTATTTTAATAGCCAGTAAAGGCTACGCAGACAGCTGTGGGCTAATATTCATAGCTTGGGAGGGGGGCATGGGTATTACTCCCTTCCCAGGCTACAAATATTGGCCCCTGGCCATTGGCTTTCCCCCTCTGGAGCAGAAAATTGCGCGGGGAGCCCACGCCATTTTTTTCCGTTTTTCTTTTGTTAAGTGTTCATTTAGTAACATAGGCCTCGCTATTATACATCTAAGGATATATCTATAGATATATCCATAGATAAATCTATATATCTATACATGGATGTCTATGGTTAGATGTATAGATATATCTATAGATATAACCATGGCTATATTGATCTTTAGATATGTTTATAGATAGATAGATATATCTGTAGATACATAGATCTATCTATCCATATATCTTTCTGGCTACTTTCACACATCAGGTTTTTGCCGTCAGGCACAATCTGGCGAGTTTTGAAAAAAATGGATCCGTATTTTTTTTCCACCAGATCCGTTTTTTCTCATAGAGTTGTATTAGCGCCGGACTGCGCCTGATGGCCTCACGTTTCATCCGTTTTTTGCCGAATCCATCAGAAAAGCTGTTTTCAGTGGACAGAGAAAACGTACAGAAGAACGGTTTTTCTGTCCGGCAAAAACGGATCCGGTGAAAAACGAATTAAACTGAGATGTGAAATGATGAATCCGGCCTCCCAATTCAGTTTTTCATGCATTTTTCCATTGAAATCTTGTACATTTTCTGTTCTCTCTCTTTCAAGAAAATGGATCAGTTGCATCAATTTTTTACTATTTGCAATGGATCCGTTTTTTCAAAAATTCACCGGATCCTGCCTGATGGATAGATGTAGATGGATATATGGATTGTTTCCATTAGGCAGGATTGGGTGAATTTTTGAAAAAACTGATCCGTTGCAAATAGTGAAAAACTGATGCACTTGATCTGTTGTTTTTTTTTTAGAGAGAGAGCGAGAGAGAGAGAATGGAAAATGTGCATGATTTCAATGGAAAAAATGCATGAAATACCGGATTCAGAGACCGGATACATCATTTCACATCTCAGTTTTATACGTTTTTCGCCGGATCCGTCGCTGTGCATTTTTTCACAGGACAGAAAAAACTTTCCTCTTTATGTTTTCTCCGTCTGCCGAAAACAGATGTTTTTTACAGATCCGCAAAAAATGGATGAAACGTGAGGCCATCTGGCGCAATCCAGGGCTAATACAACTCTATGAGAAAAAAAAGGATCTGGCGGAAAAAAAACCAGATCCGCCCTTTTGAAAACTCGGCGGATTATGCCTGACGGCAAAAACCTGATGTGTGAAAGTAGCCTAACTATCCATATATCTATCTACATCTATCTATCTATCTATCTCATTCCATCTATCTGTCTATCTGTCTATCTATCTATCTGTCTATCTATATGTCTGTCTATCTATCTGTCTGTCTATGGGTGTAATGGAGTGTGGGTTGGACAAATGTAAAAGAGGAGGTTGGACAAGACATGACATCACAAATCTTTTTTGTGTTTGTTCAATTATACATCTTTATTTAGTTTTCAAAAACGCATCAAAAAACCGCATCAAAAAACGCGCAAAAAGGGCATCAAAACCGCACAAAAAAACGCTTAAAAAACGCACCTGCGTTTAATGCCAAGAGCTGCAGATTTAGTGCAGAAAAATCTTCAGACAAATCTGCAACGTGTGCACATACCCTAACATTTCTGCTCACTGTGGAAACAATATGATTTTACTTTTTCCTACATTCCCTTAAATAAGCTAAGAGGTTATATACACTCACCGGCCACTTTATTAGGTACACCTGTCCAACTTCTTGTTAACACTTAATTTCTAATCAGCCAATCACATGGCGGCAACTCAGTGCATTTAGGCATGTAGACATGGTCAAGACAATCTCCTGCAGTTCAAACCGAGCATCACTATGGGGAAGAAAGGTGATTTGAGTGCCTTTGAACGTGGCATGGTTGTTGGTGCCAGAAGGGCTGGTCTGAGTATTTCAGAAACTGCTGATCTACTGGGATTTTCACGCACAACCATCTCTAGGGTTTACAGAGAATGGTCCGAAAAAGAAAAAAAATCCAGTGAGCGGCAGTTCTGTGGGCGGAAATGCCTTGTTGATGCCAGAGGTCAGAGGAGAATGGGCAGACTGGTTCGAGCTGATAGAAAGGCAACAGTGACTCAAATCGCCACCCGTTAGAACCAAGGTAGGCCTAAGAGCATCTCTGAACGCACAGTGCGTCGAACTTTGAGGCAGATGGGCTACGCAGCAGAAGACCACACCGGGTACCACTCCTTTCAGCTAAGAACAGGAAACTGAGGCTACAATTTGTACAAGCTCATCGAAATTGGACAGTAGAAGATTGGAAAAACGTTGCTTGGTCTGATGAGTCTCGATTTCTGCTGCGACATTCGGATGGTAGGGTCAGAATTTGGCGTAAACAACATGAAAGCATGGATCCATCCTGCCTTGTATGGAGCATCTTTGGGATGTGCAGCCGACAAATCTGCGGCAACTGTGTGATGCTATCATGTCAATATGGACCAAAATCTCTGAGGAATGCTTCCAGCACCTTGTTGAATCTATGCCACGAAGAATTGAGGCAGTTCTGAAGGCAAAAGGGGGTCCAACCCGTTACTAGCATGGTGTACCTAATAAAGTGGCCGGTGAGTGTATATATAGTCAGCAAAGCTGAACTTGGATCTCCTAAATTATAAAAAACACATTAAGGCCATGTGCACACGTTAAGTATTTTTCGCGTTTTTTTCGCGTTTTTTCGCTATAAAAACGTGATAAAAACGCGAAAAAAACGCTAACATATGCCTCCTATTATTTTAAGTGTATTCCGCATTTTTTGTGCAAATGTAGCCTTTTTTTCCGCGAAAAAATCGCAGCGCGGAAAAAAAAGCAACATGTTCATTAAAATGCGGAATTGCAGGGGATTCCGCACACCTAGGGGTCCATTGATCTGCTTACTTCCCGCACGGGGCTGTGCCCACAATGCGGGAAGTAAGCAGATTATGTGCGGTTGGTACCCAGGGTGGAGGAGAGGAGACTCTCCTCCACGCACTGGGCACCATATAAGTGGTCAAAAAATAAGAATTAAAATAAAAAATAGTCATATACTCACCCTCGATGTCTTCCCGCCTCCACTGCATGCTGTCGCTTCGGTTCCTGTAGCTGGTGTGCGGTGAAAGACCTTGCCGATGACGTCACTGTCCTGTGATTGGTCATGAGCGGTCATGTGACCGCTCACGTGACCGTGACGTCACGGAAGGTCCTGTGTGCACACACCAGCTATACGGAACGGACGCCGGTGAGATGTCTGGGTGAGTATAAGCATTTTTTTATTTTTTTTATTATTTTTAAACATTCTATCTTTTACTATAGATGCTGCATAAGCTGCATCTATAGTAAAAAGTTGGTCACACTTGTCAAACGCTATGTTTGACAAGTGTGACCAACCTGTCAGTCAGTTTTCCAAGCGATGCTACAGATGGCTTGGAAAACTTTAGCATTCTGCAAGCTAATTACGCTTGCAGAATGCTAAAAAAACGCGAAAAAAACGGAAAAAAAACGCAAAAAAAAATTGCGGATTTCTTGCAGAAAATTTCCGGTTTTCTTCAGGAAATTTCTGCAAGAAATCCGCAACGTGTGCACATACCCTAAGAGGAAAAAACCTCCCCTATTATAGACAAAAAAACATCAGTACACAGGCAAAGGTGCTTACCTGTCAAGGCCTCTAAACAATTGCACTGTCAAGGTGCAGCGGACCCCGGTTAAGATGGTGACAACACAGATGCAGTAATACCGATGAGGCAGCCAGCCTACAGTTACCAGCAGAAAAAAAAATTTTTTAATGTGCGCGATGTCTGCCGACAGCTTCATATCACCGCCACAAAATAACAACTTGGGATATGGCGGGCTTTATCCCATTTTGCAACAGAAAAAGCTATTTTTTTATGTGCATGAGCTATGCACACTGTGGAATCTCAATGCCACTAAATAACAAAGTCAGATATGGCATGGTAGCAAGTGCCTCCAAAAAAATATTTTTTCAAACATCACTGCTCAAATCACAGAACAATGCCACCACAGCATTAAATGACAAAGTGTGATATGGCATGCTGTTTCACATTTAGCTTGTGATAAAATAAGATTTAGAAAGGAATACTCACATATGGAGCACAATAGAAACAGTGCATAACACACTTGTATGACATGTGCCCTGCTGTCTTTGTCTGTCTTTGTATGTGCCTCAGTTATGGTAAAAAAATATATATATTGCTGGAAGGTCGATTTCACAGCAACAAAGGACACTACCTAGCTAAACTATCTGAATAAAGGTACCGTCACACTAAACGATATCGCTAGCGATCCGTGACGTTGCAGCGTCCTGGCTAGCGATATCGTTGTGTTTGACACGCAGCAGCGATCAGGATCCTGCTGTGATATCGCTGGTCGTTGAACAAAGTTCAGAACTTTATTTGGTCGTCAGACCGGTGTGTATCGTCGTGTTTGACACCAAAAGCAACGATACCAGCGATGTTTTACACTGGTAACCAGGGTAAACATTGGGTTACTAAGCGCAGGGCCGCGCTTAGTAACCCGATGTTTACCCTGATTACCAGTGTAAAATGTAAAAAAAATAAACTACATACTCACCTTCGCGTCCCCCGGCGTCCGCTTCCCACACTGACTGAGCACCGTAAAGTGAAAGTGAAAGTACAGCACAGTGGTGACGTCACCGCTCTGCTGTTAGGGCCGGCATCAGTCAGTGCAGGAAGCGGACGCCGGGGGACGAGAATGTAAGTATGTACTGTTTGTTTTTTTTACATTTTACGCTGGTAACCAGGGTAAACATTGGGTTACTAAGCGTGGCCCTGCGCTTAGTAACCCGATGTTTACCCTTGTTACCCGGGGACTTCGGCATCGTTGGTCGCTGGAGAGCTGTGTGACAGCTCTCCAGCAACCAAACAGCGACGCTGCAGCGATCAGCATCGTTGTCTGTATCGCTGCAGCATCGCTTAGTGTGACGGTACCTTAAGAAACAACGGCCTTGTTGACTACCTAAAATGTAGCTGCTATCGCTACAAGCATCAGGAGCAGCCTCTATGCGCTGTTACACTGTCAAAATGGCACTAAAACAAGATGTCTGCTTTTTATATGGAGAATGACATGTGATTTCAGCAGCCAATGTCAGTACATTGTGGATGTTTCCTGTGCTCTGATTGGCTAGCCACAATGTGCACACATACAGTTAGAAAAATAAAAAAGACTGTTTACAAGCACGCCACGCCTCTGAGCTGTGGAAAACCCCTTCACTAATCATACACGTGCCCCATGCACATGATACACCACCATTATAGTAGCCAAAGTGCTGAAAATACTTTAGAGGCAATGCAAATATATTCCCTCACTTTTTACTGAATCTTATTGTTTTTTCCGATCTTAAAAAATTTGGCTCGTGGTTCCGATCACAAATCCGAATGTGCCATATTCGTGCCAAATTTATGTTTGGTGATCGTTTTTCAAACAAATTTGCTCTTCACTAGTATCTACCTCCGTGTACAGCTGATTGAGCCAATCTACCACACTACGCACCACTCTAGGATTTGCATACCTCCCAACTTTTGAAGATGGGAAAGAGGGACAAAGCAACGCGCGCCGCGGCAAATTTTAGGCCTCGTCTCTGACCACACCCATTCATAATTAGCCACACCCATATTCATGTCCCAACCATACCCATTTAGCACTGCTTATCACACTGTTTCATAAAGAATAATTATAAACAAAAAAATATGGCCACACAGTGCTCCATACTGTATAATGGCCACACATGATGCTTCATACTGTATAATGGCCACACATGATGCTCCATACTGTATAATGGCCACACATGATGCTCCATACTGTATAATGGCCACACATGATGCTCCATACTGTATAATGGCCGCACATGATACTTCATACCGTATAATGACTGCACATGATGCTCCATACTGTATAATGACCCCACATGATGCTCTATACTCTATAATCACTGCACATGATGCTCCATACTGTATAATGGCCACACATGATGCTCCATACTGTATAATGGCCCCACATGATGCTCCATACTGTATAATGGCCCCACATGATGCTCCATACTGTACAATGGCCCCACATGATGCTCCATACTGTATATTGGCTGCACATGATGCTCCATACTGTATAATGGCCACACATGATGCTCAATGCTGTGTAATGGCCCCACATGATGCTCCATACTGTATAATGGCCACACAGTGCTCCATACTGTATAATGGCCCCACATGATGCTCCATACTGTATAATGGCCCCACATGATGCTCCATACTGTATAATGGCCATACAGTGCTACATACTGTATAATGGCCACACATAGGTCAGGACTCTGAACCATTTTTACCTTTTGTGCATTACTGCCCTTTTCCAACATGGCGTCTTTGGTCTCATGTGCACTTGTCTTCCTGCTATAAAACTCCACCCCAGCCTTCAGTCTGTGCTAGATTATTCTGCCTTGCATCCAGCTCCTGATTACTCCCTGGTCTTGCTCCTGCACCTGCACCTGCTCCTGTGAACCTGTGTTGGAGATCCTGCCACTCTGCTCTGAGTTCCTGCTGCATACACCAGTGTTCAGTAATCCTCCTTCATCTGCTGCTCATGTTACTTCCATCTGCATTTACTGGACATGTAAGCTGTTTCTGCTCTGCAAAACCTGAGACTATTAACCAGGCCTCCCTGGTTGAGCTAAGATATGATTTGAACTGCCTAATAGCATATCTATCTGTGTCTGGACTAAGTCAAGGATCTATTTGTGTCAAGTTTCCTCAAGAATAACTGTGCTTCATAGACTTTCTGTTTGTTTGCATCCACCTCTGAAGTTTCCTATTGACTGCTAAGCTGCGTTTATTATTTGCACCAAGTGTTGTGGACTTGAGTTTCTCTCTGCACCCGCTTGAATCACCGTGTGATAATATAAACTTTACCCTTATAAAACTGTGTCCTGTTGTCTTGTTCCACGCAAAGAGTCTCCTGAATTATCCCCTATAATTATTACAGGATAATCTAGCCATAAAAAAAGGAGACTGCTGGAACAATGACTGCAGAGAGCAAATTAGAGCAGGTGTTTTCCATAATTAGATCACTGCAGAAAGGTGTGGAAGGTCTGCAAAAGAAGTTTGGAAGCTTTGAACACAATCAACAAGTGTTTGGACAAACTTTGCAGGACTTAAGCAATCGCATGGCAGCCCAGGAAAACAAACTTGCTGACATAGAGTCCCAGTATGGACAGGCATTTCAGGACATAAGCACGCAAATAGCTGCACAAGTGACTTTACCCTCTGGGCAACCGCCACCAGCTAGCCCACCTAAGTTGCCCCCATTCAGATTTAATGGTGATCGCGACAAATTTCGTGGCTTTGTGAATCAATGTATGCTATATTTTGATGTGCATGCTGACCGTTTCCCTACTGATAGATCCAAAGTATTGTGTGTAATAATGCTACTGACCTCACGAGCGCTCGCCTGGGCGAATCCGATGATTGAGTATCGTGACCCACGGTTAAATGACTTGGATGATTTCTTGGCTGCTATGGCATTAATGTTTGATGACCCTAATCACCGCGCAACCGCTGAATCTGCTTTGTTGTCTTTACGCCAGGCTAAATGTTCTGTTATTGACCATGCCACTGAATTCAGGAGATTGGCGGTAGATACCAATTCGGACAGTTATGCACAATTGCCTATTTTTAAAAGGGGTCTGTCTAGTATTATAAAAGATGAACTAGCTCGCTCAGAGTCACCACAAGAACTAGAGACATTTATACAGCATTGTGTGCGCATAGACATTCGCCTTACTGAGCGTAGGCAGGAGAAATTTGCTGCATATAACCGTATTTCTAACTTTTCCCTTCCTTCTAAAGAGCCTGCAGGTAAAACATCTCGGGAAGTGGAGGAGGTGCCCATGCAAATCGATTCCATTCAGAGACGTGAGATCAATGAGCGCCTGGAGCATCGCTTTCGTGAAAGTCTGTGTTTCTACTGCGGCCAGTCTGACCACTTCTTGATCAATTGTCCTAAGTGTCCTAGACTACCTAACAAGGTGCTAGCAGCAATAGGGGAGTATGACAACTGTGATGATGAATCTGACATCTCTGAATGTAGCCTGCCTTTAAACGCTGTATTCCATTCACTTTCTATGACTTCACCCCCCAAGGAGCTGAAGGAAAAGAACTCTCACTGTTCTCTCCCTATTAAGATCCTGTGTTCAGGAAAGTGGATTTCCAGTTCAGCTATGATTGACTCTGGTGCAGGTGGCAATTTCATGGATATCGCATTTGCCAAGGAACATGGTATTAAGATTCAGCAAAGAGCCTCTCCAATTACCATGGAAACAGTGGATGGGTCACCTTTAATCTCTGGGCCTGTGGATCAGGAGACCGTACCACTTGAAATTTTGTTGGAGCCTAATCATCAGGAGCAACTTTCTTTCTTGCTAATTTCTTCTCCTCATTTTCCTGTGA
Organism: Ranitomeya variabilis; assembly: GCF_051348905.1. Taxonomy (NCBI): domain Eukaryota; kingdom Metazoa; phylum Chordata; class Amphibia; order Anura; family Dendrobatidae; genus Ranitomeya; species Ranitomeya variabilis. The sequence continues at coordinate 278,875,377 of NC_135232.1, forward strand.
TTTTAGGCATTCCTTGGTTGCGTTCTCAGAACCCAATTATCAACTGGGAGACAAAGGAGATTATCTTTCCAACAATGAGCAACTCAGCGTTAACAGAAGCTGTCCCTGAGTCCACAGCTACATGAACCACATGTACAGGTATCTTCTTTACCTCCAGCATATAAAGAGTTCTCTGACCTCTGTGACAAGAAGAATGCAGATCAACTTCCTCCACACAGGCATTATAACTGTTCCATTGAGTTGCTTCCTGGGGCAGATATTCCTTTTGGTCACGTATACCCTTTGGCGGCTGAGCTTCAAGTCTTAAAGGAGTATATTGATGAAAATCTGGCCAAAGGCTTCATACGTCCTTTTTCCTCACCAGCAGGGGCACCCATTTTTTCATAAAGAAGAAGGATGGGACCCTGAGACCCTGTGTTGACTATCGGGAACTCAATAAGGTAACCATATGAAACCATTACCCTTTGCCTCTGATTCCCGAATTACTGGAAAGAGTCCGCCATGCTAAGGTGTTCTCTAAACTGGATCTTCGTGGGGCTTATAATTTGGTCGTATTCGTCCAGGGGATGAGTGGAAGACAGCATTCAGATGCCGGTATGGACACTTTCAATCTCTTGTGATGCCCTTCGGGCTTTGTAACGCCCCTGCAGCATTTCAACACCTTGTTAATGACATCTTCAGAGATTTGTTGGACCAGTTTGTGGTGATCTATTTGGACGATATACTAATCTTTTCTGACTCTCTACAGGAACATGAAGAACATGTCAAAACCGTTTTAAGACGTCAGAAAGAGAACCAACTGTATATCAAGCCTGAGAAATGCGAGTTCCATCGTTCTGAGATACAGTTCTTGGGTTATATCATCTCTCCCCAGGGGCTGAACATGGAATCTGGTATGATTCAGGCTATCCTTGACTGGCCGGCACCCAAGAACGTTAAGGAGGTCCAACGTTTTATTGGTTTTGCAAATTTCTACAGACGCTTCATTCGAAATTTTTCTGATATTGTCCGTCCCATTACTTCCTTGACAAAGAAGGAAAAGCCCTTTAAGTGGTCATCACAGGCTCAAGAAGCTTTTGATCGGCTGAACATCTGTTTCACATCAGCACCACTGTTGACACACCCACATCCAACACATCCTTTCATTGTGGAGGTGGACGCCTCTGATAATGCTTTGGGGGCTATTCTCTCCCAAAGAACTGGAGAGAAGGGTCTGCTACATCCTTGTGCTTTCTTTTCCCATAGATTAACCTCAGCAGAGAAGAATTACGATGTGGGAGACAAGGAATTGCTGGCTATTATTGCGGCTTTCAAAGAATGGAGGCATCATCTGCAAGGAGCTGCACAACAGATCATAGTGCTAACTGACCATCGCAATCTAGAGTTCCTTAGATCCGCTAGATGTCTTTCTCCTCATCAGGCTCATTGGAACTTATTCTTAAATCAATTTAACTTTGTTATCTCGTACCATCCAGGTTCTCGTAATGGGAAGGCTGATGCTTTATCCCGAATCCATGCTGCGGATTCCGTACCTGGAGCCCCGTCCAAGACCATTATATCTGATGCCAATTTCATCGGAGTTATCCATGATCAGGACTTGAGGAAGGAGTGCAGGAAGTCATATGAAGGTGATGTATTTCTGGCCAACCCACCTGTGGATATTAATCTTGTCTTTAAGGGTGGCATGTGGTTCAGCAATTGACATATCTACGTCCCGGAGGTCGTCCGTCTGCAGATCCTCAAGTTGGTACATGACTCCAAGTTGGCTGGTCACAGGGGGGTACAGAAGACACAAGAGTTCCTGAGCCGATTCTTCTGGTGGCCAACTTGCCTGAAGGATACCAAGGACTATGTTCTCTCTTGCGAGGTATGTGCCCGTTACAAGACTCCTCATGTGGCACCTACGGGTCTTCTACAACCATTACCTGTTCCATCCCGCCCTTGGGGGTCTATATCAATGGACTTTATTGTGGAGCTGCCTACATCGGGGGGCATGAATACAACCATGGTGGTAGTTTATCGCCTGACTAAATCTGCTCATTTTGTTCAATGCACCGGCCTCCCCTCTGCTAAAGATACAGTGAACTTGGTTATACAGAATGTCTTTCGGTTGCATGGGATGCCGGATGAGATCATCTCTGACCGTGGAGTACAGTTCACTTCAAGATTCTGGGAGGGGTTTGCTCTGCACTCAATATTAATGTCTGTCTCTCTTCTTCTTACCATCCCAAGACAAATGGTCAGACTGAGCGTACCAACCAGATGCTGGAAAAATATCTAAGATGCTATGTCAGCCATCTCCAGGATGATTGGTTGGAGTTATTGCCGTTAGCCGAATTTTCATAAAATAATTCTCAAAGCGCCTCCACTAAATTCACACCTTTCTTTGCCAATCTGGGTTATCATCCGTGTATTTTACCTAGGTCTCCAATTAATTCTCCGGTTCCAGCAGGGGAGGAAAGGCTGACTGCGATGAGACAAAATCTGGAGGTTCTGAAGGAATCCCTGACCACGACTCAAGAACGTTATAAGAGATCGGCTGATAGATTCTGTAAACCTGCACCCATGTTCAAGGTAGGAGATTCTGTGTGGTTAGCAACTAAGAATCTGAAGTTAAATGTTCCTTCACAAAAACTTGGACAGAAATTCATTGGCCCTTTCAAGATCAACGGTATTGTGAGCTTTGTGGCCTGCCGGCTGAAGCTACCTAGGACAATGAAGGTACACCCAGTTTTTCATGTATCTTTACAAAAGCCTGTATCTCCTAATAACTTCCAGGGACGTGTTGTGCCACCTCCGCAGCCTGTGGTGATTGATGGGCAAGAACAATTTGTGGTGGAGGAAATTATTGAATCCAGGATTCGCAGGAATCGGCTCCAATATCTGATAAGATGGCAGGGATATCTTCCTGAGGAAGACTCTTGGGAACCTGTGGAAAACATCAATGCCCAACAGAAGATTTCTCGTTTTCATCAGAGATTCCCTGGGAAACCAGATCCAGGATCGTCCTGAGGCCGATTCTAAGGAGGGTGTAATGTCAGGACTCTGAACATTTTTTACCTTTTGTGCATTACTGCCCTTTTCCAACATGGCGTCTTTGGTCTCATGTGCACTTGTCTTCCTGCTATAAAACTCCACCCCAGCCTTCAGTCTGTTCTAGATTATTCTGCCTTGTATCCAGCTCCTGATTAATCCCTGGCCTTGCACCTGCTTGAATCACCGTGTGATAATATAAACTTTACCACTTATAAAACTGTGTCCTGTTGTCTTGTTCCACGCAAAGAGTCTCCTGAATTATCCCCTATAATTATTACAACATGATGCTCCATACTGTATAATGGCCACACATGATGCTCCATACTGTATAATGGCCACACATGATGCTCCATACAGTATAATGGCCGCACATGATACTTCACACCGTATAATGACTGCACATGATGCTCCATACTGTATAATGACCCCACATGATGCTCTATACTGTATAATCACTGCACATGATGCTCCATACTATATAATGGCCACACATGATGCTCCATACCATATAATAACCCCACATGATGCTCTATACTGTATAATAATAATAATAATAATAATAATTTTTATTTATATAGCACCAACATATTCCGCAGCGCTTTACAACTTATAGAGGGGACTTGTACAGACAATAGACATTACAGCATAACAGAAATCACAATTCAAAATAGATACCAGGAGGAATGAGGGCCCTGCTCGCAAGCTTACAAACTATGAGGAAAAGGGGAGACACGAGAGGTGGATGGTAACAATTGCTTTAGTTATTTGGACCAGCCATAGTGTAAGGCTCGGGTGTTCATGTAAAGCTGCATGAACCAGTTAACAGCCTAAGTATGTAACAGTACAGACACAGAGGGCTATTAACTGCATAAAGTGTATGAGAACACGATGCAAGGAACCTGATTATGTGTTCTGTTTTTTTTCTATTTTTAATAGGCCACACAGGGATAGTTAGGTTAATGCGTTGAGGCGGTAGGCCAGTCTGAACAAATGTGTTTTTAGGGCACGCTTAAAACTGTGGGGATTGGGGATTAATCATATTAACCTAGGTAGTGCATTCCAAAGAATCGGCGCAGCACGTGTAAAGTCTTGGAGACGGGAGTGGGAGGTTCTGATTATTGAGGATGCTAACCTGAGGTCATTAGCGGAGCGGAGGGCACGGGTAGGGTGGTAGACTGAGACCAGAGAGGAGATGTAGGGTGGTGTTAAGCCATGGAGTGCTTTGTGGATGAGGGTAGTAGTTTTGTACTGGATTCTGGAGCGGATGGGTAGCCAGTGTAATGACTGGCACAAGGTAGAGGCATCGGTGTAACGGTTGGTGAGGAATATGATCCTGGCAGCAGCATTCAGGACAGATTGGAGCGGGGAGAGTTTGGTAAGAGGGAGGACGATTAGTAGAGAGTTACAATAGTCCAGACGGGAATGAATATGAGAAACAGTAAGAGTTTTTGCAGAGTCGAAAGTAAGAAAAGGGCGAATTCTAGAAATGTTTTTGAGATGCAGATAAGAAGAGCGAGCCAGTGATCGGATGTGGGGGGTGAATGAAAGCTCGGAATCAAGGATGACCCCAAGGCAGCGGGCATGTTGCTTTGGAGTAATGATTGAACCGCACCGAGGGAGAGAACACGAGGAGTTCAGTTTTTGACAGGTTCAGTTTCAGATAGAGGGAGGACATGATGTTAGAGACAGCGGTAAGACAATCACTGGTGTTTTCTAAGAAGGTCGGAGTGAAAGCAGGAGAAAAGGTGTATAATTGGGTGTCATCAGCATAGAGATGGTACTGGAAACCAAATCTACTGATTGTTTGTCCAATAGGGGCAGTATACAAAGAGAAGAGGAGGGGGCCTAGGACTGATCCTTGAGGAACCCCAACAGTAAGGGGAAGGTGAGAGGAGGAGGAACCAGCAAAACATACAGTGAAGGATCGGTCAGAGAGATAGGAGGAGAACCAAGAGAGAACGGTGTCCTTGATGCCAATGGAGCGGAGCATAGTGAGGAGGAGCTGATGATCCACAGTGTCGAATGCTGCGGAAAGATCCAATAGAATTAGCATGGAGTAGTGACTAGTGTTGAGCGATACCGTCCGATACTTGAAAGTATCGGTATCGGAAAGTATCGGCCGATACCGGCAAAGTATCGGATCCAATCCGATACCGATACCCGATACCAATACAAGTCAATGGGACTCAAGTATCGGACGGTATCCTGATGGTTCCCAGGGTCTGAAGGAGAGGAAACTCTCCTTCAGGCCCTGGGAACCATATAAATGTGTAAAAGAAATAATTAAAATAAAAAATATCGCTATACTTTACCTCTCCGACGCAGCCGGGACCTCAGCGCAGGAACCGGCAGCGTTGTTTGTTTAAAATTCCCGCTTTTACATGGTTACGCGAACTCCCGGCTTGTGATTGGTCAGGGCGCCCATGTTGCCGGGCCGCGGACCAATCACAGCAAGCCGTGACGAAAATACGTCACGGCTTGCTGTGATTGGTTAATGGCGGCCATGTTGCCGGGACGCGGACCAATCACAGCAAGCCGTGACGTAATTTCGTCACGGCTTGCTGTGATTGGTCCGCGTCCCGGCAACATGGCCGCCATTAACCAATCACAAGCCGTGACGTCACGGGAGGCTGGACTTGCGCGCTTTTGAAAAAGCGCGCGTGTCCAGCCTCCAGTGACGTCCCGGCTTATGATTGGTCACGGCGCCATGTTGCCGGGACGCGGACCAATCACAGCAAGCCGTGACGTATTTTCGTCACGGCTTGCTGTGATTGGTCCGCGGCCCGGCAACATGGCCGCCCTGACCAATCACAAGCCGGGACTTCGCGTAACCATGTAAAAGCGGGAATTTTAAACAAACAACGCTGCCGGTTCCTGCGCTGAGGTCCCGGCTGCGTCGGAGAGGTGAGTATAGCGATATTTTTTATTTTAATTCTCTCTTTTACACATTTTAACAATGTTAAAATGTGTAAAAGAGAGAATTAAAATAAAATGTTGTTCCGATACCCGATACCCGATACCACAAGAGTATCGGAATCCCGGTATCGGAATTCCGATACAGCAAGTATCGGCCGATACCCGATACTTGCAGCATCGGAATGCTCAACACTAGTAGTGACCATTAGATTTAGCTGTTAGTAGGTCATTAGAGACTTTAGTGAGGGCAGTTTCAGTAGAGTGTAAAGTGTAGAGTGTATAATGGCCACACATGATGCTCCATACTGTATAATGGCCGAACATGATGCTCCATACTGTATAATGGCTGCACATGATGCTCCATACTGTATAATGACTGCACATGATGCTCCATACTGTATAATGGCCACACATGATGCTCCATACTGTATAATGGCCGCACATGATACTTCACACCGTATAATGACTGCACATGATGCTCCACACTGTATATGTGTGGGGTGTAGTGGGGCCCCAGGAGTACTTCATTGGTAATTATTAGGGTTGAGCGACTTTCATTTTTTTAAGGTCGAGTCGGGTTTTGTGAAACCCGACTTTGTCCAGAGTCGAGTCGAGTGCAGTCGGCCGATTATCGCTAAAAGTCGGGGATCGACCGAAACACGAAACCCAATGCAAGTCAATGGGGAAGCATAGTCGGCAGTGAGTGGAGGCCAGGAAAACACCTACAGTGCCCATTTTAATGCCAAAAACATCCACTCTTGTTTCTGAAGCTTGTCAATCTTAATTAACTTTATAATAATAGTTGGGCATTGGAACTTGGGGGTCATTTTGCAAAAGTTGTGGAGGGTAGGGCTGGTTCAAGCTTTTAGTGGGCCCAGGAAACGTGGACTACGTCACGGCGGTGGAGCAGTGAGAGGTAAGTATGTCAAGTTTGCAAGTGCTGTGATCCTAAGCAAGCAGGGAGGCCCCCTCGTTGGCATTGGCACTGGCACAGGGCCCCTCAAAGTACAGCGGTGTGTTTGCACGGCGGGGGCGGCTCCCACCAGCAGCGACACTTTTGCGTACTCTGAGGGGCCCTGTGCCAGTGACGTCGCCAACGAGTATGCCCCCCCCACCTGATGAAGGAACCTGCACTTTCATCTGCACCTTCCTCTTTGTCCCTGTGTAAGGTGGTATAACATGCGGGAAGGGGAACCTTACTTTCAGCAGGGTCAGATTCTGGCTGTGTAGAGTGCAAGGGGAATGTAGTGGTCTAGGTCAATGTACCAGCAGACTCATCTAGCAGTGGCTGGGGAATGGGCAGGATGAGGAGGAAACAGAGGGCCAAAGAATAAATTAGGCTAAATGCAGTTCAAAATTGGTAACAGGACTAAACAGGCGGCATTGCTTTGTTGAGTGGAGTAGCAAACCCAGGAGCAGCAGACACTGTTTTAAGTGCCCAAACACACTAATAGGCCAAATGCAGTTTAATATTTGCTACTGTAGGCCAAAAGCCAGAAGGTAGAAGCTCAGCTTTATTCAGTTGAGGACAACACCAGGCAGGGGCAGACACCGTTAGTAGGCCCATAACCACCTATTTTTAAAAACACAGCACTTAATGAGAGCCAGAAGGTGGAAGCTCAGCTTTGTTCAGTTGAGGACAACACCAGGGAGGGGCAGACACCGTTAGTAGGCCGGAACCACCAATTTTTTAAAAAACAGCACTTAATGAGAGCCAGAAGGTAGAAGCTCAGCTTTATTCAGTTGAGGACAACACCAGGCAGGGGCAGACACCATTAGTAGGCCCATAACCACCTATTTTTAAAAACACAGCACTTAAAGAGAGCCAGAAGGTGGAAGCTCAGCTTTGTTCAGTTGAGGACAACACCAGGCAGGGGCAGACACCGTTAGTAGGCCGGAACCACCAATCTTTTAAAAAACAGCACTTAATGAGAGCCAGAAGGTAGAAGCTCAGCTTTATTCAGTTGAGGACAAACACCAGGGAGCAGCAAACAGAGGTATTAGGCCCTATCCAGCAATTAAAAAAAAAAAAAAATTAATCAGAGCCAGAAGGTAGAAGCTCAGCTTTATTCATTTGAGGACAACACCAGGCAGGGGCAGACACCATTAGTAGGCCCATAACCACCTATTTTTAAAAACACAGCACTTAAAGAGAGCCAGAAGGTGGAAGCTCAGCTTTGTTCAGTTGAGGACAACACCAGGGAGGGGCAGACACCGTTAGTAGGCCGCAACCACCAATCTTTTAAAAAACAGCACTTAATGAGAGCCAGAAGGTAGAAGCTCAGCTTTATTCAGTTGAGGACAACACCAGGCAGGGGCAGACACCGTTAGTAGGCCGGAACCACCAATCTTTTAAAAAACAGCACTTAATGAGAGCCAGAAGGTGGAAGCTTAGATTTATTCATTTGAGGACAACTTGAATTAGGGACTGCAGACAGACTTACCAGGCTGTCCCCTGTGTGGACCATGCATCCAATACATTAACCCATTGCGCCACAAAGGACACGTAACCTTCCGTGGCCATGCCTACCGCTCCATGTGTCTGTTGTCAGGTGTACCTTTGGACTCACAGATTGACAGAATGACAGGACAATGTGGTCTTTTACATGCTGGTGGAGGGGTGGGATGGCTTTTCTCGCAAAAGAATTGTCAACTGGGTAGCTCATAGCGTGGTACAGCGTAGTCCATCATGGCTTTATTAATATTAAATAAAATAAAAAAAATAGGCTCTATGCACTGTAAAATAGGTTCCAGGGGTACACGGGCAGCAGTGGTCTGGTCAGTGGAGGCCTAGTGGAAGGAGGGACCGCAGACAGGCTTCGAAGGCCTAACATGATAAAATGGGCTGGCTGTAGGCACTGTAAAATAGGTTCCAGGGGTACACGGGCAGCAGTGGTCTGGTCAGTGGAGGCCTAGTGGAAGGAGGGACCGCAGACAGGCTTCGAAGGCCTAACATGATAAAATGGGCTGGCTGTAGGCACTGTAAAATAAGTTCCAGGGGTACACGGGCAGCAGTGGTCTGGTCAGTGGAGGCCTAGTGGAAGGAGGGACCGCAGACAGGCTTCGAAGGCCTAACATAATAAAATGGGCTGGCTGTAGGCACTGTAAAATAGGTTCCAGGGGTACACGGGCAGCAGTGGTCTGGTCAGTGGAGGCCTAGTGGAAGGAGGGACCGCAGACAGGCTTCGAAGGCCTAACATAATAAAATGGGCTGGCTGTAGGCACTGTAAAATAGGTTCCAGGGGTACACGGGCAGCAGTGGTCTGGTCAGTGGAGGCCTAGTGGAAGGAGGGACCGCAGACAGGCTTCGAAGGCCTAACATAATAAAATGGGCTGGCTGTAGGCACTGTAAAATAGGTTCCAGGGGTACACGGGCAGCAGTGGTCTGGTCAGTGGAGGCCTAGTGGAAGGAGGGACCGCAGACAGGCTTCGAAGGCCTAACATAATAAAATGGGCTGGCTGTAGGCACTGTAAAATAGGTTCCAGGGGTACACGGGCAGCAGTGGTCTGGTCAGTGGAGGCCTAGTGGAAGGAGGGACCGCAGACAGGCTTCGAAGGCCTAACATAATAAAATGGGCTGGCTGTAGGCACTGTAAAATAGGTTCCAGGGGTACACGGGCAGCAGTGGTCTGGTCAGTGGAGGCCTAGTGGAAGGAGGGACCGCAGACAGGCTTCGAAGGCCTAACATAATAAAATGGGCTGGCTGTAGGCACTGTAAAATAGGTTCCAGGGGTACACGGGCAGCAGTGGTCTGGTCAGTGGAGGCCTAGTGGAAGGAGGGACCGCAGACAGGCTTCGAAGGCCTAACATAATAAAATGGGCTGGCTGTAGGCACTGTAAAATAGGTTCCAGGGGTACACGGGCAGCAGTGGTCTGGTCAGTGGAGGCCTAGTGGAAGGAGGGACCGCAGACAGGCTTCGAAGGCCTAACATGATAAAATGGGCTGGCTGTAGGCACTGTAAAATAGGTTCCAGGGGTACACGGGCAGCAGTGGTCTGGTCAGTGGAGGCCTAGTGGAAGGAGGGACCGCAGACAGGCTTCGAAGGCCTAACATAATAAAATGGGCTGGCTGTAGGCACTGTAAAATAGGTTCCAGGGGTACACGGGCAGCAGTGGTCTGGTCAACGGAGGCCAATTGTAATGAGTGTCTGCCAGTTAGTAGTCAAAAACAACAAATAAATGTGAATGTCTCGCATTAAAACAAAACAAAAACACTAAAGGGTGCAATCATTAGGTTCAGGGGTGGGATCCTCTGCGTTGTTTCAGACCTACTAATTTAGCGCAAAGTATTTACTGTGGTAAATAGAGGACACTGCCCCTGACTATGTTAAGTACCATCATACATGTCAACACAATGGTATTGTCAGTGGCAGGTATGGAAGGATGTCAGCGCATAGACTAAACATTGGTGGAAGTGTGAGAGATAACTGTGGAAGTGGTAGAGCAATGTTTGACCTGGGGGTGGGTGAACTCTCTTGTGGCCGGTGGTACAGGCCCAGGGCCCCTCATGTTACAACAGTGTGTCTGACGTTGGGTGCGCACCACCACCGCCAGAGACACTTTATTGTACTATGAGGGACCCAGTAGCAATGCTGTCGACCAAAAGCGAGCACACCCACCTCTTCAGACAAACAGCAGTCTCATGGGTGCTTGCGCCAAGTCGCGATACCACGGCCCCGTGTGGGGAGTTTGGCCATTTAGGGAGGTGTAAACATGTCATATGCTGGACAATCAGCTGCAGCAAATTAGACATTAGAAAAGTAATTCACAGTAGTCCACAGGCAAGAGCTTTTCATAGGAAAGCTAGGTGTCGGCCGGGCAAGGTGGGGCAAAAGATTTCGAAATCCAGTTGTGGTTCATTTTAATGAATGTTAGATCATCAACATTTTGGGTAGCCAGACGAGTCCTTTTTTCGGTTAATATTGAACCTGCAGCACTGAATACTCTTTCTGATAGGACACTTGCTGCCGGGCAAGCAAGCTCCTGCAATGCATGTTCTGCCAATTCTGGCCAGGTGTCTAATTTTGATGCCCAGTAATCAAATGGGAATGACGGTTGAGGGAGAATATTGATAAGGGATGAAAAATAGTTAGTAACCATACTGGACAAATGTTGTCTCCTGTCACTTTCAATTGATGCAGCAGTACCTGTCCTGTCTGCGGTCATAGCAAAATCACTCCACAACCTGGTCAGAAAACCCCTCTGTCCAACGCCACTTCTGATGTGTGCACCCCTAACACTCCTAGTCTGCTGCCCCCTGGAGCTCGTGTGAGAACGATCACGTGCGCTGTGTGCTGGGAATGCCTGAAGCAAACGGTCAACAAAAGTTGATTGTTTGGTGTTTGGTTGCTAATATTAGTTCCAAGTTCTCATGTGGCATAATATTTTGCAATTTGCCTTTATAGCGTGGATCAAGGAGGCAGGCCAACCAGTAATCGTCATCGTTCATCATTTTCGTAATGCGTGTGTCCCTTTTTAGGATACGTAAGGCATAATCCGCCATGTGGGCCAAAGTTCCAGTTGTCAAATCTCCGGTTGTGATTGGTTGAGGGGCAGTTTCAGGCAAATCTACGTCACTTGTGTCCCTCAAAAAACCAGAACCCGGCCTTGCCACGCAACCAATTTCCAGTGCCCCCGGGAAAGCTTCCGCATTCAAAATATACTCATCCCCATCATCCTCCTCGTCCTCCACCTCCTCTTCGCCCGCTACCTCGTCCTGTACACTGCCCTGACCAGACAATGGCTGACTGTCATCAAGGCTTTCCTCTTCCTCTGGTGCAGACGCCTGATCCTTTATGTGCGTCAAACTTTGCATCAGCAGACACATTAGGGGGATGCTCATGCTTATTATGGCGTTGTCTGCACTAACCAGCCGTGTGCATTCCTCAAAACACTGAAGGACTTGACACATGTCTTGTATCTTCGACCACTGCACACCTGACAACTCCATGTCTGCCATCCTACTGCCTGCCCGTGTATGTGTATCCTCCCACAAAAACATAACAGCCCGCCTCTGGGGCACAGTCTCTGTAGCATGTGCAGTGTTGAGTTCCACCTTGTTGCAACGTCTATGATTAGGTGATGCTGGGGAAGGTTCAAAGACCGCTGATAGGTCTGCATATGGCTGGAGTGTACAGGCGAACGTCGGATATGTGAGCAAAGTCCACGCACTTTGAGGAGTAGGTCGGAGAACCCAGGATAAGTTTTCAATAAGCACTGCACCACCAGGTTTAAGGTGTGAGCCAGGTAAGGAATGTGTTTCAGTTGGGAAAGGGAGATGGCAGCCATGAAATTCCTTCCGTTATCACTCACTACCTTGCCTGCCTCAAGATCTACTGTGCCCAGCCACGACTGCGTTTCTTGTTGCAAGAACTCGAACAGAACTTCCGCGGTGTGACTGTTGTCGCCCAAACACTTCATAGCCAATACAGCCTGCTGACGCTTGCCAGTAGCTTGCCCATAATGGGACAACTGGTGTGCAACAGTGTCATCTGCCGATGGAGTGGTTGGCCGACTGCGGTCTGTGGAAGAGCTGTAGCTTCTGCAGGAGGACGAGGAGGAGGGGGTGCGAACGCCTACAGCCAACTGTTTCCTAGACCGTGGGCTAGGCACAACTGTCCCGAAATTGATGTCCCCTGTGGACCCTGCATCCACCACATTCACCCAGTGTGCCGTGATGGACACATAACGTCCCTGGCCATGCCTACTGGTCCATGCATCTGTAGTCATGTGCACCTTTGTACTCACAGATTGCCTGAGTGCATGGACGATGCGCTGTTTAACATGCTGGTGCAGGGCTGGGATGGCTTTTCTGGAAAAAAAAGTGTCGACTGGGTAGCTCGTATCGTGGTTCAGCGTACTCCATCAGGGCTTTGAAAGCTTCGCTTTCAACTAACCGGTAGGGCATCATCTCTAACGAGATTAGTCTAGCTATGTGGGTGTTAAAACCCTGTGTACGCGGATGCGAGGATAAGTACTTCCTTTTTCTAACCAGAGTCTCATGTAGTGTGAGCTGGACTGGAGAGCTGGAGATCGTGGAACTTTCGGGTGTGCCGGTGGACATGGCAGACTGAGAGACGGTTGGAGACGGTATTGTTTCCGCCGGTGCCCTATATGCAATATTTCCTCCTACAAAACTGGTGGTTCCCTGACCCTGACTGCTTTTGGCTGGCAAAGAAACCTGCACAGATACTGCCGGTGGTGCGGAAAATGGTGGCCTTACAGTGACGGAAGGGATGTTGCGTTGCTGACTAGCTTCATTGGCCGAGGGTGCTACAACCTTAAGGGACGTTTGGTAGTTAGTCCAGGCTTGAAAATGCATGGTGGTTAAGTGTCTATGCATGCAACTAGTATTGAGACTTTTCAGATTCTGACCTCTGCTTAAGCTAGTTGAACATTTTTGACAGATGACTTTGCGCTGATCAATTGGATGTTGTTTAAAAAAATGCCAGACTGCACTCTTCCTAGCATCGGATCCCTTTTCAGGGATTACAGACTGAGCTTTAACCGGATGGCCACGCTGTCCTCCAACAGGTTTTGGCTTTGACACGCGTTTTGGGCCAGATACGGGCCCGGCAGATGGAACCTGTTGTGATGTTGATGACTGCTGCGGCCCCTCCTCCACCTCCGCTTCTGAACTACTGCCGCCTGCACCCTGTTCCCCCAATGGCTGCCAATCGGGGTCAACAACTGGGTCATCTATTACCTCCTCTTTGAGCTCGTGTGCAACTTTGTCTGTGTCACCGTGTCGGTCGGTGGTATAGCATTCGTGGCGGGGCAACATAGTCTCATCAGGGTCTGATTGTGGATCAGTACCCTGAGAGGGCAATGTTGTGGTCTGAGTCAAAGGAGCAGCATAGTACTCTGGCTGTGGCTGTGCATCAGTGCACTCCATGTCAGAATCTACTTGTAATGGACATGGCCTGTTAAGTGTTTCACTTTCTAAGCCAGGGACGGTATGTGTAAAGAGCTCCATGGAGTAACCCGTTGTGTCGCCTGCTGCATCCTTCTCTCTTGTTGTAGTTTTTGCTGAAGAGGACAAGGAAGCGACTTGTCCCTGACCGTGAACATCCACAAGCGACGCGCTGCTTTTACATTTACCAGTTTCAGAAGAGGAGGCAAAAGAGCTAGAGGCTGAGTCTGCAATGTAAGCCAAAACTTGCTGTTGCTGCTCCGGCTTTAAAAGCGGTTTTCCTACTCCCAGAAAAGAGAGCGTTCGAGGCCTTGTGTAGCCAGACGACGAAACTGGCTCCACAGCTCCAGACTTAGGTGGAATATTTTTATCCCCACGACCACCTGATGCTCCACTACCACTACCATCATTACCAGCTGACAATGAACGCCCACGGCCACGACCTCTTGCACCAGACTTCCTCATTGTTTTAAAAACTTAACCAAAGTAACTTTATTTGTTGCTGTCAAACAACTTACACGGTGAGCTATAACTTCAGTATGATTTCAATATCCCTTAACAGGTTGGTGAGACCACAAGGAAAATCAGGCATAATGTTACACACTCTGTTTTCTGTGGCACCAAATCACAGAGATGCCACACACGCAGGACTGTCACTCAAGCACAAATGTCAATATTAATCTCCCACCTATTTTTTTTTTTTTCTCAGGGAGACTTTAGAAACCGAATAAGATAAAATGATTTTCTCAGGGACAATTTAGAAACCAATTAATAAAAAAAAAAAGGCTTTCTATGGCCCACTGAGTGAGAGATGGCACACACAGGAGTCAGGAGTGGCACACAAGCCCTGAGGCCAATATTTTTCTCCCACTGATTGATGTAGTGATTTTTTTTCAGGTAGATTTTAGAACCCAAATCAAGCAAAAAAATAAATAGGCTTTCTATGGCCCACTGAGTGAGAGATGGCACACACAGAAGTCAGGAGTGGCACACAAGCCCTGAGGCCAATATTTTTCTCCCACTGATTGATTTTTTTTCAGGTAGATTTTAGAACCCAAATCAAGCAAAAAAATAAATAGGCTTTCTATGGCCCACTGAGTGAGAGATGGCACACACAGGAGTCAGGAGTGGCACACAAGCCCTGAGGCCAATATTTTTCTCCCACTGATTGATGTAGTGATTTTTTTTCAGGTAGATTTTAGAACCCAAATCAAGCAAAAAAATAAATAGGCTTTCTATGGCCCACTGAGTGAGAGATGGCACACACAGGAGTCAGGAGTGGCACACAAGCCCTGAGGCCAATATTTTTCTCCCACTGATTGATGTAGTGATTTTTTTTCAGGTAGATTTTAGAACCCAAATCAAGCAACAAAATAAATAGGCTTTCTATGGCCCACAATTTGAGAGAGAGATATGGCACACCCAGGAGTCAAGACTGGCACACAAGCAGAAAGGGCAATATTAATCTCCCACTGTTTTTTTTTTTTTTCTTTTTCAGGGAGACTTTAGAAACCAAATAATAAAAAAAGGCTTTCTATGGCCCACTGAGTGAGAGATGGCACACACAGGAGTCAGGAGTGGCACACAAGCCCTGAGGCCAATATTTTTCTCCCACTGATGTAGTGATTTTTTTTCAGGTAGATTTTAGAACCCAAATCAAGCAAAAAAATAAATAGGCTTTCTATGGCCCACTGAGTGAGAGATGGCACACACAGGAGTCAGGAGTGGCACACAAGCCCTGAGGCCAATATTTTTCTCCCACTGATTGATGTAGTGATTTTTTTTCAGGTAGATTTTAGAACCCAAATCAAGCAACAAAATAAATAGGCTTTCTATGGCCCACAATTTGAGAGAGAGATATGGCACACCCAGGAGTCAAGACTGGCACACAAGCAGAAAGGGCAATATTAATCTCCCACTGTTTTTTTTTTTTTTCAGGGAGAATTTAGAAACCAAATAATAAAAAAAGGCTTTCTATGGCCCACTGAGTGAGAGATGGCACACACAGGAGTCAGGAGTGGCACACAAGCCCTGAGGCCAATATTTTTCTCCCACTGATTGATGTAGTGATTTTTTTTCAGGTAGATTTTAGAACCCAAATCAAGCAAAAAAATAAATAGGCTTTCTATGGCCCACTGAGTGAGAGATGGCACACACAGGAGTCAGGAGTGGCACACAAGCCCTGAGGCCAATATTTTTCTCCCACTGATTGATGTAGTGATTTTTTTTCAGGTAGATTTTAGAACCCAAATCAAGCAACAAAATAAATAGGCTTTCTATGGCCCACAATTTGAGAGAGAGAGATGGCACACCCAGGAGTCAAGACTGGCACACAAGCAGAAAGGGCAATATTAATCTCCCACTGTTTTTTTTTTTTTTCTTTTTCAGGGAGACTTTAGAAACCAAATAATAAAAAAAAAGGCTTTCTATGGCCCACTGAGTGAGAGATGGCACACACAGGAGTCAGGAGTGGCACACAAGCCCTGAGGCCAATATTTTTCTCCCACTGATTGATGTAGTGATTTTTTTTCAGGTAGATTTTAGAACCCAAATCAAGCAACAAAATAAATAGGCTTTCTATGGCCCACAATTTGAGAGAGAGAGATGGCACACCCTGGAGTCAAGACTGGCACACAAGCAGAAAGGGCAATATTAATCTCCAACTGTTTTAATTTTTTTTTTTTTTTTTCAGGGAGAGTTTAGAAACCAAATAAGATAAAATGATTTTTTTCAGGGACAATTTAGAAACCAAATAATAAAAAAAAAAGGCTTTCTATGGCCCACTGAGTGAGAGATGGCACACACAGGAGTCAGGAGTGGCACACAAGCCCTGAGGCCAATATTTTTCTCCCACTGATTGATGTAGTGATTTTTTTTCAGGTAGATTTTAGAACCCAAATCAAGCAAAAAAATTAATAGGCTTTCTATGGCCCACTGAGTGAGAGATGGCACACACAGGGATGGCGCTCTAGCAGAAATGCCAATCTTAATCTCCCACAAAAAAAAAAAAACAGGGACTGTCCTACAATTACTATCTCCCTGCAGTAATCTCAGCCAGGTATGGCAGGCAGCAATAAGGAGTGGACTGATGCACAAATTAAATAAAAAGTGTGGACAAACAAAAAAGATAGCTGTGCAGAAAGGAAGGAACAAGAGGATTTGTGCTTTGAAAAAAGCAGTTGGTTTGCACAGTGGCGTACACACAGCAATGCAGCTATCAGGGAGCCTTCTAGGGCAGCCCAATGAGCTACAGCGCTGAGGAAAAAAAAAAATGTAGCTTCCACTGTCCCTGCACACCGAAGGTCGTGTTGGACAGTGGAAATCGCTACAGCACAAGTGGTTTGGTGGTTAATGGACCCTGCCTAACGCTATCCCTGCTTCTGACGAAGCGGCAGCAACCTCTCCCTAAGCTCAGATCAGCAGCAGTGAGATGGCGGTCGGCGGGAACGCCCCTTTATAGCCCCTGTGACGCCGCAGACAGCAAGCCAATCACTGCAATGCCCTTCTCTAAGATGGTGGGGAGCAGGACCTATGTCATCACGCTGCCCACACTCTGCGTTCACCTTCATTGGCTGAGAAATGGCGCTTTTCGCGTCATTGAAACGCGACTTTTGCGCGAAAGTCGCGTACCGCATGGCCGACCCCGCACAGGGGTCGGATTGGGTTTCATGAAACCCGACTTAGCCAAAAGTCGGCGACTTTTGAAAATGAACGACCCGTTTCGCTCAACCCTAGTAATTATACTATTGTTTTCTTATATACACTTGTATTATCACTATATTATTGTCATTTTTTTGTGTGCTAGATCGTACATGGTCACACAGTGTTGTTTGAATATATAATTGTTATTTGTCTATATACCATATTTTGAGGTTACCACCTGGGGTTACCCATCCTTTACTTGCCTGTGCCTGTGGTTATATACCTTTATACCTACATTGTTTGTTTTTATAATGTTTAATAAAGATTATGTGGATTTTATTGGCCTTATGTGAAGGTGTTTCTTTTTCGGTGGTTTATCCATACTGTATAGTGGCAACACATGATGCTCCATACTGTATAATGACCACACATGATGCTCCATACTGTACACTGGCTGCACATGATACTTTGTACCCTATAATGGCCACACATAGCTACTCCTACACACGTGGCTGCACTCCGAACACACGCGCTCCGCTCCATACACCTCGTACACATTTAGCTCCGCTCCGTACACCTCATACACACACACGGCTCCACTCCGTACACCTCATACACACACGGCTCCGCTCCGAACACCTCATACCCACACGGCTCTGCTCCATACAACTCATACACACATGGCTCCGCTCCGTACACCTCATACACATTCAACTCCGCTCCATACACCTCATACACATTCAGCTCCACTCCATACACCTCATACACACACACGGCTCCGCTCCGTACACCTCGTACACATTCAGCTCCACTCCGTACACCTCGTATACATTCAGCTCCACTCCGTACACCTTGTACACATTCAGCTCCGCTCCGTTCACCTTGTACACATTCAGCTCCGCTCCGTACACCTCGTACACATTCAGCTCCGCTCCGTACACCTCGTAAATATTCAGCTCCGCTCCGTACACCTCGTACACATTCAGCTCCGCTCCGTACACCTCGTACACTTTTAGCTCCGCTCCGTACACCTCGTACACACACGTGCTCCACTTCGTACGCCTCGTACACACACGCGGTCCACTCCGTACACCTTGTACCCACACGTGCTCCGCTCCGTACACCTCATACACACACGTGCTCTGCTCGGTACACCTCGTACACACACGAGCTCCGCTCTGTACACTTCTTACACACACGCGCTCCGCTCCGTACACCTTGTACACACACACGCTCCGCTCCGTACACCTCGTACACACACACGCTCCGCTCCGTACACCTCGTACACACACGGCTCTGCTCCGTACACCTCGTACACACACTGCTCCGCTCCGTACACCTCACACACATGGCTCTGCTCCGTACACCTCATACACACATGGCTCCACTCCGTACACCTCATACACATTCAACTCCGCTCCATACACCTCATACGCATTCAGCTCCACTCCATACACCTCATACACACACGGCTCCGCTCCGTACACCTCGTACACATTCAGTTCCGCTCCGTACACCTCGTATACATTCAGCTCTACTCCATACACCTCATACACACACACGGCTCCGCTCGGTACACCTCGTACACATTCAGCTCCACTCCGTACACCTCGTATACATTCAGCTCCACTCCGTACAGCTCGTACACATTCAGCTCCGCTCCGTTCACCTTGTACACATTCAGCTCCGCTCCGTACACCTCGTACACATTCAGCTTCGCTCCGTACACCTCGTAAATATTCAGCTCCGCTCCGTACACCTCGTACACATTCAGCTCCGCTCCGTACACCTCGTACACATTTAGCTCCGCTCCGTACACCTCGTACACACACGTGCTCCGCTTCGTACGCCTCGTACACACACGCGGTCCACTCCGTACACCTCGTACCCACACGTGCTCCGCTCCGTACACCTCGTACACACACGTGCTCTGCTCCGTACACCTCGTACACACACGCTCTCCGCTCCGCACACCTCGTACACACACACGCTCCGCTCCGTACACCTTGTAAACACACGTGCTCCGCTCCGTACACCTCGTACACACACGCGCTCCGCTCCGTACACATCGTACACACACGCGCTCTGCTCGGTACACCTCGTACACACACGAGCTCCGCTCTGTACACTTCTTACACACACGCGCTCCGCTCCGTACACCTTGTACACACACACGCTCTGCTCCGTACACCTCGTACACACACACGCTCCACTCCGTACACCTCGTACACACACGGCTCTGCTCCGTACACCTCGTACACACACTGCTCTGCTCCGTACACCTCACACACATGGCTCTGCTCCGTACACCTCATACACACATGGCTCCACTCCGTACACCTCATACACATTCAACTCCACTCCATACACCTCATACACATTCAGCTCCACTCCATACACCTCATACACACACGGCTCCGCTCCGTACACCTCGTACACATTCAGTTCCGCTCCTTACACCTCGTAAACATTCAGCTCCACTCCGTACACCTCGTACACATTCAGCTCCGCTCCGTACACCTCGTACACATTCAGCTCCGCTCCGTACACATTCAGCTCTGCTCCGTACACCTCGTACACATTCAGCTCCGCTCCGTACACCTCGTACACACACGCGCTCCGCTCCGTACACCTTGTAAACACACGCGCTCTGCTCTGTACACCTCGTACACACACGCGCTCTGCTCGGTACACCTCATACACACACGAGCTCCGCTCTGTACACTTCTTACACACACGCGCTCCGCTCCGTACACCTCGTACACACACGCGCTCCGCTCCGTACACCTCGTACACACACACTCCACTCCGTACACCTCGTACACACACGCGCTCTGCTCTGTACACCTCGTACACACACGCTCTCTGCTCCGTACACCTCGTACACACACGGGTGCTTCAAAGAATTGAGACAATGGATTAGATTACCAGGATCTTTATTCATACAACATGTTCCAGAATCGGGTCGGCTCCTTTTCCAGGTATAATAAAACTAAAGTAAACTCCTCCCTTAAATAGGAGATGGAGGTGACATATATGGACTGATTCCAAAACACGCTGTATAAATAAAAATCCTGATAATGAAATTTATTGTCAGCAGTTCTTGGAAACATCAGGGGACCACTGCTCTTTTCTTTTTTATTGGATTCTGAAATTATAACTGTAACACATTGTGAGCCATGGAACTGAAATGGTGTGTTAAGAGCAAGAGGAAATTATACTCTCAGTTCATTTTAGAAACTCTCATGCTGGCCTGCGCATATGACAACATTTTTCATGATTATAGCTTCCATTTAATTATTCCTTCCTGATGCCGTAACTCAGCGAATTTCTTGCATGGCAGTTCTATATGGATATTCACTCTATGCCTTTTATGTCTCCTAGTATCGTTTTCTAAATTTTCTCTGCTCTAATAGAGTTGAGGTTCAATTCTTGCATATTCATATAATCTTTGCTTTGAGCTGCTACATCAGGACTCCTCTAAGTGTAGTTATATAACTATATGCGGAATTTATCATGATTCATTCCAATAGGATTTTTTTTATATGATTAGACTGTTTTTTTTCAATTCATATATTGTAGATGCCAGGTCTATTGAATACATGGCATTTACGATATGTGCATGTGGAGTGCCCCCATGTTAAGGGCAGTGAGGTACTCGGTACCGGGTCCTTCGGTTCGGGGGATGTCACTGTGGCCCGACCTGGTCCGTGGCCCTTCTGAGGGGTGCCCAATTAAAGGTGTAGTCTGTACGGTGTTCGTGACGCCACCTGTTGTATTCAGTCAGGGTGACCGACGCTGCTTAGGGGTCCGCTGGGGTGATGGAATGGCAGCTAGATGGTATACCTTCCCACAGGTGAAGTATGTCCCCAGGGCTTCCCAGATGTGTAGGTGGTGATGGTGGACAATGTAAGGTGCAATGAATAACGAGGACACAAAGGTTGCAGTCTCTTTACCTTTTACTGAAGACTTCAGCGTCCACAGTCCAGAGTACCGTTCACAGGGCAGGCAGAGTCCAGCTGGTCTGAAGGCATATCCAGAGTTCTCTTAACCAGGTGGAAATCAGTAGCCTTCCTACTAGCGCCTGTGTGTTGTAGTACCTCCCTGCTGAGCACCACGGGATAGTCCTCACAACTTTCGTAGATGTTTCTGATGTTCTCTCTCTCTCTGTCCCCCAGATGGTATGGATAGGACAACTCATATGACTGGGATAGCCTGGGGCTTGTTTGTAGGGACGCTAGAGATGCCCCGACCCCCACAATTTGCCACCGTGTCTTCTTAGGTATTAAGGTTGGGCAGCCAACTTGGAATTGACTGTCCTGCCAGTCTCTGAAGTAATGCGTAGAGTCAATTACTCCCTTGGTGTTCCGGCCACCGGCTAAGCGCCTCAGAAGGAGGCTGCCGATCTCGAGGCTGAACTCCTCCCAGTTTTATCTCCTTGTGCTGTGACTTCGTTTGCCACTCTCCACAATACACTTCTCTTCGTGTCCTTTCTTAGGATGCTGCTGCACGTGGGGCAGACGCAGCTCCGTGGCTTTCTATCTTGTGCTAGGCCTCTGGCAGGATCCCACTCCTGACAGGGACCCTCTGTCTGCAGCTCAGATGTTCCTCCTTTCCCCCTGTATGCCTGACAGGTCCTCTCTAGGTCAAACCCAGGCAGCTTCTGACTAACTTTCTATCTAACCCACCAGTTTTACTTGTATGTGAGGAGTGCACTAATAGATAGAAGCAAGGCTCCCCCTGGTGGACTGGAGTGTGAAGTGTAGTGTGTGACTTGTGATACCTGGAAAGATGAACTCCTTTAGTACCATCAGACGAAATATCACTCCCCCTGGTGGAAGAGTGACATTACTGCAACAACCAGGACTCTGGGGTGCTGCACTCCTCCCCCCCCCCCCATTAGATTCAGTACTCCGGGATCGGGAAAAGAAAACAGCAATTACAGGTTATCAAAAGACATACAACATTTTTGAAATGCTATAAAACAAATTATTTTAACAGTGCTTCCCTTTATGGGAGGTGAGGACACTTGAACGTTACAAACAAGAACATACTTACATTGTGCAAAAGGCAGATTGAAAACAGTTATTATCTATCTATAGAACCAATTACCCATACAGGTATTCTACCTACTAAGTGCTATCTTATAACAATAATTTAACATTTTCCTTAAGTACAAAGACTATTAACCATCTATCTATGGCTCTCTAGAGGACTCACTAACCCCTATGGGTTCACTTTATTGAAATGCTGAACAGGCTTCACCCCCACTACAGGCTGAACCGTATATTTCTTCCAACTTCCTCTTGTCCTCAATTTTATTTAAAGTACATCATTAAACATTTTACTCTCAACATTTATCAAACATTTCACTATCCTTGGCTACATACTATCACTATGTAAAACACTATCGCTATCTAACTTCTTTAAGCAACATTTTCACTTTTAAACATTCCCTTTAAGAGGAAACTAAGTCTTTTCAGAGGTAGTGCAAATAATCACATCAATAATTTCCAAGTCTGTTTAAAGGCAACATGACGTGATGTAATATGAGGGACCCGTAACGAACCCCCGAACGTTCGTCTTGGGTGGGCTACAAGACGTGTAATCCTGACCCGGAATTCTGTCACACCAACAAGTTTTTCTTCAGGTCTGTGAAGCAAAGCAGTTATTTTACAGAATAATTAACAGCAATTTCGGTTAAGAGGCAGTCTCTGTAAAAGCCTCCTATGTAAAACCAGTAGAAAGCACCTTTAAGAAGGTGCAAACTATGTACAGAAGCAGTTTGTGAATCATTCACCGTCCATGATTCGGTAGTCCTTTTGTAAAAGCAGAAAACATGTGCAAACTTGAAACAACAGGGATCCCAGGAAAACAAAGGGATCCCTTTAAGAGTTAACCCTAGACGGGTTTTAAAGCAGCAAAGAAGAAATAAACAGTTAACTATTTACAAGCCGAGGTTTATTTAAACCACTCTGGAGGTAGTACCGGCGGGGGTAGTCCTTTTGGGTATTGGCTACCACCTGGTACTACATAGGGAGGTCTCTTGTTCCATTTGGGGGTCTGAGTACCCACTGTCTTTCTCTCAGGGGCAAACGGAGCACGTCATAGTCTGGATAATGGTACATGTCGGGGTAACAGTCATAGTCTTGGTAATAGCTGTAGCCTGGACACAAGGGGGCACGGTTGCCACAGAAGACAATTTAACCAGGCTTTTCGTGGGATGTGCTACAGTGTCTTTCCTTTTATGCACATTTAAGGCGAACCAGCCCTTTTCCTCAAAGTGCCTGGTATAGGTGGCTATGTCTCCCGGGTAAAAGTCTCGGTCTGGATGGCCTTCCCAAAGGTGGGATTCCACGTCCCTCCGGTTTGCAAAGACCTCAGCGTACAGCCCTTGCTCCTTGATGAAGCCCCATCCTCCCCGGAGCTTGAAGGCTAAAACCGTGCCCTTCTTACGCGGGGCCTGGTATGTGGTATGGTCCTTATGGGCCTTGGCTTTTATCGCTAAGTCACATTGGTCATAGGCCTCACGTTGGGCCTGGTACTTCTCCTCTTTCTCCTTCCACTGCCGAGCAAGCTGGACCTGGTAGTCCTCCCAATTTAGGACTTCCACCATCTCCCCTTTGTGTTGCCCTGCCCCGGGGAACCCCATAAAGTCAGATCCGGGATTCATCCAGCGGTACACGGTCCACTCCGCGTAGACCTCACCCGACAGGGTGGTGGGCACAATTGGGGCCTTCAGGAGATGTTCCATGCCCATGACCTGGTCCCATGGTGCTAGACGCTGCAGGTGGTGGGTACCGCGAGGGGGTGGTGCTGCGACGGGGCCCACTAACTGTTCCTCAGTCACTGGGGCAGGGTTGGGGCGCTTACCGGTCTCGGTGGTGTCCCTGGCGTTGACTGGTTCTGTCGGCTGTGTCATCTGCGACGGTGCTGGCAGCGACTCCTGGAGCGGTGCAGGGAATAGTGGCGGTGTCGAGGAATCCTCCGCAGGTGTCGTCCGGTATGCGGCCATCTGCAGGAGCTGGTCAATCAACTCCTCCATTCCGGCCTGCAGGAAATCAGTATCAGCGGTGGAGGCCTGGTCACAGTGCCTCTCCGGGTAGCTGGGGGAGTCCTCTGCTCCGACTCCACGCTCTGGCCCTGGGCAGCTCGCCATGGCATCCTCCACGTGGTTCACCTTTTCCTGGTTCTTTTCCCGCTCTCTCCTTCGTGGGCGGTTTCATTTTCGTTGTCTCCGCCCGCCATTGAGGATCAGGAGGCGGATCTCGGCTGCTTGCAGAAAAGCCGTGGAGACGCCATCACATGTTTCTCAACGCAAGCACTGAATAGCCAGGTCTTTCACCGGGAAGGAACAACCACGGGAAGGGCAGCATTTAATAAAGGAAAACCACCTATGCCAAAACATGGTATCCTGTTATGGATCTAGTGGTTAGGAACACTTAAGATGACCTGATAGGTAAACCAGAAATATAGGACAAGCTCTGGGGACGTGGAAACTTTACTGACCGCAACCCTGATCCTATCACACACACTATAGGCAGCCGTGGAGCGTACCTAACTCTCCCTAGACGCCTCTTCACAGCCTGAGAACTAGCTACCCCTAGAGAGAAACAAAAGCCTCACTTGCCTCAGAGAAATTTCCCCAAAAGTAAAGTCAGCCCCCACAAATAATGACGGTGAGTTCAGAGGAAAATACAAACATAGGAATGAAAACAGGTTTTAGCATAGGAGGCCCACTAGTACTAAATAGTAAGAAGATAGCAAGGGAACTGTGCGATCAGTATAAAATACTACAAAGATATCCACGCAGAGAATACTAAAGATCCTCACACCGACTCACGATGTGAGGGAGCAACTCTGCTCCCCAGAGCTTCCAGCTAGCAAGAAAATAGCATATAAGCAAGCTGGACTGAACTTAACATATACTGATAAACATTTTCCAAAAGCAGTGAGCAAAAATGAACTAGCATGAACTTAGCTTCTCCAAGAGGAGACAGGTCACACGAGAAGTCCCAGAGAGATCTGAACCAATACTGAATAAAACGACAGCTGGCAACAAGTAAAGATCTAGGTGGAGTTAAATAGGCAGCAGCACAGCAGAAAACGAGGCAGCTGGAGCCCAGCTAAAGACCAGCAGTATCACTCAAAGCCACCAGAGGGAGCCCACGAACAGAACTCAACAAAGTACCATTCATGACCACAGGAGGGAGCCCGAGAACGGAATTCACAACAGTATCCATCCACAGACAGCTGTTTCGGGGTATTTGCCCTCATCAGTGTGGAGTAGGAAACTGGCTATTAGGAGCAGTGCCTAGTGAAAAGGCTATGAACATAAGGATGAATGACCTTGGGGAGATCAAAACATCCAACACCGCGGAGACACTATCACGTGTTTCTCAACGCAGTGATCCAGAACACTGCCCCCATCCCTTATGGGAAATATGCAAATGCATGCAGAAAAGCCGCAGAGACACCATCATGTGTTTTTCAACCCAAGAAATGAATAGCCAGGTCTTTCACCGGGAAGGAACAACCACGGGAAGGGCAGCATCCAATAAAGGAAAACCACCTATGCCAAAACATGGTATGGTATGGACCTGGCTATTCATTGCTTGCGTTTAGAAACACGTGATGGTGTCTCCGCGGCTTTTCTGCATGCATTTGCATATTTCCCATAAGGGATGGGGGCACTGTTCTGGATCACTGTGTTGAGAAACACGTGATGGTGTCTCCGCGGTGTTGGATGTTTTGATCTCCCCGAGGTCATTCATCCTTATGTTCATAGCCTTTTCACTAGGCACTGCTCCTAATAGCCAGTTTCCTACTCTTCACTGATGAGGGGCAAATACCCTGAAACAGCTGTCTGTGGATGGATACCATGTTTTGGCATAGGTGGTTTTCCTTTATTGGATGCTGCCCTTCCCGTGGTTGTTCCTTCCCGGTGAAAGACCTGGCTATTCATTGCTTGTGTTGAGAAACACGTGATGGTGTCTCCACGGCTTTTCTGCATGCATTTGCATATTTCCCATAAGGGATGGGGGCAGTGTTCTGGATCACTGCATTGAGAAACACGTGATGGTGTCTCCGCGGTGTTGGATGTTTTGATCTCCCCGAGGTCATTCATCCTTATGTTCATGATCTCGGCTGCTGACGGACACGTCCTCAAGGTTTAGAAATATTTAGACTGGGCGGCCATTATTCTTCGCGCTTCTCAGTTCGTTCATGCCCACAACTCCATGCCCTTCTTCTTCTCCTGCGCTCCTCGTGGCGCAATAATGGCGGCAGTTTGGGCGGGAATTTTGGTGGCAAATGGCAGTACACAGTCTTTAGGCAAATCACAGTTCCCATTCAGTTCTGGCACAGTTCTTAGGCACACATGACCTCATTTTCAGGCTTAAGAAGATCCTGTTCCTGACCCCAAGATTTGGAGCGCCCCCACGTTAAGGGCAATGGGGTACTCGGTACCGGGTCCTTCGGTTCGGGGGATGTCACGGTGGCCCGACCCGGTCCATGGCCCTTCTGAGGGGTGCCCTTTTAAAGGTGTAGTGTCTATAGAAAAAACAGCCGCACACTCAAGACTTGCAGATTTTTACGTGAAAGTTGTATTTTTTATTATTAGTACAGGCATCACCAAATGCTTATTAGTGTTCAGAGAAAATGACGGATACTTTAAGTTACGGTTACCGTAACTTAAAGTATCCGTCATTTTCTCTGAACACTAATAAGCATTTGGTGATGCCTGTACTAATAATAAAAAATACAACTTTCACGTAAAAATCTGCAAGTCTTGAGTGTGCAGCTGTTTTTTCTATAGACACTGTGACTTTGTGTTCAGCCTGCACCTTTTTTCCATGCGGAGTGCACCACATCTCTTGTACTGCCATTTAAAGGTGTAGTCTGTACGGTGTTCATGACGCCACCTCTGGTATTCGGTCAGGGTGACCGACGCTGCTTAGGGGTCCGCTGGGGTGATGGAATGGCAGCTAGATGGTATACCTTCCCACAGGTGAAGTATGTCCCCAGGGCTTCCCAGATGTGTAGGTGGTGATGGTGGATGATGTAAGGCGCAATGAATAACGAGGACACAAAGGTTGCAGTCTCTTTACCTTTTACTGAAGACTTCAGCGTCCACAGTCCAGAGTACCGTTCACAGGGCAGGCAGAGTCCGGCTGGTATGAAGGCATATCCAGAGTTCTCTTAACCAGGTGGAAATCAGTAGCCTTCCTACTAGCACCTGTGTGTTGTAGTACCTCCCTGCTGAGCACCACGATATAGTCCTCACAACTTTCGTAGATGTTTCTGATGTTCTCTCTTTCTCTGTCCCCCAGATGGTATGGATAGGACAACCTGTATGACTGGGATAGCCTGGGGCTTGTTTGTAGGGACCCTAGATAGGCCCCGACCCCACAATTTGCCACCAGGTCTTCTTAGGTATTAAGGTCGGGCAGCCAACTTGGAATTGACTGTCCTGCCGGTCTTTGAAGTAATGCGTAGAGTCAATTACTCCCTCGGTGTTCCGGCCACCGGCTATGCGCCTAAGAAGGAGGCTGCCGATCTCGGGGCAGAACTCCTCCCGGTATTATCTCCTTGTGCTGTGACTTCGTTTCCCACTCTCCACAATACACTTCTCTTCGTGTCCTTTCTTAGGATGCTGCCGCACGTGGGGCAGGCGCAGCTCCGTGGCTTTCTATCTCGTGCTAGGCCTCTGTCAGGATCTTACCCCTGACAGGGACCCTCTGTCTGCAGCTCAGATGTTCCTCCTTTCCCCCTGTCTGCCTGATAGGCTCTCTCTGGGTCAAACCAAGGCAGCTTCTGACTAACTTTCTATCCAACCCACCAGTTTTACCCGTATGTGAGGAGTGCCCTAATAGATAGAAGCAAGGCTCCCCCTGGTGGACTGGAGTGTGAAGTGTAGTGTGTGACTTGTGATACCTAGAAAGATGAATTCCTTTAGTACCATCAGACGTAATATCACTCCCCCTGGTGGAAGAGCGACATTACTGCAATGACCAGGACTCTGGGGCGCTGCACTTGTACTCTTACTGTATGTAATGTTACACATATATTGATTACTTATTTTAACATTTGTTTTTCTGCATGAATCATTGATTACTGGATATATCACTATTATGTTTCATATCATTGCTGAATATATTCGTGTTGGTTATTGGTTGACCAAAACCCTTATAATTTATTTTTGATTGCACTACAATAAATTAAAACATTGAATGCCAAGTTCTCATTCAATATTAGATAGATATTAGGATGCTTCTTGTGTACCACCATTGACTATGAGATCCATGTTCTATTTTACCTACTAATACTGTAGATTGCATGGCCCTCACTCGAGAGAAGTAAATCATGAATTTTCAGTTTGGAAAGGGAATAAGGCAAAATTGGCGGAATGATATACATTGGGAGACTAATGGCAGAATTAATTTAATAGTAACAAAAAGAGAAATATAACTTTTGCCACAAACAATTTAAAATAAAAGTGGAAATTCAGCCTTAGGAAAAAAAATGCAACAGATAAAATATCATCTTCATCTATGTGATCGAGTGCAGAAGCTCCATCATTACTCCTAGTCTTTGCTTAGAAGTGCTATGCATGTGATAGCACTTAATAAATCTTATAATAGCTCAGTGATAGCAACTGCTATGCCAGTAATACAAGTCACTGCTGACACTACTTATTTGCTGCAGTGGTCACATATTCACTGATTGTAAAAAAAGATCTTTAATGGTTGTTTCGCTATTTTAATATATCTGCAAGGTTTTTTTTTATTTCTTTTAACACTGGACAGTCCTTTTAAATTATGTGCTTCTGCACAGAAATGTACAGTAAGTGTCACCGAGGCTCCTTTTCCAGTGAAAAAAGTCAAGTGGCTGGGTCTGAAATGGCAACTCATCATTATTACTGGAATAGTGCTGAAGTACAGCATTTAATACCATCTAAGACAAAAGCAGTGTTTTTTGGGGAAGAAAACTTTTTCTATCCAGGGAGAAGAGGTTAAGATGATTGACATTTTCTTTTGGCCCTCTAAAATTTGGTTGATTAATCACTTTGCGAAAGTGTCATAACCATCTTGCACTTTCACCTAGACTTTTTTTTAATGCTGATGTGATTTGGAGCACCTCCTTGAGCATACAATGCACAGCAAAGGATATTGGGGTTAACCTAATCTGGTTCCTTCTTGTAGGTGCATGGGTCTCTATAAGGGATGAGTGAGCATGCTTGTCAATACTCGGATATCATTCTAGTATTTGGGTGATCGGATGTGCTTGGCACTCAACAAGCATTGTCTGGTGCATGGATGTAAAGCTCGAATCTCCACATGTTTATTGGTTGTGTAACAAGTGCCAAACATGCGGAGATTGCCTGCCTTTCACTGTAATGGCATAGCCATCTTGGTAGTGGCATTACTGTGATTGGCTGTTTGCATTACTTCATTAGAAGTTATAAAAGGACAGGAGCCGCCGTGCTCGTCAAACTGATGCCATTGCACAGCTTATGGACAGTTTGTATTGGAAGGACAGAGTGGTTGTCCAGGGCTGTGTATGCACAGTTGAACTTCTCAGAGTCACCTTGCATTGACACTGGTGCTGATTCTGAACCATCATACTAACAGTCCTTTTAAAGGCCAAACCAGTGCACTGCTGTTCATATTAGATACATAAAGGAAACAAAAAAGAGGTATGCAAAAACAGTGATCATCACTTGAGCGAAACGGGTCGGCAATTTTCAGAAGTCGCCGACTTTTGGCAAAGTCGGGTTTCATGAAACCTGACCCGACCCCTGTGTGGGGTCGGCCATGAAGTCGGCGATCTTCTGAATCTGGAATCGGAATTCCGATACCGATTCCCGATATGTTTAAGATATCGGGAATTGGTATCGGAATTCAGATTTAAGTGTAAAATAAAGAATTAAAATAAAAAATATCGCTATACTTACCCTCTGATGCGCCCTGGTACTAAGCGGGAACCTTCCTTCCTTAGAATCAGCCTTCCAGGACCTTGCGGTGACGTCGCGGTGACGTCGCGGCTTGTGATTGGTCGCGCGGCCGCCCATGTGACCGCTCGCGCGACCAATCACAAGCCGCGATGTCACCGTGACGTCACCAAAGGTCCTGGAAGGGCTGATTCTTAGGAAGGAAGGCTGCCGGAAAGAAGCAGGGCGCGTGCGAGGGTGAGTATATATCTAATAGGAATATACTCAC
The DNA here is from genome assembly GCF_051348905.1 of Ranitomeya variabilis. Lineage (NCBI taxonomy): Eukaryota > Metazoa > Chordata > Amphibia > Anura > Dendrobatidae > Ranitomeya > Ranitomeya variabilis. The sequence goes on from NC_135232.1 coordinate 278,906,103, forward strand.
CCTCGGCTTCTTTCCGGCAGCCTTCCTTCCTAAGAATCAGCCCTTCCAGGACCTTCGGTGACGTCACGGTGACATCGTGGCTTGTGATTGGTCGCGCGAGCGGTCACATGGGCGGCCGCGCGACCAATCACAAGCCGCGACGTCACCGCAAAGTCCTGGAAAGCTGATTCTAAGGAAGGAAGGTTCCCGCTTAGTACCAGGGCGCATCAGAGGGTAAGTATGGCGATATTTTTTATTTTAATTCTTTATTTTACACTTAAATATGGATCCCAGGGCCTGAAGGAGAGTTTCCGCTCCTTCAGACCCTGGGAACCATTGGAAACCCAATGCACTGCATTGGGTTTCGAGTTTCGGCCGACCCCGACTTTTTTATAGGATCGGCCGATTTCACTCGACCCGACTTTTGAAAAAGTCGCGTTTCGTGAAACTCGACCTGATCCTATAAATGTAAAGGTCGCTCAACCCTAATCATCACCAAAGAAATACAATCAACATATGAGAAAACAAACAGATTAAAAACATTTAAAAAAAACCAAACATGGCCTACAAGAATCACACAATGAAACAACCTATGATGTGGTTGCTAATGGTCCCAGAACTGGATTGTGGAGCATAAATAAGTTAGGGACAAAGCATGTAAACATGAACAAAAAAGTGCAATAGTGCTAGATGATGGACTACTTTGGCAAAATTAAACAGGATCAAACATAGGGAAGAGGAGGGGAAAATATATATCTCATATCCCATAAGCACACTGTGTTAAATGCACAAAGTCCGCAAGCTATATATCCATGCATAGTATCATAAAGGTAGCGAGAATGCAGAGATGCAAAAGTAAAGTGGATGATAGAAGACCAAACAGCAATCCATAGTGGGAGTGGAACCCCACGCGTATCGACACAGAGTCAGAAAGATGAGTCAGAAAGATTATTTTTGGGAGTATTCAAGGATACGGCAATGTAACACCCAATACTCAGATACGAGCCAGAAGTCAGAGATGCGAGCGGTTGATAATTCACAGTGCGCTTGAGTTGTTGAGGTAACCAGTAGCCAGTTAGCATGTTCCTAGCCCCAACGAACCAGAGTAAAAAGCTTATATGGGCATGCGCCTCCTACATTTAAACAAGAAAGAAACTCGAGATACTCTGAAGACAAGAATCATTTTGTGCATGTGTTACTCTGAGGAGCTAAGTACGCTAAAGTCAGAACCACAACAAATCTCAGGGCACAATGCACGTATGCCCAGGCATCAGGATTATGATGTAGCTATGTGCACCAAGCATAGATTTACAGCAATAGAGAACATTTGTATATCCCGCTCTTGTTGCGTTGCTAAATAGAGAGGTATGCTTGATGAGGCTATGTGTAATAAGCAAAGCTCACTATTATTATTTCTTTCACCCATTTATTTTCTCATGTTAAATATATGGTATGACTTACTCTTTTTATTGTCTTTACACTCACTTACACATTTTTATATACCTACATTTTGAATCTGGTTATATACAAGGTTTAAGTACTCACTAATCATGTGAGGTTAGCAGCAATACAAGGCTAGTCATTGCCCCATACACTAGAATGACCTTACCTCTTTATCTAGCAGTTGTACTGCTCCACACACCAGATATGTTTAGTTTTGCATGCATTTAGTTTAACTCAAAATACGAAATGTGATTGATAGCACTGCTCTTTCTTGCGAGATCCTGCACAATTGCACAGTTTTACAGAATGTAGGATTGTGCTCAGTGGTGCACATTACCCATGCCCATTCTGGACTTACTATGTTTCTAGGGACTGGTTCTGGACATCCCATCACATTTTTCCCTGTTACTCTGAAACAATGACATAGGTGAAATAAATAATTAGAGTGCCCTGTGTTTATTACACATTGCCTCATTACGTTGGGGGCTAGGCACATGCTCACTGGATACTGGTTACCTCAACTTAACGCAAGCAAACTGTGAATTCTCAACCACTAGCATCTCTGACTTTCAGCCAGTATGGCTATGACACATGTGCACTCTGATTATCGGATGTACATGTTGTATCCTTGGATACTCCCAACAGCAATTTTTCTGACTTCAGCCAAATGTGTCAGCAGTGCTGGCGCACTATCGCTTCTAACAGACTCACCATATTCCTCCAGCTTGTAAACATTTTTGCACATTATTTAGGATATATAAACCTATGGAGAACAACCCCTTATGACAACTACCCCTGAGGAAGACACTTTGTGGCAATACGCGTGAGGTTCCACTTCCACTTTGGATTGTATGTTGTGAGCTCCGGGGCATCCACTTGCTTAGTGTGAAGTATTGTTTTCAGCTATTCTTTGACTTGCTATTTTTCCAGCTATCATCCACTTTATTTTTGCATCTCTGCATTCTCGCTGCCTTTATTATACTATGCATGGATATATGGCTTGAGGACTTTGCGAATTTAACAAAGTGTGCTTTTAGGATATGAGATATATCTTTTCCCCTCCTCATCCCTTTGTTTGATCCTGTTAAATTTTGCCCATATAGTCTATCAGCTAGCACTATTGCACTTTTTTTGTCCATGGTTACATGCTTTGCACCTAACTTATACAGATGCATCTCACAAAATAGAATATCATCAAAAAGTTAATTTATTTCAGTTCTTCGATACAAAAAGTGAAACTAATATATTAGATAGAGTCATTGCAAATAGAGTGATGGATCTCAACTGTTAATTTCTATTGATGTTGATGATTATGGCTTACAGCCAATGAAAACTCAAAATTCATTATCTTAGTAAATTAGAATCATTTATAACACCAGCTTGAAGAAATAATTTTAACATCTGAAATGTTGGCCTACTGAAATGTATGTTCAGTAAATGAACTCAATACTTGAAGTGCTCTAAAATTTCCTGGTAGACGGCTGCTCTGACTTTGGTCTTGATAAAACACAGTGCACCTACACCAGCAGATGACATGGCTCCCGAAATCATCACTGATTGTGGAAACTTCACACTAAACTTCAAGCAGCTTGGATTGTCTGACTCTCTACTCTTCCTCAAGACTCTGGGACCTTAATTTCCAAGGTCTAGTGTGAAGTATCCACAATCAATGATGGTTTTCGGGAGCCATGTCATCTGCTGGTGTAGGTCCCCTGTGTTTTAACACCAAAGTCAGCGCATTTGTCTACCTGGAAATTTTAGAGCACTTCATGATTCCCTCTGCTGACAAGCTTTTTGGAGATGGAAATTTAATTCTCCAGCAGGACTTGGCACCTGTCCACACTGCCAAAAGTACCAATACCTGCTTTAAAAACAACAGTATCACTGTGCTTGATTGGCCAGCAAACTCGTCTGACGTTAACCCCACAGAGAATATATGGGGTATTGTCAAGAGAAAGATGAGAGGCACCAGACCCAACAATGCAGATGAGCTTAAGGCTGATATCAAAGCAACCTGGGCTTCCATAACACCTCAGCAGTGCTGATCGCCTCCATGCCACACCGCATTGATGCAATAATGGATGCAAAAGGAGCCCCGACCAAGTATGGAGTTCATTTACTGAACATACATTTCAGTAGGTGTTATAAAGTATTCTAATTCACTGAGATAATGAATTTTGGGTTTTCATTGGCTGTAAGCCATAATCATCAACATTAATAGAAGTACATACTTGAAATACATCACTCTATTTGTAATGACTCTATCTAATATATGAGTTTCACTTTTTGTATTGAAGAAATTAAATAAATTGACTTTTTGATGATATTCTAATTTTGTGAGATGCACCTGTATGTGTTCCACAATCCAGTTCTTGGACCATTAACAACCACATCATAGGTTATTTCAGTGTGTGATTCTTGTAGGCCATGTTTGGCTTATTGAAAAAATGTTTTAATCTGTTTGTTTTCTCATAAGTTGTCAATCATGCTTAAACAAAATTTCTTGTATTTCTTTGGTGATCACTGTTTTTACATGCCTTTTTTGCTTCCTCTATGACTCATTTTTGTATGCACCAGTATGATCCCAGGTGCTTGATTGTTTGGGCGGTGCCCACCTCTCTACATTTTGCTTTCATATCAGTAACATTCTGCATTTAGCCCAGGAACAGTTGCAGGGAGAGTGGTAGAATTAAGGCTCTAGGCAGGGATGAGCTCTTCACAGTCCGCTGCAAAATATTTAGCAGCTGCACTTTACCATGTTTTATTGATTCAATGATTCATCCACGCACTGTAAAGCTGCTCTTGTTTCATTACTATGGTATATAAAACTTGAAAATAACCTCCAAAACTTTCTATGGATTAAGTTATTCATCCATAAACTGTAACGTGATTCTTGTTACATTACAGTGCTATATATAATTAAAAAATATCTTCCAAAACTTTATATGAATTCAATGATTCATCCATATACTGTAACATGGTTCTTGTTGCATTATGGTGATGTATATAACTAAAAAAAGTTCAAAATCTTTATGGATTTAATGACTTATCCATGCATTGTAGCACTGTTCTTGTTACATTATGATACTATATAAAACTGAAAAAAAAACTTCAAATTTTTTTTATAGATGTAATGATTCATCCAAACACTGGAGTGCAGTTCTTGTTACATTACAGTTGGTATATAAAACAAAAAAACCTTCAAAAATGTTTTATGGATGCAATGATACAGCTATAAATTGCGACACGGTTCTTGTTACAGTATGGTGCTATAAAGAAATTTAAAACACCCCTCCAAAACTTTTATAGATTCAATGATTCATACAAACACTGTAACATGGTTGCTATTACGTTACTGTGGTATATAACACTCAAAAAAATCATTGAATATTTTTCTGGATTCAATTAGTCATCTATACAGTTTAACGTGGTTTGTGTAAAATTACAGTGTTTTAAAACTTTTAAAAAACACTTGGCCTGGTACAGTTCACAAAATATTTTTGTTACAAACATTTACTTTGGTCATACATACTGTATAACTTGCTTTGTGTGAAATGGCCACTCACATAGTGACAGTTAGTTAGCTGTTAGTAGTTGTAACCATGGGTTTCAAAGCTACTGCAATGTCTTGCACATGGGGTAAGTGACATAGCTAAACAGAAGAACTATGCTACATTTCTAATTGAAGATATTTGCTATTATTATTATTATTATTATTATTACACCTACTACATATTGGGGTAAGATCTCAGAGATGGGAATACCCTTGTAAGAAAGCGGTAAACAAATAATCTCATATACAGTATATTATTAGGTTTATAATAACCAATATTTGAATATTGGAAAAATATTCATAGATTTAATGAGTGATGATAAGAACAAGGCAAATCATATTCACCAATTGATTACAGTAATGCATTTAACTATAACAGGATAGTGATAAACTATTACTCCTTTAGTATTTTTTAGTTTTGTTACTTTTTTTCTCCTCATATAAAAATGCTTAAAAATGTTTCCATCTGATGAAAAAATTATGTACAGCATGTACTAGAAAACAATGGGAGAAATAATTATAATTATAATGTTACTAAGGCAAAATAATTATATGGGGTTTGTTATAATGTCTTAAAACATATGATAAAGGCATATACCATAGGCTTGACTATGATCAAACAATCATACTGATTAGAATGAAAGTTTGCCCAACTTATAGACTAGTGTGCTAAATTTGATAAAAATTGAGAGTTATGGCTGTGCTACTTAAAGTTGTCTTCATGTTTTCCACTAAGTCATCTTCTTTCTATTTTTTTTTATTTTTCCAATGTCATTTCATACGTTTTGAAGGACCCAACACATTAGTCATGTCAAAGTAATTTAATTTATGAACCATCCATTTTGTGATTCACTTTGGTTTCTAATGGGTAAAGCAGCACGTTGAAGAGAATCATGCAGACCCTAAGAATATTTGTGTGCAGTCATTCCATTCCTGAGGAATAATTGCTTGGTAAACTTTTTTTTTAATACTGTAGTTTTCAGTGCATAGGTATTTGATGACAAATCTGCAAGATAGGTAAAAAATAGCAAATTGGTAAGGATTTGACTCCCTGTACGCTTATTAATCAGAAATTTTTCACTCCAGCAAATGTCAGATGTAAACACTCAACAGTTCCACTCAAAGTGCTATAACCGCTAATGTAGCAAAGCTTCAGTTCTTTTGCATGTAAACTGTGCTGCAGTAGCCTACAATGGATTGCAGCAGCCAAAATACTTTGAATGTAGATGCGCTCAATTGTAGAAAGGTCATTATCCCCTTAATCCCCAAGGGTGGTTTGCACATTAATGACCGGGACAATTTTTACAATTCTGACCACTATCCCTTTATGAGGTTATAACTCTGGAACACTTCAATGGATCCTGATTAGTGTTGAGCATTCCGATACCGCAAGTATCGGGTATCGGCCGATACTTGCGGGTATCGGAATTCCGATACCGAGATCCGATACTTTTGTGGTATCGGGTATCGGTATCGAAACAACATTAATGTAATAATGTGTAAAAGAGAGAATTAAAGTAAAAAATATTGCTATACTCACCTCTCCGACGCAGCCTGGACCTCAGCGAGGGAACCGGCAGCGTTGTTTGCTTAAAATTTGCGCGTTTACTTCCTTACGTGAAGTCCCGGCTTGTGATTGGTCGCGTGCCGCCCATGTGGCCGTGACGCGACCAAACACAGCAAGCCGTGACGTAATTTCAGGTCCTTCAGGATTTTAAAGTTACGTTCTGGCTTGTGATTGGTCGCGTCGCGGTCACATGGGCAACGCGACCAATCACAAGCCGTGACGTCACGGGAGGCAGGACACGCGCGCATTTTAAAATGGGCACGCGACCAATCACAAGCCAGGACTTCACGTAAGGAAGTAAACGCGCAAATTTTAAGCAAACAACGCTGCTGGTTCCCTCGCTGAGGTCCAGGCTGCGTCGGAGAGGTGAGTATAGCAATATTTTTTTATTTTAATTCTTTCTTTTACACATTAATATGGATCCCAGGGCCTGAAGGAGAGTTTCCTCTCCTTCAGACCCTGGGAACCATCAGGGATACCGTCCGATACTTGAGTCCCATTGACTTGTATTGGTATCGGGTATCGGTATCGGATCGGATCCGATACTTTGCCGGTATCGGCCGATACTTTCCGATACCGATACTTTCAAGTATCGGACGGTATCGCTCAACACTAATCCTGATGATTCTGAGATATTACCTGCGATTATTTGTGAAAAAAAAGGAAATTTGGCAAAAAGTTTGAAAATTTCCCAATTTTCTAACTTTGAATTGTAATGCCCTTAAATCACAGAGATATGTCACACAAAATACTTAATAAGTAACATTTCCCACATGTCTACTTTACAACAGCACAATTTTGGAACCAAATTTTTTTTTTTTGTTAGGGAGTTATAAGGGTTAAAAGTTGACCAGCAGTTTATTAACCCTTCAGGTATTTCACAGGAATTTTTGGAATGTTTAAAAAAATGAACATTTAACTTTTTTTCACAAAAAATTTACTTCAGCTCCAATTTGTTTTATTTTACCAAGGGTAACAGGAGATATTGAACCCCTAAAGTTGTATTGTACAATTTGTTCTAAGTATGATACCCCATATGTGGGGGTAAACCACTGTTTGGGCGCATGGCAGAGCTCGGAAGGGAAGGAGCGCCATTTGACTTTTCAATGCAAAAATGACTGGAATTGAGACAGGACGCCATGTCACGTTTGGAGAGCCACTGATGTGCCTAAACATTGAAACTCCCCACAAGTGAAACCGTTTTGGAAAGTAGACCCCTAAGGAACTTATCTAGATGTGTGGTGAGCACTTTGACCCACCAAGTGCTTCACAGAAGTTTATAATGTAGAGCTGTAAAAATAAAAAATATTTTTTCACAAAAATTATTTTTTCACCCCCAATTTTTTATTTTCCCAAGGGTAACAGAAGAAATTGGACCCCAAAATTTGTTGTGCAATTTGTCCTGAGTACGCTGATACCCTATATATGGGGGTAAACCACTGTTTGGGCGCATGGCAGAGCTCGGAAGCAAAGGAGCGCCATTTGACTTTTCAATGCAAAATTGACTGGAATTGAGATGGGACGCCATGTCGCGTTTGAAGAGCCATTATTAAGTGACATTATTTTAGGGAAAGTAGACCCCTAAGGAACTTATCTAGATGTGTGGTGAGCACTTTGACCCACCAAGAGCTTCACAGAAATTTATAATGTAGAGCCAGAAAAATAAAAAATCTAATTTTTTCACAAAAATGATCAAGTAACACCATTTTGGAAAGTGGACCCCTAAAGGAACTTATCTAGATGTGTTATGAGAAATTATTTTTTAGCCCCCAGTTTTGTATTTTCCCAAGGGTAACAGGAGAAATTTGATCCCAAAAGTTGTTGTCCAATTTGTCCTGACTACGTTGATACCCCATAAGTGGGGGGAACCACCGTTTGGGCGAATGACAGAGCTCGGAAGGGAAGGAGCGCCATTTGGAATGCAGACTTAGATGGATTGGTCTGCAGGCATCAAGTTGCATTTGCAGAGACACTGATGTACCTAAACAGTAGAAACCCCCCATAAGTGGCCCCATATTGGAAACTAGACCCCCCAAGGAACTTATCTAGATGTGTTGTGAGATCTTTGAACCCTCAAATATTTCACTACAGTTTATAACGCAGAGCCGTGAAAATAAAAAAATCATTTTTTTCCCACAAAAATGATTTTTTAGCTCCCCAAATTTTTATTTTCCCAATGGTAACCAGTAGTGTTGAGCGATACCGTCCGATACTTGAAAGTATCGGTATCGGAAAGTATCGGCCGATACCGGCAAAGTATCGGATCCAATCCGATACCGATACCCGATACCAATACAAGTCAATGGGACTCAAGTATCGGACGGTATTCCTGATGGTTCCCAGGGTCTGAAGGAGAGGAAACTCTCCTTCAGGCCCTGGGATCCATATAAATGTGTAAAAGAAAGAATTAAAATAAAAAATATTGCTATACTCACCTGTCCGACGCAGCCTGGACCTCAGCGAGGGAACCGGCAGCGTTGTTTGTTTAAAATTCGCGCTTTTACTTGGTTACGTGAAGTCCCGGCTTGTGATTGGTCAGGGCGGCCATGTTGCCAGGACGCGGACCAATCACAGCAAGCCGTGACGAAATTACGTCACGGCTTGCTGTGATTGGTCCGCGTCCCGGCAACATGGCCGCCATTAACCAATCACAAGCCGGGACGTCACGGGAGGCTGGACACGCGCGCTTTTTAAAATGGGCGCGTGTCCAGCCTCCCGTGACGTCCCGGCTTGTGATTGGTTGCGCCGCGGTCAACCAATCACAAGCCGGGAGGCTGGACACGCGCGCATTTTAAAATTTTAAAATGGGCGCGTGTCCAGCCTCCCGGCTTGTGATTGGTTGACCGCGGCGCAACCAATCACAAGCCGGGACGTCACGGGAGGCTGGACACGCGCCCATTTTAAAATTTTAAAATGGGCGCGTGTCCAGCCTCCCGGCTTGTGATTGGTTGACCGCGGCGCAACCAATCACAAGCCGGGACGTCACGGGAGGCTGGACACGCGCCCATTTTAAAATTTTAAAATGGGCGCGTGTCCAGCCTCCCGGCTTGTGATTGGTTGACCGCGGCGCAACCAATCACAAGCCGGGACGTCACGGGAGGCTGGACACGCGCCCATTTTAAAAAGCGCGCGTGTCCAGCCTCCCGTGACGTCACGGCTTGTGATTGGTTAATGGCGGCCATGTTGCCGGGACGCGGACCAATCACAAAGCCGGGACGTAATTTTAAAATCCTTAAGGACCTGAAATTACGTCACGGCTTGCTGTGATTGGTTGCGTCTCCCATGTGACTGCGACGCAACCAATCACAACGCCGGAACGTAATTTTAAAATCCTGAAGGACCTGAAATTACATCACGGCTTGCTGTGATTGGTTGCGTCCCGGTCACATGGGCGGCACGCAACCAATCACAAGCCGGGACTCACGTAAAGGAAAGAAAAGCGCGAATTTTAAACAAAGAACGCTGCCGCTTCCCTCGGTAAGGTGCAGGCTGCGTCGGAGAGGTGAGTATAGCAATATTTTTTATTTTAATTCTCTCTTTTACACATTTTTACATTAATGTTGTTTCGATACCGATACCCGATATCACAAAAATATCGGATCTCGGTATCGGAATTCCGATACAGCAAGTATCGGCCGATACCCGATACTTGCAGTATCGGAATGCTCAACACTAGTAACCAGAGAAATTGGACACCAAAAGTTGTTTTCCAATTTGTCCTGAGTACGCAGATACCCCATATGTTGGGGGAAACCCCTGTTTGGGCGCACGGGAGAGCTCAGAAGGGAAGGAGCACTGTTTTACTTTTTTAACGCAGAATTGGCTGGAATTGAGATTGGATGCCATGTCGCATTTGGAGAGCCCCTGATGTGTCTAAACAGTGGAAACCCCCAATTCTAACTAAATCCCTGACCCAAACACAACCCTAATCCCAACCCTAACCATAAACCTAACCACACCCCTAACCCGAACATGCCCCTAACCCTAATGCCAACCACACCCCTAATCCCAACCACACCCCTAACCCCAACACACCCCTAACCCTAATCCCAACCCTAACCACAACCCTAACTCACACACCCCTAACCCTAATCCCAACCCTAATCTCAACCTTAAATGTAATCCAAACCCTAACCTTAGCCCCAACCCTAACTGAAGCCCTACCGCTAACTTTAGCCCCATCTCTAAACCTAAATTTAGCCCCAACCCTAACCCTAAATGTAGCCCCAATCCTATCCATAGCCTCAACCCTAACTGTAGCCCTAACCCTAACTTTAGACCCAACCCTAACCCTAACCCCAATCCTAACCCTAACTTTAGCTCCAACCCTAACCCAACTGTAGCCCCAACCCTAATTGTAGCCCCAACCCTAACTTTAGCCCTAACCCTAACTTTAGCCCCAACCCTAACCTAACTTTAGCCCCAACCCTAACCCTAAATTTAGCCCCCACCCTAGACCTAAATTTAGCCCCAACCCTAACCCTAACTGTAGCCCCAACCCTAACTGTAGCCCTAATGCTAACTTTAGCCCCAACCCTAACCCTAACTTTAGCCCCAACCCTAACTTTAGCCCCAACCCTAACTCTAACCCTATTGGGAAAATGGAGTTGAATCCATTTTTTTAATTTTATTATTTTTCCCTAACTAAGGGGATGATGAAGGGGTTTCATTTACTTTTAAAGCGTTTTTTTAGCGGATTTTTATGATTGACAGCTGTCACTCACTTAGAAGATGCTTTTTATTGCAAAAAATTAGTTTTTGTGTCTCCACATTTTGAGAGCTATAATTTTTCCATATTTTGGTCCACAGAGTCATATGAGGTCTTGTTCTTTGCGGGACGAGTTGACATTTTTATAGTATTGATACCATTTTCGGGCCAACCAGCTATTCATGAATTTCTTGGGGGGGCATTTATACCATTCCACATTTGATAAAATTGATAAAGCAGTTTTATTTTTCGGGTCAGTACGATTACAGTGATACCTTATTTAATTTTTTTTTATGTTTTGGCGCATTTATACGATAAAAACTATTTTATATAAAAAATAATTAGTCAGCAAGTCAGTAATTCAGCTACATAGAGGCAAACTGATCATCACCTCTGTAGCTGAGCCGATTGGGCTACGGCATCATCTAGTCTCATATGCCAAAAGTTAAAGAAAAACGTTTTAAAATTTAAAAAAATAAAAAAGTTAAAAAGTTCAAATTACCCCCCTGTTGCCTACCCCCTTTTGCCCCATTCAAAATAAAACAATTAAAAAATCAAACATACACATATTTGGTCTTGCATGGTTCAGAATTGCTCGATCTATCAATAAAAAAAGGATTAACCTGATTGCTAAATGGCATAGCGATAAAAAAGTAAAAATGCCAGAATTATGTTTTTTTGGTCCCGCAACATTGCATTAAAATGCAATAATGCGCAATCAAAAGAACGTATCTGCACCAAAATAGTATCATTAAAAACATCAGCTTGGCAAGCAAAATAATAAGCCTTCACCCAACCCGAGATCACAAAAAATGCTACGGGTATCTGAAAATTAGCAATTTTTTTTTAACCTTTTTTTTTTAGCAAAGTTTGGAATTTTCTTGACCACTTAGATAAAAAAGAACTTATACATGTTTGATGTCTATGAACTCGTAATGACCCGGAGAATCAAAATGGCAGGTCAGTTTAAGCAATTAATGAACCTAGCACAAAAGCCAAACAAAAAACTAGAATGGGATTGTACTTTTTTCGCAATTTCACCGCACTTGGAATTTTTTTCCTGTTTTCTAGTACATGCCATGGTAAAACCAATGGTATCGTTCAAAAGTAGAACTTGTTTTGCAAAAAATAAGTCTTCACATGGCCATATTGATTAAAAAATAAAAAAGTTATGGCTCTGGGAAAGAGGGGTGCGAAAAACGAAAAAGCAAGGCCGAAAAAAAGCTCCGGTCATGAAGGGGTTAAGGTATCCAGCTAGCTCATCTTTATAAACACCAGGCTGTAGTATTACTCCACCTCGATCTTGCTGGCATCTGAGTCAAAGAGTCCATAAAACCTTTGAAAAAAATGTCATCAGATATTTCTTGGCCCCATCTTGATGTTTCAGCTTGTCCAGTCGTGGTTGGATTTCAGTGTCCCCTTCTTTGGACATGCCTGTGAACACTAAAATCTTTGAACTTCTGGGCATTCCAGGGAGGTTACCAAAGCTCCCAGCATAGAGACCCGAACCAATGAGAACATGACAGGGAATATTGGTAATATTAAAATATTTTATTTATTCATTTATTAGTAGCAATAGTGACAAACATTAAAAAGAATACTGTTTAAAAATTATAAAAATACATATATAAATAGATTGCAAAGTATGTGCACAATTAAAGCCGCAAAATCATAAGGCCAGCCAAATCCTCATCATATACTACAAATGGCAATTTATCCCATATGCACACTAGATTTAAATATATATATATAAAAGAACAAAAATCAATATGTGCCAGTGATAAAAATCACAAAAAAATATCAAAAAAAGGTAAAAGATCAGTCTCAAAGAATCATGGTGACAATGTAAAACAATGTATAAAGTGCCAAGTGCAACAAGTTAATTACCACCAAAAGACATCTAGTGCAAAGGAAAACAGCCAAAGAGGCCAAATAATTGAAAAGTGCTATGTGCCAATGCAATGGGAGTGCCAATTACTTACTATAGTAAATCGGGTGAATGATCCCGGGCTGCCAGCGGCTAAATAATGTGCACCCCGATGCGCGTTTCAGACCCGCAGTCCTTCGTCAGGGGGAATGACCCCTGACGAAGGACTGCGGGTCTGAAACGCACGTCGGGGTGCACATTATTTAGCTGCTGGCAGCCCGGGATCATTCACCCGATTTACTATAGTAAGTAATTGGCACTCCCATTGCATTGGCACATAGCACTTTTCAATTATTTGGCCTCTTTGGCTGTTTTCCTTTGCACTAGATGTCTTTTGGTGGTAATTAACTTGTTGCACTTGGCACTTTATATATTGTTTTACATTGTCACCATGATTCTTTGAGACTAATCTTTTACCTTTTTTTGATATTTTTTTGTGATTTTTATCACTGGCACATATTGATTTTTGTTCTTTTATATATATACTAGCTATTGAACCCGTTCTACGCCCGGGTGGCGAGCATTTATATTGGAATATGGTCTCCATCCTGGTATGTGCTGCTCCTATCCTGTCATATGCTGCTCCATCCTGCGCCCCCATCCTGTCATGTGCTGCTCCACCGTGTCATGTGCTGCTCCATCCTGCGCCCCCATCCTGTCATGTGCTGCTCCACCGTGTCATGTGCTGCTCCATCCTGCATCCCCATCCTGTCATGTGCTGCTCCACCGTGTCATGTGCTGCTCCATCCTGCGCCCCCATCCTGTCATGTGCTGCTCCACCGTGTCATGTGCTGCTCCATCCTCATCCCCATCCTGTCATGTGCTCCCATCCTGCGCCCCCATCCTATCACGTGCTGCTCCATCCTGCGCCCCCATCAGTGCGGGCGGCTGTGCTGAGTGCGGGCGGCTGTATGTGGCTGTGCTGAGTGCGGGCGGCTGTATGTGACGTGGCTGTGCTGGGTGCGGGCGGCTGTGCTGGGTGCGGCAGCTGTGGACGGCTGTGCTGGGTGCGGTGGCTGTGCTGGGTGCAGCGGCTGTGCTGGGTGCAGCGGCTGTGCGTGGCTGTAGGCGGCTGTGCGTGGCTGTGGGAGGCTCTGCTGGGTGCGGCGGCTGTGCGTGGCTGTGGGCGGCTGTGCTGGGTGCGGCGGCTGTGCTGGGTGCGGCGGCTGTGCTGGGTGCGGCGGCTGTCCGTGGCTGTGGCAGCTGTGCGTGGCTGTGCTGGGTGCGGCGGCTGTGCTGGGTGCGGCGGATGTGCTGGGTGCGGCGGCTGTGCTGGGTGCGGCGGCTGTGGGTGGCTGTGCTGGGTGCAGCGGTTGTGCGTGGCTGTGGGCGGCTGTGCTGGGTGCGGCGGCTGTGGGCGGCTGTGCGTGGCTGTGCTGGGTGCGGCGGCTGTGCGTGGCTGTGGGCGGCTGTGCGTGGCTGTGGGCGGCTGTGCTGGGTGCGGCGGCTGTGCTGGGTGCGGCGGCTGTCCGTGGCTGTGGGCGGCTGTGCGTGGCTGTGGGAGGCTGTGCGTGTCTGTAGGCGGCTGTGCGTGGCTGTGGCGGCTGTGCTGGGTGCGGCGGATGTGCTGGGTGCGGCGGCTGTGCTGGGTGCGGCGGCTGTGGGTGGCTGTGCTGGGTGCGGCGGCTGTGCGTGGCTGTGGGCTGTGCGTGGCTGTGGGCGGCTGTGCTGGGTGCGGCGGCTGTGGTCGGCTGTGCTGGGTGCGGCGGCTGTGCGTGGCTATGGGTGGATGTACGTGGCTGTGGGCGGCTGTGCTGGGTGCGGCGGCTGTGCGTGGCTGTGCTGGGTGCGGCTGTGCGTGGCTGTGGGCGGCTGTGCGTGGCTGTGGGCGGCTGTGCTGGGTGCGGCGGCTGTGGTCGGCTGTGCTGGGTTCGGCGGCTGTGCGTGGCTATGGGTGGCTGTACGTGGCTGTGGGCGGCTGTGCTGGGTGCGGCGGCTGTGGTCGGCTGTGCTGGGTGCGGCTGTGCGTGGCTGTGGGCGGCTGTGCGTGGCTGTGGGCGGCTGTGCTGGGTGCGGCGGCTGTGGTCGGCTGTGCTGGGTGCGGCGGCTGTGCGTGGCTGTGGGCGGCTGTGCTGGGTGCGGCGGCTGTGCTGGGTGCGGCGGCTGTCCGTGGCTGTGGGCGGCTGTGCGTGGCTGTAGGCGGCTGTGCGTGGCTGTGGCGGCTGTGCATGGCTGTGCTGGGTGCGGCGGATGTGCTGGGTGCGGCGGCTGTGGGTGGCTGTGCTGGGTGCGGCGGCTGTGCGTGGCTGTGGGCTGTGCGTGGTTGTGGGCGGCTGTGCTGGGTGCGGCGGCTGTGGTCGGCTGTGCTGGGTGCGGCGGCTGTGCGTGGCTATGGGTGGCTGTACGTGGCTGTGGGCGGCTGTGCTGGGTGCGGCGGCTGTGCGTGGCTGTGGTCGGCTGTGCTGGGTGCGGCTGTGCGTGGCTGTGGGCGGCTGTGCGTGGCTGTGCTGGGTGCGGCGGCTGTGGTCGGCTGTGCTGGGTGCGGCGGCTGTGCGTGGCTATGGGTGGCTGTG
Organism: Ranitomeya variabilis; assembly: GCF_051348905.1. Lineage (NCBI taxonomy): Eukaryota > Metazoa > Chordata > Amphibia > Anura > Dendrobatidae > Ranitomeya > Ranitomeya variabilis. Next base: position 278,921,793 of record NC_135232.1, read on the forward strand.
CTGGGTGCGGCGGCTGTGCTGGGTGCGGCGGCTGTCCGTGGCTGTGGGCGGCTGTGCGTGGCTGTAGGCGGCTGTGCGTGGCTGTGGCGGCTGTGCATGGCTGTGCTGGGTGCGGCGGATGTGCTGGGTGCGGCGGCTGTGGGTGGCTGTGCTGGGTGCGGCGGCTGTGCGTGGCTGTGGGCTGTGCGTGGTTGTGGGCGGCTGTGCTGGGTGCGGCGGCTGTGGTCGGCTGTGCTGGGTGCGGCGGCTGTGCGTGGCTATGGGTGGCTGTACGTGGCTGTGGGCGGCTGTGCTGGGTGCGGCGGCTGTGCGTGGCTGTGGTCGGCTGTGCTGGGTGCGGCTGTGCGTGGCTGTGGGCGGCTGTGGTCGGCTGTGCTGGGTGCGGCGGCTGTGCGTGGCTATGGGTGGCTGTGCGTGGCTGTGGGCAGCTGTGCTGGGTGCGGCGGCTGTGCGTTGCTGTGGGCCGCTGTGCGTGGCTGTGCTGGGCGCGGCGGCTGTGCTGGGTGCGGCCATTTTCTTGGTCCTGCTCCCGGAGTCGGCGCCTGCGCAGTCTGCGCTTTCCGGCGCCATTTTCTTGAAGACACTGCAATGTGTCTTCAAGAAAATGGCGCCGGAAAGCGCGGACTGCGCAGGCGCCGATTCCGGGAGCAGGGGGACAGTCACGGCCCGGAAGCGCGTCGGTGGAACGGGTCAGGTAAGTATACTCACCCTCCGCCTCCTGGCTCGTCCCTGCTTGTCCGGTGGAGATCGCGGTGTGCGTTCAGCTCTTACGCATACCGCGATCTCCTGGGAGCGTCGCTCTGTGCGGTCCAGACTGCGCCGGCGCTTGCGCTTGCGCAGTCTATAGAGGCTTCGGACAGAGTGACGCTCCCAGCGTTATATTATAGATATATTTAAATCTAGTGTGCATATGGGATAAATTGCCATTTGTAGTATATGATGAGGATTTGGCTGGCCCTATGATTTTGCGGCTTTAATTGTGCACATACTTTGGAATCTATTTATATATGTATTTTTATAATTTTTAAACAGTATTCTTTTTAATGTTTGTCACTATTGCTACTAATAAATAGTGTTGAGCATTCCGATACCGCAAGTATCGGGTATCGGCCGATACTTGCGGTATCGGAATTCCGATACCGGGATTCCGATACTTGGCGCGTATCGGATACCGGAATCGGAAGTTCCATGATTCAAAATTCAGAAATTCAGCCAATGAGAAAGATTCCAAGTGTGGGCACATCCTGTTTAGCATGGAGGGCATGAAACTACTGGCAAGGCTGTGATTGGCTGCTTAAATGATGTCATGATGCAGTTTAAAAGTCGCTGGCGCCATTTTGCGATCACTCTGCTGTGAATTCAGTTAGTGACAGGACGCTGTTTGCTGACTGAGGGACAGTTTAGAGATAGCGATTTGCTTCTTTGTGCTTTCCAAAGGCTAATTTAGCAACCGCTGTGTTCACCTACTAATCACCTTCCTTTTGCCTTGTAGCGCTGTTTTCACAGCGATCTGCAAGGTCTCTCTGTGTGTGTGTGTGAGTGCAGCCCACTCTCTAGTCTGAGTGCAGCCACATAGGCCATCCATAGCTGGTTGTATTCAGTTCAGGGAGGGTGGTTCATTGCCTCATACTGTCCTTTTTTCTTTTTTTTTTTGAAGTAGTGCAGGCTGCTGCACATTTTTTCCAAAAATTCCTATTAGTGTCTTTCCACCCGTCTCCAGCTAATTTGTGGAAAAACACTACATAGGATAAAGTAGAGGAGGGTTTTTGGGCCTTGCAGCGCCGTTTACGGCTGTCTGCACGGTCTCCGTGTGACTGCAGCTCGCCCTGTAGTCTGTGAGCAGCCGTAGCTTGGTTGTCTCCAGCTCAGGGTTGTTCACTGCGTCATACCGCCAAATCAATTTTCATTTTGTTTTCAAGTAGTGTAGTCTGCTGCTAATTAATTTAAAAAAATCCTATTAGTGTCTTTCCACCCGTCTCCAGCTAATTTGTGGAAAAACACTACATAGGATAAAGTAGAGGAGGGTTTTTGGGCCTTGCAGCGCCGTTTACGGCTGTCTGCACGGTCTCCGTGTGACTGCAGCTCGCCCTGTAGTCTGTGAGCAGCCGTAGCTTGGTTGTCTCCAGCTCAGGGTTGTTCACTGCGTCATACCGCCAAATCAATTTTCATTTTGTTTTCAAGTAGTGTAGTCTGCTGCTAATTAATTTTAAAAAATCCTATTAGTGTCTTTCCACCTGTCTCCAGCTAATTTGTGGAAAAACACTACATAGGATAAAGTAGAGGAGGGTTTTTGGGCCTTGCAGCGCCGTTTACGTCTGTCTGCACGGTCTCCGTGTGACTGCAGCTCTATCCGTTGTCAGTTCAGCCCCAAAAAAATAAATAAATAATAAAGTTCACCAAACACACCAGTTACACCACTTTACATTTGTGTAGGCCACATTAGCTCATATTCAAGTCTAGTCCACACTTTAGAAAATTAGTGTGTCTTATACCTGTTAGGAGGAGTTGCTCAGGAATAAGCACACAAAGCCGTTAGTACTTTTCTGCTTATCTTTATCAGTCAACCAAGATGAAGAAGGCAGTGAGTAAAACACGTGGGCGTGGGCGTGGGCGCGGAGCAGGGAGGGGACGTGGGGATTCTGTGCCTGCTGCGGGCACCGGTGAGTCATCAGCACCCACTTTCACAAGGGAACAGTCGTTCATGCGCAGCTTTGTCGCCGAGCGCCGTACACCGCTGCTGCGTCAAGACCAAATTGAAGCCGTTGTGGGATGGATGGCAGCTAATGCATCAACTTCCATTAGTGCCACATCCTCTCAGACACAGAGCACTGGAGAGCAGCCATCTGTCTCTTCACCACCTGCAAAATTGCCCAGGCAGACAGAGATCCCAGGACAGGAGCAGTCTCTACTTCTGTTCTCTGAATCATCTCTTGGCTTGGAAACAGGGGGCCAGCCAAGCAGCATTGGAGAAATGGAAGAAGAGGCAGGGTGCAGTGATGCCCAACCGCTTTTTCTGTCTTCCTCTGAAGAGGCGGGTGGGCCAGTGGCTCCGGTCACCACCTCGCAGGCCGCATCAGCTGATGATGACACTCAGGTGCCACTTACTGGTGCGTGCTCTGCTGCTGAGACTACCCAGGAGGAGCAGTTGGGGGCAGAGGGTAGTGTAGATGATGAGGTCCTTGACCCATCTTGGCGTCAGGGACAGGAAGGTGGTGGGAGCAGCTCTGAGGAAGAGATTCCCCGTACGGCCCAAAGAGGGAGAGGGAGGGGGAAGACTGCGGATCCTGCAGCCTCCGCTTTGGCACCCGTAAGGAGCATGTCTCTTCCAAAAGTCAAAAGGGGGGCTCCCAAGACTTGCAGTGCCTGGTCCTTTTTTGACACAGTTGCAGATGACATTTGCTATGTCAGATGCAAGGTGTGTCATCAAAAAATCAAAAGAGGTCAAAAAGTCGCCAACCTCAATACCTCCAACATGTGGAAACATGTGCGCAACAGGCACCCGGCGGAGTTAGACAAACACACTGAAGAGCTAGGCCAACCAACAGCGGCAGCTACCACCTCTTCAGCTCGTGTTGCCTCTTCCTCTAGCTCACACGCAGCTGGTTCGGCTTCCTCCCAGGATCGCCGTGGAAGAACCTCTGGCCCTGTTGTCCAGAGACCCGCTGTCATTCCACCCGCAGCACCACTTTCCCAGTCAACCACACACTCCCAGCCCAGTCTACAGCCATCGGTAGTACAGGCATGGGAGAAAAGGCGGCCTTTCTCGTCAAACCACCCACGAGCACAGGCTCTGACTGCAGGCATTGCCAAACTTCTGTCACTGGAAATGCTGTCATTCAGGCTGGTGGAGACTGACAGCTTCCGTGACTTGATGTCATTGGCAGTCCCACAGTACAGTGTGCCCAGCCGCTTTTACTTCAGCAGGCAAGCCATCCCTGCCCTGCACAAGCATGTTGAGGGACACATAAAACACGCGCTACTGAACGCCGTCAGTAGCAAGGTCCACCTCACCACCGATGCGTGGACCAGTCAACATGGACAGGGGCGATACCTTTCCCTCACTGCCCATTGGGTTAATGTAGTTGAGCCGGGTACAGACCGTGCGAGTGGCGCAGGACGTGTCCTGCCCACTCCAAGGATTGCAGGAATCCATTCTGTACGCATTGACTCCTCCTCTTACACCAGTTCCTCAGAATCATCGCTGCAGGAGCCGTCACAGTCCACCTCCACATGGACCCGTGATGAACGTGTACCTGTTACGACCGACATGAGCACAGCCGTGGCCAAACGTCAACAGGCCGTCTTGAAATTAATTTTTTTGGGGAATCGTAGCCACACAGCGCAGGAGCTCTGGAATGCCATCAAGCAGGAGAGCGATGTGTGGTTTGAGCCAGCGAATCTCCAGCCAGGCATGGTAGTGTGTGATAATGGCCGAAATCTGGTGGCAGCCCTGGGCCTCGGCAACCTCACTCACATCCCATGTCTGGCACATGTGCTCAATTTGGTCGTGCAGAGTTTTTTGAGGGACTATCCGGATCTTGATGCACTGCTGCACAAGGTCCGCCTAGAGTGTGCTCACTTGCGGCGTTCCAGCACGGCAAAAGCGCGCATTGCGGCTCTGCAGCGCCGACACCGCCTGCCAGAACATCGCATCATATGTGACCTACCTACCAGGTGGAATTCCACGTTACATATGTTGGAGCGGTTGTGTGAGCAGCAGCAAGCTGTAATGGAGTACCAGCTGTATCAGGCGCAAAAAAGTCGCAGTCAGCGCCGTACAGACTTCACAACCACAGAGTGGGCCACTATGAAGGATGTCTGCCAGGTTTTGCGTCCCTTTGATTATTCCACGCGGATGGCGAGTGCAGATGATGCACTAGTCAGCATGACTGTCCCCCTTATCTGCCTGCTTGAAAAATCACTGCAAGCGCTAAGGGATGATGTTGTGGAAGAGGTGGAGGATGAGGATTCACCACTTCCATCATCTTCTGGACAGTCAGCGCCACGTGGTTCCTCACAAACGCGTAGGCAGGGGACAGTTTGTGAGGAGGATGAGGAGGAGTCAATGGAGGAGGAAGACATCCGTCCAGAGGAGGGAGTTCCCGAATTGTCCAGTACTCAGTGTGTACAGCGAGGGTGGGGTGATGACGAGCGGGCAGAGATCACGCCTCCAGCTGGGGACAGCGTTTCTTGGGCAGTTGGCAGTCTGCAGCACATGGTGGATTACATGCTGCAGTGCCTGAGAAACGACCGCCGCATCGACCACATTCTCAACATGTCTGATTATTGGGTGTTCACCCTCCTCGATCCTCGCTACCGGGACAACGTAGAAAGCCTCATCACACCGTTGAACCGGGAGCGAAAAATGCGGGAGTACCAAGACACACTGGTCAGTTCCATCATCTTCTCCATTCCAACTGAGAGAAGTGCTGCTACTGCATTCCAAAGCAGCTCAGTGCGTCCAGGCAGTGGTGGAGGCTCTGCACAAAGAGGGAGCAGAAGCAGTGCCTCTGCCCAAGGCAAGACCAGTATGGCCCAACTGTGGCACAGTTTTGTGTGCCCCCCACAAAAGTCTACACCATCACAGACGGCTCCAGTCAGCAGGAGGCAACGGTTCCGTCAGATGGTGACAGACTACATGTCTTGCCCTCTTGCTGTACTCCCAGACGGCTCTTCCCCTTTCAAGTTTTGGGTCTCAAAGCTGGATACATGGCCAGAGCTAAGCCAGTATGCATTGGAGGTGCTGTCTTGCCCTGCGGCCAGTGTATTATCGGAACGTGTCTTTAGTGCTGCAGGTGGTGTACTAACTGACCGTCGCATGCGACTATCCTCCGATAACGTTGACCGGCTTACTTTCCTGAAAATGTACAAGGCCTGGATCTCGCAGGAATTTGCCACTCCTCCTCCTGATTAAATAATTAGGTCACTGTGTACGTTATCCAGGTCTCCTGTTGTGTTCATCTTTCTACCACCTGAACTTAAATTCCTGGGCTCCAACACCGCCAGTTGAGGCTCAGACGTGCCGTCTGCACAGTCAAAACATACGACCCAGTGTTATTGGGTTTCAGTAACGTCAGCTGATCCCCAGCTGTGTAGCCGGCAATGTGTCATGCGACCGCCACGCTGACACAACAACTGAAATGTAAGGGAATCTGTCCCCCCCCCCCCCAAGGCGTTTGTTACTGAAAGAGCCACCTTGTGCAGCAGTAATGCTGCACAAGGAAAAAGGTAGCTATTTTGGTTTTGCTCCTTGCACACGCAAAACTTAACACTTATAAAATGTGTCCACTGATACCGTAAAACCGTCCCGGAGGTGGGACTTTCCTTCGTAATATGACGCAGCACAGCCGTCATTCCTACCCCCCCGGCGCCGCGCCCCGGCTCCTCAGCGTTGTTTGATTCCGTCCCGGAGCCTGCGCTGTTATGTTATCCCGTGGCCAGGCACACTTAGCGCTGCCCGTCTTCTGGCATCATTTGGTGTCAGGCTGGCTGCGCCTGTGCGGCCACGCTGGCCGAGAGCCCGCCTCGCAGTGTCTTCTGATTTAATCCCACTGGGGGCCTGGGATCTATGGACATGCGCAGTGCATATCTGAACCTCCACCTCTCACTCATCTCCCTATGGCTTCTTCAGACTGTTCGGTGTCAGCTGGTCCCTAATAGCATGCCACGGCCGTGACACCGCACAGTCTGGAAAAGAAGCCGTAGGGAGGGGAGTGAGAGGCGAGGATATGCACTGCGGATGGCCATGGATCCCAGGCCCCCAGTGGGATTACATCAGAAGACACTGCGAGGCGGGCTCTCGGACAGCGCGGCCGCACAGGCGCAGCCAGCCTGACACCAAATGATGTCAGAAGATGGGCAGCGCTAAGTGTGCCTGGCCACGGGATAACATAACAGCGCAGGCTCCGGGACGGAATCAAACAACGCTGAGGAGCCGGGGCACGGCGGCGTGGGGGTAGTAATGATGGCTGTGCTGCGTCATATTACGAAGGAAAGTCCCACCTCCGGGACGGTTTCACGGCTTCAGGGGACACATTTTATAAGTGTTTAGTTCTGTGTTTGCAAGGAGCATGATGAAAAGAGCCACCTTTTCCTTTTGCATCTTTTGTGCTGCACAAGCTGGCTCTTTCAGCTACAAACGCCTTGGGGGGGGGTTAAAGGTTCCCTTTCGACTTTCTCAGGCTTCGGCCTACATTGTGTTCCTCTGCTTTTCCACCTGCCCCTGGGCTCCAACACCGCTAGTTGCCGTCCAGAAGTGCTGTACGCACAGTCAACAGTCCCTCCTCTGTTATTGGGGTTCAGTAACGTCAGCTGTTCCCCTGCTGTGTGTGTGGCAATCCCTCCTACCTCCTCCAACCTCCTCCAACCTCCTCCTCCTCCACCTGTCCCTGGGCTCCAACACCGCCAGTTGCCGTCCAGAAGTGCTGTACGCACAGTCAACAGTCCCTCCTCTGTTATTGGGGTTCAGTAACGTCAGCTGTTCCCCTGCTGTGTGTGTGGCAATCCCTCCTACCTCCTCCAACCTCCTCCTCCTCCACCTGTCCCTGGGCTCCAACACCGCCAGTTGCCGTCCAGAAGTGCTGTACGCACAGTCAACAGTCCCTCCTCTGTTATTGGGGTTCAGTAACGTCAGCTGTTCCCCTGCTGTGTGTGTGGCAATCCCTCCTACCTCCTCCAACCTCCTCCAACCTCCTCCTCCTCCACCTGTCCCTGGGCTCCAACACCGCCAGTTGCCGTCCAGAAGTGCTGTACGCACAGTCAACAGTCCCTCCTCTGTTATTGGGGTTCAGTAACGTCAGCTGTTCCCCTGCTGTGTGTGTGGCAATCCCTCCTACCTCCTCCAACCTCCTCCAACCTCCTCCTCCTCCACCTGTCCCTGGGCTCCAACACCGCCAGTTGCCGTCCAGAAGTGCTGTACGCACAGTCAACAGTCCCTCCTCTGTTATTGGGGTTCAGTAACGTCAGCTGTTCCCCTGCTGTGTGTGTGGCAATCCCTCCTACCTCCTCCAACCTCCTCCAACCTCCTCCTCCTCCACCTGTCCCTGGGCTCCAACACCGCCAGTTGCCGTCCAGAAGTGCTGTACGCACAGTCAACAGTCCCTCCTCTGTTATTGGGGTTCAGTAACGTCAGCTGTTCCCCTGCTGTGTGTGTGGCAATCCCTCCTACCTCCTCCAACCTCCTCCTCCTCCACCTGTCCCTGGGCTCCAACACCGCCAGTTGCCGTCCAGAAGTGCTGTACGCACAGTCAACAGTCCCTCCTCTGTTATTGGGGTTCAGTAACGTCAGCTGTTCCCCTGCTGTGTGTGTGGCAATCCCTCCTACCTCCTCCAACCTCCTCCAACCTCCTCCTCCTCCACCTGTCCCTGGGCTCCAACACCGCCAGTTGCCGTCCAGAAGTGCTGTACGCACAGTCAACAGTCCCTCCTCTGTTATTGGGGTTCAGTAACGTCAGCTGTTCCCCTGCTGTGTGTGTGGCAATCCCTCCTACCTCCTCCAACCTCCTCCTCCTCCACCTGTCCCTGGGCTCCAACACCGCCAGTTGCCGTCCAGAAGTGCTGTACGCACAGTCAACAGTCCCTCCTCTGTTATTGGGGTTCAGTAACGTCAGCTGTTCCCCTGCTGTGTGTGTGGCAATCCCTCCTACCTCCTCCAACCTCCTCCAACCTCCTCCTCCTCCACCTGTCCCTGGGCTCCAACACCGCCAGTTGCCGTCCAGAAGTGCTGTACGCACAGTCAACAGTCCCTCCTCTGTTATTGGGGTTCAGTAACGTCAGCTGTTCCCCTGCTGTGTGTGTGGCAATCCCTCCTACCTCCTCCAACCTCCTCCAACCTCCTCCTCCTCCACCTGTCCCTGGGCTCCAACACCACCAGTTGCCGTCCAGAAGTGCTGTACGCACAGTCAACAGTCCCTCCTCTGTTATTGGGGTTCAGTAACGTCAGCTGTTCCCCTGCTGTGTGTGTGGCAATCCCTCCTACCTCCTCCAACCTCCTCCAACCTCCTCCTCCTCCACCTGTCCCTGGGCTCCAACACCGCCAGTTGCCGTCCAGAAGTGCTGTACGCACAGTCAACAGTCCCTCCTCTGTTATTGGGGTTCAGTAACGTCAGCTGTTCCCCTGCTGTGTGTGTGGCAATCCCTCCTACCTCCTCCAACCTCCTCCAACCTCCTCCTCCTCCACCTGTCCCTGGGCTCCAACACCGCCAGTTGCCGTCCAGAAGTGCTGTACGCACAGTCAACAGTCCCTCCTCTGTTATTGGGGTTCAGTAACGTCAGCTGTTCCCCTGCTGTGTGTGTGGCAATCCCTCCTACCTCCTCCAACCTCCTCCAACCTCCTCCTCCTCCACCTGTCCCTGGGCTCCAACACCGCCAGTTGCCGTCCAGAAGTGCTGTACGCACAGTCAACAGTCCCTCCTCTGTTATTGGGGTTCAGTAACGTCAGCTGTTCCCCTGCTGTGTGTGTGGCAATCCCTCCTACCTCCTCCAACCTCCTCCTCCTCCACCTGTCCCTGGGCTCCAACACCGCCAGTTGCCGTCCAGAAGTGCTGTACGCACAGTCAACAGTCCCTCCTCTGTTATTGGGGTTCAGTAACGTCAGCTGTTCCCCTGCTGTGTGTGTGGCAATCCCTCCTACCTCCTCCAACCTCCTCCAACCTCCTCCTCCTCCACCTGTCCCTGGGCTCCAACACCGCCAGTTGCCGTCCAGAAGTGCTGTACGCACAGTCAACAGTCCCTCCTCTGTTATTGGGGTTCAGTAACGTCAGCTGTTCCCCTGCTGTGTGTGTGGCAATCCCTCCTACCTCCTCCAACCTCCTCCAACCTCCTCCTCCTCCACCTGTCCCTGGGCTCCAACACCGCCAGTTGCCGTCCAGAAGTGCTGTACGCACAGTCAACAGTCCCTCCTCTGTTATTGGGGTTCAGTAACATCAGCTGTTCCCCTGCTGTGTGTGTGGCAATCCCTCCTACCTCCTCCAACCTCCTCCTCCTCCACCTGTCCCTGGGCTCCAACACCGCCAGTTGCCGTCCAGAAGTGCTGTACGCACAGTCAACAGTCCCTCCTCTGTTATTGGGGTTCAGTAACGTCAGCTGTTCCCCTGCTGTGTGTGTGGCAATCCCTCCTACCTCCTCCAACCTCCTCCAACCTCCTCCTCCTCCACCTGTCCCTGGGCTCCAACACCGCCAGTTGCCGTCCAGAAGTGCTGTACGCACAGTCAACAGTCCCTCCTCTGTTATTGGGGTTCAGTAACGTCAGCTGTTCCCCTGCTGTGTGTGTGGCAATCCCTCCTACCTCCTCCAACCTCCTCCAACCTCCTCCTCCTCCACCTGTCCCTGGGCTCCAACACCGCCAGTTGCCGTCCAGAAGTGCTGTACGCACAGAGCCAAACACCTCGCCAATGTGTTAGTGGGGTTCAGCACCGCCAGCTGTTCCCCTGCTGTGTATACGGCAACGTGTACTGCGACCGCCACGCAGACACAACAAGTTAAATGTAAGGGTAGGGAACCTGACCCCCCCCCCCCCCAGGCGTTTGTTACTGAAGGAGCCACCTTGTGCAGCAGTAATGATGCAAAGGGAAAAAGTGCCTCTTTTCGTGATGCTCCTTGCACATGCTGAACCTAACACTTATGAAATGTGTCCCCACACAGCGTTAAACCGTCCGGTAGGTGGAACTTTCCTTTGTCGTGTGACGCAGCACAGCCATCATTTTTACCCCCTTGGCGCCGTGCGCCCCCTCCTCAGCGTTGTTTGAATCTGTCCCGGAGCCTGCGCTGTTAGGTTAGCCCTTGGCCATGCACACATGTTGCGCTGCCCGTCTTCTGACCTCATTTGGTGTCAGGCTGGCTGCGCCTGTGCGGGTGCGCTGGCCGAGATCCCGCCTCGCAGTGTCGTCTAATGTAATCCCACCGCGGGCCTGTGATCCGTGCCCGTGCGCAGTGCATATCCTCTCCTCTCACTCCCCTCCCTACGGCTTCTTCAGACTGTGCGATGTCAGCTGGTCCCTAATAGCATGCCACGGCCGTGACACCGCACAGTCTGAAAAAGCCGTAGGGAGGGGAGTGAGAGGAGAGGATATGCACTGCGCACGGGCACGGATCACAGGCCCGCGGTGGGATTACATTAGACGACACTGCGAGGCGGGATCTCGGCCAGCGCTCCCGCACAGGCGCAGCCAGCCTGACACCAAATGAGGTCAGAAGACGGGCAGCGCAACATGTGTGCATGGCCAAGGGCTAACCTAACAGCGCAGGCTCCGGGACAGATTCAAACAACGCTGAGGAGGGGGCGCACGGCGCCAAGGGGGTAAAAATGATGGCTGTGCTGCGTCACACGACAAAGGAAAGTTCCACCTACCGGACGGTTTAACGCTGTGAGGAGACACATTTCATAAATGTTAGGTTCCGCATGTACAAGGACCATAATTAAAAGAGCTAAGTTTACCTTTTCCAGCATTAGTGCTGTACACAATGGCTCTTTCAGCTACAAACGCCTGGGGGGGGGGGGGTTAAAGGTTTCCTTTCAACTTGCTCGAGTGCAGGCTTCGGCCTACACTCCGCTCCCCCTGCTCCTCCTGCTGACCCTGGGCTCTAACACCGCC